>NC_132913.1:83678971-84317304 GCF_047675955.1 Chlorocebus sabaeus
CTTATTTCACCACAGCCCAAAAGCAAGACCTAACAAAATCCACAGGGGAGACCAAATTCAGAAGATGAATTCCACCAAGTTAGAAATAGTAGAAAAATACACCGGCCTTTCCGCAGATCCAGTCTAACAAAGTGTGAAAAATCAAACCTACACAAGTTCAAAGAAATAAATCTGCCTATTAGAAAAAAAAAAAAAAACACTGTTATTTCACAGAAGTCAGAATTTCTACCACATAGAATCCTCAATATCCAGTGTAAAATCAAAAAGTGCTAGCTATGCAAAAAAACCAAAACATAAGAACCATGGTCAATGGAAAAAAACTAGTCAATAGGAACTCATCCTGAGATGGCCTAGATGTTGAAATTAGAAGACAGAAACTTTAAAGTAGCCATATTCAATTCAGTTTGAAGACCTGAACAAAAATATGATCTGAATGAGTTAACACACAAGCAATCTCATAAGAGAAATGGAAACTAGAAAAAGAGAAATGCATATTCTAGAAATGAAAAGTCAAATAACTCAAAGTTTAAAAATCCATTGGGCGGGATTGACAACAGAATGAAGACAAAAATGGGCAAAGTTAGTGAACTTGAAGATAGATAAATAGAAATTATCAAATTTGAATATCAAAGAGAAAAGATGTCGAAGGAAAATGAACCAGTGCCTCGGAGTCTTGCAGAACAACATGAAATGATTTTAACATATGTATGACTGGCATCTCAGAAAAAGAAGAAAAAAATAAAAATAGAAAAAAATTTGAAGAAATAATGGCCAACATTTGTCCAAATTTCATCAAAAACATTAACTTATGAAGCTCAGAGAATATCAACTGGAATAAATAAAAAGAAAATCACACCTAGGTATAGCATAGACAAACTGCTGGAAACCAAGATAAAGAGAAAAATCTTGAAAGCAGCCAATGGAGGGGAAAAAAGACATGTAACATACAGGGGAACAAAGACACAATGATAACGATAACTTACATGAGAAAGACACAGAAGCTTCTTGAAATAAACTGATAAAGAGTTACCACTTTTCCAAAGGGATTTATTTCCTAATTCTGCTTTCCTAGTGATAGCCTTGGATTAATTCCAGACTTAGGACTCTGACCTATACTTCTTCCTCTAGAAAGTAAAATATAACAACATCAAGATGTTGTGGTTTTGGTCACTTGGAGATAAGATTCACTGTGGATGGAATTCCTTAGTTCCTTCCTGATTACATTTAAACAGGGAAATATAGCAAGTGTGTGTATGAGAATCAATTTTTTAAGTGATTCTAGCATTTTAAAGATTAAGTTATTCATACACAAAATAAATCACCTTATATGAGAAAGTAAAATTGATTATTTCCCAAACAAATATCATAAAAGGATTTTTAAAAACACATTTTGGTATTCGTATTCATAGTCTTATATTAAGTCTTCTATTAAGATTATAAAATAAAATCTAAAATGCGAAAAAATAAGAAAGTCTAAAGAGAAGTTATATGAAGTGCAAAAGAGTGAAATTACATTCAAATCAAAAGGGTTACTTCTAAAGTCCTATCAAAACTGTAAGATTTTTTGTGAACATAATAATATAAATGTAATTTTTAAATTGTATATCTTTCTCAATTTGATTATATTTTTAAACACACTTAGGGAAAATGCTGTGAAGACTTTCCCCCTTTTTTGGTTACCATAAGAAAAAAAAAAAGAGAGAGATAATAATTCATTAAAGTTTTGCCCATTTTGGATTTTTTGTTTTCCAGTATGATTAACCATTAAGAGTTATATAAGTGAATACAAACCAAAAGTTTTTATTTCAGTCAATGCAAAATTCTTTATCCCAGAGAAAAATTAATTTCAGTGGGTTTAACATTCTAACAAAATTTCAGCAAGAGTGTTGTTTTGCCTCAAACAAGGCCTCTCAACAGTGGTACTATTGGCATCTGGGGCTAGATCACTCTTTGTGGAGGAGGCTGTCCTGTACCTCGCTGGATGTTTCACAGCATCCTGGCCTCATATCCCCCTACCCAATTGTGACAACCAAAAATGTCTCCAAACCTTGCCTAATGTGCTCTAGGGGGCAAAATCTTCCCTGGCTAAGAAGCACTGCCATAAACAGATGGGTTTTCTTTTTCCTCTGATTTATTCATTAAAAAAAAAAAAAGGGCGGCGGGGTGGCGGGGGATGCTTGGCTTACAACTTACATTGAAAGCAACAATGGCTTCCTAATATCTGATGCTAAATTTTGGAGAGAATTTTCTTCATTCAATGAAAAAGTTCTCCAACTTTGGAGAATGTTAGATTTTATTATTGGGTTGGATTTCAATTTTCTTTCTGTTTAGTTGGTAGGTTAGATTTCTGCTTTCCAATGTGGCAGACTTCGTACTTTTTGGATGTCTCATTCATCGCTCACTCAGCAAATGTAAGTTCACTAAGAACAACAAGCGTAAATTAGCTAAACAGAGCTGGACTGCTTTTACGAAAACACATAGCAATTATTTATAAGTCATTTGTCAGGAAAACATGACACTTCCTTCCCCTAATTGATCTAGGACAGAGTCATGAAATTTAAAAATAAAAAGACATCTTAGGCTACAAGTAGTTCTTAACAAAACTCAAATTTTAGAAAATACAGAGCTTTTAAAATATGTCATCTAAATCTAGACATCTCTTTCATCAGTTTAAAAATGTTAGTAAATGTTAATAGATATCTCTTTCTAAAATGGGACTGCTGACCAAGAGAAATGCGAAGTTTTGTTGGTGCAATTACTTTTGCGTCGACCTAATAGAAAATACTGTAACACCTACAGGTTCTGAAGGTTCTGACATTTAATTAGGTAGAGATGTGACCACAAACTTCATAATACAAGCAAAGGCACTGTTGAATCCCCTCCTCCCAAAGAAGAAAAAAAATTCCCAGAATCTGCTGTGTATATATATGTGTGAGAATTTTTTCCAGGAGAAAATACAGAATGGTAAAAATGTCAGACTAGAAACTTGTATGCTCTGAGTCACATGCAAGTCCATTCCATTTGACTCACCTATATGATAAAGTCCAATCCAATCACTGGGGTCCACCTCCTCTTTAATGTCCCAGAAGATAATGAGGTTCTGGGCTTGCCCCAGCGTGTACTCGTACATGCTGGCAGTTAAGCTGGAGCGGCTCTCAGAAGTCACCAGGTCGGTGTCGCTGTTGGCCCGCTGCAGGGTCATGTTCTCTGGCATGGAGCTCTGGGCGGCGAGGCTCTGGAGGTTCTCTGGGCTCAGCGTGTACCGCATCTGGGGATTTCGACGCCGCACAAAAAGTAGGTGCTCCCGGGCTGAACTAGCCATCCCGTCTGCCTCTCTGGGGTTGGCTGCCTACAAAGCTGCAGGAGACAGATAAACATAAAACATTAGTGCTACGACACAAAGAATTAGATTTAAGCTTTCCAGACATAAAGCCTTAAAGAGTGTTTATTAAAGCCTGACCATGTAATCTTCTGCTGTCAAAATAAAACCTATTATTCTACTGTCAACTGATGATGTCAGAAACAGCTTCTATAGAGTCAAGTCACATGATGGCAAAGGCTGCCACATGCCTGTGACCCTCGATTTCACTTGGCATAGCTTTCTCCTAGCAATCAAGGAGGAGAGGATCTCCCTGCCACCCCTTTTAGGTCTATCCTTTCCCAAACACCCCATGTTCAAACATGGCACCCTCTTCTCCTTTTCCATTCCACATACATATTTATTTGCTGCTGCAATGAAATTTTAAAACAGCAAGACACATGCTAAATACAGTTGAAGTATACCACTGAGTACAAGTTCACTTGCTCAGTTTCCTTAGCATAAGAATGTAACTCACTGAAATCTTTTCAGGAGCTTGCTCAAATGTCACCTCTTCCCTTAAATATAGTGGTCATCGCATTTAAAACTGCAGCACCCCAGCATTCCCCATCCCTCTTTTCTTGCTTTATTTTTCTCTATAGCAAGTTTTGTGATCTAATGTACCATACAATTTACTTATTTATTTGGTTATTGTCTACTTCAGTTCACAAGAATGTAAGTTTCACAAAGATAGGGATTTTCATCCATTTTGTTGGCTACTTTATCCCCAGTGTCTATAGCAGTGCCTGCTACACAGTACATGTTGATAAATATTTGTTAAATGAAGAGATGCAGGAAGAGTGAGCATCTTTCTCCTAGATACTTCTTGGCATAACTTGTATCTCCAGTCCCTTTCCTGAGCCTGCCCCTTGCCATCCTGACTTTCTGGTGAGTCCACATTATTTGGGCCATCTGGATCATGATAAGCTATTTCCTTTGGCTCCCACTTGGCCTCCGTCCAAAGGAACAAGGCCTTCCCTGTTGGAACTTAGACAGCCCCTTTTTGGCTCACTGAGACTAGTTCTAAAATACTTCCAGACACACACAGAGACTCCAGTACCTCCTGTACTTTAACACAGTACAACTAAGGTTCTGTCTACCAGCGCCTTACCTGTTTGCCATGGGTTTATATTACCTCACTCGGATCTCACTAGCTTTACATAGAATTGATCTGATTTTCTTCTGTACCATCCCTTTCAGAACTACATAATCCACTCGTGCATTTACGGATTTAACACTTACTCCGCACTCTTAGTACCTGCCACCATCTTCATTATGCCATGTTTCATTTCAAGGTAAACCCTATTGGGTCTTCGGAAGTCAACATGAGTTTTCATTTAAAAAACAAACAAAGTAACCTTGGGTGCAATATTTACGTGACAGCTAACAACCTTGGCTACTGAGTCTGAGAGGAGGACAAGGGAAGATTGGGTTCCCTAATTTCTCCCATCCTCCCACTCAGTTCACAGACACTTTGGGTGAAGAGGACAAGCTTCTGTGCTAGGTTTATAGCACTTGCAAATGTATTTATTCAAGTAGTTTCTGCCATAAAGTGCATCTCATACTTTGAGCACTATCTCTTGAATGAAAATAACTTGGACAAGATATCCTTTGTGAAAAGGATACAAATAAAAATGAACAGATAAGCTGATTCACTCAGTTCAATGATTTTAAATCCTATATCTCTCTTCATAAAGATGGCACTTATTTTCTGTATGTGGTCTATGGTAACTCTGATACCATAAAAGAATCCATAATTATTAGAAAATCTCCCATCTATGAAGCTTAAAATACAGGTCAACTTCTAATCTGATAGTTTCATGAAATTTCATTTTACTGACTTTCAACAGGCCATTATTTCTTTATAAACTCAGTGAGCCAAGCAGCACACCAGCTTCAGCAAGTACTATAAATAATTAACTCCTAACACATTGTAGTTCAATAAAAAATGCAGGCTGTCTAAACTACTTCCCTGAAAGAAAGAAATAGGTCACAACCCTTATGGCTTAAAACCACAACAGAAGAACTACTGACAATCATTTCGCTCTAGAAAAAAAATGAAATAACATGTATGTACACCCACATTACTGTTTTTAAATTATCTGTATTTAAGCAGAGAGAGAGGTTAGCACAGCAGCTAAGAGAAAAAGCTCTGAAGACCAACTTCTGGATTTAGGCTATATGTTTACTTTCTATCACTCTATGATCTTAGACAATTTATTTTAACTCTCCGTCCCTCTGTTTTCCCACCTATCCAGGAAGAACATAATAACATCTGCCTCATAGGATTTTAGAGAGAACTAAATAAATCAGTAGAGATAAAACATTTCCAACACTGTCTGGCATATAGTAAGAGCTTTGTTAAGTTTAGGTATTAATACCACTATGTGACTACATTCTATTTTAATTATATCAAGAACTGGTTTTAATATTCCCATAATTCCCATCACCCCTTCTACTTGATCAGCATCTTCAGTATTTCAAAACATAGCCCCTAACAGAAACAAAAGAGCCTTGTAGGCAGTGAGGACCTCAGATATCTCAGAGCCAAGCTTTGGCCCCTTAACACTGACAAGAGCCACTCCCTGGTCCTCAAGCCAGAGATGAAAGTTGAAATTCAACTTCATCACCAGTAGTGGGTTCTTTCGTTCATGCAGCAAATTACTGTGCTCCTCCTAAGTGAAAAGCATTAAGGATACAACAGAGCAAAAGTCAAAGTCCCTAGTTCAAAAACGCCTGCATTCTAACAAGAAAAGACACGCAACTAAGGGCCAAAAACTGAATACATAATACATAATATATTTGTTTTCTAGTTTATACATGTCTACCATAAAGCTGCAGTGTATGCTAAACAGTAAAAAGAGTAAGGTATTTTTTTTCAATTTCTTTCTTTTCTTTTCCTAACATAGCCCTTCCCCCACGGGAACCTGGAATTTTGGGGAACAAGAGTAAATATTCATATATGAGATAATTCAAGGTATCAATGGCACTTTATATACATGTATAATTAGTCTTAACAAATATGTTGTGGGGACAATGAATGTTGTAGGGCATCTGAAACGGATAAAAATATATTTATAACGGGCTTAACCTTTTCCAAAGCACTTTCACATCGAGTATCTCGAGTAAGGCCTCAGAATATTGTGAATTAATTCCGAGAGATAACATCATTATGTCTGTTTTCATATAAGGAAATTGAGAAAGATTTGTGAGGCAAAGGTTTGGCTGAAGATGACAGAAAACATTTGGTGGCAGAGGTGATATCTGAGGTGAGCCTTAAAGAATTAGAAAAAAAAGGAAACGCATGAAGAACATTCTAATTGGAAGCATGGATACAAAGAAACTACCAAGGGAGAGTACTGGGAGGGAGGGAAGAAAAAAACAAACGTAGAGTTTCCACAGAACCCGGTGAAGATGATGAGAATTCTGCAAAGGAAACCACGCACCAGCCAGGCCCAGTGGCTCACGCCTGTAATCCCAACACTTTGGGAGGCTGAGGCAGTCATATCACCTGAGGTCAGGAGTTCAAGACCAGACTGGCCAACATGGTAAAACTCTGTCTCTACTAAAATACAAAAATTAGCTGGGCATGATGGAACATGCCTGTAATCCCTGCTACTCGGGAGGCTGAGGCACGAGAATCGCTTGAACCAGGGAGGTAGGGGTTGCAGCGAGCCGAGATCACACCACTGCACTCCAGACTGGGCAACAGAGTGAGACTCTGTCTCAAAAAATAAAAAGCACCAGCCTTGGAGGGGGTGGGTCACCACAGTGCCCACTGACGAATGCAAGCCCCAACGTGACACAGAAGATACTGAGGCTCCATGAGGTTAGGTCCACCCAGTGTCACAAAGCTGATGAGTCAGTCATACGCTTAAAAACAAAGTTAAAGCGGGAGAGAGAAAAATGAAAGAGAGAGAGAGAACTTCAAAGTCAAGGAAGGAAAGACTCCAAGGACAGTGTCAAATGCTGCAGGGAAAGCCTGAGGAGTGGGGAAAATTGGTGGCCAAAAGAGTTAGCATGGAGTGGTAAAAGAGGAGTAAAGAATCCAGGCTCTTCCTCAAAAGGCTAGATGGCGAAGAGAAGGAGGCATGTGGGGAGGGTGACATGGATTGAGAGAGAGTTGGGTTTGTTTGCTTTCATGTTTTGTTTTGTTTTGTGGTTTTTATTTTGTTTTGTTTTGTTTTTTTAAGATGGAGTCTTGCTCTGTCGCCCAGGCTGGAGTGCAGTGGTGCATCTCGGCTCACTGCAAACTCTGCCTCCCAGGTTCACGCCATTCTCCTGCCTCAGCCTCTCCAGTAGCTGGGACTACAGGCACCCGCCACCATGCCTGGCTAAGTTTTTATATTTTTAGTAGAGATGGGTTTCACCATGTTAGCCAGGATGGTCTCGATCTCCGGACCTCATGATCCGCCCGCCTCGGCCTCCCAAAGTGCTGGGATTACAGGCGTGAGCCACTATGCCCGGCCTTGTTTTGTTTTTAGGATAGAAGAGATTCTGCATGTTCCTAATACCAGCATAGGAACTAAGAAAACAGGAAATATTTGCTGAATGAATAAAAACTGAGAGAAAAGGGCCAGTAAAGAGGAGAGAATGAGAGGAGACATAATACAGAGCATGGCTACTAGGCTGAACAAAAGCTGGAAGACATAGAACAGATGGAGAATTAGTCCAAACCAGCACTGTCCAACTGAAATATAACACAACCCATGGGTGTAATTTAAAATTTTCTAGTAATCACATTTTAAAAACATAAAAGAAAACAGATGAAAATTTTAATAACATTTTATTTAACTCACTATATCCAAACTTATTGTTTCAACATTAATATAAACAGTTCCTAATTTTTTTATTTCTTTTTTTAAATGCTAAGGCTTTTAAATCCAGTGTGAATTTTACACTTAAAGCACATTTCAGAGGGGGCGGAGCAAGATGGCCGAATAGGAACAGCTCCAGTCTCCAACTCCCAGCGCGAGCGACACAGAAGACCGGCGATTTCTGCATTTTCAACTGAGCCTCTGCTGCTGATACCCAGGCAAACAGGGTCTGGAGTGGACCTCAAGCAATCTCCTACAGCTACAACCTACAGCTGAGGATCCTGACTGTTAGAAGGAAAGCTATCAAACAGGAAGGACACCTACACCAAAACCCCATCAGTACATCACCATCATCAAAGACCAGAGGCAGATAAAACCACAAAGATGGGGAAAAAGCAGGGCAGAAAAGCTGGAAATTCAAAAAATAAGAGCGCATCTCCCCCGGCAAAGGAGCGCAGCTCATCGCCAGCAACGGATCAAAGCTGGACGGAGAATGACTTCGACGAGATGAGAGAAGAAGGCTTCAGTCCATCAAATTTCTCAGAGCTAAAGGAGGAATTACGTACCCAGCGCAAAGAAACTAAAAATCTTGAAAAAAAAGTGGAAGAATTGATGGCTAGAGTAATTAATGCAGAGAAGCTCACAAACGAAATGAAAGAGACGAAAACCATGGCACGAGAAATACGTGACAAATGCACAAGCTTCAGTAACCGTCTCGATCAACTGGAAGAAAGAATGTCAGCGATGGAGGATCAAATGAATGAAATGAAGCGAGAAGAGAAACCAAAAGAAAAAAGAAGAAAAAGAAATGAACAAAGCCTGCAAGAAGTATGGGATTATGTAAAAAGACCAAATCTACGTCTGATTGGGGTGCCTGAAAGTGAGGGGGAAAATGGAACCAAGTTGGAAAACACTCTTCAGGATATCATCCAGGAGAACTTCCCCAACCTAGTAGGGCAGGCCAATATTCAAATCCAGGAAATACAGAGAACGCCACAAAGATACTCCTCGAGAAGAGCAACTCCAAGACACATAATTGCCAGATTCACCAAAGTTGAAATGAAGGAAAAAATCTTAAGGGCAGCCAGAGAGAAAGGTCGGGTTACCCACAAAGGGAAGCCCATCAGACTAACAGCAGATCTCTCGGCAGAAACTCTTCAAGCCAGAAGAGAGTGGGGGCCAATATTCAACATTCTTAAAGAAAAGAATTTTAAACCCAGAATTTTATATCCAGCCAAACTAAGTTTCATAAGTGAAGGAGAAATAAAATCCTTTACAGATAAGCAAATGCTTAGAGATTTTGTCACCACTAGGCCTGCCTTACAAGAGACCCTGAAGGAAGCACTAAACATGGAAAGGAACAACCGGTACCAGCCATTGCAAAAACATGCCAAAATGTAAAGACCATCAAGACTAGGAAGAAACTGCATCAACTAACGAGCAAAATAACCAGTTAATATCATAATGGCAGGATCAAGTTCACACATAACAATCTTAACCTTAAATGTAAATGGACTAAATGCTCCAATTAAAAGACACAGACTGGCAAACTGGATAAAGAGTCAAGACCCATCAGTCTGCTGTATTCAGGAGACCCATCTCACACGCAGAGACATACATAGGCTCAAAATAAAGGGATGGAGGAAGATTTACCAAGCAAATGGAGAACACAAAAAAGCGGGGGTTGCAATACTAGTCTCTGATAAAACAGACTTTAAACCATCAAAGATCAAAAGAGACAAAGAAGGCCATTACATAATGGTAAAGGGATCAATTCAACAGGAAGAGCTAACTATCCTAAATATATATGCACCCAATACAGGAGCACCCAGATTCATAAAGCAAGTCCTTAGAGACTTACAAAGAGACTTAGACTCCCATACAATAATAATGGGAGACTTCAACACTCCACTGTCAACATTAGACAGATTAACGAGACAGAAAGTTAACAAGGATACCCAGGAATTGAACTCATTTCTGCAGCAAGCAGACCTAATAGACATCTATAGAACTCTCCACCCCAAATCAACAGAATATACATTCTTCTCAGCACCACATCGTACTTACTCCAAAACTGACCACGTAATTGGAAGTAAAGCACTCCTCAGCAAATGTACAAGAACAGAAATTATAACAAACGGTCTCTCAGACCACAGTGCAATCAAATTAGAACTCAGGACTAAGAAACTCAATCAAAACCACTCAACTACATGGAAACTGAACAACCTGCTCCTGAATGACTACTGGGTACATAACGAAATGAAGGCAGAAATAAAGATGTTCTTTGAAACCAATGAGAACAAAGATACAACATACCAGAATCTCTGGGACACATTTAAAGCAGTGTGTAGAGGGAAATTTATAGCACTAAATGCCCACAAGAGAAAGCAGGAAAGATCTAAAATTGACACTCTAACATCGCAATTAAAAGAACTAGAGAAGCAAGAGCAAACACATTCGAAAGCTAGCAGAAGGCAAGAAATAACTAAGATCAGAGCAGAACTGAAGGAGATAGAGACACAAAAAACCCTCCAAAAAATCAATGAATCCAGGAGTTGGTTTTTTGAAAAGATCAACAAAATTGACAGACCACTAGCAAGACTAATAAAGAAGAAAAGAGAGAAGAATCAAATCGACGCAATTAAAAATGATAAAGGGGATATCACCACCGACCCCACAGAAATACAAACTACCATCAGAGAATACTATAAACACCTCTACGCAAATAAACTGGAAAATCTAGAAGAAATGGATAATTTCCTGGACACTTACACTCTTCCAAGACTAAACCAGGAAGAAGTTGAATCCCTGAATAGACCAATAGTAGGCTCTGAAATTGAGGCAATAATTAATAGCCTACCAACCAAAAAAAGTCCAGGACCAGATGGATTCACAGCTGAATTCTACCAGAGGTACAAGGAGGAGCTGGTACCATTCCTTCTGAAACTATTCCAATCAGTAGAAAAAGAGGGAATCCTCCCTAACTCATTTTATGAGGCCAACATCATCCTGATACCAAAGCCTGGCAGAGACACAACAAAAAAAGAGAATTTTAGACCAATATCCCTGATGAACATCGATGCAAAAATCCTCAATAAAATACTGGCAAACCGGATTCAGCAGCACATCAAAAAGCTTATCCACCATGATCAAGTGGGCTTCATCCCTGGGATGCAAGGCTGGTTCAACATTCGCAAATCAATAAACATAATCCAGCATATAAACAGAACCAAAGACAAGAACCACATCATTATCTCAATAGATGCAGAAAAGGCTTTTGACAAAATTCAACAGCCCTTCATGCTAAAAACGCTCAATAAATTCGGTATTGATGGAACGTACCTCAAAATCATAAGAGCTATTTATGACAAACCCACAGCCAATATCATACTGAATGGGCAAAAACTGGAAAAATTCCCTTTGAAAACTGGCACAAGACAGGGATGCCCTCTCTCACCACTCCTGTTCAACATAGTGTTGGAAGTTCTGGCTAGGGCAATCAGGCAAGAGAAAGAAATCAAGGGGATTCAGTTAGGAAAAGAAGAAGTCAAATTGTCCCTGTTTGCAGACGACATGATTGTATATTTAGAAAACCCCATTGTCTCAGCCCAAAATCTCCTTAAGCTGATCAGCAACTTCAGCAAAGTCTCAGGATACAAAATTAATGTGCAAAAATCACAAGCATTCCTATACACCAGTGACAGTCAAACAGAGAGCCAAATCAGGAATGAACTTCCATTCACAATTGCTTCAAAGAGAATAAAATACCTAGGAATCCAACTTACAAGGGATGTAAAGGACCTCTTCAAGGAGAACTACAAACCACTGCTCAGTGAAATCAAAGAGGACACAAACAAATGGAAGAACATACCATGCTCATGGATAGGAAGAATCAATATCGTGAAAATGGCCATACTGCCCAAGGTAATTTATAGATTCAATGCCATCCCCATCAAGCTACCAATGAGCTTCTTCACAGAATTGGAAAAAACTGCTTTAAAGTTCATATGGAACCAAAAAAGAGCCCGCATCTCCAAGACAATCCTAAGTCAAAAGAACAAAGCTGGAGGCATCACGCTACCTGACTTCAAACTATACTACAAGGCTACAGTAACCAAAACAGCATGGTACTGGTACCAAAACAGAGATATAGACCAATGGAACAGAACAGAGTCCTCAGAAATAATACCACACATCTACAGCCATCTGATCTTTGACAAACCTGAGAGAAACAAGAAATGGGGAAAGGATTCCCTATTTAATAAATGGTGCTGGGAAAACTGGCTAGCGATAAGTAGAAAGCTGAAACTGGATCCTTTCCTTACTCCTTATACGAAAATTAATTCAAGATGGATTAGAGACTTAAATGTTAGACCTAATACCATAAAAATCCTAGAGGAAAACCTAGGTAGTACCATTCAGGACATAGGCATGGGCAAAGACTTCATGTCTAAAACACCAAAAGCAACGGCAGCAAAAGCCAAAATTGACAAATGGGATCTCATCAAACTAAAGAGCTTCTGCACAGCAAAAGAAACTACCATCAGAGTGAGCAGGCAACCTATAGAATGGGAGAAAATTTTTGCAATCTACTCATCTGACAAAGGGCTAATATCCAGAACCTACAAAGAACTCAAACAAATTTACAAGAAAAAAACAAACAACCCCATCCAAAAGTGGGCAAAGGATATGAACAGACATTTCTCAAAAGAAGACATTCATACAGCCAACAGACACATGAAAAAATGCTCATCATCACTGGCCATCAGAGAAATGCAAATCAAAACCACAATGAGATACCATCTCACACCAGTTAGAATGGCGATCATTCAAAAGTCAGGAAACAACAGGTGCTGGAGAGGATGTGGAGAAATAGGAACACTTTTACACTGTTGGTGGGATTGTAAACTAGTTCAACCATTATGGAAAACAGTATGGCGATTCCTCAAGGATCTAGAACTAGATGTACCATATGACCCAGCCATCCCATTACTGGGTATATACCCAAAGGATTATAAATTATGCTGCTATAAGGACACATGCACACGTATGTTTATTGCAGCACTATTCACAATAGCAAAGACTTGGAATCAACCCAAATGTCCATCAGTGACAGATTGGATTAAGAAAATGTGGCACATATACACCATGGAATACTATGCAGCCATAAAAAAGGATGAGTTTGTGTCCTTTGTAGGGACATGGATGCAGCTGGAAACCATCATTCTTAGCAAACTATCACAAGAACAGAAAACCAAACACCGCATGTTCTCACTCGTAGGTGGGAACTGAACAATGAGATCACTTGGACTCGGGAAGGGGAACATCACACACCGGGGCCTATCATGGGGAGGGGGGAGGGGGGAGGGATTGCATTGGGAGTTATACCTGATGTAAATGACGAGTTGATGGGTGCAGCACACCAACATGGCACAAGTATACATATGTAGCAAACCTGTACGTTGTGCACATGTACCCTACAACTTGAAGTTTAATAATAATAAATAAATTAAAAAAAAAAAAAAAAAAAAAAAAAAAGCACATTTCAGTTCAAACTGACCACAGCTCATGTGCTCCACAGCCACATACTGGACTGGGCAGTACAGATCTAAACCATGGAGGTGCCCCCACTTCCTTTTCAACTCTATGCAATCAGAAAGGCCCTGAAGGTAGCTAAGAGGAAGATGTCATTGAACTAGCTGACAATAATGTGTTAACAACCGAGGATTCCTTAATCTTTCCAAGGGTTTTTTTAATTACACTTTAGCACAAAGATGCTTTTTGAGACAAATCTCTAATAGGAATCATTATTCAATCCTGTTATATGAAGACATCCAGCCCAGGGAGTAGAGGGTTTTCTCGGGATAGACTTGAGGATGGGGGGAGGTTGACAAGTCTCAGAAACACTTTATATCTCTTTTTTTTTTTTTTTTTTTTTTGAGACGGAGTCTTGCTCTGTCGCCCAGGCTCGAGTGCAGTGGCCGGATCACAGCTCACTGCAAGCTCCGCCTCCCGGGTTTACGCCATTCTCCTGCCTCAGCCTCCCGAGTAGTTGGGACTACAGGCGCCCGCCACCTCGCCCTGCTAGTTTTTTGTATTTTTTAGTAGAGACGGGGTTTCACCGTGTTAGCCAGGATGGTCTCGATCTCCTGATCTCGTGATCCGCCCGTCTCGGCCTCCCAAAGTGCTGGGATTACAAGCTTGAGCCACCAGGCCCGGCCAATACTTTATATCTCTTTTTGCTTCTTTTCTTCTACCCTGAAGCTGTATAGTCTTCAAAAGCAGAACAGTGTCCCAGAGGTGCTTGTGTGTCAGGGGAGGAGATGAAGTGGGGAAGGGATGGAGGTTTTCTACATATTCCTTTAACAAACTCTCATATATGATACAAACTTTTCCTAAGTGATTTTCAAATATATACAGGTTATTTGTAAGTCAGTACATAAATCAATAGCTATATATATTTAAATTTCACCCTGTCTTAATTTATTTGTCTATTAAATGGAAGTAATTTTAATGTACCACACAAGGTTGTTGTAAGGACTGAAATACTGTGGGTGAAAGTGTTCAATAGAAAGTAGCCATGGTTATTTTAGTAGGCAAACATTATAACTACTGAATTAATTAATGCATCATTTAGTCTAGGGTAACTACTTATTCCTAAGAGCCTGGGGAGAGGAACACCAGGATTTGGAAGGCAGTGAACAGAAAACAAATGCTGAAGACCAACCTTTCATATTAAAAACCACTAGAAGTTCTGCCTAGTCTGGATGACCCTGTACTTAGAAAAGAAGAAGAAAACATCCATTCTTCCCCTGCCTCCACCTAGTCCACATGGCTCCTGGCTTCCAGGGCTCAGAAATCAGCCACATTAGGTTATACAGGCCTTGAGTTACAGCGTAAGAACTCAACCGTAGCTTTTATAGAACTGTTTCTGTATTAAAAAGTAATGACAACTTCCAAACAACTCCCTTAGAAAAGAATTGCAGAGCCCACCGCCCATAAGCCAGCAACTGGACAGTGTAAGATATAAGAAAGAAGAGACAAGAATTTAAGAAACTTGGCCACAGAACTTGAAGTAGTCCTGTTGGAACCTAACCAAGAGTAGTGAGTGGGGAGCCATTCCAGGGTCTTGAGAAGAGAGGTGAAAATAGGAAAGGGAAGTCTAAGGAAACGTAATCTGAGAGTTTATGCAGATTATAATAGGCTGATGATAAGAGGAAGAAAACAGAGGTGGAGAAACCAGTGAGAAGCTGATCAGTCACGGAACCCAGCGCTATTTGCAGAAGATGGATTTTAGTGACATGAAAAGGAAATATCAATCAAGAATGTTCCAAAGGAAGAAGCCATAGACATGATGACAGATTGAATATAGGGGATAAAAGTGAGGGTGAAATTAGGACTAAATTCTGGATTTTAAATCTAAGTGGTAAACAGAATCCCAGAAACATTGACAGGGCTGAGAAAATCAAAATCATTTCAGGTGAGATGGAAGTAAATGCAATATATCCAAGTAAATATAACCCTTACGAGGGTGGGTCCAAATTGTCCGTTATTATGAGGCCGGGGATAAAACAAATATTCAAATGCAAGTCTCTTCTCAATAACAGCCTTAGTATTAATTAAATTGACTATACCAATGTATCTCTAAAAGTCTTATTTCAGGATTTAAAAACCTCATTCAGATGTTTTACTTTACATAACTGAGGACAACTGGAAAGGAAATAAATCAATGATTTTACTTAGATTACAACAAAGGACTATTATCTAATTGCTTTGGAAACCTTAATTTTTCCCTTATAGGAAATGTAATATAGTTTTTAGAGTTCATGTTTTGATTTTAAATAAGCACTGTGCAAAAATTAATTTGCAAAGTCACATAAAAATGAAAAAATCAAAGCACTCTAAACTTTATACCTAAAATTTGAGTTTTAACTACCTTATTCAATGCAATATTCTCATATGGGAAAATCAGTGTTACCCAGTAACAGAGAACAGCTGCTGCACATTTTCTAATACTGAAACCTAAGAACTCTCAATTTGCTTCTTGATTTCACATTTCTTATTGCCTTCTGCAATAAGAAAGACACATTTTCTTCAGAAAATTATCCACATTCTTTTGAAAAGCTTTAGAAAATGAAGCTGACGACAAGGGAAACAGGTTAATATTCACTATACGGCTTAAGTAGAAAGCTGGTCCTTTAAAGCTCCTTAGATAACCCGTCCCTCCCAGGGTGAGTCTGTGCTGCAGCTGTATGTCCCATGCCCAGTGGGCACAATGTAACATGATGGAGCACTCCTTAAAAAATCTTTAAAACCCTCCTTCTAAACAGGATTAGGTCTGCACTCTGCTGCTCTCCTAGATAAAAGACATCTGCCTCAAACAACTGCAAACAAAATCATTTTTCTTCAAGAGGTCAAGAGAGATTTAATTACTAAGCAAATCACCAAATGCCATAGCATACAACTTCAATTCCAAAACCAGCAAATTTTGTTCAGAAGATATAGATAGTAGCAGATGACAAATACATTAAGCAAGTGTTTTTTATTTCAAATAGTTTTGCTAAAGAATCTGGAGGTGAATGTCAAGTTACTAAACCTCACCTGAAGGGCAGGTACTGAAAAACATTGTTAGAGGATTTTTATAGAATTTAAGAAATGCATCCTAGGATCTAACTTCCTAGAGTTGGCACTGATAAATAAAACAAATAATAATAAAAGACAAACTTGTTTAACCCTTCAAATTCCAAAAGACACAACATACCACACACACACACACACACACACACACACACACACCCGTTCAACTATACCATGCTTCAAACTCCAAGTGATTTTTAATTATTTTTTTACTATTTAAATAAGGGGAAAAAAGGGTGAAAAACTTTATTTATAGTCAAGATATCATTAGCCTGCAATAAGTAGAGCTATGAGAACTATAGGAAAAGAAAGCAGTAACCCATCCCCAGAAAGGCCAGTTGGCATCTGAGATGAACAAAGACATCACCAAATCTTTCACCAAAGCTCCCTCCCCAGTGGATTTCCCCTGTGTGTAGCAAGAGAGAGCCTTTACAGTCATTCACTATAAATGAGCATTCAGATAAACTCAGTGTTTATCACAGACAATCATAACTTGATGCTTAGCTTACTCAGCAAGAGTATGCTAATGAAATGATAAGGAAAACCAGAAAATGTCCTTCTACACAACCTGCTAGGAAATGAGAACTTTGTTAAACAGAGAACGTGGGGTAACTGGAGCTGCACCTCACTTCCTCTTTCCAGGTGAAAAAGTATCAAAAAATGCAATTTATCCTCTAGCCTGCTGCCCTTTAGGAAAAGCCTGTTTTCCCCAAAATTTTACTAAAGAATATGTTATAATCCACAACATAAAAATTGCCCAAATGTAAATTTGGAAAACGAATGTACACAAACAGAAATAATTTTAGGTTCCAAAAAATTGTTAATTTTAAAGACTGAGTTCAAGAATGCTTTCAAGATGTTGGTTTAGCTTTAAATCATTAAATATGCAACTAGATTAAAAAGAGAAAATCATTAATATTTAACTCTTTTTAGTTATTTAAACTCAGTGGGATTTTTAATTCAATTATTTAATTAAAACCTTTGAAGGTATAAGTAGATATTTTACAAAAAAATTGAATCAATAAGTATATATCAAAACACACTTTTAAAAAGGAGATATAATTGTTGTCCACTAAAATATCAACTTTGAAAAACAATACTACTCAAGTGAAAATGTAGTGAGATACAACACTCATATGTTGCTGAGAGGATAGTTTTACAAAGCTTTCTGGAACTTTAGGTATGCTCACACCTTTAAGCCCAGTGATTCATTTCCAGGGCTCTGCCCTAAGGAAAGAAGCAGAGATGCTGGCAAAGAGTTATAAAAAGATGATCACCACAACATTATTCAAAATAGAGAACAAATTTAAAACAAAACAAATGTCCAACAATGGAGAAGTATTTACATTATGGCATGTCTACCTTATAGACTATTATGAAGCCATTAAAAACATATTTTTAAGATTTGACATGGGAATTTGTTCATGCTATAAGGTTAAGTATTATCAAATACTGTTACATATACAATATAATTAAAATGTGTTAATAACACACATAGAAAAAAGGGTATACTTTTTCAAGTTATAGATAGTGGGATTACAATTGTTTTTACCTCTTGATATTCAATTTTTGAATTTTTCTACAAATAAGATATATAATAATGTTATTTAAAATAGAACTCTGATATGAAAGGATGGTTCCTACTATTTATTTATTACAATAAATGGTTATCTTCGAGGGCTCCTTAGTTCCAAGGAACAGAAGCCCCCTCTGATAAACCGAAACACAAAGGAAATTTACTAGAAATATACTAGGTAGCCCACGGAATCAAAATAAAGGAAAAATAATGAACCAAAGATGCTCTTGGGTAACAGTAGCCACCAGGATCAATCTACCTAAACATCCGTCCTTTCTCCATGATGTTGCCCAGAACTGACTGGTGGGAGACAGGATCCTATGGACCTACAGAGAAGAGGAGACGGCATCTGAATGGGCAATTCTACCAAAACTGAAGGCAGCTGGGGAGAAGTGATGCCTCAAAAAGAATTAAATTAGTGAAAACGAAGGTTTGCTGTTACCAGATGAATAAAAAATGAATGCTGGACAAAAATAAAAGAAAAAAAACACTAACAAAACACCAGTGCCAATATCACAGACCCTTAAATATGCAACGAGAGAAGAATATAGAGTGGCAAATAAGGGAAAAACGAGGGCAACATCTCTTACTCATTTATCTCAATACAGGATAGATTGTGATGAGCCCCCACTGAAACAATATTTACTGGCAGAGGTATCAGTTTTTTACATTAACCTGTACTTTTAAATGTTAGTCAATTAAGAAGAACAAAACTTCATTTCCAGAATCATTTTTAAATGCCATGCCAGATTAGGAAAATGAAAGCCAAAACTTCATGTTTTCACTACCTTTTAATAATTCCAACCTATTTTTCAGTAAACATACATGAAGTCATAGTCTACCCAAGTGTCAACAAAGAAGCAAAGCAACTGCCTTCTGTGCTGCAATGTGTAAGTGCAAAAGGCAGTAAGAAAGCTCATTATGGGGCATGATCAGCAGGGGCTGAAGTAAAGAAAAGTCTCATGAGAAAATTTGAGCCGGACCTTGAAAGATATGAAGGGGCCATGAAATATGGCGTGCATTTTAGGCCACACTAGAGTACAACTAAAAAATACGGCGTGCATTCTAAGCCATACAGTACAACTAAAAAGTAAAGATAGATAGGAGTTAACTTTCACTACCTTCACTCTATCCAAGCCACGGTCATCTCTCCTCTGAATGAATAGCCTCCTTCCCCTCTTCCATTCTGGATTTCTTTTTATATGTTCTCAATATGACAACCAGAGTGACCCTGTTCAAATGTTAGATTATTTTGTTCTCCACCAAAAATCCTCCAATAACCCCTATCTCACGCAGAGAAAAAGCCAAAACCTTTACAGCAGTCTAGAAAGTCCCACATGATCCAGCTGCTAGTCCTCTCTGACTTCATCTTTTGCTACTACCTTCCATGTTCATACCACTCCAGTCGCACTGCTGCTCCTAGAATGTTCCAGCCACTCTCTACCACAGGGCCTTTGTATATGCTATTTCCTCTGCTCTTCTCTTCAATATGCACATGGCTCACTTTGTTACTTCTTTCATGGTTTTACCAAATGGCAGCCTCTAGAGGGACCTTCCCTTACCACCCTATGATAAATTTCAACTCCTCCAACACTACCTACTCCCTTTTCCTGCTTTATTTTTCTCCTGCAGCACTTTTCATACTGTAATATATAGTATGACTTATTCACGTGTTTATTGCATCTCCTCCCCCTAGAATGTATGCTTCATGAGGAGTAAGAAATGACAGACAGACATCACCTCTAAGTTGGCAGCTGGACCCACATGGTTTTCTTGGTAGAGCACCTGGAACAATGTTTCACTTAATTAATCAATTATCATTAATTTTACAAAATCTTTGGCACCACAGTAAGATCTTTAATTGAAGTGATTTCACTGGCAGAATGCAATGGTTGTAAGCGGATGTTGCAAACACACAGGTTAAATTTCAAAGTCTGAGGTTACCAACTGATGCTTATCATTACTACAGAAATCAACAAAAGGTGCATCAAAGCAGAAAAAAGCAAGAAGGGATGGAATCAAACAAGAAGGAAGAACCACATTAGGAAGAAAAGGCATATATAAGTCACAAACAAGAGTGTCAAACCTACCTGGTTTTTCATACAAATAATAGTTATCCAATGCCTATTAAGTATGAGGTACTGTTCTTTCACTAGAACAAACAAATGGAACAAATTCCATTCTGAAGGAACTTACAGTTATAAGACTAGAAAAAGAATGAATTCAAAATAATAATAAACTACTCAATTTATGAGATCCCCAATGAGGGCAGAGACTCATCTGGAAGAACCAAAAAACTAAATGAATACGCAACATGTGAATAAGGAATTCGTTCTCTTCAGTGTCACGATCCAGCTTGTTGATACCAAGTTTAATTTTACTTCAAATACTGGGATAAAAAAATGCTTGGAATCTTTTCCAAAAGGACTACCTATAGAGCACTGTATTTTCCAATTTTTTTTTTTAACAAAGAGATTGTTATTACCTAAGTGTCTATGGCCCAGCTCCACTCTATTAAGGGGCTGACAATGAAAGCAAAAAGTATCACACAACGATGAACTGAAGAAGTAAAATCAGTCCCCATTCAACCATTGCTCCCATGCAATGAGAGAGTCAACCCCTGTCAACCCCATTTCTGCTAGTCTCTCAGTGAATGTTAGATGTTCCAACAATAAACTGATAGCAGAGAGAGATTACATGAACTGGTAAAAGATTCAGGAATTCATAAAAGTCAAAGTGATTTTAAAGTCACATGCAAAACCACTGCGTAATAAGGATCTGGCAAAGTCAGAACAATTGATAACTTAAGGAGAAAAAATTAAGGATTTGACTCTCTTAGGATTAGAGAGAAGCCATGGGAAAGTTAACAGAGGCTTGAAATAGGTTTTGCAATATGACTTTCTTTATGATTGTGGTGAGAAAGTCAAATATCATAAAGTGCTATCATACCATTTTATTGAAAAAAAATGAATTACCCCAACTCTCTAAAAGTTTCAACACTTTGGGCCGGGCGCAGTGGCTCATGCCTGTAATCCCAGCACTTTGGGAGGCTAAGGCAGGCAGATCACGAGGTCAGGACTTCGAGACAAGCCTGGCCAACATGGTGAAACCTCATCTTACTAAAAATACAAAAAAAAACTAACCTGGTGTGGTGGCACGCACCTGTAGTCCCAGCTACTTGGGAGGCTGAGACAGGAGAATCACTTGAACCAAGGAGGCAGAGGCTGCGGTGAACAGAGATTGCACCACTGCACTCCATCCTGGGCAACAGAGGGAGACTTCATCTCAAAAACAAACAAACGAAAAAAGTTTCAACACTTCATTTGTTATTTGTTCCTTCTAATGATTAGGCCATATTTGTGATTATAATCTAAATGTTAGTGTAAGATAAGATAAACTGATTCCCATCATTTGAACTTTTGTCAAGATCAAGTCCTTTGTCTCCCTATTTACTCTACAATTTGACTTCCCAATCAATGTAAATAGATTCACTTTAAGAGGCCTGCTTTCCTGGTAACTCCTGTCTATCCTCCGCTCCCATCCCTCACTCCCATGTTATCATGCAGCTCTTAATCCTAGATTTGACTTCCAGACTGGGGCACCAAGCTAGTGGGTGACACAGCTGAGACCTACTCTGAGGTCTTTAAAGTCTGATTTTATTCCAATATGCTACGCCTCCTATGGCTTCTGGGTTACAAATGGGTTATGAAAGCTATATCATATGGAACCCAGGTTTATCCACAAAATTTGGGGAGAAAGATGTAATCAACCGTTTATAGGTTTTAGTCAGTGCCATAAACAGGAGCCAAGCAACCTCGCACTGCCAAAGCAGAACTGCCCGACTGGCTCTGCTGTGTCTCCACGCTTTCTCACTCGCACTTGTGGTTCACCTACGGTTAACTTTGCAGCTATAGAAAGCAATTATATATTTATTTATTGTGAGCCACAGATTTAAGTCAACTTTAGAAGCCCATCACGTTGCTGAGAAGTAGCAATTTCCCTCTCTCAAGACAGTCCCTATGGACCCTGACAACTCGTTGATGTGCGGGCATAATTAAAGAGGCCCAAAGGAGTGGCTCTGGTGGTGAGAGCCCTTCCAGAGTAGTAGCTCAATAAAAATCACATCCTTTTTGCCCTTACTCTCTCACCTATCCATTTTTGGGGGGAAAAAAATAATAAGTATTTGGATGGCTCCTTGAGTCAAAGTAAATCAAGCATGTGAACATTTGTACACGGGAATCCTACAGTAAGTTGAGATGTGAAGTTCTACCTTCCACTTCCACCTCACGCCATGGGGTGAGTGTCCATGGCACCTGGTTATGTGTTCAAAAGGAAGACAGTGATGGTCTCTTAGCCTAAAGATATGCGGAAAAAGGAAGAAAGTGTGGTGCCAAGTCTGGGAATTTTGCTGGGCTCTAGTACCAGCTTCCTCCCACCCCAGCGCATTGATGCACAGAACTAATCCTTGGGACATACTACAGCTCTCCAGCTGACCTCAGAACTATGAGTTGTATGCTCCGTGGTCTTCCCCACCTCTGTCCCATCTCACTAGTTTAGCAATATATCTAGTGCAGGGGTAGAAACACTGTAACTATTCACTAAAAATGGAACAAATGAGACCGTATAAATGAAGCAAGGCTTGAAGTCTGATGGAATGATTTCTGCAGAATAGATAGTTAGATAATCCTTACAAAATAGTACTATATGACCATAAGTAAAACTGCCAATTTCTTTCTATGGATGCTGAAAGATTTCATTTGTTTTAGTGAGTCAAATTATTTTAACTCATTATATTTATAGAAATTGGATTCCTGCTCCTAAATTCAATAAACTAAAAGAAGCTGCATTTTCATTAATAGATTAAAATCTATTCAAAGAAATAAATCCATCAGTTTATAAATAAATTATTTTTGCTAAGAATGCTGCACTACTAAAATGTAAAAATACCATGGCCTTAAATAATAATTTCAAATGAATTAAAATATCATTAAAATGCAAAACAGTTTTAACTGGTTGTAATTAGGAAAAAACTTTTCAAACACCACACACTTATCCATTACCTCCTTAATCCATTTTTTTAGTTGATAGAAAGACAAGAACCCACCCTTTGCAATGGTGTGATTCCTTCTGCCATAATGCATGGGAAACAGGAATAAAGAAGAGACTTGGAATCATAAATATTAGCACTCCTTGTCTCCTCTTCTTATATGCATTTTCTCTGCCTACAGTTGTCCCTCCCCCGCTTGCTATAAGTATGCGGGCCTTGGAGGTCTGCTATGCTGAGAACCAGAGAGAAAGCTGTGGGCATCCCTCCAACCTTAACCCAGTGTGCCTGAGACAAAGCCCATCCCTCTGCATCCAAAACTTTTCTCTTTTCGCGTTGCAGAGTTTAGGCTGGGTTTCTGTCCTAGATGTAAAGAACTTCAGTAATACAATGGTTACATCCCACACAAAACCAAGATAATAGGTGAAGCAGAAGGGAAAGAATCTGAGTTGACTGATAAAAGCATGGGGCTTAGCCAGAGAGTGGCCGGGAAAGAAAGACGGAAAAGGATTGTGGGGTTACAACATTTTTTCTGGAGATGAGAGGAAGAAGAAAGATGGAAGAGGCAGCTACCAGGAATGTAACAGCAGAGAACATGTTCAACCACCATTGTCTAGACTCCAGATCTACTGATCATAAGCCACCTGTCAGATACAGCCCAAATATCAGGTTTGTTTTTTTGTTTGTTTGTTTTCATTTGTTTGTTTTTTTGAGATGGAGTTTCTCTCTTGTTGCCCAGGCTGGAGTACAATGGCACAATCTCGGCTCACTGCAACCTCCACCTCCCAGGTTCAAGTGATTCTCCTCCCTCAGCCTCCCAAGTAGCTGGGATTACACCTGGGTAATTTTTTGCATTTAATAGAGACAGGGCTTCACCATGTTGGTCAGGCTCGTCTCCAACTCCTGACCTCAGGTGATCCACCCGCCTCGGCCTCCCAAAGTGCTGGGAATACAGACGTGAGCCACCACGCCCAGCCCAAATATCAGGTTTTTAACATGTTCCCCATTTGATGCTGATAAAAGATGAAATTTGAGAATTGCTGACATAAGAAATCACCAGGTATTATCTATATGTAGTCCCAAGTTAGACCAAATAACTGACACTCTCTCTCCAAGTATATCCAAATTTGTTAAACAAATTTAAAATGAACCAAAAGTCAACCAAGAGATTTGTCTTTCTAAGAATCTTTAAATTCTATTTCCCATAAAATTTAGACAGACATAATTATTTAAACATTGTGAAAATTGAAATAACATTATTTTATTTATTAATTAAAAGGCATGAAACACTGCAGTATTACATTCAACAAGCTGAAAGTTGTCAAAAAGGAAAGCAAGCGTAAGAAATATGGGGTAAAGTTTATACCCAGAACTCCTGCTTTTCTCCTCTGCTCAGATACTAGAAACAGGCCATTAATTTATCTCTGAGCTTTCTGACATCCAAAGAGTTACAAGAATCACAGACTTATTCCCCATCCATAAGATAAACAGAAACGACTTCCTGGTGGCTGGGCGCAGTGGCTCATGCCTGTAATCTCACCACTTTGCGAGGCCAAAGTGGGAGGATCACTGAGGTCAAGAGTTTGAGGCCAGCTTGGCAAACATGGTGAAACCCCGTCTCTACCAAAAACATAAAAATTAGCCAGGCATGGTGGCGCATACTTAAAATCCCAGCTACTTGGGAGGCTGAGGTGGGAGGATCCCTTGAACGCAGCAGGCGGAGGTTGCAGTAAGCCCAGATCACACCACTGCACTCCAGCTTGGGCGACACAGCAAGACATTGTCTCAATAAGTAGATAAATAAGAAATGATTTCCTGGTGATGAGATCTGAGAGAACTTTCTCCAATTGGTCTTCATGGTGTATGAAGTATTAGTCTCCATTCTTCTATCTACGTCAAATACTACAGTGTTGTATTACCATTTTTATGGTATCTCATTAGCCTAACACAAATAAACCCAATTCAGGAACAAGCATACATAGCTCAGGAATGGTCCAGCACTGTGTTGTCCATTACAGGAGCTCCTAGCTACATGTGGCTATTGATCATTTGAAATGTGGCTAGTCTAAAATGAGATATGCTGCAAGTATAAAATGCACACCAGATTTTAAAGAATTAGCACAAAAAATTAAAATATCTCATCAATAAGATTTATATTGATCACAAGTTTTTACAAGATTACAAATGGTAGTGTTTTAGATACATTGAGTTAAATAATATATACAATTAAAATTAATTTCACCTGTTTTCAATGTGGCTGTTTTACAAAATTAACATGTGTGGCTCACTAGAATGGTGCTGCATAAACAATCATACTCCCAAGTTAATCCAAGGGTAAAATTTAGACTTAAATTTTAACTCTTAAAGCCATGTCTGGGCTTCCTATTTTTCAAGCAATTCTTTATAATGAGTTTCTTGTAAGAACTGGCAGCAGAAAGTTCAAGGTAATATCCACTAATATAAATCTGACCTTGAACATCTGACATGTGATTCAGTGCAAAGCCACTTTGAAAGGGCTTCATCCTTTTCTGAACATGAAGGAAGCTGACCAACATGTGCACCTGCACAAAAGACTACTCCTCTCCTGCACAGAGGGTGGTAGAGGGATCATCTCTGGGTAAAATCTTCCTCAGAAAACAATTCTGGGATTTTTCTACGCATGATCAAATGAGTGACTGACCCCAAAGCGCCAAATAAAAAAAACATGGGCCCAATAAATGTAGCCGGGTGTATTTCCAGAGCAGGGCTTATCAATGGGAGACTGCCCAATAAGATAATCCTCTAATTTGAGCAAATCAATGACAGGGCTGGGAATACAAAAAATGAGACTAAACCCCATCCATAAGAACCAGTGAGACTCCATGATGAAATTGTGGCCTCTGACAAATTTTTTTAAAAAGCTTATTTTCTGATTTGCTTTTTTTTTTTTTTTTTTTTTTTTTTTTGGAGACGGAGTCTCGCTCTGTCACCCAGGCTGGAGTGCAGTGGCCGGATCTTAGCTCACTGCAAGCTCCGCCTCCCAGGTTCACGCCGTTCTCCTGGCTCAGCCTCCCAAGTAACTGGGACTACAGGCGCCCGCCACCACGCCCGGGTAATTTTTTTTGTATTTTAGTAGAGACGGGGTTTCACCATGTTAGCCAGGATGGTCTCGATCTCCTGACCTCGTGATCCGCCCGTCTTGGCCTCCCAAAGTGCTGGGATTACAGGCTTGAGCCACCGTGCCCGGCCTGATTTGCTTTTTATAGCAGTTCTGTTCTAAGGAATATGTTTAGGCAACTCAGCAAGACCTTTATATTTGTTCTGCCTACAGAGACCATGCAAGCAAATTAATCCACTCACATAAGAAAGAAGGGGTAGGCTTCATTCCTCTTTAAGGACACAGAATTTCAAGATCTCTATCACCAAGTGTTTGGGTTCTCTGCAATAAATCAGTAGCGACTCTTTCTTCTTTTACATCATATCAGTTTAGGGTCTTGGACTGGGGTGATGCTAAAATGTGTCATACAATTACTTCTAAAGAAGACTTTGAAAGAACGCAGCCAACTAAATTAGTTTTAAGCATGTGAACTAAAAGTCTGAGTAGAAAATGAACTGCATCAAAACCCTTCAATACCAGCTAAGACCGAACCCAGGATGGGGTGTGCTGTGGAGCACCAGCTTTAGGAAGCTCTTCCTAACACTTAAAAAGAAGAGTATTGTAATTAGGATCCACACAGAGAATCTCAGAGAAAAATTCTGACTGACAAAAGATTCCTGATTAATAATGACATTTGTTGATTTTAAATGCAGTTTAAAATATCATCTGCTTTAACATTCAGTGATAGCTTATATTTAGTTACTTTGGCAGAGTTCTATTTTCTTATAAATTATATTACCTAAAAGTCATGTTTCATGACCAGGAAGCTCAGGCAAACGAGGGTGGGACCTGCAGTTTAGAACATCCAAAGCTCACTAGCCCCACCTAATGACAGCACACCTAGATTACTGGAGCAGTTTGGGGATAGAGAATCAATATAACCTTGAAAGTTGAAACTTCAAAAACAAAATTGTGACGTGGAGCTTCATGAAAAGCTCCATGTAAGACTGCCTCATATTCAGAAGGCAAAAAACCAAACTGGAAATTGTCAGCCTAATTTTACCACAAAATAATAAGAGTTGGGGGAACAGAAAAAAAGAAATACTTCTATGGGTTTTGTTTGTTTGTTTGTTTGTTTTTGAGACAGAGACTCACTCTGTTGCCCAGGTTGGAGTGCAGTTGCATGATCTCAGCTCACTGCAACCTCTGCCTCCCGGGTTCAAGCAATTTATGGCTAATTTTTGTATTTTTAGTAGAAACAGGGTTCCACCATATTGGCCAAGCTGATCTCAAACTCCTGACCTCAAGCGATCCGTCCGCCTCAGCGGATTTATACATGTATAAATACATGTATAGTTACTTTAATGTATAGCCACTTTGATGTATAGATAAGGTGAAATGATACTACAGAGCAAAACTCTTTTGTAGTTTGCTTTGTTTTTACACAAAATGTAAAGTGGGCATTCATATTAATAAAAATGAAATTATATCATCCTTTTTAATAGCTATTTAACATTCCACTGTATGATGTATACTATAATTTGGTTACACAATTCCCTCAAGATGGTCATTTAGATTATTGTTATAAACCATGCTGTAAACACACCCTCACATTCATTATTGCACACTTGCCTGATTATTTCCTTAGGATTATTTCTTAGAAGTGAAATAGCTGTACCCTAAGCTATTGATGAGTGTTACCAAATGCCTTTTGACAAAGACGCATGATAAGCATTCCCATATCTGCAGTGCAGAGAAGGTAGCTATTTTCTTGCAAATACCTTCACCAACACTGAATGTTATCCATCTTTGGAGGCAGTTTAGTGGATAAAATATAGGTTCTAGAACTAGAATTTTATAGGTGAGTTCAAATCTCAGCTCTGCCATGCACTAGCTGTATGACTTCTGGAAGGCTACTCAACGTTTCTGCAGATTTCTGTTAAATGCGGATTGTATCATTGTACCTACCTACCTGAAAGGGTTATTATTAGAATTAAATGAGTTAATATAATACTTTATGTACAATAAACAATAAGTGTGTACTTATTATATGAGATATTGTCCACCCGAAAGGTAAAAACAGATCTCGGGTTTTGGTTTAATCTGTATTCATTTGATTCTTTCTAGGATTGACCACAAAACCTTTTACTTAATTGTTTTTGTTTTGTTTTGTTTTTTGTTTTGTTTTTTGAGACGGAGTCTCTCTCTGTCACCAGGCTGGAGTGCAGTGGTGCCATCTCGGCCTACTGCAACCTCCGCCTCCTAGGTTCAAGAGATTCCCCTGCCTCAGCCTCCCAATTAGCTGGGATTACAGGCATGTGCTACCACGCCCAGCTAATTTTTGTATTTTAAGTAGAGACGGGGTTTCACCATGTTAGCCAGGATGGTCTCGATCTCCTGACCTCGTGATGTGCCCACCTCAGCCTCCCAAAGTGCTGGGATTACAGGCGTGAGCCACGACACCCGGCCCTTTTACTTAATTTTTATTAACTTTTTTTAAAGTAGTCAATCATATCATTTATAAATAATAGTGATTTCTATATCTTCCTGATTTATTTTTCTGAGATAAATACATTGGTTAGAACTTCTAAAACAAAGGTGAGTGATAATAGTGGTCATAAATATTCTTATCTCATTTATGACTTTATGACAACAAAAGAATTTTTTAAATATTTCAAACATCAAAATAATAAAATGTTGTAATTCAGACAACTTTTTCCATATAGTTTTCTTATAAAAGGTCCTTTAAATACAAACTCTGGACTGCTTCTAAATTGTGACATTCTCTTTTGGGAAAAAAGTACTAAACATTTTACATTAAAACAATGTTTTTTAACTAAATTGAACGCACACTTTTAATAAAGATCACAGTAATTTTTAACCCTGGAAATACGAAGGATAAAACAAAAAATCATTTTATGCAAATTAATTTGCAAGACAAAAGAAATTCACAAGACAATAATGCAGTTTGTACAATCACCCAAAATCAATTATTTAGTTAAATAAATACATGATATAAATAAAAAAGTTAGAACACCATTTGCAATAAAAAATATTGAGCCCTTTAACTTTAAAGGATAACATTTTCATCTAGTATTCTTGACTTCTTGTGTTTTCAACCTAAAACAGCATATAAATTTCAGAAAGGAGACTCAGTTTTTCACAATTCATACTCCTATACTCCCACACCCTGAGGAGTATAAATTATTTCTAGATTTGAAGGTCTTTAATATAAATCATGCCCCTAAATTGCTAAGCCCCAAAATGAGGAATACTGAAGTCACAAAACATTTAAGCTCTTCTTTAAGTTAAACAACAGAAGAAAGGACACTATACCAAAACTCTACACTAAGTCAAATATTCTAGATTTCCCAAGCCTTAACAAAATACATGATTGCTTGAGGGTTATAAGTCTAAAGGCAAATTGTAAAGCAGAATAAGAACATGTTTACTGAACACTTATAAATGAGTCAGACTCTAAGCTATAAGCCTTATATATATTATCTCCTATCACTGATTTACCTCATCCCAGCAAAGAAAGTATTGCCACACTACTGGCTTCACATTGCCCTTGCTACACAATCTTCCATAAGCACTTTCTATCTATGGATTGTAAATGGTTCCTTGGGGCTGACCGTTTGTCCTCTGGAGAAAGGCTGGGGAAGCTTCACTGCAAACACGGTCTGAGCTTAGGCTGGTGACAGATTGATAACTTGGAGACCACTGCAATCAGCAAATAAGAGTAACCATATACCAGCATCAGTGATAGGAGACAAGGTATAACGACACTGAAGTGTGTCCAGATAGTCTTCTTGTTTACTGCTCTTACGGGACACTTTCATTGAATTACAATAAGGCTGGCTAAGAAACTCTGGATTTACCTTTTTACAGAATTTCCAGAATGTCAAATAAGCGAAATTGATCAGGCAAAACATACCAATTCAACAAAACTAGCCCACACAGCAGTTATAGTACCTTTCAGTAAAAGATGCTACAAATTTAAGCAAACCTCAGGCTTTCTTCGTTCTTTAATACCCAACACATCTACCACATGTGTGAACTATTCATTTGGAAGAGCCAAAAGAGGATCAAATGATAAGTTTATTGCTTCATATATATCTATTCCTGGTATTCATATTCCTGTACCAAGCTCCAAACAAACAAAAAGCATCCAAATTAAGCCTAAGAAATAGAAAGTATCTGGAAAGCATTAATAGTGCCTAATGAGTAGGTATGGTATGAAATCAAGATATGAAATTCTAAATGTTGAGCTGCTGATATGCTTTGGAGAGATACTACATATATGTCTCTGCTCTGATGTCATAAAGCTTTGATCACGTCAAGTTTCAATGGCTTACGACTGCTACATTTTTACACAGAATTTTTGAACTAAAAGGGTCCTCAGAGAGAATCTCACCTAATGCATTCATTTTGAATAATACAGACTGACTTTCTTCATTCTGTATGACTTTTTCCAAGGTTGTAAGTACCAGAGCTGGAATGAGGACCTAGATTTCTTAACTACATGTCCACTACATGGTACTGTCACCTCTTAACTATATTCTAAGCATGTTGTCCAATATGTTAGCATATGAAAGGTCTTTTGAAAGGCTTTTTAAAAATTATTTTTAAAGAATATGTGAGTTTCTCAAACATAATAATACTCTCCTCAAACTGGGTCAGAAAATCCAGAAATAATATAAATTGATTATTTCAGCCTATTCATAGTACTGTTCTATTCCTTACTACTACTGTGACCTTATATAAGTCAACCACACTGGTCCTTTATATTCCCAAACCTTAAAAATGAAGAAGTTGGACTATATGATTTCCAAGATATCTCTCAGCTCTACAAATTTTGTAAGTCTGTGATTTGTTTATAAATAAGTATAATCAGGTCTTTCCCTTCTATTCTCCTTTTTCTCAGGGTATACTCACACCCACTACTACCACAAAACCTGAAAAGCATTATATACACAAGCACTCTATACTTAGGAAGTATGTCCGGTATGCCAAAGTTTTTTTTCAATAAAGCACCATGGTATTTGATCTAAACAAATAATCAAAAGGGATAATAGCCACAATTCTTAAAAGTCACCATGCTCTACAATACTGGGAACTGGCTAGATACAGTGACTCACATCTGTAATCCCAACACTTTTGGAGGCTGAGGTGGGAGAACTGCTTAGGCCCAGGAGTTCGAGACCAGCCTGGGCAACATAGTGAGACCCCATCTCTACAAAAAAATTAAAAAATTAGCTGGGTGTGACAGCACATGCCTGTAGTCTCAGCTACTTAGGAGGCTGAGGCAGGAGGATCACTTGAGCCCAGGAGGTCAAGGCTGCAGTGAACCATGATCACGCCACTGTACTCCATCCTAAGTGACAGAGCGAAACCCTGTCTCTAAGAATTATTAAATAAGTAAAATACTAGGAACTATCTCTTTCCTGTGCCCTCTACCAATTCTATTATATTTTACACCTGAAATATCCAGACTCTGAAAAGGAAATATCTCAGAGCCAGAGTCTCTGGCTCTTAACTGTTTCTCTCTCACACACACACACACACCCCCCAAGGGGATGAAAACATGTGACTTGGCATTATTAGTACTGAGGCAAATCATACACGACTCTAAAAAGCTCCAGATGGAAAACTGTGAAACCAGATGATAAAGATGACAAGTGTAGGCCGGGCGCGGTGGCTCACACCTGTAATCCCAGCACTTTGGGAGGCCAAGGCAGGTGGATCACGAGGTCAAGAGATCAAGACCATCCTGGCCAAAGGTGAAACCCCATCTCTACTAAAAATACAAAAATTAGCTGGGCGTGGTGGCATGTGCCTGTAGTTCCAGCTACTCAGGAGGCTGAGGCAGAATAATCGCTTGAACCCAGGAGGTGGAGGCTGCAGTGAGCCAAGATCACACTACTACACTCCAGCCTGGCAACAGAATAAGACTCCATATCAAAAAAAAAAAGAGAGAGATAAGCGTAAACACACTAGCTAAAACTCATATGTTCACATGACTAATTAACTATTAGTTGTTCATTAAGCATTTATTATATGTCCGGTTCCACATTAGGTACTGCAGGATTTACAGAAAAAGGAATGATCTGGTCCACGTTCTCTAGTAGTTCTCTGAGTAGTCCAGTTGGGGGAGATAATGCTAAAACAAACAAACAAACAAGCACAACAAACACCACAAGACTATATGTATAATTAAATGTTACATTCAGCACATAAGTGATGGAGACATTTCCAGAAAAGGAGGACCACTTCAGATCAGATTAGACAGGGAAGGCATCTTTGAGGCAGTAATACTGAGCTAAGTCTTAAAGCTTGAGAAGACTTAGCTGAAGAGAGACGTGTCTGGAGATGCAGACTATGAGAAATACAGAAGTGGGCTTAGAAGCTCCAATGAGCCTTAGCATGAGGAGAAGAAAACAGTTAAAGGGGGAAAAAGTACAGATTAGAGTATTTGAGTATAAAAGAGAGTACTGGGAAGTGGTTAAAAAATTACGTTGCATAGATATAGTGAAAAATAAAAATGAAATCCTAAGACCCCCAACCTACTGAACAGATCCCCTGTTAGCCAAGGGGACAGCAGAAATCCTTGAAAATTCAGTTCCAACCATGACCAGACAGGAGGTCAGAGGTGCCTCATGATGTCCCCTCCCTCCATAACCACCATTAGGATTTCCTCCGTAAGGATTAAACAGAAACCAGCCCTTTGGAAAGCCCGCTCCACCCCTGATGTCAATCAACCTCCTGAAATTGCCCCTCCTTTTTGTGGTTCTTAACCAAATAACCGACCAGCATTCCTTATGATAAGAGACCATAGACCACAGAGGGGTTCTGGCCAGTCCATGGAGGATGTGCAGGGAGGGGTTCTGCGTCTTCTGCTTCACCTTTTGAAGTCAGAGATCTGAAAACTCCCCCCTGGATCATGCTAATGCTGCCATAGTTAAAAACCACGGGTCCCCTGGAGAGAGATGAGGTCCTGCTGTGCATGTGCATGTTTCTCCCTTCCTAAATACACATGACTCCTCCACGAATATTCCTCCACCTCCTTCAGCGTGAATCCCTGTCTTATTCTTCTCACCCTCCAAGTGTTTGTTTCTGGTCTCCAATGAAGGCTATGCTTCCCAGTCTGACAGAATGGCTACCCCGCAGGCTGCAACCCTTTACGAAAAATAAAGCTCTCCTTTCCAAAGTTATGAACCTCGTCATTCTTCACCTGACAATGAGGCTGGAGTTTTTTAAATTCTAGAAAACCAAGGAGTCAGACTTGATGCATTAGAGCCACTAACAGTTTATTGAAAGGGGGATGGGCATAATCAAAAGACTCTAAGAAACATCAAGTAAGATTTTTGATTGAAGTTAACAGAAGAGAGGCGTTTTTATTTGACTTTCCTCCTAAAGCCAACCAAAATAAAAAGAACTCAAAAAAGAATGGGCTCAATATTCAACCTAACTAGAAGGCCATCTCATCTACAAGTTATGAGGAATAATTTCAAATGAAGTAAAAATTGAACCAAATTGAATGAGGATATAAAAACAAAACAGACTAAACCTTTTTTTTTTTTTTTTTTTTTTTTTGGCATGTATTCATTTAGCTTTTTCTTTTAAAGAGTAGAGAACATATTCTTTCTGTCTAATTTTTTGCTTTTCTCCCAGGGCAGGGAAAAACCTCAATTGTTTTTTGTCTTGTTTTGTTTTTGTTTTTGAGACAGGGTCTTGCTCTATCGCCCAGGTTGGAGTACAGCGGTGCCATAACTAGCTCACTGCAGCCTTAACCTCCTGGGCTCAAATGATCCTCCCACCTCAGCCTCCCAAGTAACTGGGGCTACAAGCATGCACCACCACACCTGGCTAATTTTTTTTAAAGTCTATCTCATAGAGGAAGACTCTCACTATGTTGCCTAGGCTGGTATCAAACTTCTGGCCAAGTGATCCTCCTACCCTGGACTCCCAAAGTACTAGGATTACAGGTGTGAGCCACTATCTCCAGCCTAATAAAGAGACTCCTAAATGGAGACACACCACAGAACAGGATCAAATTAATTACGTGAGAAAATATTCTAAGATAAAATGCCTGAATTAATGATGATGTTGGCCCAACTCACTCTCTGTCTCCTCACCATTCAATACTTGAGTAAACAGTTGTAATAGATAAAATGGCCTTCAGCTGAAGATGGGTAATAACAAAAAGAAAGCATACATGGATAAGTGCACAGCCTGATAGGAAGGAAGAAAGGGAGGGAGAAAGAAAGGAAGGCAGGCAGGCAAGAAGCAACAAAGATTAAAAACATGTCAGAAGAATTACATTACAAACCAAAGTCTAGTATTAAAACAATGAACAGGGAACTACTAAAAAACCACAATAAGATACTATATACTACTACACACCCACCCATTACTAGGATGACTACAATTTAAGACAGCCAATACTGAATGCTCACAAGGGTACAGAACAATTGTAAATGTCATACATTGCCGATCAGAGTACAAAATGGCACAAACACTTTGGAAAATCATTTTCATACACACACCATGCCATTCGGCTTTTCCACTCCTAATTATTTACTCAAGAGAAATGAAAACATATATCCACACAAAGACTTATTGTATTAGTCCATTTTCACACTGCTGTCAAGAACTGCCCAAGAGCGAGTAATTTATAAAGGAAAGAGGTTTAATTGACTCACAGTTCAGTATGGCTGGAGAGGCCTCAGGAAACTTACATTCACAGCAGAAGGTTAAGGGGAAGCAAGGCACCTTCTTCACAAGGCGGCAGGAGGGAGAATGAATGCAGGAAGAACCACCAGACACCCACAAAACCATCAGATCTCGTGAGAACCCACTCACCGTCATGAGAACAGCATGGGGGAACCACCCCCATGATTCAATCACCTCCACCTGGTCTCTCCCCTGACATACGGGGATTATGGGGACCACAGGAACCAGGGGGATTACAATTCAAGATGAGATTTCAGGTGGGGACACAGCCAAATCATATTACTTGCGTACAAATGTTCACTAGCAGCTTTATCTGTAATAACCCACAACTGGAAAAAACCCAAATGTCCATCAATATGTGAGCATCCTGTCAGATCTTTTCTTTACTCATATATATATATGTGTGTGTGTGTGTGTGTGCGCGCGCGTATACACTATGCAATCCTGTATGTGTGTGTGTGTGACACATATACATTTAGAAACAGGTTTTTTCCTCTTCGTAACATAATTCGAATCGTATTAAAGAAAGGCAAAAACTTTACAAAGGCAACAAGTCATAATAATAAAACCTGGATTGTTATTTTTATGTAATCATTCAATTTATATTTCAAAACATATTGAAAAGCAGTCTATCATAATGTAAATTTTGAAAGGGGGAAATGGGAAAGGGGAAAAATAGTAATTAAAAATGGTTATGTACAATAAACTGGCCCAAAGAAAGAATAAAATTAAGGAACTCTGACATTTTCATAGACTTTGAATTCTACTCAGCCCACCATATTTTTCTTCAATGCAAATTCTATTATATGATCAAGATGACAATGACATTTCTGGATCCATTAATACTGCTTTCCAGATGGCCAATTTCTGGTTATGCCTTAATCAGATCTTAGGTGAACAGAATCTTAAAACCTAATATAATCACTCCTTCTCAGAAACATAACCAAAACAGGTATCTTTTTCATTAACAGGTCTTCCTTTAAGTCCACTTATTTACAAAGCAGACGGTTTTGAAATTTTTAGTAAATTACAAACTTGTAAATCTCTGAAGCAGTTCCGAAGCACCCACCCCTCCCCCCGAAAAAAGATGTCGAACAAAATGAAATGATCTTTCAAGCTGCTTAACAATTCTGAGTAATCTTAGACACAAGTCAGGTCAAAACAACTGTATTTTTCATCTCAACAACAAAGACTAGAAAATAAAACGCAAGAGAAAGCCTTAAGAGAGTGGCCTAAGGAGATGAAACAAATGGGTACAAATGCCCAAGGAAAGAAACAAACTCTCACTTATCCATTATCCCCTGTTCCGGAGAGACTCCAATACAAGAGAGAAGTGCCCTCCACTCACACCAGCAGTGAAGGAAACTGCAAACTCCCCCATTCCCCAGAGGTACTATGCCCGGGCTTCAGAGTCTTGGTAGGAATTTAACTGTTCTGTAGTCACTAAGTGGCAATTAGTCATAGGGATATGTAATAACCCAGTGCTTTCTTCTCTAATGGTCACGAGTGATAGCATCAATAATCCTGTTGGGTGTATAACAGAAGGGGTGTCTTACCTCTTTCACATGAGATTAGGAGAAAAGCAGCAGTAATTATTGTAACAGATGATTGCATTATCAATTGTAACTGTTAGCATGGGTTACTACTGAGTGAGAGATGAGTTCTCTAAAAAAACCATGGAGCTGCCTCAGTGCCTAGAATGTTTGGGAGTGGACTGAAACAGATCCAATGTAGATTTGTCACGCAAGTCAGGCTGCACACCACCCACCACCACCCTCTACTCTGCAAAAAAAAAAAAAAAAAAAAAGGAAAAGAAAAAAGAAAAGAAAAGAAAAGAAAAAAATTCCAGCTACAAAGGGGAAATTTTAATAGAAATGAAAGTTCAAAACTACAAGGCTAGGCTTTTTGAGAATACTAATGCAGACTGGCATTCGTTTGCATTATGACTATAACAGTAGTAGTTGCAGAGGAAGTGCTAATTTTTTTCATCATTGTTTTAAACTTGCTTATGTAATATTGTATTTTATATTACAAAGTGAAACTATTTCCAAGGTGATTAACTGAACTACCTGATCTCTTTGTTCTTTGAATTCTATTAGATAACACTGTTTTTTGTTATAATCTGCCTCACTCTGAAACCTTCTACTCTTTAAACTGCTACAACCAGCCTGTACAGTGATCTTCCTTTCCCTGAAAATCCATAGGGGCAACCAAGTCCAACTAGCAACACTCAATATCTGGGCTTCACCTTGACCTAGAAAATGCAAATCAAACTGTGCTTAAAGCTTCATATAAAGGAATTGAAAGTAAGCACTATTTTGATCTACTTTTCCATCCTCCTTCCTCCACCTATGAAAAATCAGGTCCTTTTATTTTACTTTCAAATCCATCTTTTCCATCTTCCAGCTTTTCTTTTTTTTTTTTTTTTTTTCTGGAAATGGTTTAACCAATACTTCTGAAGAGGAATACATTAAAATTGCTACCCACTTTTGGGGCCATTATCATCTCAACTGCTTCCAATTTCATTTTGGATCTCTCAACATAAAACATTAGGAAAATGGCACCTAAGAAAGCATATGCTGCCACTTTATCACCAGCTGTTATTGCCTCATCTTAACTCTCATTTTAGGGCCTTTAAACATACCCCAGAATTCCCATCTGAAAAACTGCACAGGTTATATAGGAGGGGAAAATTTTCATGTAGAACTAGGGTTCAATAGTAATGCTGGGAGTTAGAATGATAACTTTTCATCATCAATATTTTTGTTTTATTCTGTTTTACTAATCATGAAGATGCCACCAAAGCTAAAGCAGATCCTGTTTCCTTTCAAGATATCAAATTACAGGTTTTTGGTGACTAAGCTGAGACATTCAATCCTCTTTCCACTATATACCAAATAAGCAAGAAAGGGGAAAAGCCAAAGGAAAACCTGAAGTATAATTCCCAGGATTTTACAAACAAGAGGCAAAAACTCAGCTTATAATTATCCCATTGGCCATGTTCGAACCCATAAGAATTCAGAGGAGGCAAAGGTTAGTGAAATGATAATATTTTTAAGTTCATGTTAGGAAAGAGGATGATAAACCTCCAAACAGGATAAGACTTTGTGCTTGTAAAAATGTTTGCTTAAAGAAGGGGATAGTGGCCAGGCGCAGTGGCTCACACCTGTAATCTCAGCACTTTGGGAGGCCGAGGTGGGCAGATCAGGAGGTCAGGAGTTCGAGACCAGCCTGGTCTAACACAGTGAAACCCTCTCTCTACTAAAAATACAAAAAATTAGTCGACAGTGGTGGCGCAAGCCTATAATCCCAGCTACTCGGGAGGCTGAGGTAGGAGAATTGCGGATCAGGAGGTCAGGAGTTCGAGACCAGCCTGGTCTAACACAGTGAAACCCTCTCTCTACTAAAAATACAAAAAATTAGTCGACAGTGGTGGCACATGCCTATAATCCCAGCTACTCGGGAGGCTGAGGTAGGAGAATCGCTTGAACCCAGGAGGCGGAGGTTGCAGTGAGCCAAAATCGTGCCACTGCTCTCCAGCCCAGGTGACAGTGCAAGACTCCGTCTCAAAAAAAAAAAAAGAAGATAGCAATACCCTTACTCGCCTGTAATCCTAATATGCTCTCCTGGAGAGGCAGGGTTCTAAATGCACCTCAATGGAGAATGAACAACTCAAAGCATAGCTTTAAGAGTAAAGTGTTTTATTTCTAACAAATTAAAGTATTTGGCAGTAATTTTTTAAGCAGATGGATTGGAATATTTTGGGAAATGCTAAGGGGCTGATTTGCTATTGCTTTTTAGAACCTCAAGTTATAAAATAAGATTTTGGCTAATCTAGTCTTCTTCCAGATTCAGAGGTGTTTATTAAAGGCAACAGAATTGCTTTAACTTTCTTATCTAGATTAATCTGTGAAGCAGTAGTTAGCTTTAATTAGGAATCCAAATTCAAATAATTAAAATAATGCTGGATTCGGTGTTCTTAGTCCTCCAAAGTAAGAAACATGGATTTAAAAATAACCATGTGCCTAGGACAATTTGGGCCCAGCTTACATCATGATTTTTAGGGTGCTCTTGAGGTAAAGTCGCCATTTTTTCTACTGCTTCTAAGTTTAATCTTACTTTAGGGAACCTGCCTTAACTTTTGCTTTTCCATGATAAAGATTAGTAAACTTTCTCTACAAATTCCTGTGCTTATATTAAGTTCAAATAAACTCATGTTTCCTAACTGTGCCAGGCAAATACATGGACATTCTGGTTGACCACTGATCCAAAAGGACAGAAAATGAAAATGAAGCCTCACCATTTCTTGTTTTCTATTACTTTAGCCTTGTGCAATTCCACCGGATATACAATACAATCATTCCCTTTTCTTTAGCCCTTTTCTTCTATCAGTCATCTGGCCAATATTTATTGAACATTTGCTATTCACAGTCCTTCAAAGAAATTGCTTTCATAGGCTGTCCAAATATACAGCTACAAAGTTATGATCACATCCAATCCCATAACCTTTTAATTGGCTCTCTAACAGACAGGCTGTTAAGAATATTTTTTAGAAACAACCATATTTACCTAATGACTAAGAATTTTCTTTGTCACATCTATATACCAGCAGAATCCAGTGATCAAGTATAAATGACTCTCCCTACTCCATCCATCAGGTTGACAGTGAGGAAAACAGTGTTACTCAAATCTATTAATATTTGGTTCCAGAGCTTTGAAAAAAGAGTTGGAAAGTGGGGGATCCCTTTTAGCAGTGTGCTAGAGTTGGCTTCCCAATCCTGAGACCTCAGGTTTTCGGCTTGAAATAAGCCACAATGAAAATATTTACACTTCAATGACTTTCCTCCAAATATTTCCCTCTCCAAATGTTATCCAAATCCATTCTGTCCCTAGGTTTAGATAATACAGGGATAAAAGTTTAGCTGGCAAGGGTTACCTTCTACATTAAGAAACTACTACTTGTAAGTATGAACTTGTAAAAATGTAAAATTATAGGTTTCCCAGCCCTCAGGGCACTTCCAAAGTACTCACAGGGAAGAGACATAGGAAATGCACAGAGCAGCAGGTGCAAAAATATTACTGAAGTTGATGAGAGGGTTGGACAGCAGGAATTCAAATTGTTTGAAATTCTCCAGAAGAGTTTAGAGAGGAAAGGGAAGGGAGATTTGAAGCAGATCTTAATTGATGAGTACGATTTTAGACAGCTGGAAAAAGTAGAAAGCGTCATCTCCAGTGGAATTACTGAATGGGCAGAAAAATGGGTAAAATCATAAGGTGAGCTAGAAATGGGCTTTGGGCCAGTCTGGCAATACCTTGAAAAATCAGCTAGGCAGAAGGAGCTATTGGAAGTTCTATGATAAGAGTGATAAAGAAGTGTTTTAAGAATATTCTTTCAAATTTTGCTGACTCCTTGATTTTTCTGATCTTTAGCTTGTTTTCTGATCTCTGATAACTCCAACCTTCTTAGTTTTCAGACTTGCTAGACTAGAATGCATACTAGTACCAAGCCTGCTGCCATGTCACTTGGTAACCCCGAACCTCCTGCTAGGGATTACAACAAGTACCAGCTAATGTCAGCTTTAACTCCTAAAGCTGTTGTTAAGGGTTCCCAAATAAATGGTTTAGGATAAATTTCAGCCTAACTTGTCTTCAGTAATTATAAATTATTATAATTTAAATGAAGACAATTCTCAAAACTCTGCATATGCATTCTTAAAGCTATTCCCTTGGAACCCCAAATACCTCTTCCTATACAAAATCACTTCCTCCTTATCTTTGCACCTCATAAATATTTCTACCACTACTGCTATTCTTAGTATTATTACTAGCCTCTACAGAATCTGGAATCAAACTGCTTGGGATAGGATGAGGGGGAGGGAGAGGAAGGAGGGAGGGAAGGGGAGGAGGAGCTGCTATTTATTGAGAGCTTTCCCTGGGCTTTCTTGCAGATTCCATTTAATCCTTGTTGTAATCCTGTGAAAAAGGAAGACACGGAGGCTCAAGTCAATACTTCTATGATGCGCTTACTATCCTTCATTCTAATGTTGGTTTCAGCGTCTGACTCTTCTTAGGGAACCCTATGTGCAGGAAATGGCTGCTATGTATTTGTAAACAGAAACAATACTGGAAGTGGCAATTCACTTTCTAGGTTAAACTTGAAAAGTCAAAATAATAACACTGGATCTTGAGCATACAAATTATCACAACATAAAAGCAGGAAAAGGGAAGATTTTCTCGTTTCTGAGCAAAACCCCCATGCTACCTTTATCTCACCCTCTAATTCCTCTTCTTACTAAGTAAATGTCATGTTTCCCTGACAGTCCCCTCCAATCCAGGCCTAGCCCATTCCCTAAGTGTCCATGTTACAAAATTACTTTCGCTTCTCTTGCTAAACGTGCCCTTATAGAATACAGCAACAGAGTCTAATAATCATCAGCACAAACAGCATCTAATAATCATACTGGCAATACAAATAGCCAGTAGCCAGTAACCCTTCATTCTCCTGGTTGTTTCTTTTTTTCTTTTTTCTTTTTTTTTTTTTTTTGAGATGGAGTCTCACTCTGTTGCCCAGGCTAGAGTGCAGTGGTGTGATCTCAGCTCACTGCAACCTCCGCCTGCGGGGTCCAAGCAATTCTCCTGCCTCAGCCTCCCGAATAGCTGGGATTACAGGTGCGTGCCACCAAGCCCAGCGAATTTTTGTATTTTTAGTAGAGACACGGTTTTGCCATGTTGGCCAGGCTGGTCTCCAACTCCTGACCTCAAGTGATCTGCCTGCCTTGGCTTCCCAAAGTGCTACGATTACAGGTGTGAGCTACCATGCCCAGCTGGTTGTTTCTTTAAAGACGAATGTTTCAATTAATTACATTAACTAAAATTAATCTCTCACTGGTAGAACCTCAAATTGCATGGAGTATGTACAATATTGTCAACACCCACCCACCCCTATGCTTCAATTACTTTTTAAAGATTAGAGGAGGAGTGGACACTTCTGAGGCAGGTCAACCTTGCCTGGGATTCTGATTTTTAAAGCAAAACTTCTCAAGCGTCACTTGTTAAAATGCAGCCTCTGAGTCAATAGGATTGGAGTGGAGCCTGAGAATCTGAATTTCCAACAAACTTCCAAGTGACGGTGATACTGCCATCTGCAGACCACACTTTAAGCAGCACTTCCCTCAACTATTCCATTTTTCCCCTGCCTGTTAATATTTCCACTTCCAAAGCTACAGATTTTCTAAATGAATGAAGGTCTAAGGTGTGTTTTCAAAATAATTCTAGGGTCAGCAAGATCTGTAATATGGGACTTGGACTCTGGGAGCAGGGAAGCAAAGGGAAAGATAATATACGTATATGGGTTATCTAAGCCAAGCCTGCAGGTGTTCAAGCAAGAATTTCGGAAAGCCTGGGTTGTTGAGATTTTTCCTGTGTTCATCTGCCTTTCCTCCTAGACAGCATTTAAGTTGCAAAATGTTTTTTAGCAGGCTAATGACAGGTTACTTGCACTACACCATATCCTGAAGGAAGAAGCAACAATTCTTTTTCAAGGAGAAGGGAGTGATATGGTACTTCCCATCAGAGCTACATGTGAAGAAGGAAGACAAAGAGCCATTTCATTTTTTATTGCAAGTCACTGAACGTGTGTGTGTGTGTGTGTGTGTGTGTGTGTGTGTAAATAAGTGAGATCGGCCAAGAAAATTGTGAAAAGGAAGAATAATATAAGGGAAGTTGCCCTGCCTTAAATAAAAGAACATGTTATGGGTACCAAAATATAGAGACAACTAAACAGAACAAACTAGAAGGACCAGAAACAGAATCAAGTTTCTGTAAGAAGTTAAGACTTTAATAAGAGTGTTACATATTTTAAAAGTGGGGAAAACTGTCTAACCATTTTGGCAGAGCGGCTACCTCAGGGGTAAAAGGAGGGAAATGCACCTGAGGAGGAACCCCCACAGAGCTCAGAAGGACACGTTGTAGTTATTCCTGAATTGCCTGGTGGACTCACAGATGCTAAATATCTCATTCTTTATATATCTATAATATTCCTAATATATTTAAAAAATAAGTAACAAAAAGTAGAGGGGTACTAAAATAAAATTAAGTATGTTTTATGATCTTGAGATAGAGAAGGCTCTTTACGTATGACATTAAATAGTCATAACAAAAATATTAAATGTAGGTGGTAAGAAAGTTTATAAACAAAGGTAAAAGACAAAAAGTTGAGGAAAACTATAACATGATGACAGATTAATATCCTGAATATATAAATAATCCATATGAGATAATAAGTAGTTAACCAAGAAGTATACAGAATGAAGAAAAAAAATAAGGCTATTATCTCTGGGGCGGGGGACTAATTGGAGATCATAAAAGTAAAAAACACATCGATGACTTTTTATAGGGGAAATTGACTTTTTCTTACAATGAGTCAAAAAATAATTCAAGTTCACCTTACAAGGATTTCTAGAATAAAACCTAATTATCAAAAAAATTCTAATTAAAATTCTTTCTTTAAAAAAATTCCCATTCTATCTATAAAAATAATATACATATTCACCACAAAAGAACGATCAGAAAAGACTAAGATCACAGAAAACATTTCACATACGCAAAATAAATATTTATATTCTGTTTTATAACACAGCCAAGTCACAGTGATACCAGGCAAATAAACAACAACAATAACAACAACGACGACAACAAAACCTTACTATACTTCTAGTGTGCTACTTATTCATCTGGACAAGCATCAGTTGCAAGCAACTGGCTCCTAATTCACAGAATTAATGTGAGATTTCTAGACTTTGCTCTCATTAAGACTGGTAAGAGATCACGAATACAGGAAAATATTACCTTTCTTCTAAGGATCTCAGTATTTTTTAACATATTATTGTATTTATTGAACTCACAGGGGATACAAGCAGGCTCAACCTTTGAGTATACAATTTTGGCTGGGTGCGGTGGCTCACACCCGTAACCCCAGCACTTTGGGAGGCCGAGGCAGGCAGATTGCTCGAGTTCAGGAGTTCAAGACAAGCCTGGGCAACATGGCAAAACCCCATCTCTACTAAAAATACAACAAATAGCCGAGCGTGGTGGCATGTGCCTGTAGTCCCAGCAACTCGGGGGCTAAGGAGGGAGGACTGCTTGGACCTGGGAGGCAGAGGTTGCAGTGAGCCAGGATCCGACCACTATACTCCAACCTGGGTGATGGAGCAAGACCTTGTCTCAAAAATAAATAAATTTAAAAAAAAATAAAAAATATATACACATATATACACAATTTTGAGTTTCCAATAAAACGTATTAAGTAAATAAACGGGTCACAGTAAGGCTGATTTGTTAACACTGCTAAATTTAGGGATATTTTGCAAAAGAGTAAGAATTAATCCTAAATAATATTGCTTTATGCATATTAGTACTTTGTGGGTGCTAAAATTTATTTTTTCTGTTTATCTTCATCTCTTGCTTTCATATTCAAGTTGTGTTTTGGAGTTTTGTTTTCAGAAAATGTCCAATGATTCTTGGTTGCCCATTCAATTTTTTAAATGAGGCATTAAAAACTAAGCAAGATTGAAGAAAATAACTTTACATTAGAGGAGTAAGATAGGGGAAGCATTTATTCTGCCATAACTAATACTTATTATCCAGTCAAAGTAATTTAGATTATTAGTACATGACCGAACATGGAGAAATAGACCCATTGATATATGGAAGCTTTATATATGAAAGTTTTGTTCATTAAAAGACAACATTTTTTAAAAGTGAAGACAGGTTGCAGGCATCTATAATAGATAATTGGTTAGTATCCTGCATATGTATAGAATGTGTAAAACTCAGAAAGAAAAAAAGAAAACAGCAAAACATATGAGTAAGCAAGTTACAGAATATAAAATCAAAAAGCCAATAAGCAGTTTACAAAAAAATAAAGCCACAATGTGATATAATTTCACATCCATCAAATTGGCCAAAAAAAAAAAAAAAAAAAAAAAAAAAGTCTGACAATACCAAGTGTAAACAAGGACAAGGAGCATGGGAGATTCACACGGACAATGGTGGGAGTACCTCACGAATGCAATAAAGTACACAACTTACAATTTAGCAATTCTACTCCTAAGTATATTCTAAGAAAACATTAACACATTTTTATTTAAAATTTTTTTTAAAAAAATCCCTAGCAGGATTATTTGGAATGGAAAAAAACATCACTAATCAATAGACAAATGCAAATCAAAACCACAGTAAGATACCATCTCATACCAGTCAGAATGGCTATTACTAAGAAGTCAAAATTAACAGATGCTGGCAAGGTTGTAGAGAAAAGGCAACGCTTATACACTGCTAGTGGGAGTGTAAATTAATTCATCCTTTGTGGAAAGCAGTGTGGTGATTCCTCAAAGAAGTTAAAACAGAATTACCATTTGACCCAGCAACTCCATTATTGGATATATACATAAAGAAATATAAACTGTTCTGTCATAAAGACACATGCACATACATGTTCACTGCAGCACTACCCACAAAAGCAAAGACATAGAATTAACCTAAATGCCCATCAACAGCAGACTGGATAAAGAAAATGTTATACATATACACCATGTATACAAATGGTATACATATACACCATGGAATACTACACAGCCATAAAAAAGAATGAGATTATGTTCTTTGCAGCAACATTGATGCATCTGGAGGCCATTATCCTAACCAAATTGATGCAAGAACAGAAAACCAAATACCACATGTTCTCACTTACAAGTAGGGGCTAAACGATGAGAACACATGGACATTAAGAGGGCAACAAGGGACACTGGGACCTACTTGACGATGGAAGAAAGGAGGAGGGAGAGGATCAGAAAAAATAACTACTGGGTACTAAGCATAATATTTGGGTGATGAAATAATCTGTACACCAAATCCCCATGGCTCATAGCTTACCTATAAAACAAACCTGCATGTTTAGCCCTGAACCTAAAATAAAAGTTAAAAATAAAAAAAGACAAAAGAAAAAGAGAACCTAGAAGTCACTTACAGAAGAATGGATATACTGTGGCATTCTCAAACTTTAGAGAATGCAGCTGTGGGAATGAATGAACTAAATTTACCCATAATCAAACATACTGAGAGGGAAAAAAAAAAAAAAAAAAACACCAAATAGTTGTAGTCAAATGTATACTATATATTGTATGTATGTACTGCATAAAGTTTAAAACGTTCAAAACAGGCTGGGCGCGGTGGCTCACGCCTGTAATCCCAGCACTTTGAGAGGCCAAGACAGGAGGATCACTTGAGGTAGGAGTTCAAGACCAGCCTGGCCAACATGGAGAAACCCTGTCTCTACTAAAAATACAAAAATGTAAGAGGGTGGGGGGCGTGCCTGTAATCCTGCCACTCGAGAGGCTGAGGTGGGAGAACCGCTTGAACCTGAGAGGTGGAGGCTACAGTGGGCTGAGATCACACCACTGCACTCCAGCCTGGGTGACAGAGACTCCGTCTCAAAAAAAAAAAAAAAAAAAAAAAATGCAAAACAGTAACTCACTGTTTAGGACCCTAACATAGGTCTACAGTTATATGGAAATTTAAAAAGGCAATTTCAGAACAGTGGATCTCTGCAGGAGGAAGATGACTTTTTCTTTCTTTTTTTTTTTTTTTGAGATGGAGTTTCACTCTGGTTGCCCAGGCTGGAGTGCAATGGCACGATTTCGGCTCACTGCAACTTCCGCCTCCCAGGTTCAAGTGCTTCTCCTGCCACGCCCTCCCAAGTAGCTGGGACTATAGGCATGCACCACCACACCCAGCTAATTTTGTATTTTTAGTAGAGATGGGGTTTCGCCATGTTGGCCAGGCTGGTTCCGAACCCCTGACCTCAGGTGATCCACCCGCCTTGGCCCCACAAAGTGCTGGGATTCCAGGCGTGAGCCACCGCACTTGGCTGGAAGGTAACTTTTTTAAGGTGGTAGATTAAAACATGGACATTTGTCATCTTACATTTTATACTTTTGTATGTCTTAAATATTTCATAATGAAATTGTAGAATCTTGTCCTGGTTAATTGGTTACCACACTCCCATAATAGATAACTGAAACAGATAACTGATAGCAATTGATCATGACCAGAAGTTGTATTCCAGACACATTTATTTTAGAAGTTTACTAAAAGTTTACTAAAAACCACACTTTTCAAAAATCAAGCTAGGATAAGTGTGATAACTCCAAAAGAACCATTTGCGCATACTGAATAATCTTTTGTTTTCTAAATCAGTAGCTTCCAAAGTGGAGTGCATTGGGCCACAAGAAGAAAATACTGGAACTGTGTGTTTTTCCATAAAATCCTTTCAATTTCTCGGTTTCATCTGTTATAGAAAATACATAACAGATACAAACCTAAATGAATTTATATAATATATTCCTGCACAGTGGTATATCATGTCATTTATAAATCATTTTTTACTGATCAAGGTGCAAAGTCTAAAAAGTTTCAAAACCACTGTTAGAGATGACCATTAACGGACTTTCTAAACCACCCGTCCAAGTAACCTACATCCAGACCCTGAAAGTTAAAAATAGAGATTATACAGGAGGACTGGATTTTTTTAGAGATAATTTATTAGTCAAAAAAAAATCTTGAACTAGATGACTAAAACTGCAGTCTGAAAACAGCCTACGTCTGCCAACTTTCTACAGACCAAATTTTACATCAGGCTTCAAGACAGAGGTTGATGCCAACCAGTGCAGTAACAGGTCTGGCCTTATTCATGTTGGATGCTTTGCTTGAAAAAGATAATAAATCACTTGGAAAGCCCACGTGGGAACAGGACACAATCTAGGAAACTGAATGTCACTCTGTAACACAAGTGCTAAATTAACATTCTCCAACTGCTTCCAGCTATTGATATTCATTTTGGAACAGGCAGGACATATTTAGAAAATGGCACATCACCAGAAAATGTGAGTGAGAGTGTGGGATTTTGCCTAATACAATGCAACTAGAATTTTTCTAGAACCAACTTCAGGAGCCAAAAAAGAAAACTCTGTTTCACAAACCCTTTAGATTAGAGTGTAATCTTCCAATAAAATAAGTTATACAAAATCAAGTAGTATCATCTTACACTAAATAACTATTTAAAGAAGCAGTATTTTAAAATAAACTCCTCTTCCTGGCCTTTAAGCTAGTGATCTTGGTTACTGCCAATAGCATTCATAATAAACAGGATATAGTTCTGTCAAATGTTTAGCAAAGTATTATAAACATGCTTTTGGTGAAAATAAGTATTCCAATACCTTTTGAGAACAATGAGAGGACTATTCACATGTACCATTTATCAATTTAACAATGAGCAGATAATGTAAGAAACTGCACATCAGTCAGCTGCCATAATGGCTTGCATTTTGGCAGAAGTAGAAATGGAGGTGGGTGGATACCACAAATATCATTAGTCATAAATTGAGAGACATTCATATATTTATTAGGATAGTGTGCATTTTACTCTAATAATAATGACGTTCTCACACCAGGCAAAAGAAAGCCTTCTCAATTAATTCTTCACAAACATTCATTTGGATACTAGCTCAGAAAATCTCACTAGAGGTCACAGGCCTTTAGTAGACACAGATATCTATTTTGTAACTTGCTGTAAGGAAGCTACATAGCTCTATAAAATGTGCAAAGCTTATATAGAAAGCTATCTGTCATTTCATATCTGATAATGGAAGCAATTCTCATTCTATCTCCATTGCCATCTTTTTTTAGTATTGATTCCTACAAAGTGCAGCATGGAATGTTATAATGTAATACCAGGATAGGTAAGTTTTTGATAAAAGCATTGCTGAGATTCCTAATTTCTTCTCTCAAGGGCATGAAACTAAGCAAATTAATCACTCTAACATCTAGACTCTTAAAGCAGAGGCCAATATGTTCAATACCAGAAGATATGCTATGTATCATCACACTCCCACACCTGATCCTCAACTCTCTGGGCCCAGTGAGCAGCGTCGTCACAGATGCTTAACACAGTTTAACAAATTTCTCTGATACACCTACCGTGGCTTGGTCCATGGTCCCACGGCTGTGCTTCCCAGGGACCATCAACAAACAAAGCCCTTTTTCAGTGGTTTTCTTTGAGATGCTCAGAAGACACCCACACACACATAACACTGCCCCCATCCACTTGGTTCTGTACCCTTATAGAGTTGAACAGCTATCCCTTCAGGCCGATGGCAGAAATGAAGAATTTTCCAGATTGGAGAGTTCCCAAATCTAATCACCATTTATGCTAGAATTCCTTCAGCTGCAAATAATGGTAGGGAAGGAGAAAGGATGGGGGAGAATAAAGGAAATGGGGGGAGAGAGAGGGACGGGACATGCAAAGGAAAGAGGGGAGATAGGATGATGAGGAGGGAGGAAGAGAGTGAAGGGAGTGAAGGGGAGAGAGACCAGGGGAGGGAAAAAAGGAGGGAAGCTCACATAACTGAAAAATTGAGGAGTGGGTCTCCTATCTTCAAACACAGCCAGATCCAGGGGATATTATCAGAACGCTGTCTCTTTTTCCAAGTTTCTAACCTCTGCTTTTCTCTGCATGATTCCCTTTTTCTAGCAGGGTCTCACCTTAGTAGTTGCAAGATATCTGCCAGCAGCACCAGGCCTACATCTTCCTAGCTTTAAATGCAATGAAAAGACAGGATTTCTTTCTAAAGCACTGCAATAAAATTTCCAGAATGAAAACTCATCAGTTTAATTGGCCCCTGTTGGTTATCTGCCCATTTGTGAACCAATCACTGTAGTTTGAGAGGTGCAAGGACTCCTCTGATCGGCCTGGCCTGAGCCATTTGCCCACTTCTGGCATTAGAAGGAAGGACAGTTTCGAAAGGCAAACTGGGTGTTGCTACAGGAGAGCACTCAGGCAAACCACAGCCAATCTCAGGATTCTCCTTGTTCTGCCTTGTCTTCAAATCCTCTTGCACATTTTTCCAGCCTACGACCCGCTGTGCCTCATCAGGTCCATCTAGCACAGGACCCTCAATACGTTTCTCCGATACAGGGAAAACCCATTTGATGTAGTGCAGGATCCTAGAGTCAAACAGCCTGGGTTCTAATTCTGGCTCTATCACTTTAGCAAGCTGTATAATCTGTGCTTCAGTTTCCTCATTAAAAAAAAAAAAAAGGTAGGTGGGCCGGGAGCAGTGGCTCACACCTGTAATCCCAGCATTTTGGGAGGCCTAGGTGGGCAGATCACCTGAGGTCAGGAGTTTGAGACCAGCCTGGCCAACTTGGCGAAACCCCATCTCTACTGAAAATACAAAACTTAGCCGGGTATGGTGGCGCATGCCTGTGGTTCCAGCTACTAGGTTGCTGAGGCACTAGAATCACTTGAACCCCAGAGGCAGAGGTTGCAGTAAGCCGGGATTGTGTCACTGCACTCCAGCCTGGATGATGAAGTGAGACTCCATCTCAAAAAAAAGAAAAAAAAAAAAAGGGCAGCCAACAATGGCACATCTATCATTAAGTTGTTGGGACAAAAAATAAGATGACACGGGCAAAGTGCTTAAAACACTGCCCAGCAGAAAGTTATCTCTCAATAAATATTAGGAATTAAGTTTTCTAACAAAGCCATTTTGAAAAAGTTCAGTTAATAACTATCAAGTAGATCTTCTTTTTAATCCACAAGACATTAAACACCTACCAATCTAAAAAGATTATAGTTAATTCACATTTTGTCCAAAGCTCTCACTGGTTTTATATTGTGACAATTATCTAATTTGGTTACTGATAAACTCAGAAAAGAAGGGAGCTTAAAATTTGGGGTACACAGAACAGTGGAATTCTAAACTGTAAAAGATTTGAGGTTTTTCAGCTGGGTGCAATGGCTCATGCCTGTAATTCCAGCACTTTAGGAGGCCAAGGCAGGAGGATTTTGAACTCTTGAGGCCAGGAGTTCAAAACCAGACCTGACAACATGACAAGATCCCATCTCCATAAAAAAAAAAAAAAAAAGAAAAAAGAAAACAACTTTAAAAACTAGCCAGGCATGGTGGCACACACCTGTAATCCTAGCTACTTGGGAGCCTGAGGTGAGAGGATCACTTGAGCCCACGAGTTTGAGGTTACAGGAGCCGTGATTGCACCACTGCACTCCTGTGTAGGTGAGGGTTTTTCCCTGGAGGGTAAAGCAAACACAAAAAACAAAAAAAAAAAAAATTAGGCGGAAGTAATATCATGACCTTAACTCATTAAAAGAAAAAGCTAAATGAATACATGCAAAGGAGAAATTAGCCATGTTTAATATGTGGAAGAATATTGTAATGAATATTTTTCCAGCAGTTGTCTAATAAAAAATTTTAGTCTATTCAATTCATCAAATTGTTGCCATTAAAAAACATCAAACTCAATCAAAATTCCTTTATTAAAGTTAGAAATTAATAGACCATTTGTATGAAACCTTATATGCTTTTTAAAATAAAGAAAACAGTTCTTCCAGGCAGTTCTCAGCTTTCAAGTGTTTCAGAAGGAAAAGTCTAAATGGGATACATAATGTATTTTTCCTCAAAATCCCTTCAAGTGTCATAGGGGATTTCACTTTCAATAGGGCCATAATTTCATACAAAGTCTATGCTATTAATTTATCTCCCTTTAATCCTTTTCAAATACTTACTATCACAAAAATCTGAATGAATACTACATACTTCTTTTACATGAAATCTGAATAAAACTGACAGAAACTGGCAGGCTTGGAAAGAGGCTTGGAAAGCAGCGGGTACGAGGACCACCCCTGTCTTCTAGGAGTTAAACACCTCACAGAGAGGCCAGGCATGGTGGCTCACGCCTGTTATCCCAGCACTTTGGGAGGCCGAGGCAGGTGGATCACCTGAGGTCAGGAGTTCGAGACCAGCCTCTCCAACATGGTGAAACTCCGTCTCTACTAAAAATACCAAAATTAGTCAAACATGGTGGCACTTGCCTGTAATTCCAGCTACTAGAGGGGCTGAGGCAGGAGGATCGCTTGAACCTGGGAGGTGAAGGTTGCAGTGAGCCGAGATCACGCCACTGCACTCCAGCCTGGGCAACAGAGTGAGACTCTGACTCAAAAAACAAACATACAAAAACAAAACAAAAAAAAAAACACCTCACAGAGGACACAAGTCACACTCATGAAACCTGTCTCTAAAGAAACTTAGACACTTGCTTGTGAGGCACAGAAACAGCAGAAAATTCAAAAGGAGAAATCAGAGTGTCACCACATCAGGAGTGGCTTCAGGCCAAGAAGGGACCCGATCTAGGCTCTGAGGAGCTATAGGATTTAGACAGGCAGAAAGGAGAAGGAAAAACATCCCACTGAAGTCCCTGCTCAAGTAACTCACAATGGTTCTTGTGACAATGATCACATTTCCACAGATGGGTCTCCTGGCTACTGGTCTGTGATGGTATTACTACTTTTACTGTTCAGTGATATAAAAAGCAGGTTTCACATTGCACAGTAGCTTTGCAGTCACTGTTATCTATCTAGTTCTTTCAGTTTAAACATTCTGTTGCTCACAACCAACAAACTGAGTGGATTAAAAGGGTATGTTGAAGGGGAATAATTATTATTATCATCACTATTCATTTTAACTTCACTCTCAACAGTTACTTTTTACCTAATCCCCATAAACATTTTCATAAAGAACAGTATCATTTAAAAAAGTATGTCAAAAGAGTCATAGGACACCCCCAACTCAGCAGAAGCCGCAACCCAGCCCTGCAATGGAGGACAGGCCCTAGAAAGCTACCTTCCTCTCCATGTCATGGGAAATTCTGTGCTGATGTGCATCCCCAAATAGAAACTCACCCACAGCACCAGTTAGAACAAGCAGGAGTCAGGGCTACAGCCAAGACAACTTCTATTTGTGGTACATAGAAGAGGGGTCATCTTACAGCAAACTTGATGATTACTGGGTTTTATCCCAAGAGAAACAAGAGGCCAAGCAGCACCCGTTAGGACCCCACCTTGTGAAGAGCAACACAGCCAATGTGAGGCCAAGGAGAGGGGTACATAATTCAGCACACTACAGTATAGCATCAATTCACTCCACTGGGATTATCACTAACATGCAAAGTTTCCCCCTCCTTTTCCAATGGAATGGATAAAGAAGCAGTAGTGCAGAAAATTGATCACTGCGAGTACATACAAGTTGGTGGCAAAATAAGAAAGTGAATCCAGGGCCTTTCACACCACTTTTAACTCTATCTCGGCCACACATCTTCTCCTTCTCTCCCAAAAGGAAATTTCTTATCTAAAACCCCCAAAGTACCTTTGGCACTTGGCACAATATTCATCATTCCGTTATACACATAAAAACAACAAGGACCAAGAATTTATGTTTGCCAGCAAGACTTCATGCTCTTTCACTGCCAAGGTCCTGAGGCTTTCATCAGTAAGGAGTTGCCAAACTCCTGAACAGGAAGTGCTACTGGCAGTTGGGTGGAATAGTTCTTCCTTGTGCAGGGATGTGTCCAGTGTGCAGAACAAGTTCACTAAATTCCAGTAGCCATTCCCAGTCACAATCACAATTGCCCCAACACATTTCCCAGACTGCCTCTGATTCTGAATCACTGGATCACTGGACAGCTATGCATTCTGTCTCATTGGCTGAGTCTCCACCCAATGCTTAACCAAGCACATTATACTGTGTTAACACAGTGCTCAATATTTCCAAGGACAAACTCAGGATCTCTCTCCTCTCCCTCCACCAGCAGCCTCTCCAGATTTCCTTATTTCTATAATAGAACTCTGACTAAGAGCTTTGAGTTCTCTCTGACTCTTCCTACCAGCCTCAAGTTTCTTTTCCATCTTGCCCTGATTTTCTACTCCTGTTACCATCCTCTTGCCTGAAAAACTCTTAGCTTGTCTCTTTAATGGTCTGCCTCCTTCAGAGCATCCTGAAACTACTTCTACTGTCTTCAACTCTATTTATGTATTATTCATGCTTAGAAATATTTAAAGGACTCTCTATTGCCTATTAAATTAAATGCCTTGACCTAGAATTTGAGAATTTTTATAACATGACCCCATTGTGTTTCCTGGCACACCACTGCCACTCCCCCAAAAATACCTATTTTCCAATCTGTATATTCTTCCCCAACCAGGTTCCCATCTCAGTCATATGTTTTTCCCATTGCTCCCAATTTAAAAACAAAACAAAACAAAAAGGTGTCTGTCTGAAATATCTTTCCACACTCCTAGTCAAATCACATCAGTTTGGGGTCCCTCTCACGTAGCTTTGCCAACTTCTTCAATATAAGATGTTTTCTCCTTTTATCTGCCCTTCCACACACAGTTTATACTTGATTATCCTAACATATTTCTCCTTGTGCTCATTTATCCACTGTAGTGAAAAAACATCATGAGGTTGTTTGCCAGGTGGTGAGACAACCTGACTTCTATTTGGGGGATCCCTTTCCCCTCAACTCGTAGGCCATTAAAATCGAGCGAGGCCTCCCTCAAGGCCCCAAGGGTAGAGCAGAGGATCCCAGTCTAGGACAGGTAGCATATTCCATCCCCCAGTCACAGTGATGGGCTCTTGGATGTGGACATCGTACAAGTCAACAAGACAGTGCTGGGACAGAACTCAGTCCCTGAGTTTTCTTCAAGAACTGGGAAGAGCACTGAATAGGGAGGATGGAGAGCTGGATCCACTGCAGAACACAGAGCTGAAAGGTGAGAGACCTTGTCTCGGCAACAATGCCATGCAAAACCTAGTCTTATACCTGAAATTTTCAGTGACTTGAGTAAAAAATATTCTCTTCTTGCTTAAGGTCCCTCACAATCACAGAGTCCTGCTACACCATCCTTTCTATTGTCTACTGGCTAATTCAGCAGAATGTCTGATCCTGACTCATGTTTCCCTCTGTGCATAGCTCAACTGAGTTACTATCCACAAGACACATGTACATACACATACATGATTGTACTTGTTAAGTACCGGTACTCAAGAAATATTTTTGACATGAATTAGAGAATAAATATTTTAATTGGGAGGAAAAAGAGGATTTAATTTTAGCCCTTTGCAGTCTCTTTAGTCATCACCTTATCACTTGTAGTCAGTAGACACTGAAAAGCTTTCATTAGCAAGTTTCAAGACGGCTTTGGATTCACAATTAAACTCTTCTGTGAAAACCCATGCCTGCTTTCAGGGCTGCTTAAGTACTAGTGGCATATGGTAAAGCAGGTGTTTGGCAGCAAATGTTTTTTAAAAGATCTTTTGAAGACCACAAATTTGTTTATCTTTCTAAAATTAGGAGGAATGTCACAATTTTAGCTTGGCCTCCCCAACCCTTTCAATTACATATTAATTTCATCCTTTTTAGAAGCCATAGGCTTATAGGTGCTGCCAAAAGAGATACAGTTATGCTTGTATTGTTCCAGGCTCAAGTAAGCTTCACAGTTGCTATCTCTGCCCCAGAGCATAAACGCTTTGGAAAAATAAGCACATATGTGCTCTGCTACATTGCAATATTGTGGACTCATTCACAGTGGAAACCACCGGCAGACCATCTCCCTAGAGACCTCACAGAGTATTGCTCATTCTGGGATTAACTGACCATGGGTCAAGCCCTCAGGCTTGCAAGCTCAAAAACATATTGTGGCATTCCTCCAAGCTGAGTATATCTTCAAAGACGGACTTTCATAAAACAAGCTTATAGACCAAAACAGAAATGCAAAATGCTAGTTAGTTTAGTTTATAATAAAATATAACTATCATAGGAATCAGAAAACTTAAAGTTCCCCAATCGCTACATTCTCTCCGGTAGCTAAGCTATATGGAAGACAAACCACAATCGTAAGATCGCTTTGGTGAACACTGAAATCAAATAAAAAGGGATTTAAATGCTCTAACCAAAGATATTTCAGATGAGATAGCTTACGAGACTATTTCCATAAAAACCCAAGTAAATTGACCACCACTCCCACCCCATGGAAAGAACTACCTGCACAATGTCCAAGTCCCCTCTTCTTCTGTATGCCTTCTAACGACCTTCTCTTCAGAGTGGGATGCATAATTTGCAGAGCTCAATCCAAAACAAAAATGTGAGTTTCCTTGCTGAAAAACTAGGATGAAAGTGCCATTAAAGGCACCAAACTATAACATTTTTCCTTTCTTCTGTGTCTCTCTTTCAGCCACTCACGGTGCTTTAAAATTGCCATTAATATCAAACTCCCTTGAGCACAGAGATACTCACAGAGCCAATATGGACCCTCACAGGCACCCAAGGGCCTTGTCCCATGATCAAGGGCACAAGCGTGCAATCCATCAGCTATAGGGCTCTCCCTTCTGCAAGTTGTTGGACTGACAGTGCCAAGCCGGAGGTGGTGAGCCTGAGCCGGGCATCTCCCCTTGCAAAGGAGCATGCTGCCCTGCTCACAGTGGACAGACAACTCCAAGGGATTATAACCTCTGTGCTGGGATGCACTCAGCACCTGAATCAGGAGTGAGTGGGAGGCTTGCCACCTGAGTTGCTTGCTGAAAGAATGATGGCACTGCCAGCTGGGAGTGGGGACAGCCACCACCATGCCTACAACAAGATACCATAGGGTACGCATAGCAGACATTGACCCCCCTGCTCCCAGACTCCAACTAGGGACAGAGGGTAATAGTGGTTTCTTGACGGTGGGGGCAAAGGGAGGCCAGGAGAGACAAGGGTACCAGGGGCCCAGGGAGCTGGCCGCTGAGCATCTGTCCTGGGAGGCAAGGAGGCGACAGAAGGCAGAGCTCCATGCTGCTGACGCATGCTCCACTGTCCTATTGGACTTCACTTACGAAATCACAAATTCAAGAATAAAATTACTAAGAATTCAAGATAGCAACCACAGAGCACTGAGCCCCAAATGCAGAGCCCGTCTGAGTGGGGTGCCCTGTGTGACTCACTGGTTACACATCACAACACCAGCTCTGCTTCTCTGGCTTTTTGTTTTCTTCTCAATGTCCTTGGGTATGCCACAGCTCTAATGTGCAAATGTAGCCCAGTTTTGCCAACAGCTACAACTCAATGGCTTACCTCAAGAAAACTAAGGTGTCCCTTTAATGAACAAATTATTTTCAGACTAGTATTTTAAAGGCTAAGCAACATCCACAATGTGTGTTGATTTACTAGTTGGGAAAAAAAAAAAATCTTATTTATCGTGTTTCCAACCCTGGTGGTAGTCTCCAAATACTGACAATATAGACAAGTTGACAAGCATAACAATAATATGGGATTGAAACATGCCTTCATAATGCATTAATCTCTAATAATTTATTTACTCAATAGGTATTTAACAAATCTTGTGTGTCTACATGCCAGGCATTATGCTAAGCTCCATGTTACAAAAATCAAGAATTATACAACCCCTTGAAGAATGAAGAATGCTCATTGAAATAGAGAAGACAGACACGAAAATTGACACTTTAGTTTGGTAAGTGTTACAGAATCAATTGCTATGGAACACAAAGGGAAAACATCTCACCCTGCTGGGTGGGACAGGAAGGAGGTTTACCAGACCCTTCCCATTAAGTAGTAGAAACATCTTTCTCAAGAAAACCGATAGCACCTTGGAGTTACACAGTCCTTTTCCTACAAACTTTCAGAATCCAGTGAGAAGACACCATCACCTCTAAAGTAAAATGCAGTCTTACCAAAAATATCAAACCCAAATTTGCTCATGCCTCCAGTTTCAACTACCAATTTACAATACAGGGGACAAGGAAACATATTAACCGAACCATAAGGGACACATTCAGCAAAATCCAAACTGTGGGAAATTCTACGAGGACAAATAACTCAATTTCTTCAAAACTCAAATTGCAATGCGGAGGAACATTTATTAAATAAAAAGAGACTTTAAAAATATACCAGCCACTTGCAAAGTGTGGGCCTTCTGTGAAAGGTTTTTGAATCTTTTGGGGTGGGGGGAAAACATGATATTAATGGGACCAAGATATTTAATGAAATTAAGGAACCGTTCATTTTTAGATGTCATAATAGTGATGTATGTATGGTTAAAGAGGCACGATAGAGTAATGGTTAAGGGTCCAGGCTTTGAAATTGTTTTCTCATTTGAAATATCTCTTCTGAGACTGGGCAACAAAAATTGGGGTAAGGTCCGGGTAAGTCTGGCTTCATGTCCTCTCTCTAAAATGGGAAATAATAATAGTTGTTGCTTCCTTACGTTGTTGGAGGTTTATGAGCTACAGCATGAAGAAGTGCTTAGCACAGTGCCTGGTTCACAGTGAGCATTCATTCCATGTATATTACTATTAGATGATTAGGAACTTTTTAAAACCTTGCTGCTGATTCCACTCAGCTCAGTTACTCTAATATCTGAACTAGGTTACTCCTCTTGCATTCTCCATATACTGCACACTCATTAAGTGATCAAAACTTAGTTTTTTCTTTAGAATTCATGTTTAAAATAACTTTGCTCACAATCTCCCTCAGGTTGCTTACACAGCGTGATCCTCAAGGCTGCCCAGCACACCCTGAAGCCTGCAGGACTACACTTAATCGGAGTTCACCTTTCACTCTGCGGTCCCCCCTCACAGTCACCCTATTCTGCTCCTGCCCTCCCAGCTGCTAAATTCACAAATCCCTGTTCTTATCCTTCACTGCCCTATAGACTTGAATAATACCATCCCAGGAATCAAGGGGTCTCCAGAAAAGGGCTCTCGTTCATCTCCTAGACTAAGTCTCTTTGCGTACAACCTATTTTGGTTCATACATTCACTCCCTAACACACCCCATGCCAGGCACCACCCTCCCCAACCTGGGGGAGTGGCAAGTTCATACTTCATTCACTCCACGTGCCAAATCATGGAGGACTCCGAATGTAGAGGCAGGACTTTCAACTTCATCTTGAAAACTATGAAAGTGATAGAGGGATTCAAGCATGAAAGTTAAAGATTCAATGCAGTAAGCAACCCTCTGGCTATACTTTGGGTAGGTAGCAAGATGAAACTGTTAGAGGTTCTGTTGCAGGATTCTAGGTCAAAAGGGAGGCAAGTCTGAATCAACACAGTATGGTTGGGGAGCAGGGGAGAAGAGGACAGAGTTATCAGTCAGCAAGGAGGAAGGGCTAACAGGGCTGAGGGTGATTACTGAGAGGAGGAAAAGTCCAGAACAACTCCCCATTTTCTTAAGAGTGGGATCACAAGAGAAAGAGCCATTGGAGAAAAGAAAATGGCAAAAAAAGATGAGTTTCATTGGAGCATTGAGTGTGAGGTATCTGTGAAATACTGAAGTGGGGGTCTCCAGAAAGGTGTGGCTTAGAGAAGCTGAGTTGGGAGCATAGCACACAGCTGAAACCAGAAAAAGAAAAATATCAGGTCAAAGACAAAACATGGGAGAACATTGTCTTAGTCTGTTTGTACTGCTATAACAAAATACCTGAGACAGGATAATTTTAAAAGAACTGAAATTCATTTCTCATAGTTCTGGACGGCTGGACCACCAAGATCAAGGTACCAGCAGGTTTGGCGTCTGGTGAGGGCAATATCTCTCTGCTTCCAAGATGGTGCCTTGTTGTGTCCTCACAGGTGGAGGTGGAAGGCAGGGGCGTGAGAGAGCAGAAAGGGCTCTGTGTCCTCATGACTGACTTACCTCCTACAGACCCCATCTCTTAACATTATCACATGGCGATTAAGTTTCAACGCACGAATTTTGGGTGATATCCAGACCACAGCAAACGTCAACACGTAACAAGGGGACTGAGGAAGGTGTGTTTAGGAAGGCACCAGGAAGGAACTGACCAGAGAGACATGATAATAAGGAAAATAAGATGATATATCACCATAAAAGCCAAGGCTTAAAAAAGTAATTCATAAAACAATAAAAATGAGTGTAAAGAAGAAAAATGTGATCAAAAGTGTGAGGGAGGAAGACACTTAGAAAAATAAAAGGGAGACCCAGGCATGGTAGTGTGCATCTGTAGTCCCAGCAACTCAAGAGGTAGACACTTTCAAAACACAGGAAGTTAATCCCTGAATCAATTCAGAATTAGCTTTCATCATACATATCACACTATTCCTAACTCTTACCAATACCAAATATGGCACCTATAATTTCCCCACTATCCCTCACAAAAATAGTGTGAGAAACATGGCAATTTGTGTGGGTTTTGTAAAGGGCCTGGTAGTAGTCTAGATTCGGATTCTGGCTACGTGGAACATGTCTGGTAGGAAGGTTATGAATAAGGAAGGAAGAAAGGAAGTTTAATAGAAGGGTAAAGAGCAATTCTAAATGTGAGAAAATGTTCTAGAAGTTCTAGCTGGAGATTTTACATGGAGTCATAACATTTCTCTATGCAAACTAAATGGTATTTTCACAGCTCTCCAGAGCCTCCCTGCTGAGCTGCTTGCATGTTTCCTAACCTTGATATCAGCCAGCGGGACTAGCAGTTACACAGAGCTTCTCATTATGTCAGTGAACAGGGAGGGTGGCCAAACTTCACATGGTCACACGCTACAGATGCAACGCCCCCCCACCCCCGGGCTCAGAGAAAAACTATGATTCTGGAAAACCCTCAAGCCCATGCATTCTTCCAGCATTATACACAGGAGTGATCCTAACAGAAAAGATAAAGAAGTGGCAACACTGAGCCTCCTCTAAGGGTCCGGGGTGTGGGTGGCAGCCCTCCTCTGGAAGGGACAGAAATGGGAAGAAGACAGAGGGAATGAAGCTCCCTTAATTATTACTGCAAACTTGGACTATTTTTAGAGAGGTTTAATGAATGGAATGATATTTTAACATGGTAACAAAGACTGGGACCCGGCATCCAAGGGAACTATTAAACAAGAACAGAAATCCTCAGTGTCCACCTCTTATCCATGTGATTCCAAATATAAGCTTAGATAATTTTAAGCAGCTTCACCTCTATTCACTAAAATTAGGAAAGCAGAGCTAATATTAAATCTTCAAACAAGAATTTAATGGAAAGCCAAGGCAGGAGGATCACTTGAACCTAGGAGTTTAAGACCAGCCTAGGCAACACAGTGAGACCCTGTCACTACAAAAAACTTTTTTAAAAATTAGCCAGGCATGAGCCAGGCATGGTGGCACATGTCTGTAGCCCCAGCTACTTGGGAGGCTGCAGCAGGAGAATCGCTTGAACCCGGGAGGCAGAGGTTGTGGTGAGCCAAGATCCCACCACTGCACTCCCGCCTGAGCAACAGATTGAGACTCCGCCTCAAAAAACAAAACAAACAAACAAAAAAATTAGCCAGGCGTGGTGGCTTCCACCTGTAGTCCCAGCTACCAGGAGGCTGAGGTGGGAGGATCACTTGAGCCCAGGATGTTGAGGCGGCAGTGGGCCCTGCTATTGACACTGCACTTCAGCCTGTGTGACAGAGCAAGACCCTGTCTCAAAAACAAACAAAGTAACAAGGATTTAAATAAACTGCTATTATTGCCCAAGTGGTGCCATGAGCTGTGGGTAATTATCACTACATCCCCAATCTCTGGGTGATAATGCTCAAGTTAGCTCATGCAGAAAGGCTCCCTGTTTATTTCTGGGAAAATGTAACTTTATTCAGACCTTGCTTACTAATGTTCCAATGTGCTGATGCTGAGACTTTACCCCTGCCATGGAACCACACCCCACTCTCCAGGGAAAGAAATTGGCCTATTTGGTCACAGCACCAGCAGAAGGGGTGCCTCACATTACATACCACACCGAGCAACGCTTTGTTAGATAATTTGACTCTGACACACATGGTCTTCTAAGAGAATGGCCAAAGACTGCATGAATTTAACCATCTCAAAACTGTAGTACTGATCCTAAACACATGGCTCAAACATTTTGATATAGTTGTTAAGATAAAATTTCTACATAAAAACAGTAATTCTATCAGATCAGCGTATTTACTAGGCAGTATTCCCAAGGGTACGGTATCAATGACATCTGTCCAGAATGCAACATCTTTATAACAGGAGTCCTTAGGTCTTTCAGGACGTTTCTATTTTTAAATTTGCTGGCTAATACAAACAAACCTTAGTTAAAAATAACAAGAAAAAAGCGAAGCTCTAGAACTACAAATTAACAATTGACATAGCTTCAAAGATTACGATGTTTTTGAAATTCCATTTACTGTGCTTCCTTTTTAAAATGAGAATCTGTATGTGCATATTCCAAGATTGGGGATTATTCAGTAAGACTGTCATTACCACACTGAGCAATGGATCTACATGCATAGAAGTCAGCTTGCTCATATTCTCCAAGGTGTCTATTATGATCCCATTTCTGAAAGGCGTATGGTAAGAAACAGGACCATATCCTTCTTATATTCAAAACCACATAACACTTACTTCCCCTCTTACAATAAAAACCAGTAAGAGTTAAGATATGTCACACTATATTTCTGACAAATATTTCCACCCACATGTAAATAGCTCTTTTAAAAGAGACCAAGACCAGAAAAAAAGTCTCAAAGCATAGACACCGAACAGCAGTTCTTTCTCTTTCGTCCTTACCTTCCTGAATTGACTAACTGAATGACAATGAGCTTTATTCCCTTTACAGTAAGCAGGGAAAATCATTAAAGTGATGTTATAGAAGGAGATGTAATGGCAGGGAGAAATGTTCATTCCACTATACCACTATGTCTTGTTAAAATGTAAAGAGCACATTTCAAAACAACATATACAATGAGATACTAATTTTATCATGAAGAATGAATACACACACACACACACACACACACACACCCCACATAAAACACACCTGATTCCATAAAACTCTAAGGGGGAAAGGAATAAAATTTATCCAAAAAGTTATCTCTAAATGGCTGAATTCCTAATATAGTTTTTTTTATTTTTACTTTTCCTATGTTTCTACAATGACCATGACTTTTAAGGTCAAAATAGGATCTAGCCTCACATAGGATATTGTGGAAACTAAATGAGATTGTATCTGGGAATAGCACGAAACTCAGTGCCTACATAATAAGCATTCTATAAACATTAACTTAAAACTTCCATGCATAAAATGCATACATAGAAGTAAGTTAAAAGCAAAGGGAAAAATATTACCTATACATACTATGCTGTATTAAAATGTATATACAAACTAAAACAAAAAAGAGACTTGGGAGTAATGCAAATGGAGTTAGTTACCTTTTATTCTTGTAGTCTTATTTAAATTACAGAAAGAGGATGTCAAAAAACATGGAATTTACAGAGGTAGTAAGTCCTTGGCATTGCTTTGCTTTGTTAATCAGAAGACAGCATGAGGTCATAAATTAGTAGGCTTATAGAAGCATATACTGAACATATTTTTAAATAGTGCTTTGTTTTTATGCTAGGCTAGAAACTGTGAGGAGGTTTTTCAAGGACTGAAAGAGAGAGAGAGAGAGAGAGATAACTCCCCTATCATAACAAAGCTATCATTTTCTGCAACAAAGTACTGTTTTTCTTCTAAGGTCCTCAAAGCTATTTATTCCCAAAGACACTATTATAGTTCAGTGGTGTGCTGAAGGGACACAGCTAAATTCAACAGGGACTAATGAGTGACCAGAAGAAAGATCAAAAGAACCCACATCATGGTTCCACTCTATAATGAAAGTCCCACAGGGCCAACATACTCCAAATCCTTTCCTTCAAACCATTAAACTAAAAAATTCCAAACAAAAACAGCCCTGGCGTGTGAAGGAGCAGACCACAAGACTGTTTCAAATGCTTACCCTTCACACACTCAAGTCTGCCATTTCAAGTCTAGGATGGCCCATCCACTTGGCCCCAGCCTTGGGAAGTAAGTCCTGTTACTGAGGAAATAACCCAAAGAGAAGTGGGAAGGCAGCACAGCAAAAGGTAAAGAATGGGAATGCACTATCCCCTACTTTCTTCTGTTCAGTGGATGACACTTCAGCCTCCATTATTATATCTGAGGTTCCTCTGCAGAGAACACTACAAAGAGGGAAGAGCCAGGTGACCAAGAAGAATGCGGTCATTGAAGACTGGGGTGGCCAAGGGACCTAAACAAGTCTACACAGTAAGAGGCAGAGACAAATTTCAAAGCCAAAGCACTCTGACTCCACATGGGAGCTCCTCCATACTGCATAATGTCCATGCCACTCTCCACTATGACCACTGCAAAGCAAGAGGAGATGTCAGTAGCCTTACCTTCCCACACTCAGCCACTGTGGGAGATGGCTAATGGACCCCCACCCCTCAAAAAACAACAGAGGTGCCCAATTGCCTGGCAAACTCCATTTGCCCTCTGGGCTGGCCCTCCTTGGGAAGGATTTTATTTAACTACATTTGATAAGCTCTGAAAAACCCAAATTCAACAAAACAACAACAAATTAAAAGAGGGGTTGTTCAAAGGTTGCCCCTCTTTCACTCCATTTTATTTTTTCTCCCTTTTCTGTTTCATTTTTCTCATGAAAGCAGCCACACTGTCACCTGACAATGACCGGAGATATATCTGTGCACAAACTAAATTCATTCACAAAGATGCTCTCATTTGATTCAAACTGAGATTTCAAAGGCTCTAAAAAGTTATTCCAACAAGAAGAACCCTCACATACTGGTGAAAATGGTGGTGGAAATGCAAGACAGAAAAGTCATTTTGGAAAATAGGCAGTTTCTTTAAAAGTTAAACATACATTTACCATAAAACCCAGCAATTCCACCCCTAGATATCTATCCAAGAGAAATAAAAACGTATGTTCATCCACATAAAAACTTGTATATGGAAGTTCACAGTAGCATTATTTATAAGGTCAAAAAGTAAAAGCCAACCCAAATGTCCATAAACTGGTGAATGATTAAACAAAATATGGTATGTCCATAAAAAGGAATACTATTCAGACATATAAAGGAATGAAGTAGTGATACCTGCCACAACATGAACGAACCTCAAAAACATCATGCTAAGTGAAGAAAGCCAAAACCAAAATACCATATATTATATGATTCTAGTTATAAGAAATATCTAGAAAAAGCAAATCTAGAAAGACAGAAAGTAGATTCGTGGTTGCTTGGGACTGGGGGTGGGAAAATAATTAACTGTAAAACGTCATAAGCAATTTTACTGTGATGATGAAAATTTTCGAAAACTGGATTTTAGTCATGCTTATACAACTCAGAGAATTTACTAAAAACTACCAAATCACACACTCAAAATACATAAGTTTTATGTTATATACATCATACCTCAATAAAGTTGTAAGAAAAGTGTGAGTACATAGACCATTTACAAATAAAGTTTATTCCACTCCTACTATACTGAACAAATGTAAAATACAATGGAATGTTGGCTGAGCATGGTGGCTCACAACTGTAATCCCAGCACTTTGGGAGGCCAAGGCAGATGGATCACTTGAGGCCAGGAGTTCAAGACCAGCCCTGCCAACATGGCAAAACCCCATGTCTAAAACAAATACAAAATCATATATATACATACATATATATGTGTATATATACACACTTAGGTGTATATACACCTAAGTATATATACACACACACATATACACACATATATGTATATATATGGATAAGCCTAAAATATATACTTACATATACATACATACATATGTGTGTATGTATACATATATATATTAGAATGTTAACATTTAAAATAAAAAAACAAAGTTTAAGCCTTCTGACTGATTTATTAACAAAGAGTTTTGTGTCTTTAATGAAAGAAATCCAACCACATTCAATCAAAACAAATTTTCAAGATGTTATCAGATAGTTGATGTAACTTAAAATAATAAAGATATCATTTGCAAATGGTCTCAAGTCTAATGTCAATATTATAATTATCTACATACTAGTATAATAATTAAAGAAAACAAATTTATTTCCAAGTACATGATTGGCTTCTAAGATAAAGATAACAATTACAAAGCACTATAATTCCAGATCAGCTCTTCTAACATTTCATTTAAAGTGAATACAATAGTGACAGAACTAAAAGATTTCAAGTAAGTAAGTTATATCTCTGAATCTGAGTGAATACTTCAAATGTCAAGTCTAAAATAAAATCTTGATTTAAACATAGTATACATAACCATTTAATGTTTAAAATAAAAATACACAATCTCTTACAAAACAATTTAACATAGTCAAAAATGTCACAAGGTAAATAGAGAAAAACAAACGTTTATTTTTGAGAGTTACATTCCGTAGTACAAAACCTGCAGATTGTCACAGAATGCTCCAGGGACAAAGGGGACACCACGGTAAGCAAGTCCAAGTGTCCCTTTGTTATCCAACAGACATCAACATCTAGACTGGACCGTCGTCCAGACCATGGGTTCCCATGATGCCAGGCCACTAGACAGAGTTACGGTGATCTCCTGCCCCTCACTAAAAATCTCCAATGTAAGTTACTCCCACAAACCACAGGGAAAATGCCCAGTGCCATGTGGAATGGCCAAACCTGCAACAACTTATGGAAGAGCAAATAGGAAAAAAAATTCACATAGTCCATAAAGTGTCAGCCTGTGAAAGAACAGATTATCAAACTGAAGTTATTAAACTCTCCTGCAAATGCATCCTCAGTCAGAGAACAAAGGATTGGGGGGAAAAGGGGCGGGAGTGCAATCCATATGAAATACTTGTTTCTTTCTGAGGTGTTAATTCAAAGATACCATTGTTATTACCAAAGTATTCTCTTTCCTGAATTTAAAAGAAAATTTGGGGGGAAGGGGGGAACTGTACTCAAAAGAGATTAACATCGGTAGTGGCAAGTAAGTGTTGTCACATCTTTTACTGTCTTCATCAGCTTGAATTTTGCAATGCATACCTTTGAAGTAGTCAGAAAAACTGCTACTTTAACAAAAATTTCATAAACAAAATTCAACAGGCTTTTTTTGACAAAAACAACAAAGGCTTTTCAAGTTTGTGATGTTAGAGAACAGAGATGTTAACTTTAATAAACATCTCAAGTCTTAAAAATAAACAGACAAAAACCCTGCTGTAAAGTTACAGGGGGAATAGAATAGAGATGGCTGACTGAAATATGCACATTCAGGATATTTCAGAAGAATCTGCCTATTTCTAATAAGATCAAAATTGGATAACCCAGGCTAGACATCATGGCTCATGCCTGTAATCCAAGTCCTTTGGGAGGCTGAGGTGGGAGAATCTCTTGAGGCCAGGAGTTCAAGACCAGCCTGGACAACATAGCAAGACGTTATTTCTACAAAAAAAATTAAAAATTAGCTCAGCATGTAGTCCTAGCTATGAGGAAGGCAGAGGTGGAGAATCACTTGAGCCCAAGAGCTCAAGGCTGCAGTGAGCTATGACTGCACCACTGCACTCCAGATTGGGCAACAGGCTCCGAGACCCTGTTCTGAGACCCTGTCAGAACAGCAGCAACAAAAAAGCACAGAAAAAATTAGGTGACATAAACAGAAACTCAGATATATCTTTGCCACTGATGAAAATACTTGTTTTTAACTATTGAGTCTGTCAGTGTATTCGATATTATCTATCTCCTTTTTTAAAGTATATTTTTTAAAGCTGTACAATGTAATCCTCATAGCAAACACATTCAAAAACAGAATAAGTAGACTGATGCACCAAAAATTAAAAGTGATCAATTTTTTAAAAATTAGGTCTGTGTTTCTCTTCTTTGTCAAGGGCTTAATTGGTCATGATTTAAGCCAAAGACAGAAGAGAAATATTTCCGAGGTCCTTTGAATGCTTTTCAAAAAGCAAATTTGGGGCTGGAGGTGAGAGATTACAATCAGGTTTATAGAATAGTCAACATTAGCTCCTAAATTTGCGGGAGGAAGAAGAAGCCTTTTTATGCATTGGAAACTGGCTTCCCAATATAAGCATCTACTGAGTGATTGCTCAGTGGTCACCAGCACAGTGCTAGACTACAAAGACGAGTTGTTCAAAATCTAAGAGATAAAACAGTCATGTAAGTAGACACACTACAATTCAACTTTAAGGATAAATCACACTAGAAACAAAAAGGGTGTGATGTCTCTCCAAGGATTCAGTAATGTCTCGCAGATGTTATGGCTTTGAGTTCAGTACTGAAGAATTAGTAGGAATTCACCAATAAGTAAGGAGAGGCATTCCAAGAGAAAGGAATCCCAAGCATAGAGGAACCAAAGTCCAAGAACAGGACTTGTTCAGGAAAATGTTTCTGTGCTGCCAACAGTGTAGCAGCAGGAGCTGAAGCTGGATGGAGTTGGAATCCAAATCATAAAGCAACAAGTATGTCAAGCTAATATGTTGGCAGGGGCTGGGAAGAGCCCTGAAAAGGAATTTCCAGCCACAAAGTGATATGACCAGATCATCATGTTAAAAAGAGCATTCTAGTAGCAATGTGGAGGATGATACGGAAAGGAGAAAACCTGAAAACAATTGCAATGGCCCCAGGTAACAGGGAAGATGATACAGATTCAAGAGATAGTTTTAAGGGGCAAAATTTCCAGAATCTAGTATTCAATCAGATGGGGAGAAGGCAGGGAGAGGGACAGTTACAGAAGAGACAAATTTAGGAAGGTTCCCAGATTCCTCCAGCCAACTGGGTGGATGGTACTACTATTTACAAAAACAGAGCACATAGGGAAGGCATGACAATCGAGGGTGGATAGTTGTGTTTAAGATACTTGTAAAACTTAAGATGTCAGATACACAACTGAATAGATGAAATCCAAAAGTCTAAGACTACTGAACCTTCCCAAGACATTTTCTTCGTGCATAACACTTCAGGTGACTGCTCTGCAGGTGCAGGTTTAATCACTTGACAGATCTTTATTGCCAGCTTCCCAGAGGCAAGCTATTCCACTGAGCATTTGATGAGGCTTCTGTACATGGGGAAAAGAGCTCCAAACTTGGAGTCAAGATTCTCACATTACAAATCCAGGCTGCACCTACTTTGTGGTCTCCAACAATCATTGACCTACTCTGTTGCTCTGCAAAATGCAGATTTCTTCTACCCAGCACTGCTGAGAGTGTTAAATAACTCTCAGGCATGGCTTGACACCAAGCACCTTGTATGTGGTCAATAAAAGTTGGTAAAATGTAACACATACCATTGTTTTTGTTTTTGTTTTTTTTGAGATGGATCCTTGCCTTGTCGCCCAGGTGGAGTGCAATGACGTGATCTCAGCTCACTGCAACCTCCGCCTACCAGGTTCAAACAATTCTCCTGCCTCAGCCTCCCAAGTAACTGGGATTACAGGTGTGCACCACGATGCCCAGCTAATTTTTGTATTTTTAGTAGAGATGGGGTTTCACCATGTTTGCCAGGCTGGTCTCGATCTCCTGATCTTGTGATCTGCCTGCCTCTGCCTCCCAAACTGCTGGGATTACAGGCGTGAGCCACCGCGCCCTGTCATCATTCTTTATACTAGAAACCCTATGAGCTGGGGAGGAGGGGGAGGATGAAATATGTAACATAAAAATACCATAATATACTGTGAAAGATGATGGATACCTCTAAAAAAGAAATAGAGTGATGAGTGGTCAGAGAAAGAGAGACCACCAGTAGGAAAGATCTAGGGAAGAACTTCCATATAAACTCAGCCTGCAGAATGGGTGGGATTTAGGCATGCAGAGACAGAGACAAAAGCGCGTTCCATGTGCTGGGAAAAAGCCAGAGAGCATGTGCAAAGGCTTCTGCTCGGAGAGCCTGCCTTTATGTTAGGACTCTAACACTCACTAGCTGTATGACTTTGGACAAAATAATGAACCCAAATGAGAATAACTGCAACTACCTTTCAGTCACCATTAGGATTCTATGAGATAATATATGTAAGACTCTTAGCACAGGGCACATGGCAGCTGGCATCACATTTAGCAGATAGACACAGACAGAAAACCGGGGAAGGTGAATTTGCAGTGTACAGTTCATGATGTTGAGCAGTGGGCGGAAAGTATAAAATAGACTATAGAGGTTAAAAAAAGCAAAGAAGATTTTGGACTTCATTCTACATGCAAGAGATGCCACTGAAGGTTTTAGAGCAGGAAAGGAAGATGAGCATTTTTTATCTTTCCAAACATCAGCCTTTTTATTTAAAATATAAGAAATTCTAATTATAAAATGATCTGCTTCCCATCTTATGCTTGACCACATGAGTTTTCAATAAGTACAGAGGTTGAAAATACTAATTCTAGATCTGCTTTTAAAAAAAATTGGCTGAAACTCTACAGCTTACACATTTTTTAACTTTACCTTTGTGCGTGTGTGTGTGGGGGGGGGGGGCGCACGCACGCATGCGCAGGTGTGTGCTGTATAAGTCCTTGGGCCATGGCGGCCTCAGAGACTAGTACTGTATTTGAAACGTACGACTCAGAAGATTTGTTGATGTTTTTGATAGTATTTTCTTTTTACTAATCGCAAATGCAGTATGCTGGGTTGATATGAATGATATGAGCAACACTGATAAGCTTTTTCCATATATGTGTGTATATGTAGTACATACATTTATACATGCATGCATACATATAGAGTAGTTCTCATATGTTTATATTCTATCAAGATGACTAATCTCAAGCACTTTTTTATAATTATCACACATAAAGCTCATATTCCTTTTACAGCATGTTTTCATCCAAATCTTAAGTCCTTTTTCACTCTTCATTTGCTATTGAACTCCCACTAGAATTAAAAATAACCAAATTTCCAATTCAGATATACAAGCACTTTTCTTCCAAGCAGCTTATGTTGCTTTATAATTAGTCTAAAATTTGCTAAGTCCTTGCGAGATAGTAGGTATGAAATACTATATAACCTCACTGGCCTGTAAAAGAGAAGTAAATATTCTTTCTAAAATTTCACTGCAGAAGAATGACAGCACTGTGGAGGCCATGTTACTCAAACGTTATATCTCCATCCATCTATTCTATATCATGGCAGTTAACTATAACTATACCACTAATTCATTTTTCCAAACATTAATGAGTACCTACCATTTGCCAGACACTATGAAAAACTAGGGGGAAAAATAATGAGTAAAACGCACCTAAGTCTTGGTATCTTCCTTACAGGAATTCTCAGTTAAGTGGGGGAGACAGACCCACTCCCAGTTAATAATTTAGACTAAATCAAAGCAGGACTGGTTTTTAGGAGTCCAAAGGAGGGAGAAATGTGAATACAACATTTAAAAAAGTACATCAAATTTTACTCTCAAATCTCAATTCTAAGATCTATAGGTTCCCCCAAAATATGCATGCTAAAAACGTTTAGACCAAGTCATCCACTTAAGATTTCCTAAGGTAACTTGTATTTCCTGGCCTCTTTTCTGCTGAACTTTAGTTTGTACCACTTTGATTCCTAAAGCAAACAAATCATTTCACCTAGGAAAGAAATCCAGGCTGTGACATTTGACTAAAACTCTATAGCTTCCTAATAAACAAATATGAGTAAATATTAAGTTTGTATTCAAATATTGTAGTTCTTATGCTATTCATCTTTGTATCTCAAGGACCAGCTCAATATCTGGAAGAGTAGAGGGGAGATTGTTGACTTAACTGAATGAATTGAAAGACCAGTATTAGGCGATGATAATGCACTGTCAGGATCCAAAAAATAATACCCCAAATGAAGGCGTTAGCAACAGCCTTAGAAGCAAAAGGTTCTCTGACCTTCTCCTATGTTCCTGTCTCTCAGTCCCATTCTCCCCACCAAGGCTAGCCATAGAAACTAGAATCCCCCAACACCAGCCAAAAAAGCTAAAAATATTACCCTAACTTACCTCCACCTTTCTGTGCAAAACCTAGCCATAGAGAAACTACCTAACCATAAAGGGTCCTGCTCCATACCCAGAAGGAAGGAATGCTGCTCACAGAGGGCAAGAAGCATCTAGACAGACAGGGCTTTCTGGGTTTCCCCACTCAGTCCATTCACATTAGATCATACTCTTTTTGTCCAATCCTATTTCTACGTGGCTGTCCATACTTGTTGAACCTAAGCATGAAAATGCAGAATTTCATCTCTATCTTTCGGTCTTCATTTTAAAGCCCCCTATGTATACTCATTAAATAAATCCTTATGCCTTTACTCCAATTAATCTGCCTTTTGAGAGCTGCTTTTTCAGTGAACTTTCACGGGGCCAAGGGGAAAGCTCTTCCGGGGCCCCAATAGCACCAACTAACCAGTAAGGTAAAAGCATCTTGGACTACAAGAGATAATGTCAATCCTAATAACTGAAACTTATATAAATCTCAGAGCCTGGTTTTTTTCACATATTATAACACAAGTGCTTGTTTTCATTTAATTAAAAAATTTCCAGTATGTGTCATTTTAAAAGCTATGTAAGTATCTTATTGCATGACTACACCATAATTTTTCTAACCATTCCTATTAGAAATAGCTCGAAGGTCCCTTTTTTATTTTTATGTGTAATATCATGGTGAACATCTTTATGAATAGAAATTTGTATGGATTTCTGACTGAAATCACCTTTGCAAACATTATGACAGTGAGAGAGACCTAAAATAACTGACTCCATTTTACTGCTAAACTCACAAGCTGTCTTTGCTCATACCTGCACACAGGCCAAGCTATGGGTGGAATTTAGTTTACAGTTTAACTTTAAAACAAAGATGTTAATAGTCCCTTACCAAAATTAATCCCCTCCTTGCTAGGGAACTGAAATCACCTTTGTAAAACTAATGAAAGGCCACAGGGTTAGTTTACGGTAGAGGACTGAACTCTGCTAAGATGTAGGTATAGTGAAACTCTAACCAGTCATTGTTTTATAACTTGCCTTTTTTTGTAACTGCTTACTAACAGGAGTCACATGGCCAGTGGTCACAAGATTTATAACTTCCTCAATTGCTTCTATAGAAAACATCCCTACTGTAAAATCTAAGATTAGTGTTTAACACTTTTTTTTCAGACCTTGCATTCCAACAGACCAACTGGTGCCACCCAGACTGGTAACATGCACCCAGGAACTGACTCAGCACAAGAAGACAGTTTTGACCCCCTATAGTTTCATCTAAGATCCAACCAATTAGCCTTCCCTATTCCCCAGCCCCCTGCTCACCAACCTATCCTTGAAAAACCCTAGCCTCAAAATTCTCAGGGAGGCAAATTTGAGAAATATCCTCCATCTCCTTGCTTAGCTGGCCCTGCAATTATTAAACACTTTCTCTGCTGCAATACCCGCTGTCTCAGTGTATTGGCTTTTTTTGGGCAGTGGGCAAGAAGAACCCATTGGGCTGTAACGTGATTACTTCTTACAATAGAAACCAGAAATGGAAATAGGAAAGTAATATATTTAAAATTTTTTTACATATTGACAAACTTCTTTAAAAAAAAAAAAAAAGCGGCCGGGCGCGGTGGCTCAAGACTGTAATCCCAGCACTTTGGGAGGCCAAGATGGGTGGATCACGAGGTCAGGAGATCGAGACCATCCTGGCTAACACGGTGAAACCCCGTCTCTACTAAAATACAAAAAAATTAGCTGGGCGTGGTGGCAGGCGCCTGTAGTCCCAGCTACTCGGGAGGCTGAGGCAGGAGAATGGTGTGAACCCAGGAGGCGGAGCTTGCAGTGAGCCGAGATAGTGCCACTGCACTCCAGCCTGGGCGACAGAGCAAGACTCCGCCTAAAAAAAAAAAAAAAAAAAAAAAAAAAAAGCTTAAATTCATTCTGACCGCAAGTTATGAAAGTATTCGTTCTACTGGACCTTTGCCAGCATTAAGCATTTTTTTTTAACCAATGCTGGTTTCCTAACTTAAACATGCCTTGATAATGTAAATAACTTACATTACAAATATAAAAAATGCATTCTGCATCTAACAGTTTCAAAGCAGGTGACCCTGTAAAGACTTCAGAAGAGCTTATTAGGAAATAAGCTATTTACATGGGGGCTTAACTATTTTCTTAGCCTCTACAGATAGCTCCAGACACAATTTATCTTTATTGCTAACCATCTCAAAGGCAAACTTATGGTCTGCCACTCTGCAAATTTTCATATTCGATTAAATTTTGGGACTTACTTGTCACTCTAAGATTTGACAATGTATTAAAATGCATGCATTTTTTAAAAGGGAAAAAAATTAGTTCAAAACTACTTACTATAAACTAAACATCAATGTTGACCAAACCCTCAACACCTCCTTTAAAGAACTCAAGGTCATCCAGAAAGTTATTTTCCTCAAGGGTTTCATTTCTTTTAACTCCATTGTTCTGAATCATTCTGAGTTAATGACTATGCTGTATGACCTTTCAAAGAGACCTGACTTTGTTACAACAAACCTCCCTTGTGTATTACATTCCTACTCTTTTCTATACACATATGACAGCAGATGGAATAATGAGTCTCAGATTCTATTTTACATAAAGTTCTACCACATACTTTGTTCCAATCTCAAGCATCCCCAAAAATGTTCCTCCTCAAGGAAAAAAAAGAAAGATTATATAAACCTTTTGCTCATAATTAAAATTCTCAAATGATTGATGCTACCTCTGTGACCCCAAGAAGAATCAAATGAGATGATACATGTGAAAATGCTCTAAACAACTCTAGAACTTGAAGTTTTTGAGTAGATCCAACTCTGTGAATATCAATTTTTTTGCTTTTATGGGAGGGGAGGGGAAGAAATCCAAAGTTTACTTCCCCATCCCATGACTTCCAGACACTGTAAGCATTAGCAGTATGTTGGACCACTTCATCATACTTACATAGATACATGCATACATACATACATACATACGTGCAATCTTACACCATCAAAGGATGTGAGCAGTTCAAATAATTTGCATAGAAACAATTACCACTGCTAGAAAAAAAAAAGAGTAAATGCTAATAAAGTAATTGTTGCTGCCACTAAAAGCATGAATGGAAAACTTTTGAGTTTCAAAGAACAATAAAATTCCAAAACCATTTTGCAGACCAAAATAAAGTAACTAACTTTTATTTTATCAATGATATTTTTTAAACTAGCTCAATTAACACCATTTTGCCATTTAATTCCTTAAGTTGAATAACCTACGCATTCATAAAAAGTCAGTCCATCGTCCACGTTTTTCTAAGCCCATAAAAACACTGTCGCACAACAGCATTTGAAAACAACTTATCTAAACTACACTGGATTTTAAGGACAACCACGGTCCCTACATTTCTTGTCTGTATTCCCGTTACTTCCTTTCATCCTCCACCCCATCTCGTCAACAGGATGAGTCACCTATCCAGGACTCAACACTTTAGAATCTATGGTCAAGGCAGGCTTGATTGGAGGGAAACAAAGCCCCCAGATGGAAGGCAAGATTCCAACAGGGAGGGCTTCCTTATTTTCCAGCCTTAAATCATTTCCAAGATTAAAGATTAAGACTTACTTAATTCTTGTCCAGAAGGTGGCTCTTTTCAGAAATTGAAGTAATAATAACAGAATTTTCATGTAATAGTAATCTGATTATAATGGCAGAAATACATTTTATCTTTTTCATGAAAACTCTAAAATATCAGAATAACTTTTTAAAATTGTAAGTTATTAAAGGTGACTAATATTTTCTAAAAACTGGTTTCTTTACTCTGAAACTTGCCTTTTAAATGTTGCATTGTATTAAAGAGACAGTTGGCAGAGATGCCACAATTACAGAAATTGACAAAAAGAATTTTATTTTTTGAGACACAGTCTCACTCTGTTGCCCAGGCTGGAGCAGAGTGGCGCGATCTTGGCTCACTGCAACCTCCCACGCCCAGCTGATTTTTGTATTTTTAGTAGAGACGGGCGTGGGAGTCTCTACAAAAATGTAAGTTTTTGTATTTTTCACCATGTTGGCCAGGCTGGTCTCAAACTCCTGACCTCAAGTGATCTGCCCACCTCAGCCTCCCAAAGTGCTGGGAGTACAGGCGTGAGCCACCATGCCTGGCCAAGAATTTTTTTTTTTTTTAAGGAAAACCTACCAATTCTCAAATTAGAACCAAAAGCCTAAGTTCTCCATGTATTTTGCAATTACATTTATGACAGCAGTTTCTCCTGCTTTAGATTTTTTTAAATATTTATTTAAGAAGTAAAAGACTCTCAATACCTAAATCTACAAGTACTGTCATAGATCAAAACATTAAGCCACTTAGGCTTACTTCTAATTAAATTTTAGAGGAAAAAAATATATTTTGGTTTGGAAACATGAATGGTTACACTTCTCTTGAGCATTCAAGTCCATACTTTTCCAAAGCCTAAATAAAAGCAGTATATAACATTTTCCTAAGACTTCATCTATCATTCATTCCCAAAAAGCAGTAAAGACACAGGATGAATCTCACTTTATGTTCTCTTCTCGCACAGTCCCCCAATCCCCACAAATGGCTTAGATTACAATCACTCAAGTCATGTTGAGTTCAACGTTCTTTAGTATGAAAGCTTGGACTTCCCCTGAATCCAGCTCACAAAGATAGTTTTGTTTATTTTGTAAAATGGTTTCAAAATAGTGCTGGTATTTACATGAAAAAATTGTCAAAAATTATAATGTTCTCATTTTGCTTAAAACATACAGGATCGATGATCAAAAGCAATTACAACAGTTTTTTATAATGTATTTCTTAATTCATTGTCTCCATTTAACCAACTTTGGTGTTCCAGACTTCTCTTTATTTTTATTTGTTTGTTTGTTTGTTCCAATCTAATTGAACTGTACATCATCCTAGAATGGATATTTAAAATGAAAATCTGAATTAAAAAATTATTGTTGAGTTCCCTTCCCTCAGAGAAAAAATATGTTACAGATACAAAGTCAAACAACAACATATTATCAAATTCACATAACTGAGGATCCCTAAATTCCACAAAAAGTTCAAACTTCATGTTAGTATCAGAGAGCATCTTGGAACAGCTGGCTTTTGTTTGTTACACATAATCGCGCTCCAATGCAATTCATTATGCACACTCCAACGTGATTGATTATGTTATACATATTCGTACTCCAATGGTAGCAGTATTTCCCTTCTACTTCTGGCTAATTCCCTCCCTTCTGCTACTCCTCAGATCCCATGACTCTTCCTTCCTTCCTTCCACAATTACGTGTCAGGCATGGTTCTAAGGAACAACAATGGGTAAGAGCAACTATGGATGGTCCCGCCCAATGGAGCAGATGTGTGGTGGGAGAGGCATGCTCTTCACCCAGCCTTGCTCTTCCCAATACCACCAGGCAGTAGAGAACAGGCATGGGCAATGTTCTTACACAGGGTTACCCCTCATACTTGCAAAAAGTACATATGGAGGTCCAAATCCCTATGTCTAAGTATTTAAAGGCTATAAATTAAGCTAACAAATATGCTCTATTCTTCTACCTTGACCTTCATAACGGCCTAAAAGGCCAGATTTGAATTGGGAATTCCGATCAGAATGCAGGAGTGTTGGAGGTGACAGGTACCCTTCTCCTTCCATCCCTAGCTCCATCCAGCACCACAAGGCGCCTCACCTCTACGTAATCATGGGCACCTGTGCCAGCTCATGAAATTCCATTCACATCTCTGCAATAAGGTGCTCCTTAGACAACCCTTTGGACTGAGAGTGTGTACACTGGCTTCTCTGTTTGCCCCCAATAGGAACCCCCACAAAGAACCCCAAACAACCCCAAGAAACAGGCTTGGGGCTTTTGGGCATGGAAATCCTATATCCCAGAGTACCATGGGCAGGGCACAGGCTCCAGGTGAACACACTCCCTTGGGCCTATGGACTGCTTGCCCTATGCAGAGGGGCAAGATAGAAGAGGGCCAGAGAAAGGGAAGGGCCTCTTGCTCAGATCTACGGGCAGGAGTGGGTTCATCTACAGGCAGAGGTAGATTGTTCAGTGTCAGTCAAGAGCTGCATTGAGAGGAAAGGGCAGAAAAAGAACTAGGGACAAGGGAAAAACACATACTATCCTGATGCTACTGAGCGATCCCCCTACCCCTTCTGCCCTCCTGTTCCCCTCACCCAGTCGGCCAACAGCAGCAAAAGGAAGGGAAACGGGAGAGGCCCCTACTCTGCTGTGGCAGGGAGTGGTGTCTCCCCATAACAGCAGAGTACCAGCCCAGCAGAATCAGAAGGGGAGACAGGAAACAAGAAAAAAGGTAGAAGGCAACTGATGTTTATTAAGATTCTGCTCCAGGCCAGGTCTGCCTATCTCAGAGGGATAGAAACACAAACACAAAAGTTTCAAACATAAGCAGCAGCATTTTAAAAGTTGTTTGTTAAATTATATAAAACCCCCACATTTTTAAAAGTAGAGTACTTTTCCCACCATAGGCTTTACTGTGCTCCTTGTGAGACTGCCAACTGCAGAGCCACCAACCCAGGGACTCCCACTGTCAAATCCAACACAAATGCTTGTAATCTGGGAGCATCCAATGCCGACTTCATTAAAAACTGGCGGAGGCTGCCAGGCACAGTGGCTCACGCCTGTAATCCCAGCACTTTGGGAGGCCACGGCGGGCAGATCATCTGAGGTCGGGAGTTTGAGACCAACCTGGACAACATGGTGAAACCCCGTCTCTACTAAAAATACAAAAATTAGCCAGGCATGGTGGCAGGCACCTGCAATCCCTTGGGAGGCTGAGGCAGGAGAATCGCTTGAACCCGGGAGGCGGAGGTTGCAGTGAGCCGAGAGTGTGCCGTTGCATTTCAGCTGGGGGATAAGAAGGAAACTCCGACTCAAAAAAAAAAAAAAAAAAAAAAAAAAAAATGGCGGAGGCCATGCCATGACTGGCTAACTACAGGTGCCGGGACCCTGTTCGGCCCAACCCCAATCAAAGAGATGCAGTACATACTCACCTTGGCTCACCTGCGCAACTATCCTCCTGACTGAGGGTCACTCAGTCCCTCCAAGCAGGGACACATGGCAGGGAGGCTGCCTCACATGATCGTCATAGGAGTGAACTCTCCTTCCTCTCCCTCTGTCTACCTACCAGGGAAACGCTGTGGGATTTAAGGAAATGCTAACAGGTCCATGCCAGTCCACCAGTCCATTCTTTAGAGTTCAGCAAGCCTCTACGTCAGCCCTCACTCTCACAGGAATTCAAGACCCTTCTCTTTTATGTGACATCTCTCTTTGGACTTGAATTAATTGTTTATTTGTGAGTTCTTTGGGACAGAGAGTGTATGATCAAACCTTATATATTATGCGCTCAATATTAGGGAAGGAGTTTTTGAACATGTCTGCCAGACTCTGGAACTGTGCTTTTTACATAGATTATCTCACTTACTCTTCACAAAACTTTACCAACCATAATTACTGTACACATTTTCAGGCTGAGAAAAAATAATGAGTGCAGAGAGATTAAGCAAGGTACTCAAGACTACAAAGCTAAAAACATCTCTGACCACACCAAACACAGCTCTACCTATATCTGTAAAACTATTAATACAATGTTACTGTCATTCCACTGTATCATTTTCCTGCCTGCATGAATGGTTGACTCCAAAGAGTCTTATGTATCAGTCAACAGGGACATCAGCTCCATCATGCCTTAAATAGGCTTTTAAGGACTTGCTCACAATAATAATGATAAAATTAGATTAATAAGCACACCTTCCTGTTAAAAAAAAAAAAAAAAAAAACCTTTTAAAGTAATTTTAAAAACCAAGAGAGCAGTAAGAAGACAAAAACAACAATGAATAAAGAAAAAACAAGGCCAGGCACAGTGGCTCATGCCTGTAATCCCAGCACTTTGGGAAGCTGAGGTGGTGGATCACCTGAGGTCAAGAGATTGAGACTATCCCGGCCAACATGGTGAAACCCTGTCTCTACTAAAACTACAAAAATTAGCTGGGCATGGTGGCGTGTGCCTGTAATCCCAGCTACTCGGGAGGCTGAAGCAGGGGAATCGCTTGAACCCAGGAGGTGGAGGCTGCAGTGAACCAAGATCATGCCACTGCACTCCAGCTTGGGCAACAGAGCAAGACTTCATCAAAAAAAAAAAAAAAAGAGAGAGAGAGAAAACAAAGAAACTAGACTTGATTACTAAACCAAAAGATGATACTTGGAAAAGACCAATAAAGCAGACAAATCACAGGCTGGTCTGAATTTTCAAAAGAGGAAACATGCAAGTAAAACCAGGGTTTTCTTTAAAATCATAAAGGGACATAATGGCTAATCCTTATCAAGAAAACAGTATAGATTTATACTAATAAATTTGGATCTCTAACCCAGGTGGATAACTTTCTAGGAAATACGTATGTATTAATTCATTCAATGAATATTTACTGAGGACTTTTCCAGCACTAAGGAAAGTTCAGGGATTCCTTCTACCACCAACCAATGGTCAGATGGTTGAAGAGCAGTCCACCAAAGCATTGGTCCAGCTAATTTTTCTCGTGTGACATTAACATTCCTCTTCAACCCCAATATGCTCTGGAAGCAGGCGTTCATTGTTTCAAACTGTTCTGGAAATTTTTATAATAGGTTAGTGTGTTTTAAATATTGTTTTCTTATGCCATTTATACAACTTATATATGGTGGGGGACTGGATTACTTGAAACAGTATTTTTATCCCTCTTCAACTGTCTTTAAAAGAGTACTGCTTTCTGGAAAAAAAAAAAGTTAGGAGACATAAATACACCACTTTCCTTCAGCTAACACTCTTGACCTACTTTTTCTAACCTGTTTTTGACTTCTTTACTACAACTGCAGAAGGGAGAAAAGAACAGTTAATAAACCATCTGTGTCAAATATAGAAACCTGAATCCATCAGTCTCGGGGCATGCTCAAGACAAACAGGCTGAGTATTTCCATCTTTCCCTGTGGTGCAGCTAAAATACAAATTGGAAAACTAAACCATTAAACACTTTCTTCAAGATCACCATTTAAGAGCTGGCCACAGAAAGCTACTGGATGCTCGCTGCAGCTGATGAGCAGGAAATGTTTGACTTTCAAAGTTCACGGATTATAAAAAGCTTCAGTGTGTGCGGAGAGTTGTGTGTAGGATGAGTAGGTGGGGGTATAATAAGAAAGAACAGTATTTTGGTTCTTGAGCGGATTTAATTCCTTCATCCCAGTCTCCCACTAATATCTGTGAAGTATGCAAATCACTCCCAGGGGCTCCCCAGCCTTCCTCCACTCTCTCTTTTTCCTCCATCACTTCATCCCCCAATTAGGCATCTTAGCAGGGGATGAGCACCCCCATTCCTTTCTTTCATTCCTCCTCCAGTGTCCCCATCCCTGAAGAAAACTTCACTCTTTCCTTTCAGAATCTCTTTTATGAATATTTTCATCTTAAGCTTTCAAATAACCACAATTATTACTCTATAAAAATGCATCCTGGCTAACACGGTGAAACCCTTTCTCTACTGAAAATACAAAAAATTAGCCAGGTATGGTGGCGGGCGCCTGTAGTCCCAGCTACTCAGGAGGCTGAGGCAGGAGAATGGCATGAACCCGGGAGGCGGAGCTTTCAGTGAGCCGACATTGCACCACTGGCAACAGAGCGAGACTCCATCTCAAAAAAAAAAAAAGAGTCATCTATCAAACTTAGGACAAAAGTAAGTCATTAAATGTTTAATTAAGCTTTCAGCTCAAACGCAGGAAAATAAATAGGTTTAATAGGATTGTGGGTTTTTTTTAACATTTGCCAGTTTACTATAAAGGATATTTAAAGGCTACACATAAACAAATAAATAAACAGCCAGATGAAGGGATACATAGGGTGAGTCGTGGAAGGGTCCCAAGTGCTAACACTTCTGTAACAGTGGAGTGGGAGTGTGCCACCCTCCTGGCTCCCAGATGAGTTCTTTTACCTTCCTGTAAGCTCCATGTGTTCAGCTCTCTGGAAGCTCATCAAACCCAGTCCTTCTGAGTTTTTAGAGAAGCTTCGTTATGTAAGTATGGCTGGTTAAATCATTGGCCACTGGTGATCAACTTAACCTTCAGCCCCTCTCCTTTCCCTGGAAGTCAACGAGTGGGGTGGGAGTCCCAATCTTCTAACAGAGCCTTTGTTTTTCTGGTGACCAGTGGCTATCCTGAAGCTACTAGGGGCTTCCAGGTATCAATCAATCATTAGCATACAAAAAGGCATCACTTTGGGGATCCCAAGGATTTTGGAAATTGTATGTCAGGAAACAAGGACAAAGACCAAATATGAAATTCACAGTATCACAGTCCACTCCTAGTCTTTGAACCTGGATCCCTTAAATAAAAAGGACATACAACTCAAAAGATAGTACCACATTACCAGAATCCCATTCTATCATTAGCAGTTAGTCCAGTCCATCATATTGTAAAAATGACTCCCAGGGTGAGGCCACTCAGGTTTTCAGGCTTCCATTCAATCCTGCCAGGTTCCAAAAGCAGGAGTGATCTTGGCAAACACATAGCTTCACTCCTTCAGGCATGTGGAATAAGTGAGCTAAAAGACAATATAGTCCCTTGCTCTGGGCCTCTTTTAAGGTATTAATGTAATATTGTGCTCCCCTCAATTCATAACCTGTTTATTCATTTCTTAACCCTTGACTACTATTCCTCCTTCTCTCCATTAATAGCCAAACTTTACCACTTTTGGAAGAAACATGAGAATCCACCATTGTGCTGCTAGTCTAGATTACAGGCAGCAATCCTAGTCTAGCAAGTGCCTCCCCCATCCACTCCCATTCAGATGGGGTAAGGTTACATAGCCATCTTTACCACCAGGCAATATGGTTGCATTCACTCTCAGTCCCAATTTTTCCAGATGGGATGAAGGCACAACCCACCACCATCAGGCCCTTAGGGAATTCTGTACTCATAGTTGCAGACCAGGCCTAGAACACTACATCAGGCAGGGGAGAGGAAAAATAAATTGAGGTGGTGTCAGGAAGAAAGTATAATCATTAGACCAGCTTTACTCCTCCCTTGGCAAGAATTTCATAGTCTAACCAGTATCCTCCTCCACCCACTCTTGCCCAGATCAACCAGAGAAACAGGAAAATGTAGTGGGGACACTCCTTTGTTCGCACTCATGCTGAATGTGAGCACACACTCGGGAAGATTTATAGGCCTTCATGCTTTTATCTTGAGGTTGTGGGGTTTTCTTTTAGAAAATTCCTTTAATTGTTATAATTCCTTTTTTGTTTTAAGTCTTTCACCCCTCAATACTAAAGACACTGATTTTTTAAGGTGGGGTTTTAATTGTTATTTTCCACAAATATGGGAATTGTTATATCCTTTTTTCACTTAGCTATCTTTTTAGGATGATATGATCAAAAGCCCAGAAGAGCTTACAGAGAAGTAGTTCTAATTATTGTGTAGCACTGTGGTTTTAATTAGTAGTATGAAGCTAATTTAAGGGTGACTTATTTTTCCCCTCAGGATTATAACCACAAGCGATTAGTAGTGAGGACTATGAGGACTACTCCCCCACTCTACTGAAAAATCTCTAAGAACTAGAATTTTTGTTTGTTTGTTTGGGGTTTTTTTCTTGTTTGTTTGGGTTTGCTGTTGTTGTTTGTTTGTTTTGAGACAGGGTCTCACTCTATGGCCCAGACTGGAGTGCAGTGGTGTGATTTTGGCTCACAGCAACTTCCGCCTCCCAAGTTCAAGTGATCCACGCACCTCAGCCTCCCAAATAGCTGGGATTACAAGTGTGCACCAGCACGCCCAGCTAATTTTTGTATTTTTAACAAAGGCGGGGTTTCACCATGTGGGCCAGGCCAGGCAGGTAAAAATTAAACTTCGTAACCTGACTGATAATCATATAGGTACAATAAATATTTTGGGAATTATAAAATATTAAATTCCTAAATGTGAAACCACAACCTAAAAAAATATAATTAAATGATCTTATCAAAACACCAATCAATATTTCCATTCATTTTCTAGAATCGTTAAGGTAGAAATGGACTTTAAATTAAGATTGAATTGCATTGCGTACTGCAGAGGTATAAATAAATTCCACAACCTACCCTCAAGCCTACTTCACTGATACCTTCATTTCAGTCATCCAACAAATATGTGAGTTCCTATTTACCATACGCCAGATACAATAGCAGTGGTTGCAAATTCACTGGTGAACAAAGCAGAGGTGGATCTTCACAGAGCTTATAGTCTGGTATTAAATAAATAAGCACATAAATATATCATTACAAACTATGACAGATGTTATTAAAGAAACAAAAAGTGCTACGAGGAAATATTCCTGAACAAGGAAGACAGAAAAGGCACACCCAGGGGCATCTCAAGGTTAGTACTGCATGAGAAAAGTGTGTGATCCGAAGGGCAGAGTCCTTAAGGGCAGGCAAACAATCAAGGTTGATACAACAAGGAGGTTTCTGGAGAGGCCAGAAGGGGAATAAGGGCACAGAAGGATGGGAGAAGTGGTAAAGAAAAAAACTAGCCATTCAGAGCAGGCCCTGTGATTCAGGAACTTGGCACCCTTGCTAATAGGATTTATGATGTTACTAATGAAGCAAACCGATGGATTCTTTTAGATGGTGTCCCTCACTGAGGCCTGCTCACTGCATGTTCTGTGGAGCAGAAAGATTTTAACACACTACTCTATGCCAGAGGTCACAAATGTCATTGCCCACAAGGCCAAGCAGGTGAAGAAAGTGAATGAAGACATATGTATGCACAGCCTTTGTAAAAGACCTGTGGAGACCTGGAAAACAGGCAGGATGTCATTGTCATTCCATCACAATGACAGGCACGTGGGAATGCAGGACCCACAGGGCCAAACATAACAGGCTTTCAAAAGAGAAGCTAGACATCTGAAAATATTTTCATGTGAAACATTTCATTTTTTAAAGACTGTACAGGGCAAATAAAGCAAATTTGAGGCCCACCACTTTGCAACCTTCCTTTAATATTTTATGTCAGTTATCTAGGTACAGAAGATGCTACTTTTCTAACCCTTCAACTGATTTACCTTTTTTTTTTTTTTTGAGACATAGTCTCACCATCACCCAGGCTGGAGTGCAGTGGCATGATCACAGCTCACCACAACCTCAAGCTCTCAGGCTCAAGCAGTCCTCCCACCTCAGCTTTTCGAGCAGCCAGGACTACAGGCACGTGCCACCAAACATAGCTAATTTTTTTTGGAGGGCATAAAATTATGCCCTGGCTGGTCTTGAACTCCTATGAACACTATGTTGCCCTGGCTGGTCTTGAACTCCTGGCCTCAAGCAATCCTGCCTCAGCTTCTCAAAGTTTTGCTATTACAGGCATGAGATTGCACCTGGCCAGATTATACTATTTTTTTTTTTTTTTTCGAGATGGAGTCTCACTCTGTCACCCAGGCTGGAGTGCAGTGGTGCGATCTCAGCTCACTTCAACCTCCACCTCCCTGGTTCAAGCAATTCCCCTGCCTCAGTCTCCCGAGTAGCTGGGATTACAGGTGCATGCCACCATGCCTGGCTAATTTTTTTGTATTTTTAGTAGAGACAGGGTTTCACCATGTTGGCCAGGCTGATCTCAAACTCCTGACCTCAAGCAATCTGCCCACCTCAGCCTCCCAAAGTGCTGGGATTACAGGCGTGAGCCACCGTGCCTGGCTGATTTTACTTTTTAATATACTATTAGCACAAGACTTCAGACCAAGAAAACAAAAAACTATAGGATAATCAATTCCACTATTCTTGTCCTTTATTACTTAAGCCTAAAAAATCATATACATTTAAGGAACGGATTACAGTGAAGATATAATAGTATATTTTATAATATTCTATATTTTTGTAAGTAATTGTTGTCTTTAAACATAAATCTACCACAATGAAGGTGGCAGTAATTTCATCTTTCACAACAATTCATATAAAAAGTATTCACATTTTGGGAGGCTGAGGTAGGTGGATCACTTGAGCCCAGGAGTGAGACCAGCCTGGGCCACACGGTGAAATCTCATCTCTACAAAAAACAGAAAAATTAGCTGGGCATGTTGGCACATGCCTGTATTCCCAGCTACTCAGGAGGCTGAGGGAGGAGGATCACCTGAGCCCAGGAAAGTCAAGACTGCAGTGAGCCATGATCACACCACTGAACTTCAGCCTGGGTGACAGAGTGATACCCTGTCTCAAAAAGAAAAAGTATTCAATAAGCATTTAATATCTGTTCAGCATAATGCTCAGCCCCTATTCTCAAAGGGCTTACATTCTTGTTGGTGAGAAAAAAACTCATCAACAACTAGAAGACAATATAAAAACAGCATCTAACGAAATTTTTAACTGTGCAGAACAACTAAACATAGTAAGAAGCCACAAAACTAAGATTCCAATAGGCCTGGTGTAAGATTTGGATAGGGATAAAATAGGGAAAAAATAAGTCACATGTGAAGAGAGAGAGCAGATAAAAGGGATCATCCACACTAGTGGTGCTCAAAGAGGGGTCCATGGACCAGTGCCAGTTGGCAAACAGTTTGCTACTGGTCTGCGAAGTACAGAAATACAGGATAAGTGGTTAGAAACCTTTCTAGCATTTGGACACTGCCCTTGATGGCAGCAGTAGCCTATCTGGAGTGGCCACTGCCATGAAGCAGGCGGCAGCCGGGGAGGTGCTGCTGGGGCTGCCCACTCCAGAGCCGATGGGAGCCAGCAACAGGCCGGAGTCCCACCCACTTCCAAGTTGGAGGGGCAGGAGCCTCGCCCTCCCAGGCACGGTATCGGCCACCCCATCAAGGGCTGCAGACCCAGGCTTCCCTGCACTCTCAGGGGCCCAGGAAGCTCCCCAATCCCATAGTCTCAGAAGTACCTGTTCCCACGGCCTGGCCTCTCCCTGCTTCTAGTGCCCACTCCAATTTCAGAGCAAAGCTGTGGCCGAGCCTGGGCACCGTCACGACCCAGCCAGGTGTGCATACAGCGCTGATACACCTGGCCCCTGCCACCTCTGTATAGTCTGTAAAGTCCCCTTCAGACTTGGGCACCAACCAGCACAGCAGGAGACCACAGTGGCGCTGAGGGTGGCTCAGCACAGCCTGTAGGCACTCCTCAGCAGAAAAGTGTGGGCGCCATGAACAGCAGCAGGAGGCAGATGGGCTCCTGGGTGGAAAGGGGTGGGTCCCTGGTGAAGTCCCACCTTCAAGCCAGGGACAGCCTGAAGCCTGGAAGAAAGGCTGTCAGTTCCCTAAACTGGAGTGAGAACTTATGGTGTTTTTTCCAGGCATGCCCATGGCTACCCATGGACCAATCGGCATGCACTCCCTCCCCTCTGAAGTCCATAAAAGTCTGAGACTCAGCCAGACTTGGGCAGATGATGGAACAACCCACCTGAGAACAGGAGCTACCCAGTCTGGGTCTCCTCTCCGAGGAGAGCTGGACCCTCATTGGGACGACCTGCCTGTAGAAAGGAGCTACCCACGCTGGGTCTCCTGAGAACAGTTCTGCCATTCAGTGAAGCTCCTCTCTGCCTTGCTCACCCTCCAGTTGTCAGCACACCTCATTCTTCCCGGATGCAGGACAAGAACTTGGGACCGGCCGAATGGTGGGACTAAAAGAGCTATAACACAAACAGGGCTGAAACATACACCCCTGCTTACCACATCACGGGTCCAGAAAGAGAGAAGAGTTGCGGCCCTTTAGGGATCCCAGACCTAGAGGCTCCCCAAGCCAGGGCTGTGGCACCCTCTTTGGGGCTCTGCAGTTCCTGCCATCTCCAAGCCTCCAGGGACCACTGCATTTCCTTTGTCCAGACACAGGTGCCCACAGTGGAAGCCATGTGCAGTACATCTGGTCCAGCCACAGCCTCGCACAGAGCCAGCACCTGTGCTGGCACCTGAAGCTGCCCACCCTGCCACAGGAGCTAGCGTGCCTGACCGTGCACAGTGGCCAGATCCCATGCTCACTTACCCACACACTTCTCGCTGCTCTGCACCCGGCTTGCCATTGGCAGGTGTGGGACCCAGGCCGGTAGTACAAGCCAAGTGCAGGCTGCTGGGCCAAGTGGGCAGAATAAGCCCAGCAGGTGCAAACAAAACTCAGGCAGAAGGTGCAGCCGCCAACAGAGGTTTCCAGCTGGCAAAACAACACCCTAAGGATCTCGTGACACTCTGACATCTAAACTCATGTTCCATGGACTTGGCTTGGCAAGCGTGTCACTGACCAGTTGGAACACATGTGGCACAGGCTGCATGCCAGTAATGTGCAACAGGACCATGTAACAACATGCAGCCCTTTCCAGCTACAACGCAAAAGGGTATCAAACCCAGAAATCATTTATTTCTTCAACAAATTCTTACTACAATATTGTTGAAATTGTTTACTGAGAATGAAAGATTAATTTTGAAAATAATACCTTTACTTTGAATAAAAGTGGAAAGTTAATATCCTGTGATTGCTGACGTTTCTTTAAAAATCTCTTCTTTCACTCCTGTTAAGATCCCCCCTCCACAAAACTGGTTTCACTACTATGAGTGTTATTAAAACAAAACCTAGGCCAGGTGTGGTGGCTCATGCCTGTAATCCCAACACTTTGGGAGGCGGAGATGCGCAGATCACTTGAGGTCAGGAGTTCACAACCAACCTGGCCAACAGGGCGAAACCACCTCTCTACTTAAAAAAAAAAAAAAATACAAAAAAAAAAAAATATATATATATATATAGCTGGGCACGGTGGCTCATGTCTGTAATCCCAGCTACTCGGGTGGCTAAGGCATGAGAATCACTCGAACCTAGGAGATAGAGTTTGCAGTGAGCTGAGATCGCACCACTGCACTCCAGCCTGGGTGACAGAGCAAAACTCTGTCTCAAAAAAACAAAACAAAACAAAACAAAACCCTAAAATATTTGTAGGTTAGATTATGCCTTGTGAGTAGCATTACCATCACTCCAACATGGTTTAGGTTACTTAACAAGCAGGAAGCAAGCTCATTTGTAGCATGAAAAACTTTAAATACTGATACAGACAGTTCATGTTCAAAGCATATAAACATACAAGGAATCACTATTTCTCTTAAAGCCATTTGTTTAGCTGTGATTGCAGTCTACCAACTTAAAATGTAATAATAATTCTTTATATTCACTGCCTACACACACACTTTCAAGGAACATGTGTACAGTTTTGGTAATTATAATTTTTGTATTTTTTTCTTATGCTATGTTTATTCGTATTACATAATAAAATTTAATTTTGTCTGTTGAATCAAATAATAAAAAGTCTGGGCTTACATTTTGTATGCCTGGCTCTTAATTTTATTTTTCTGGTAATTAACAGTATCAGTCCACAAGGTATCAGGAATTAAAATTTAATAAAAGAAACACTAGTCCCTCACTGAAAAATATTGATCTACCTCAAACTGCTAGAAACCAGCCAGTTATGCAATCATAGTTTTCCCTAGGGCCATATTTTCCAAAATTCAGGATGTGTTGCTTGGTAACAGACTAGGCATTAAATTACATTGAAACAGACAGCAAGAAAGTCATTGCAAGCTGAGTTGTTCAGAAGACATCTGGGTCTTTGAGTAAGCATCAGTTAAGCTAGGTACAGGCTATATATCCCCATCCTCACAAGCTTGCTACCAGGAAAAATATCCCATTCCTCGCAAGTTGTTACAAAGATATCAAATCATGGATTACATTCAGCCAAAGGTACATACATTATCCAGCACGCACCAAATCTGTTTTATAGTTCTAGAAAGTCCCAATTTCTTCCTGCCATTACCTAACTTGACAGACTCACTCCCAGAGAGACACCAAGGTGTCCTGATGGCGAGATAAGCCAGTGTCCTGGTGAAACTACAGCGACTCCTAGGCTTCCCACCACTCGCTCATACAAGGAGGCACTCATCTCATGCAAGAAAAACTATTCCTAATATCCCTCAAGCTCATTAAATCCTCTAAGGTAGATTTCTAAACCAGTATTTGAAGTTCTAAATATTCAATATTAAAGATGTTAATTCCTTATGAGGGTTCTTGGGATAATAACTAACCATACTCTAAGGAGAAAATTAGAGAAGAATCACACCCTTTATACTAAATCACTTTCAAATTAAATTACCATACAAGAAGACCATGGTCACAGGTTCCTAAAAATAAAATTTTAAAAAGGAAAAAGAAATGACAACACTATATAAAATTTTTATTTCAGTAGTTTTACTGAAATAAAGTCTGTATTTAATGGTAAGATGGCTTTAATAAATCTTTGGCCGTTGGTAATCTCCCATTTTAACAAAGAGCAGACATTTAGCTTAGAGCCTTTGGCAAGTATCAGTATCCAATTAGAAGTCAGTGACATTGTTTTGTTTTCACAGTAAAGATTGTTACAGTTACTTTGTCTTAATCATAAAATAAGGGTACAGAGTTACCTTTTAAAATGTTTTCTTAAATAAAAAGTGAGTAAATAGAACAAAAATATTAGATAATCAATAGTAGGGGCAGCACTCAAGTAAGGTAAAAACTTAGGAAAATTGTTCTGCTAAATTATGCTCACTTTGAACCACCCCAACTCAACCTCCCCAGAGTTTCAGGACACAGCAGCTCACCAGTGACTGGGAGGGCAGCTACTGCTAAAAAAAGGCTGGGGGTTCATAACTTCCCCTAATTCCACCTCAAAGCAACACCCAGGTAAAAACCTCATGGGACAATCCCTTCACACTACACCCCTTCTTCCTTCAATGCCCCTTAAAGACCATGCACTTTACAATTCAGATATCCTTTGATGTTTGTGTTAATCAAAGTTTAGCAATATAAATAGGAAGGGGAGAAAGAAAGCTTTTAACACATCTTGGATTAAATGAAAAAAGACAGAAATCCCCTACACTAACACGGCAATGGAATTGCAGGTATTTTTCCTCCTTTTCTGTTTTCCAAGTTTTGTGATGCTGTTACAGGTCTCTTATAATCCAAAACTGCGATTAAAAATAAAATATAATTTAAAAACAACACAAAACCACGCGGTGGCATCTGAATCTGATGTTATGGGAAATAGGATGCCTAAAACCAAATGTACAAGATAAGAGCTAAGTAATGATGGCTCACTTTACAAAAGGCTTCTGTGCACCATCTTAAAGAACCCCTTCAGAGAATTCTGTACTCTGAAGCTCCACAGGATCCTTCACTCCCCTCTGATATGACCTAATGTCCCTCAATAATTTAAAAGTTGGCCTTAGCTCAGTGCCTGCTGCCCTCTTGCCCACCTGGGTCTCCTCTGTATCTCTGCCTGTCGCAAGCAGCCTTCTCTGCCTCCTCACCAGTCTTTCCGCCAGGCCTGGCCCACAGTATCCCACGGTGTTGGTGGCTGTCTCCACTACTATGTGCAGAACCTTGAGAACCTGAACATGTCATTTCTTTCTTTGCCTCTCTAGTGCCACGTCCAGAGCTTAACAACTGCAGTTCAGTAGATGTCTGCTTCAGAACTGGAATTGTTTCCATTTACAACTATTGCCCAAACAACACATTTAATAGTAATAATAGCTAATATATGTGTAAGGGCTTTACATAGACCACCTCAGCTCATGTCACCTTCAGCTCTGAGGAGGTATTTACCGCTATCTCCATGCTATAGGTGAAGAAACAAAGTGGGAAGGGGCTAAGCAGCATGTCCAGTCTCGAACCTTTAGAAGGTGGTGGAGTTAGGAATGAAACTCCCCATTTCACATGAAACTGACTTCCCTCTGCCACCCTATTCCATTTTCATAGATTCACCAGAAGAGCAGGCATGCAAAGCCATTGTCATCAATTTCTCCCACAATGTACTCAACAACTGTACCAAAAATAAATAAATAAACAGAAAACAGCACTAGCAACTTGCTTCAGCTATAATATCAGCATGGTAACCCATCTATGTTCTGAAGAAAATGAACACCTTCTTCTTTCTTAAAATATATAAGTATGAAATTCTGTTACAAAAAAAAAAAAACTGTTTAAACCAAAGTAATGCTTTATATTAGAAAAAAATTTTTTTTTCTTTCCTCTTAGCTCTTGAGATCAGGCCAGTCTACCCTTGAAGGCAAAATGGTAAAAGCTTCCCAGAAACATTTAGCTGGAGAAGGATAAATGCAGATTCATGGACTGCAAATATTTCTGACATTTCCCTTTGTTGCCAGGGGTCACAGGAGTAATTAGATTTAAGGGAAAAATTAATGTTTAAGCCAAGAAAGTAAGTGTAATGGCACTTACATTACCTGGCATTTACTTTAAAATACGAGAACTATATGAATCATATGTGTTAGTTTTAATCTCCATTCTAATTGGGACATGCTCCAGGGGTAATCAACTGACATTGTCTCAAGAGAATCGCACTCCCAGAGGAAGTGATCTCCCCTCCAGTCCACACTGGTGATGGTAATCATAGGTGTTGTAGATATTAGAGATAAGTTTTCATTAGTGAAATTAATAGAGTTTAAGATGTGTGGACTGACTCCTTCCATGAACATGATACAAAACTCTAGTGACTAAAAGCAATGTGGTATCTTAGATTTGATTCTAGAACTGAAAAATGATATTTATGGGGAAAAGTCTGAAGTTTAGTTGACAGTAATGTACCAACATTGAATTCTTACTTTTGATAAATATACCATGGTAATGTAAAAGGCTAACAATAGAGGAAACTGGGTAAAGCATATTAAAACTCTGTATTATCTTTGTAATTTTTCTGTCAACCTCAAATTATTACCAAAAAAAAAAAAAAAAAGATCCAGTGAGCATGGTAGACTGTGCCATTAAGGCTGGCATCTTAGGCTTGATTCTTAAAGACCCTACCTATAGTCTCTGTTCCAATGGATTCTTGTCTACCCAACCCTACGTGGGTAACAAAATCTTCCTGATAGAATGTGGTTGCAATTGCCGCAGGTAAAACTATCATGTAATGTGCACCTTAAGAGCACCTAAAAGGGCAGACAGTGGGAACTTCATCGGGCTTTTAAGACAGGTTGTATATTTGTTTTTACATTCTTGCTAATAAAAACACTTACGTGAAATGGAATGAAGTCTATAAATTGCTTTCACTGTAATCTGGTAAGAAATCATCCCTAACTATTAGAGGTTAGAAATGTTCACCAAAACAAAAGAACCTACTAGCTGTGCAGAACCAAAATGTCTCACATCAGTTTGTAACACAATACTCAAAACAGGTTTTCCACTGTAGCTTTTAACGACTACCACGTATCAACGTTCCACAGTTAAGCAGGATGGCTAAGCTGAAAACAGTAGGTCAGAGGGGATTCAATCTAGTTAACAGTAATGCTCAGTTCACACAGAAGGACATGCAAGAAGAATAACTCAGCACGTATAAGACATAAAATTATCTATAAGGTCAGAAAAAATATACTGTGAACACAAGAGAGCTAGCTCAAACAGTATGATTTTAGGATTTATAGAAGAAAGTATGTGTTTAAAGCCAGGGAACGACCCTACAAAACCCAGCAGCCTTGTGACATGCAACACACTAGGGAGGGCTCAGATCAGGAGAAAAGCATTATTTCATTTCATCTTCACAACACGCTAATGTAGTAGATAGTACCATTCCATTTTACGGAGGAAGAATCAAAGCTCTTTTGTAGGTAAAGTAATAACAATAGGCCCAAGCTCAGAAAGCTAGAAAGCAGTGAGACCAGCATCACACCCAGGCTCATTGCTTCAAAGGGTTTTCCTCTATCCTGCAGTCTTTCTTGTATTTCACCCTCACTATGAAACGTGATAACAAAAAAAAAAAAAAAGAAAAAATACTATCACTGCCAATTCATATCTAATTTTATACAGAAAACTTCCAATAGAAACTAGTTACAAAAAATTTACTTCCCAATTATGCTTCAGAAACTTACATACGAATATTAGAAAGTCACTTGAATCCCTTCATTTTAATCCAGCCACTATGAACAACATAAAGGCTTGCCCAAGCTCACACTCAGGGTCTTAGGCAACATTAAGGGCAAACCACAAGAAAATCTTCCTGGAGTGTCCAATTTTACCCTATGTTGAATAATTTAAAACAGTATTTTTATGTTGAAACAAAAAATATACAAAACAGAATACTATATCTGCATGAATTTTTAAAACAATACATTGCAGAGAAACTTCAGACTTCCAACAGCACACTTTGAATCATATTTCAAGCCCCAGGGGTTTATAGTCCTGTCCTAGAACAAGTTCATTTGAAATTTTTAAGAAACATATTTAAGTGACTTTTATGTCCTGGTTAAAATTTTACAAGCAGTCATGTAAATTAATTTTTTAAAAAGGCTCACAGACTTGAAAACTATCAGGTTTCATTTCTGATTGTTTCTACATTTTAAAACTATAATGATAAGGATTCCTTAATTTCTTGTTTATAAAGTCCATAAAAGATTGAGTGATTTGGTTTCCTCTAAAAGGTTCCTTTTCCTTTTCTAGAAAATGAGTCTTATAGCAGGAACTCAAAAGATGATGATGGAGGTGATGGCAACTGTAATGGTGGCAGTAACTTTGATCAGAGTTCCTATATTTACCAAGAGATCATTTGGGCCATCACACAACATGCAAAATTCTTCCTTCAATAAACATGACCTATACTTTTAAAAAATCTATTTAAATGATTCAATTACATAAATGTGTAATGATTTCAATTATATAAATACATTATCAAATAATTAATTAAATATTAAGTTAACATTAGTACCTATATTATTAAAAATTGACTGGGGGAAAGCAGAGTCAACTGTATTATTTTAAATTGCATATATTAAATTACATAAAAACAACATTACACTATTCTGTTCTCCACACAGGACGCAGAACATACTTGGCCTCCCCTATTTAAAACTGATTTCTTGCCCGAAGCAACCAAACACTAATAGATTTTCGAAGTCAGTGGTGAGAATCAGTGGCAGAAACACCAGGACTAGAACCTTGGTATCCTGGAATTATAACCCTGGCCTCAACCAACCAGAACACGACGCTCCTTCAAAAGCAAAACAAAACAAAGCAAAAAAGGAAGGCTTTTCTATTGTGCACATCCAAGGCATTGTCAGCACATCACTGTTTCATTGTTCTGCCCATTCTTCACGGGAGCAGTCACAATTGTGTGGTCATGCCTGGTTCTTTTCCTAATGCTAATAGAAGAATGAAGAGAAAGAATTCCACATCCCTGTAACTTTTCATTCCGCAGAACTCTGAATTTACTGTTTAAATGTTTCATTCAAAAACTTGGGTAACAATGAATGAGAACAGTCAGGTATCCAGAAACTCTCTGGCTTTCTCTTTTTCTATATTAGTGAAATGCTCCAAAAACTATCAAATGAGACTTCCTTTATCTGTGCAGGGAGTTCTGGTTACCCAGAACCAGGAAAGTGATTTGACTAATGAGAGCGATTCTGGCCATGACTCTCTCACTGTTTTCTCAGAAACAGAAATCAAATGAGGTGGAAGCTTATAACCACATGTAGAAGCCACACCACACAGAATTAATGTGCCTACACACAATTACACTGTAATATTTCAGACAAAAGAATGTTCTGGTATTCCAGAGCAAAACCATCCTACTAAGAACTCAAAGGACTTCTGGCTCTTGTGTATCTCCGCATGTGCTGCCAGCAGTGATCAAGAACGATATTTTGGAAGGGGAATATGGTAACATATTCAGGAGAAAAAACATGTTGCCATCTCCCTCCACACTTCGGCGAGTGACTCAACTTTGTTTGGTAATAGGAACTCATATAAATTATTATTAATACATTTAAAAGGTATTTTATTATCACTGAAAAAGAGTTGAGGTGGATTCTGGTCTTTCCGCCACTAATTCTCTTTGTGATCTTGGGCAAGTCACAACCCACCTGACTTCTTCATCTGTCACACAGGAATAATGCCCCTCATGCCAGGCTCAAACGGTCACAAGGATTTAAAAAATTAACAGAGAAGAATGCTACACAAACATACACAAATATTACATTGTTATGAATAGATGGCCAGGGCCTTAGGACAAGGAGTGTGTTCATGTTCATCCATACTCTCCTTCCCTCTTCTATGGCTGGAATCCAGACATGGGGATGGCCAGCTACAACCATGCCAGTGAACAAGTCTACACTAGGAGATAACAATTTGGAAAGTACCTGAGTGACCACAAAGAGCAACAATGTCTGGCCACCTGGCCCACTCATACTGGAATTGTCACATGAGAAACAAACATCTCTGTTCTTTTGGCCATTTTCTTATTGGATTTCTTTGTCATGTCAGCCTGCCCTAACTAACACAGTTATTAACTGAAGGTCACAAATGAACCCAGGCAAATCAAATCCCACTCCTACTTGTTTTATTTGGCCCTAACAATGTTGGCCTACTCAGTATCCTGTTTGCATGTTTGTTTACTTTTTACTTAGACATAAACATGTAAAAATTAGATTTCATATAAGAATCCAAGATACTTTGGAAAAAGAACAAAAGTCAGAAGATTTGGCAACAATTAATTCTTATTTACAAATGGCAACACTTGCCTGGAACTGAATAGACTTGTCCTTTTTAAAGGGGGCATGTGCTATCCAGTTCCCCAAAACCTCCCACTCTTATAGCAAGCCTGTTTTATTTAGTTTTCCTGTTCTAAGTAAGCCTTGGTAAATATTTGACTTTGCAACCCTCATTAAATAAATGTGTGGACATTTAGAATTCTAGGGATGCATACAATGTTATGAAGCTCGGGCCTAGACAGTAATAGATTAAAATAATTTCTACCAAACTCCTCTCCATGAAGTTCTGCCTACTAATTATATTATGCCTAACAGATAACCATCCAACAGAGTCCAGACCACCACCATATCCTTTCTCACCTGGATTACAGCAACAGCCTAACTGACCTTCCAGCCTTCCATCTTGCTCTCCTATTCATTCATGGCATTAAAACCAGTGCCACCTTTATAAATTGCAAGCTTAATTCCCTCTTTTCAAATGGTTTCATGTTTCCCTTTGGATAAATCCTAAACTCCTTAACATGATTTAGTGAGCTGTCTTATAATCTACTTTAAAACACAGTAAGACAGTTATTTAGTTATTCGTAAACAACTAAATATAACAATTCAAGTTCCCTAATCAGTAATTTACTCTTACTAGCATTGCAAGGACCCTATAGAGGTGTCCACTCTCCACAGGCCACTATACCAAATCCTAACTGTTCTAAGGGAGGGAAATAAACTTCTGTCTTGTCTGATTCATTGTAATTTGTGTCCTCCTTGTTGCAGTACCTTAAAGTATGTTCTAACACTACACCCAGTGTTTCTCATTTCCTTAAATACACTATCCTCTTACCATGAGTTCTTGCACATGTTCTTCCCTCTGGAACTCTCCCACCTCCTAACCTTCATCTGGCCAACTTCTACTTCAGTTCTCACTTCCTCCGTGATATTATCCCTAACCTTAAGACTGGGTTCCATTTCCCTTGATATGTATTCTAATAGCAGACTTCTCTCTGACTTTCAGCTGTCATTTTATGTACTGTGGTTCATTAATTAGTATAAGGGATGCCAGAAATAATGTTTCATTAGTGAAATGAGTGATCAAGATAAAAAGAGCCCAAGTTCCAGAATGACCTTTAAGAGGAGAGCTGCCTATCACCCTGGTTTGTTGACTAATTCCAGACTATTTCATGAGGGGAAATAAACTTCTGTCTTGTTCGATCTACTGTAATATGGAGTGACTTTGTTACAGCAGCTTAGCTTGTACTTTAACAAATACACTAACCTTATTATTATTAAATGTTTTTGGCCAGGTGTGGTGGCTCAGGCCTGTAATCACAACACTTTGGGAGGCTGAGGTGGGCAGATCACAAGGTCAGAAGTTCGAGACCAGCCTGGCCAACATAATGAAATCCCGTCTCTACTAAAAGTACAATACAAAAAGTTAGCTGGGCATGGTGACAGGCAACTGTAATCCCAGTTACACAGGAGGCTGAGGCAGGAGAATAGCTTGAACCCAGGAAGTGGAGGTTGCAGTGTCCTGAGATCGTGCCACTGCACTCTAGCCCAGGCAACAGTGTGAGACTCTGCCTCAAAAAAAAAAAAAAAAAAAAAAGTTTTTCAGGATAAGACCATGCTCTCTCTTACCTCTGAGCCTTTGCACATGCTGTTACCTATGCTCAAAATACTTTACCACCTCTTAATGTTAACCTAGTTAACTTATTAGCCTCTGGATCACTATTTAAAAATCGTCTTCTTAGAGAGACTCTCCCTAATCTTGAAGGTCCATTAGATCCCTATCACATACTCCAATAGAAGACCCTGTACCCTCTCATCATTACTTCAACATATTTCACTGCTCTTAGTTTTCTAAAAGTCTCAAAAGCACTATATGCTCCTCATCACACTTATTTATTGCTGCACTTGCAACACCTAGCAATGTGCCCTGCAAACAACTGGCATCTAACATTATGATCTTCCCAGTGTGGCAATTCCTCAAGGCTCTAAAACTAGAAATATCATTTGACCCAGCAATCCCATTACTGGGTATATACCCAAAGGATTATAAATCATTATACTATAAAGGCACATGCATATGTATGTTTATTACAGCACTGTTCACAATAGCAAAGACTTGGAACCAACCCAAATGTCCATCAATGAGAGACTGGATAAAGAAAATGTGGCACATATACACCATGGAATACTATGCAGCCATAAAACAGGATGAGTTCATGTCCTTTGCAGGGACATGGATGAAGCTGGAAAATATCATTCTCAGCAAACTATCGCAAGGACAAAAAACCAAACACCACATGTTCTCACTCATAAGTGGGAGTTGAACAAGGAGAACACATGGACACAGGGAGGGGAACACCACATACTGGGGCCTGTCAGAGGGTAGGGGTCTAGGGGAGGGATAGCATTAGGAGAAATACCTAATGTAGGTGACGGGCTGATGGGTGCATCAAAACACCATAGCACGTGTATACCTATGTCATAAAACTGCACATTCTGCACATGTACCCCAGAACTTAAAACATAATAATTTAAAAAATAGTATGTGCAATAGGGAATATAAGTTAGTATTTAAAAAAAAAATTACCATCTTCCAGGGCACATTCCTCCATGCTGGCTACAATGACCTCTGGAAAGATCTTATCAACTACTTTGCTATCATCTATATTTATTGCTTAAATTATTTTATTTTACTTACAGTAACACTAGTAAGGAGAAGGAGAGCAAAGAGATGGGGAAAAGAGGAGGAGGAGGAGGCAGGACAGACTAATTTGGCATAACTTAGCATGGCTCAGTGAACTCTTCTGTCTAGGTTGCTCCCCAAGATATCTTATTAAGAAAATACATTCAAAATATTTGGGGAAGGAAGTTGAAGAAAGTCAGATAACATACAGTTTCTTCAGCTATCATACTAATATTTTTTAGGTCCATACCATGTAATTTTTCTGGTGTGGAGACCAACTGAATATCCCTTTACTATTCTTACCTTAAATAAGATTGCAATTGTATCTTAGCCATGTTTGTTTTAAGACCAAAACACATGCTTAGCTACTATGTTTTAATTATTTGTGGTAACCAGGAATTGGCCAGCTGATCTTTTGGTGACCTTACAAATTATAACGCTATGAAAATGTTCAAACAGGTAATCTTAATCTCTGTAGAGAAACTGTAGCAAAGATCCCTATGTTGATTATGAATTAGCAACCAATGACTCTCTCTATTTCCAGTGTTAAGTTTCTAGCATATAAATGTTTATTACTGACGTTGGATAGAGCCCCTTCCATAACAGGAAGCAACCTCAACCACCACAAATGAAACTTGCCCTTTAAATTATTTTGAATCACAGCAGCCAAGAGACTACTCATCTTTTGTGTGTGTGTGTGTGTGTGTGTGTGTGTGTGTGTGTGTGTGTTTCTTTTATCTAATTCTCAATCCTTTCTCCACCCTTCTGCCTTCCCCTTCAGTTTGCAGGCTGCAGGATGGGAGAGCTTCTATTCCTTAATCTCAGCAAAATCATATGTATCCTTGTCCATGACACTGGAAAAGGAATATATAGGTGTAATTTCATTCTTTATTTTCCATTAACAACATGTTTAACTAGACAAGAAGTTCTGTTACTGTCACCTTAAACTAGCCTGATTTTTTTTTTTTTTTTTTTTTTTTTTTTTTTTTTTTTTGAGACGGAGTCTGGCTCTGTCGCCCAGGCTGGAGTGCAGTGGCCGGATCTCAGCTCACTGCAAGCTCCGCCTCCCGGGTTCACGCCATTCTCCTGCCTCAGCCTCCCAAGTAGCTGGGACTACAGGCGCCGCCACCACGCCCGGCTAGATTTTTGTATTTTTTAGTAGAGACGGGGTTTCACCGTGTTCTGGCTCAACTTATCTCACTGTAAAACAGTTATAAGGTCAATGCTAGATTCGAGAATTTAATTAAGTGTGTAAGATGAAAGCTTTACAACTGCTTCCATTTCGCTTTGTATCAAGAAAAAGAAACCAAATTTTGCTTGAGACTAAAATAGAATACTAGCCTTTTGGAAAATAATTATTGTACATAATTTATACCCTCATTGCTATGAACCACCTTACCTAGTGCATCTGCTACTTTGATACTGTTCATGAGCTGTCAGCTGGACTGGGGATTTGATTTGTTTTTCTGTTGCTGCTCCCTGATTTATTGTTGCACACTATTTCTGGAATCCTGATTCATTTGCTTTCACCGATAATATGTATCTTCTAAGAAGTTCCAACTTTGTGTCTAAACTAAATGAGACCAGACAATTTGAAAGTAGTATGTATAACTTTAGCATCCTTTACAAGATCGGGTATTTATAGTTCTATTTCACAGAAGTATTTCCTGACCACAGGAAAGCTTCAGTCTTACTGTAAATGAGTCCTCAGTGTATGTCAGGGCCTCCTGTCTTTGTGCAGGAAAAAAAAAGAAAACTTTACTCTGTTTTGTTCTTCAATTATGTAGCCCTTCCCGCCTCATGCACTAAACTACTCGTATGTCAGCATTAATAAACAGGTATAAATTATTAGTAGCAACGAACTCTGAGACCTCAATTCATTGAGTGTGAAAAACACTGGAGGAATTTGTTACTTTTCTCCTCTTTAAATAATATATAGCCTAAGGAGCATGGAAGAATCTTTTCAGCCTCAGAAATGAGAACGGGGTTGAAATGATAGCTGAATTTTCTTCTAGTCTCTGATGCCTCACTCCATCTCCCATAAATATCAGAAGAGAGTCTGCATATTCTGGTAAATGTAGGCCAGCTGCTGTGACGCAGAAGGGAGAGCTGGGGCTGTGAGATATAAATTTTTCAAAGAGCTAAAAGTAGCACCCAAGAACCTGCTTAACACAATCGCCTGCCCCGGCCTCAGAAAGCACTTCCATTGTCAGTCTCTACTGTGAAACAAGATGCTGCTTGCTTTGCCTACTCCAGTGGCTTCACCTGGCAGGGCGTGGCTGACTAGAATGAGCAGGGTAGGCGTCTCACTGCAAGCCCAAGATACCAAAATCAAGGCCTATTTCAATTGCCACTTAGTTCCCCACATCTTAATGGAGAAATTTTTGAAACAGCAAATTAACAGCCACTTAACAAAGTGGCTAATTCCCCAACTAATATATGGCCCCTTCAATCTATACCAATTTGCACAACAAAATGACTAGCAAGAAAACAAATTGTCAATATAACAAAAAAAAAAAAAAATTCACTCTCCTTCAACTGCTAAAAATGCTAGCCCCTAAAAACTCATATTTAAAGCTTCATCAGTTTCATTTTTCACAACACTCCCATAAGAGAAAAAAATAGATTTCCCAGTTAGTGAAAATCAGTCCTGTATTCATAAAGCTGGCAAAGACTCCAAATGAAAAAACACAAAATCAAGATCAGTACTAAACTAGACGTGGGTGGATCCTTGCCACCACTGTGAGAACTGCAGCCTGTTTACCATGCTAGTTTTGTTATTTCTTAAGCGCCACTTCAAACATAATGCATAGGAAAGGACAAGATTCCAAATACATTAATGTTAAAAATGTAATACCACACCACATCAAATTTACATGCAACGGTTAGAGTGGTGAGCTTGGTATAATGCCTTGGATAACGTATTACAAGATAAGAGACTTGCTAAAGGCAAATTATAAGGCAATTTAATTATAAGGCTGAAGCACACTGCACTTAGATCCTATAAGTGAGAATGCTGCATCAAAATCCCTTATCCCCTTACCACATACCTTTCTGGGTCTAATGTCTGTGGCACAGTCAAACCTAAACAGGTGCATAATAGTCCTGGATATTATCTACCTTACACTCCCCTCATCGATCCCAAATCATCACAGTCACCTTGGAAATGCAGAGGTGCTATGAGTTCAAAACTAGCAAAAATAAAGTTAGAGAAAGCAGAAACAATTTAGAAGAAGAGACTCCAGGGACAAACTGCCATAAATTATTTTATGTTTTCCCTTCACTTTTGTCTAGAATGTTTGAAATGGCTCATTTTGTTATGATACATTGTCTGAGATGTCATCAGTTAGAGATCTGAGTTAAGAAGTATTATGTGTTTAAAAAAAAAAATCTAACTACCTCCAGGGGGATCACTAGACTATGAAAAATACAATCAGATTGCTTTCCACTCTAACATCTATCAAAGAACCACAGAGGGAAAAAAATGGTTGATAGAGGCTAAATAATTTGGGAGCACTTTAGAACAACCTGGAAAGCTAATGTGTGCCCTTAGGACTTATATGACTTCCTAAAAACTCAAGGTTTTGGAAAATAAATACCAATTTTTCTACATGGCCAAGGGTGGGCATGAAGGACACAGTGAACAAGCTGATGATTAGTAGATCTCATGGACCAGTAACCTGATCTGTAAACACTTTGATGCTCCTATAAAAACACACGGGATGTAACCCTCTGGCTTTAAAGAACTTCTGAGTTCATTAGTTTTCTTGGTACACCTAGGTGCATGGTTTGCCACTCTGAACTGTAATAGCTGTGACAGTATTCTGCATAAGGGACGACTGTAAAAGCCACTGGACTACATGAGAGAGCTGGAAAGATTAGAAATGTCAGTGGGCACTTGTTTTCCGGAGGATGTATCTAAAGCCCACAGATACTAAAAGTTGGCATGCTCAGCCTCACAGAACTCCTGCTGCCTAGGTATCTCTGCTCCCACCAACCTTCATAATTCCTCTACTAACAAGCAAAGAAGCAACTTTAAAAAACTCTTGTTCTTGATAACCACTAGAGTCTGCTATTTTGTTCCTAGACCCCCTCCCAGGACTAACCTCCAGCTTGAAGGAAAAAAGGAGATTGTAGATCTCAAAAAGTCACCTAGCAAATAATCTTCAGGAGCACATAATTCAACTCTCTGGACTAGTGGCTGAGAGCCACAGAGTCAGTTACTCCCATCATTAATCTGCTAAAAGGCTACTGTGCTACTCAAACTGAGCATCAACACACCAAGTTAGAAGGCCACTGCAACTCATCTGATCTTTGATGGCTGCATCGGTGGTTGCGCTGGATGAAAGACAGCAGCCACTGTAACTGAGCAAGTCCAGAGCTCCCCAAATTCACTGGGGACACAAATCACCCACATCTCATGGCTTAATCATCTAATCTCAAACACAGGAGGCCAGGAAAGATGAAATTAGTAAAAAGAAAGCAGGGGCGAAAACCAATTCCTTTCTGTTCAATTTTGCCTAAAATCATTTTCATCCTAGGAAGAAGGAACAAAGCTATTCTTCTTCCTTCTCCCTCCATATCTCAGGCCTCCTGCTCCTAGGAAAAAACAATTCAGTTCCATATGCAGTGAATAAGCTTTGGTGGAAGAACCTGAACATCTAAACACTACAATAGAGTTTCCAGGAAAATGTGCTCCTAGACATAAACAGAAAACTGACAAAGCGATACTGGGGAAACCTGTGTGGAAACTGAGAATGTGCTTTCCACGTATGGGGACAGGGTGGGAGGTGGGAAGATGGAAAGCCTCGCGATGGAAGCCAACAAATCCAAGAGGAATTACATTCAAAACGTTTCTAATTCAATTGAAGCTGGAGATCAGGAGGCAGCAAAGCTCTTGGCCTGCCCAGCAGACCAGACAGGGCACAGATGATGATAATTATGAAAACATGTCTAGAAAACCAGGGACAGCATGAACCAGGACGGAGAACAGGAGAGGCTGAGGTGTGGCTGAACGGTACTGGTGTCAGAGGCTTTCGAACCAGAGCAACTCCGTCTTGAGTGAGGGCTAGGAAAATGAGGCTGAGACTTGCTGGGCTGCATTCCCAGAAAGTCAGGCATTCCTAGCCTCTAGATGTTTATGGTTAAGGGAACAAATTAATAATGTTTACTAAACAGACCCAGACTTGGGAGTGTCCAGATTTCCCGATATCTGGAGAACAAAGGCATTCCTAATTTTTCTTTATAGATAATAATATTGATTCTTGCAAAATACAGTAATTGAGAAAATTAATCCTTTATCACAAACCCTTGTAGCAGAGCCCATCTCCCTATATATACCAGCATTGTATCTAGGGAGCCTCCTACTCTGTCTATGGAGTAGCTGTCCTTTCACCGCTATACTTTATTAATAAATTTGCTTATACTTTGCACTGCAGACTCGCCCTGAATTCTTTCTTGTGGGAGAACCAAGAACCCTCTCTTGGGGTCTGGATCGGGACCCTGTCCTGTAACACTCGTACTCAACAGAAGGACAAAGGAGTCCCACAGAAGCAGTCAAGTACCTCCGTTGTCGTTCTCTGCCTTACAAAGATTGCTCCCCTGTAACCTCCCCACCTCCTTCCACAAAACGATTTGACCCGAGGCACATCCTCCGCTGTTTCTGATAAAGACAAACAAGGAAGGTGATAAAGGAGCCAGTGGCTGTCAATTTTTAGAGTATCACTGAGCACTTGGAGAGCTTGTTTAAAATTAAGAATGCCAGGCCCTGCCCCAAGAGATTGTGTGATGCAAGCAGTTACAGATCACACTTTGGCAAACACTGAACTGCGGTGGGGGCAGTAAAAAGGGTAATACGCTAGCTGGCGCAGCAGCCCTACATTCATGCTGGCAGCGTAAAAGGTACCCCACACTTAGCAGTCCTCAGAGAGGTTTCGGGAAAGTTCTTTACACTCCTGTCCCACAGTACATTTTTGGGAGATTTAGGATGGCAGCTTAGATTAGTCTTGTATCAGGGAAGCCACCCTGGAGTTTGGTTAGTCCCAGACTTAGCCAGTGCCCCTCTATACCCAGCCTTGAGTATGTAAGAGAAAAATGACTTGTCTTATTAAAAACTTTCCGTTTTAAAAATTGTAACAGTCTCATGAGCCAACATGTTCTGACAATTTTGTTTTTGCTCGTATGGGTTTTTCTCCCAGGTACCTTCATTTTATATGAAGGACAGCTCCGGTAATAAGAGAGAAAGGACAGCTGGAAGGCTGCTGATCAAAACTCACCAGCAATAAAAGCTTAGCAGTCACCTAGGAGCCAGCTGCCTCCTCTCTACCAATCAACGCACCACCACAGTTCCCTCAGAGCTCAAGTACTATTTCAAAGAGGAAAAAATAAGGGTTTCCTAAATGTCCCTGAAAAAAAGACACCAAGTGCTTCCAACAGCGAGAAGTAGTGGTCAGAAAGGGAAGACTCCATGCAACTTTTTTAGTGCTAAAAGTAAGGAACGATTGCCCAACAGGCATGAATAGTGGCAGAAGTCCAGAAGTGCCCTGGAGTCTTAAGCCCAGACTAAAGATAGTTTGGTAGAGAAACTCTGAACACTCCTAAGTTCTTGTCTGGGGCGCTCAGGCCCTATAGGATCTTGGGCAAAATCACTTAACCTCTGAGACTCATTTTTACAAATCTGTGAAATGAGGGAACTCTTCTCTCCCATCCTTCCTCACAGGAAACGGTAAGGCTTACATGTCAGGAAACGTGTGACGATGTTCCGTAAAATGTTAGTCAATAAACAAATACTTTTACGTGGGCCGGGCGCGGTGGGTCATACCTGTAATCCCAGCACTTTTGGAGGCGGAGGCGGGCGGATCATGAGGTCAGGAGATCGAGACCATCCTGGCTAACACGGTGAAACTCCGTCTCTACTAAAAATACAAAAAAATTAGCCAGGCGTGGTGGGGGGCGCCTGTAGTCCCAGCTACTTGGGAGGCTGAGGCAGGAGAATGGCGTGAACCCGGGAGGCATAGTTTGCAGTGAGCCCAGATCGCCCCACTGCACTCCAGCCTGGGCAACAGAACAAGACTCCATCTCAAAAGAAAAAAAGAAAACAAATACTTTTATGTGTAGCAAAAATGGGCGAGTAGTCTCACATGAGAGTCCCTTTGGAAGGGCTTGAACTTGCCTTAAATCTTCCTCAACCAAATCAGTATTTTGTTTATTAGTGCTTGAGAGAATCTGAATATAAGATAGGTTCAATAGCACAAAAGGAAAGGAATTTTACTACTTTTAAAAATATAAAGTGAAGAGGTTACTTCTGAGCACTGCAAGGATATGTGGTACACGAATATGCCTTATTTAATTACAGAGAATTCCAAAACTGATATTATCTTCTGTTTTGTTTTTCCCATGTAAAAAGGTAGGGATGTTTCCCAAGCTATTCAGGACAGCGGATGAATGAGCAGTCACTTTGTTTGTAAGTAGGTACAGTTGGAACACAATGCACGTACTGTCTGAACTACTTTGACAGAACTAGGCTTTTTAATGTAACAAGATAAGTCAACTTGAGTTGTACTATATTTTTGGGAATTCATTCACTACAACTTGTGACTGTAAACACTGTACTGCAAATGTTTTGTACTTTTCCCTCAATACAATTTTCGGGGGAAAAAAGATTAAAAATTTTTAAATAAATATTTTATTATCATGACTGTTACTCCTTTAAACTTTTAAAAACTGAAGGAGCAAGTAGTTGTTCTACTTATTAATGACTTACTTATCAATCTTAAAATTATACTCCCCTAGAGAAATCTGTTAATGTCAATGACATAGATCAGAATTTAATAATCAAGTAAGAAAGGGGTATTTGTGTCTAAGGAATATAAATTTCTTTTTCTTTCTTTTTTTTTTTATTTTTATTTTTAGAGACAGGATCTCACTCTGTCACCTAGGCTAGAATACAGTGGCAAGATCATAGCTCACAGTTCACTGTCATCTTGAACTTCTGGCTCAAGCTTCCTCCTGCCTCAACCTCCCAAGTGGCTGAGACTACAAGAGTACAACACCATGCCTAATTTTTTAATGTTTTTGTAAAGACGGGGCCTCGCTCTGTTGCCCAGGCTGGTCTTGAACTCCTGGCCTCAAGCAATCCTCCTACTTCAAAGCTCTGGGTTTATAAGCATGAGCCACTGCACCTGACCAGGAATCTAAATTTCAAACATCATCTTCTTTTACCATATATTTTTTCTAATATAATGAATAGGAGTCACTATGAGTAAGCACAGTATTTTTAATCACTACACTTTCTCCACAGGATAATCATACAAAGAAATGGCTGTTCATCCTATTTACTGATGACAGAGAATGTGATTATCAGGAACTAGAAAGAAGAAACAAAGCAAACTTGTAAATGTAGCATCTTGCCAAGAGACTGAACATAAAACCATCCATCAATGTTCCCTTCCATCAGTTAGTATCTTTATACTACAAATTCCCTTATCAACCTCATTCAGGCCGAGCGCAGTGGCTCACGCCTGTAATCCCAGCACTTTGGGAGGCTGAGTCAGGCAGATCATGAGGTCAGGAGATCGAGACCATCCTGGCTAACACAGTGAAACCCCGTCTCTACTAAAAATACAAAAAGTTAGCCGGGCGTGGTGGCGGGCGCCTGTAGTCCAGCTACTCGGGAGACTGAGGCAGGAGAATGGCATAAACCCTGGAGGCAGAGTGTGCAGTGAGCTGAGATCGTGCCATTGCATTCCAGCCTGAGCGACAGAGCGAGACTCCATCTCAAAAAAAAAAAAAAACCTCATCCAAGTTAACCTTCACTAACCAATCACCCAAATCACCAATGCTCTTCATTTCCTCTGTAAGACCATAAGATATGCTGAGTGATAACCACTGGACCTCCTAGGAGTGGCTCTGCAGGCTGCCTGTGCACCTCTGTACCTATCAGCTGGACTGGCTGCCCTCAAAAGCCAACTGCATTTGTTAACAAACCTCTTTATGCCAGCTCTACTTGTTATTGTAATTATGCAACATAATTAATATTATGTAATTTAATTGTATAATTTTATATTATGTAAACTACAAAAATTTGAGAGCAAAAGAAAAAGTGATTATATCTATGGAAACCAAGTTAGATGCTCTGGAAAGATTTAGTAAAAGGCAGGTAACTAAAAATACTTCTGTCAAATTCAGAATGGCTAGAGGATTGGGAGAAATCTTAAAATTCTAGAAGAAATCTTATCTCAGATTGCTTCCCAAGAGGCTTTAAGTCCTTTTTCTAATGAGGAAAGCATGAAGGAAGGCTTATGGGTATGGCTTCTGCAAGAAATCCCAGGGGAACTCAAATTAGCAGATGCAGGCTCAAAGAGAAGACTTCAGTTTTATATCAAAAGATTAGTGAGTGTGCATAAAGAATAATTTAATCACCTTTCATGACTCTCTGCTTTAACTGATTGGTCATGTTTAAAGATCCCTATAAGAAAACATTTAAAAGTTTTCTTTTTGCTTTCATTCCAAAACTACAAGTCCAAAACCAGAGGGACTCTATCTCTTAAAAACAAACTCCTTCCAACACTTGAACACCTTTTCAGAAAAAGGTACAACATTTTCAATAGTATGCAAGAACTATTTAAAGGAATAATTGCAGAAAAAAAGAAATTTTACTTTTATATTTGGTAAATATATAAATAGCAGGACAAACTGAAAAGAAATGAAATGTAACATAAAAAAAGACAAAGGTTGTAATCCCAGCACTTTGGGAAGCCGAGGCAGTCGGATCACTAGGTCAGGAGACCGAGACCATCCTGGCTAACATGGTGAAATCCCGTCTTTACTAAAAATACAAAAATTAGCTGGGCATGGTGGCGGGCGCCTGTAGTCCCAACTACTCGGGAGGCTGAGGCAGGAGAACGGCGTGAACCCGGGGGTGGAGCTTGCAGTGAGCGGAGATCATGCCACTGCACTCCAGCCTGGGCGACAGAGTGAGACTCCGTCTTAAAAAAAAAAGACAAAGGTGCTGGGCACGGTGGCTCACGCCTGTAATCCCAGCACTGCGGGAGGCCGAGGCAGGCAGATCACGAGGTTAGGAGTTCGAGACCAGCCTGGCCAACATGGAGAAACCCCATCTCTACCAAAAAACTACAAAAATTAGCCAGACGTGGTGGTGCGCACCTGTAGTCCCAGCTACTCAGGAGGCTGAGGCAGGAAAATTGCTTGAACTCAGGAATCAAAGGTTGCAGTGAGCTGAGATCAGGCCACTACATTCCAGCCTAGGCGACAGAGTGAGACTCTGTCTCAGGGGAAAAAAAAAAAAAAGACAAAGGCACACATTTTTAAAAAGTATGGTAAACAAGAGAGAAGAACAAAAGAACTAGAATTAAAACTACACTAGAGAAATGACACAGAGAAAGGCAAACCCAACACTGGAAAACCAAATGACATGAAAAATAAACATTAAGAAAAATAAGCAGCAGTTAAAACTCAAGTATTGAAAAAGTTCCTCACCGCATGTTCTCACTCATAGGTGGGAACTGAACAATGAGATCACTTGGACTCGGGAAGGGGAACATCACACACCGGGGCCTATCATGGGGAGGGGGGAGGGGGGAGGGATTGCATTGGGAGTTATACCTGATGTAAATGACGAGTTGATGGGTGCAGCACACCAACATGGCACAAGTATACATATGTAGCAAACCTGCACGTTGTGCACATGTACCCTACAACTTGAAGTTTAATAATAATAAATAAATTTTAAAAATAAAAATAAAAAATAAAAAAAAGAAAAAGTTCCTACTGACATGGGAAATTGCTCCTAGCATAATTTTTAGATAGTTTATTCATATTTTTAGAAAAAGTAACATATGCACATGGTACAACATTCAAAGGCAATAAGATGGTAAATATTGAAAAGTCTCCCTTACACCCTTTTCTGTCAGCCACCCATTCCTCTCCCAGAAGCAACCACTGTTAACAGATTCTTCTGTTTGCTTCTAGGGACAGTCCATGTATACAAGCAGGTGGGTATGAAAATAATATAAATGTAGGATACAAAGATCTATATGTGCATATATATATAAATATATCTAGATAGATACAGGGATACACAGAGAAAGACATATCTATCTCTCTATACATCTATATATCTAATAAAATATAGATATTATATATCTAATATATATCTATACATAGATATAGATATATCTAATATATACCCATGTGTAATATATATCTATAGATACAGATAGCTATATATTATATATTTATATATTAATGATATATAGGTATTATATATATATAATATATATAAAATCAGGCCTCAAAATTAGTTGTAATACACACACACACAGAGAAAGGAAAAAAGGACAACAGTAAGTTTGTCAAATATTAGCAGTTACTATCACTGGGAGGTGGTATTTCAGTGATTTTTATTTTTTCTTTATGCCTTTTCATATTTTCCAGATTCTATGCAGTAATCAAATATTGCTATAGTCAGAAAATATTTCAGACATCAATAGTTCAGTTAAGTACAAATCTACAAGTGAAGCGTCACATATTTAGATGCCTGCAACTTCTTAGAATTAAAAATATATATATTTCCTACACAAAACATTCAAGATACATTTTAAAGGCCTACCCAGAAACACAAATCTGGAAATATTATAATGTATTTTCAATGTATTTGTAAATGTGCATATAATTATATACTCAATGTAAAATGCCATACACAAATGTTAAATTATTGATCTTATTATAGATCTGCAGAAGCAGAGGTAATTACAAAAATTTAACTTTAATGTTGCCATCCTTCTCAGTATGTAATCAACCTGGTGTGCTGCTGTTCATATTCTAAGGCATGGTTTAGAAACTTTTGTTTTTTTCTTTTTTATTTTTCTTTTGAGATGGAGTCTCGCTCTGTTGCCCAGGCTGGAGTGCAGTGGCGCAATCTTGGCTCACTGCAACTTCCGCCTGCTGGGTTCAAGCAATTCTCCTGCCTCAGCCTCCCGAGTAGCTGGGATTACAGGTATGCCACCACGTCCAGCTAATTTTTTGTATTTTTAGTAGAGACGTAGTTTCACCATGCTAGGCAGACTGGTCTCAAATTCCTGACCTTGTGATCTGCCCGCCTAGGCCTCCCAAAGTGCTGGGATTACAGGTGTGAGCCATTGTACCCAGCCAGGAACTTTTCTTAGAAAGACAGGTAAATTGATAATAAAGTATCTAGAGAGGCTGAGGCAGCATTCTCAGGGCATTCAATTCATCTACCCATGAGGCAGCCTCATGTTTCCACATTCCGGGACTCTGCTAGGTAAAGGGGATACAAAGATGAAGGAGGCAAAGTGACTACCTCAGGCAGCTCTCAAAGCAGGCACTATAAAAACTACAGCCAGCATTAAGGAGAGTAACCAGTTTTCCTCAGAAGAATTGACACAGCTTCACTCAGATCAAGACCAGAAGTGTGGCCTTGCTCTTACCCCAAGGCCCCACGCAGGCCTCTGTGGGATGGCATGCCTCCAGCCCAGCCTCTAGCAGGACCAAGTGCCCAACTCAAGCTGGCTCCCCTTCCTCAGCCTCATGAGGCCCTGAAAGGCAGGCTAGAGTGGTTAGTGAGGTCCTATTTGTCCTTGAGCTAAGAAACATGAGTCCCTCAGTGTGAAATGGAAAGGAATGGGAGAGATGGACGGGCAAGACCTGAACAGCCATCCCCTCTCCTTTCACAGCGTACATCTCTGACTCCCCAACGCCTGACTGCTGTAACCATTCCAGTTGAGCGTTGCTGGAAAGTCTCAGCCCACTGTTGCAAAACTACCTCACAATTCCACAGGTACCGCCATTTCTGAGGAACGAATTTCAACCCAAGTCATTTGCACAGCACAATGTAGGAATGGGATAAATAATGGTGCTACTTCTCAAACAGCAAGTCAAATCACAGGTCCCTGGAGAGTATTTCTATTAAACACAAAGCTGGCCAGATGACAGGTCCAATCAGTTGTGGCAATTCCATCTTCCTGTTGCCACACCCTTTTTAAAAACTGGCATACCACCACACAGTGTGGTAATCTGTGTGGGAATTCAACAGTAAAGAACAGGGGCTGGGGGAAGAGGGAACAGCAAAGGAAAAAAGGCCCCACAGGACCCCAAACCTCATACCTTGCTTTGCTCAAGTTCAGACTTTGCTTCTTAGCCAGGGAAGCTTAGGAACTCCATGAGTTGCCACATTCTGAGTAGACCCCTCTCTCAAGGGCAAGCTCACTTTAGTGAAACTCATAAGATCTACATGTGAGTGGGTGTGTGGATGTGTGTGTGTGTGTGATCACACATACCCAAACACAAAGAAGGCCAATGTATTCATTGACAGGGAAAACTCTGCTTCCTGTAAGCGCATCCCATGGAAATCAAATAATAGAATGACAGAGGAAACGTGCAATGTCTGCCTATTTAAATCTATGCCCTCTTACAAAATCACAAAATTTTACTTGCGGGAACCACTCATCACCCATGATGAGAATTTACAGTTTAGATGGTTGGGTGGGCACATGTTCCAGGACTGGCCAGTCTCAGTAATTAGTCGGATTGCTAAAGGTAAGGATATGAGCTGGAACACACTGAGGGCCATATCAAGGAGACAGCATTGACTGAAAGCCCAACAGGAGAGCAGAGGGAAGAAATGGAGACAGCCATAGCCCGACAACGTCACTTTACATCAGAGTCAAGCCATGCCTGAGACCAAGGTACCTCCTGAACTTTTCATTAATAAGAGGTAATGAATTCCCTTTTTACTTAAGCCACTTCAAGGTGGGTTTGTATCTATCTCTTGCAAACAAAAAGTCCTGATTAATAGATGAGAGTTTTGACAGGGAAAATGGAACTGGCTAAGGAGAGTTTGTAATATGATTTGAATATTTAATCAGCATTAGTTGAAAGCATTTACATCAGGGCAGGCCAGGGATCATCCTTAGGCATATTGCTGTGACACCTAACCAAGCGCACCTGCCACTAACACAGTCCTCTGAAACCATGCTCTTACATTTAGTCAGCTCTGGCAGGCCTGCAAGTCACTCTGTCTCTGCTCCATTACACAATAACTTTAAAATTTAACTCTCAGAGAGCAATCAGATTTCCCCTGTTTCCAAGTTCTTAAGAGGATGCATCACTTGGTCCCAAGTACTGAGAGTAATTGAAAACCACTTAATAGATTATAAAATTCTATGTTGCCCAAGAGAACTCAATTCCTCCAAATTAAACGCAATGAATTCATTCCAGTGAATTCTGGCATCAAAAAATCACTTACGGTAGCAAAATGACATACTCAATAGTTTCCAAGTATATATCTTTGATGACATTTTCAATTACAGAGAACACATCGCTCATACTTTAATGAAGGTGAGTTCTTTAAACTCACATCATTTCGAACACAAGGAGTTGTTTATGCTCACCGCTATAAGAAATTCACCGGACAAGATAAAAGTGCATGTTTGCAAGTTTAGCTCCTATTACAGCTACCTTTTATGCAAATAAAAGTTTCTTCCTTATAGGCACAATTCCTGTCTGTGGTTAGATTCTTTGAGGACCTCCCCTTAGTGCCACTTCCCAGCTCCTTGTCTTAATTAACCCAAGCCACAAAGAGAAGCAATTAGTTCTCTCCTCAAACCTTTGTCATCATTTGTTTACACGTCTACCCTAATAGACTTCAGAGGATTTCATGACCAGTCTAGCACAGTGTCTAGCAGATGCTCTGTAAACATTAGTCAAATGGATTTAATTAACTAAACTTGTCAGAATTTTACCAGAATATCTGGCTTGTGGCTTTTATGTCATTGTTTGGTTTCAAGCATCAAGGAAAGTATTGGAGAGAAGACTTAGAAATCTGGTGGGTGACTTCCCTTTAAGAAACTGTTTATGGTGCACAAGTTATCAACCTTTGCAAAATGTATCCTGCAACCCTGGCTACAACTATCTGGATCAGGGGTTGATGCTTGACCTACCTAAAGGTTTCAGCTCTGGACTGGGCATGAGAAAGACCACTGGCTTCAAGGTGGTCAGGCATGAGAGCTCAACCCCATGGATGATAAACTGTACTGAACGTGATTAGGCAACACAACAAGATTCTTTTTCAGAGCATTTGAACGCAACTGGTACAGAAAGAGCTGTCATATAGGAGAAGGACAGCAAAAAAAAAGAGAAAGTAAAAACTGAAACTCTAAAGCAGGAGAGGCCAAGAATAAGTAAAAGCTATGAGGACACTAGGGAGAAAAGAGCATATACAACTGCGGAGAAAGAGGAGAAGGAAAAGACACAGAAAGAAGCTGAAGTAAGCATCGGGAAAGTACAACCAGCCACTGTTATGTGACCTGAAACTTCATCTACAATATAGTATGAAGACTCAGTTAATAAAAGGGCCACATTAAGAGACGGCTACTGTCTCTTAAAGTTTTCTGCTATCTTTACCTCTAGTAAAAAGCTGAAGTTCTCAGTTACCAAAAGGGATATCAGAAATAAAGAAATGGGTTTTTATTGTTAAAATCTGAGATGTTCAAGACTTGTGAATTGACTAGAAATACTTCAGGGGCACCCCGGCATTCCATGATGGGCTACAACCTGGCATGTTCAGAAGGCTGGACTCAAGAACAGCACCCTAGGAGGAATACTGCACTCAGGCACAATTCAGATGGAAGGTTCTGGCTGTCCAAGGGCAACTGTAAGTTTAACTGAATCCTGCCTTTATAATATAAAACTTCATATTTGCCCCACGTGAACCTCTTAAACAATGCAAGGAACACCTAAAAGGGCAGAGTCATAGACTCTATCAAACTTACAAAATAGGTTGTAGGTGTACTTTTGTGTCCTCTTACAAATAAAGATTTGCTTTCATGTCTGAGGGTGGGGGTGTTGGCAGGATAATATAGTTTTCACCTGCCTCTAACTAGTGGTGCGTATTAGTTGTGGATATAGATTCAGGTGCCACCACACAGAAACCAAGAAGTAAGGTGGCTTGAACAGGAGCAATATTTATGTTTCACATTTAACAGTTAAGAGGTAAGCAAGACACTGGAAGGGCTTCCACTTCTACTTCCAGGTGGCTGTTTCAAGTCTCACCATCTCCCAGTCAGCAGGAAGGGAAATGGCTAGATTTTCCCCATTGGCTAGATTTCATCACATGATCATATCCAGCTTCACGGTCAGTGAGAAAACTCATCTCTATACCAGCAACTGAGGGGCAACTGAGTGGAATCACATTGTAAGACATCACGGCGGGGGGCCTCTTCCCTGGGCAACTCTCATCACCTGAGGGAATTCGAATGAGGTCTTCTTCACAGCCTGGATGATTTTAATCCAAATGCAACTCATTGCTTAAGTAACACCAATAAGAAATCCACTATGGGCCAGGCACAGTGGCTCACACCTGTAATCCCAGCATTTTGGGAGGCTAAGGCGGGTGGATCACTTGAGGTCAGGAGTTCAAGACCAGCCTGGCCAATATGTTGAAACCCTATCTATGCTAAAATACAAAAATTAGCCCGGCTGTGGTGGTTGCCTGCCTGTAATCCCAGCTACTTAGGAGGCTGAGGTAGGAGAATAGCATGAACTGAGGAGGTGGAGGTTGCAGTGAGCCAAGATTGCACCAGTGCACTCCAGCCTGGGCAACAGAGCAAGACTCTATCTCAAAAAAAAAAAAAAAAAAAAAAAAAAAAAGAAGAAGAAAAAGAAAAAAGAAATCCACTAATCTTACATAATACAGATGCTTACAAAAAGAGAAAAAAACACCAAAAAAATAGTCAGGGCTCTGAAAGATAATTAGATAACTATTATGTTAAACAAAAGCTGGATGACTTGAGGATAAACTACATCCTTGCTCCCAGCCTTCAATCACTTTAATTAGAAATTCCTGAGTCACATGGGAAAGCTAACTGCACCTGCTCTACTTTGAAAAACCCCAAAACAGGTCATTGTAATAAGTAAATCCACTGACTTTTAAAGATAAAATGTTTGTCAGTCTTCTGAACTGTTACTTTATTAGGACTGCCATAAGAAATACCACAGCCTGGGTGGCTTAAACGACAGAAATGTATTTTCCCACAGTTCTGGAGGCTGGAAGCCCACAGTCGAGGTGTCGGCAGGGTTGGTTCCTTCTTGAGGCTGTGAGGGAAGAATCTGCTCTTCCCTCACCTTGGCTTATAGGTGGCAGTTTTTCTCCTATGTCTCCTCACATAGTCTTCCCTCTGTGCATGTCCCTCTGCCCATATTTCCCCTTTTTATAAGGACACCAGTTATATCGGATTAAGCCCACCCTAATGACCTCTTTCCAACTTCATTACCTCTTTAACAAACCTACCTCCAGCTAAGGTCACATTACAAGGTGTTGGCACTTCAACATGTGAACTTTGCAGGGGACACAAACCAGCCCCACAAACTTAGAAACCCTTTATATCTCAGATCAAATAATACATACTCACTATGATAGTCATTTTATCCTCTTAAAAACCTTTTTATAGGAAAACATAATAGATTTGGAAAATGCTAAGACACCAATCTACAGTATAACAAATAATTATAAAGGAAACGCCTGCATAACTGCCATCCAGGTCAAAAAACAGAGCACAGTCAGCAGTCTGGGACCCCTGTATGCCCTTTCCGGGTCACATGCCCCTCCCTCCTCCAGGAGGTCTCACTATCGTTACTTTAAGGAAAATGACTTCTTTTCTTTCCTTCATGGTTTTACCACTTTTAAATGTATCCCAAACACAATTCAGTTTGGTTTTTGAACTGCATGTGAGTGGAACGATATTGTAATATATTATTTAGGGTCTTATTTCACTCAAGATGTTTGTAAGATTCATCCATGTAATTACATTTTTAAATGGTTTCAAAGAATATTCCATTAACCTAAATCCAACTTAGCTGGTCAACGCTACATTTTCTGATATTTGCCAGTCTTGCTCTTTTTTTTTTTTTTTTTTTAACATCCTCACATCCTTCAATGTCTACATCAAAGTTAAATCTACACATTGAAACTACTATGACAACTGACTTTTTATACTTTTTATCTTACAAAAACCACTTTTTGTTTAAAGCTCCTACAGACAGATCATAATACAAGCAATTTTCTTCAGCAATGCCTCCACAGATATTTTCCCAGAAAAACTGAAAAAGAAATGATACTCATAGCAAAGTATATTTACCAATCGACCTGATATGTTTCAGGCAATGCTATAATATTCTAAACTGAACTGGCCTATAGACCCTTTCTCCCAAAGTGTGTTAATGGCAAGGTAAAGGTGAAAGAGGGCATGATTCGGTGGTTGAAGCGGACAGGCATTTGCAGGGTCTGGCTGACAAGCTTCACGGATGAACACAGAATCTTCAGTGTAACCTGCCAGACTGTGCTGACTCTAGAGGCTTGCCCAATTCTTGTTGGATTTTCAGCAGAGAATATTTGCTTCTTGATCGATTCAACTCGAGGTTTCCTCAGTGCTGTGACCCTGCCTGCAAAGACTGGTATTGGACAGTAGTTTGGTTAACTCATCGACCAGCCATATAGAGGTAGACTGACTGACTCTCTTTCACTTCATATTCTAAGCTTGGACTCTAATCCCTGCTTAGAAGTCTCCATCCAGACTTCATTTCCTAGTCCTGATGATCAGCCGTATTTTCTGATTGTAATTTAAATACAAGTTCGAACAGTGATGTGACTCCTCTACAAAATGAATCACAGTTGGGAAGTTGTTTTCCCTGTCATTCCAGATATATCTCTATGAAGTAGAAACGAGCTAAGCAAAAAAAAAAAAAAGAATTAAGAAACATGAAAGTTTCATTGAAAATTCTTTAAGAAAACAGTTTTTCCTTTTAAAATTACTATTACTTTTTAGTCTCTATAAGTGTTACTAGGAAAAAAGTGAAAGCCACACTTATTTCTAATACTCAGAGACATTTTGCCATATATCCTTCCAGACTTTTCTTTTCTATTCATAAAAACACAGGTAAATGGATAACAAAAATGAGAACATGTTATAAATGCTATTTTGTGACTACCTTTATTGCCTTAAAAATAAATTGCAGAGACCACCTTGTGGTAATAAATTTTTCCTTATAGTGTCATTTTAAGTGGCAAAATAGAATTCTATTGTAAGAATGTACTATAATTTATTAGGCATCGATTTAAATAATCCCTTTCAGGAAGATGTATACATGATCAATGAGAACATCCAATTCTTATCTTCTGCCTTAGTAGTTTGTTATAGCTTAAGACCAGATACAGTCAACTGGAAGAACCTTAGTTACAACCAAGAAGATTAATGACTAAAAAAGAATTTTTAGTAAGATCAATAAAGATTTTTAATCTTTCATGCCTTATTGCTAGTATGTACACAAGACAGTGCCAAACATTCAAACTTCCAATTAGGATGAAATCTAAGCGTCTGTCGTTTTATCCAGTAAAAATTCCACTGCCTCCAATGGCAACTAAGAAGTTAAATGAAATCCAAATGTTCCTCTCATCTCCATCACAACAGACCAGATAAATAGCTCCATAGGCTATATAAGTTTAGAAGAAGCCAAAGAAATGCAATACATCTGGGACCAAAAGAATAAAAGTTTCACAATGAAAACAGCTCAGAGACACACCCACTTCATTTTATTAGGAAGAAACACAATCACGCTTACAGCCAAGGACAGGGGCAGGGGAAAATTAAGTGAAAAGAAATAGTTAAGTAAATATTCTTTTTTGCAAACATTTGTATGAGACCTTAAAAGACCAAAAACAGCCAAGCTATTGTTAAAAAGTGACAATCTACAGAAAACACAACTATTTTGAATCACTCCACTCTAGAAAATGTAAAGACTAATATTCATAGACACGACCTAGCAGAACTTGGCTTCTGTTTACTCTAAAACTCTCTTTCAGATGATAATTCAAAATACACAAATGTCTGGATTTAACATGCTTCTTTATACAGGTATAATATAATTTTTCCCTGCACATACTACATAAAGATTTAACATCTCTTTAGTTTAAGTTCATCTAAATATAGTATCTGATAACTTTGTTTAAATGGTAAACATGACTTCTTAATTAATTTCTTTTAAGCTTAAGTGTACAATAATTGCTCTCTGATTTGAAACAGAATCAATATGAATTCAAAATTACACTAAATTTTGAGGAAACAATAATATTTAGTCAGGCATTCTTTTCATAGGCCTCTGCAATCTGTCTTCAGGATCCAAATTTGCCTAGAGCTCTCTTCTGCAAGGTCATCAGCTGACTTTCTTCATATGCAATACTTCTTTTTATTTTCCTAGCATTTCTTACTGTCAACTATCACTTCCCCAGCCTTCATGACAACACACCATCCTGAATCACTTCTCACCCTTCTCTACCTGAGTTAATTCAAACATTACCCAGAGCCTATTAAGACAGCACCACAGGACTAGGTCCTATAGGTAAAGAGGAAACGAGGCATAACCCATCCTTGAGAAGAGAGATGCAGGAAACTAATATTTCAACGCAAAATGATAAGAATTATAATGCATGGCCAAGTTGACATGGCAGTACCAGGGAGAAATATTTAAGTTGTAAATCAAACTTAAAGATTTATGGTTAAAGAAAGTGTCTTAAAGGTTGTGCAGCTGACCAATCAGGTTTTGTGAGAAAACGTTTATATTCTCCCAACAAAGTGACCCTTAGGCCCTTGGCTGCCTGGAAATCCTTCTAAATTTTCTCCCAGCAGCTTTCTGGTTCACTTTCATACAACTATTTCTTACTTTCCCCATTGTCCTCAAAATTTCCACACAGCCTTTATCTGTCTTACTCACAGAAGATGACCTAGCCTCCACCTTCAGAGAAAACAGAGATATATTCATAGTCCATTAGCAGAGAAGTCTTACTATTATAAAATAAAGTGCAAAGTCAGGAGCATGGTACAAAATAGTTCTTTCATTGTTCCCTAAATCACCAGCTCAACTCCTCACATAATCACCTTGAGAGGCCAAGGGAAGTCCTTCCTCTCTCCCTCTCCCTATGGTTCCTTAAGTGTCTTACCTCCTCTTCCTGAGCCTGAGGCTTCCTCTCAACTTTCTCTGTGGCTGGCCAAGCATCTCCACCATTTGGTTCCATTAGATTTTCCTTCCGTGGAAAGGGTAAAGGCCAGAATGGCAGTGAGAGGGTGAATCCTTCCTCTTCAGCAAATCAGGAGAAAAGAACTTCCAGGTATGGCTTTAAAATGTCTCCAGCATTAATGAAGTCTCTAGCAAAATGAAGTCCCTCTCAGCATAACCCTAGAATCCAGAAAGTCTCCAAATCTCCATCCCACCTGATGAAAACTGTTTCCATTACCTAATCTGGATAAGGCTCTGAGGGGAGATGACTGTGCCCCAAGCCCCAGAAAAGGCGGGTGAGTAGGGCCAAAGGGAAAAATGTCCCATCCTTCCTCACAGGCTTTTGGGTTTTACTATAACTGGTTTCTAGGAATCAAATTTAAATAAGCTAGAGGCTAACAAACTATTTTTGCTAGTCACAAGAAAATGTATTTCATATGCAATTGGTCTTCTTCAGAAACACCATTTTGTTCAAATTCCTCCCAACAGTATGCATTACATGCGGTAATTCTACTACATCCGGAAGAGGTTTTGGAACCAAGTTAATTGAAGTTGCAGGTTAATCGATAAAGGCAAAAGCTTGTCTATAACTTCCCTGTAACCTGTGGGTACTTGGTACTGAGACTCTTTCAAATTCATTCATTCATTCATTCATTCATTCATCAAATATACCTGGAGCACCAGAGACTGTGCTAGGCCCTGGGCACACAGTAGAGAATAAAACAGATATGCCTGCCGCTGCTTAGAGACTACTGAGGAGACAGATAATAAGTAAGTAAGCAGAGCATTACAAGTGGTAATAAGTGTTTGCATTACACCCTTCAACAAAATTATACTTCCAGGCACTACCCCACTGCCATCAGGCTCCTCAGCAGGATGAAGCGGTGACCAAGAAAACATGGTAGAAAATTGTAGCGATTTGTTGGTCTAGGAGACATCTGACTTTAAACTCTGATTTGCAGAACAACAGTCTGGAGAATTCTTCAGGCCAATGGCTCACTAGACCAAAGGAAGCTTCTTATAGAATTCTATATTCAATCAAACTGATGCTCCACATACTAGGTAAGTTTTTAACCTAAACCACCATTAACTTGAGCCATCAGTAATATCCAATCCACACAAGCCTCAAAATATATTTATATGCTAGTGTCACTTCCACCTAACCAATAAAAAACTCTTCAGTCAGTAAACTTGACATCTCACTCAAACAAAATAATACAGCCCCAAGTGTCACAGAAGCCAAGAGGTTGTTTGCCAGGAAGGGTAGCTCCCTGATAACTAAGAGAGGGCTGGAGGGCTTTTCTTAAAAAGATTTTTGAATTACAAAGGCAAAAAACAAAACCACTGTGATTTACACTCACTGGCTCATCATCTTACTGATGTTTTCACAGTCCTGGAATCTTGACAAATGGCTCAACGACCTACAAAAAAACTGAAGAAACATCTACTAACTAAAACTCATTTGAAGCCCTGAGACCTTAATCAAAGAACGAGGAGGATGGTCAAATAGCAGAATTTCCTCTACCTAGCCAAAATATGTGCCCCACCTCCCAGAAACTGGGCTTTGGACACAAAGGGGAGCAAACTATTCCCTTAACCTGCTTTCTAAAATCACTGAGAACTGTCCCTTTCTCTTAGTAAGTCTTTTCTTGTTTCAATTCCACTTTAATTTCCACCAGCTTCATTTTCCAGCAAGCAATGGGTCTGGGGCTTTGATCCACAAACATTAAGTCAATCATCTGAGAAGTTTAGCCTAGAAGAACGAAGAGCAGTAGGCTCTGCAGTGTGCAAAATTGTTGGCTTGCCAAAGACTTATGTTTTCACATTATTAAGGAATCAATTCCCACCCTCATAAAAAGACCTGAACAAGAGACCAAAAAATCCCTGCACTGGACAACAGATCCACAGGCCAATAAAGGCCAAGATAAAACACAGTTGGGTCCAGACTGTGCACAACACTCTGCCCTCTAGTTTAAAAGGCCAAAGGGGGATTGTCAAACCTTCAAGGCTGCCCAAAATACAGACACCAAGAATAAAGATAAAAATGGCCTACAACATAAATGAACAGATTCCCCTGAAATAAGACTAAATAAGGAAGAAAAAACAAGCAATTTTTTTTTTTCTGTTTGGACTGCTATTAACAAATACCGTAAACCGGGTAGATTATAAGCAACAGAAATGTATCTATCATCATTGTGGAGGCTGGGAGGTGCGAGATCAAGTCCAAGATCAAGCAGGCAGATCTGGTGTCTGGGGAGGGCTCCTTTCTGATTCAGAGAGCTCCTTCTTGCGGTGTCCTTATGTGGTGGAAGGGATAAGGCAGCTGTATGGGGCCTGTTTTGTAAGGGTGCTAATCCTATTCATGAGGGCTCTACTGTCATGACCTAATCACCTGCCAATGGCCAGCTCCTAATACCATCACATTGGAGGTTAGGTTTCAGCATATGAATTGGTGGGGAGCGGGGGACACAAATACTCAGATCATAGCACATAGGTCCTATCAAAACATCTTACTGCATAAAAGACACAAGTGATATATAAAATTTTACTTTATAGGAGTACACTTCAGAAAAATGAGAAAAGAAAAAAATTATTCAACAAAAGGTGCAGTGACTTTAACTGCTTGGAAAAAAGTATTTGTAGGCGCCATAAAAACAAACTCCAAAAGAATTAGAGAGTTAAGTACTTTTTAAAAAGAAAAGACAGCATCATATCATGTACTTTGAGCATCCTCCTTAAATGGCATTAGTGGTTTTCCATTGCTCTTACAACAAAGTATCAAAATCCATAACAAGACTTACAAGTCCCCACATGGTCTAGCTTCAAAATTCCTTTCCAGCCATTTCTTGACATAATCCTGCTTTATCTTGCTTAGTCTCTGTACTTCAGCCACAATGGCGTCTGCCAGGCCTGAAATGCCTTCCTCCACCACCTCCTTACGTGATTTAACTACAATCTTCCATCAAGACCGCTTCCACTGGAAACCCCCCCAGACCTCTCCAAGCAGGTCAGTTACCCTCAGTAGACATTTTATTTTACTATTTACCTCTCCTTCATAATACTTAGCACAGTTTTAATTTTATTTGTGCAAATTTAAAAGAAATTAAGGCCTATTTTCTTCTTTTTGCAGCTTCACTGAGGTATAATTGACAAATGAAAATTGTGTATATTTAAAGAGTACAACATGATGTTTTGATATATGTACGCATTATGAAATGATTACCAAAATCAAGCCAATTAACATGTCCATCACCTCACATAATTACCTTGTTTTTTTGTGGCAAGAATATGCAAGATCTACTCTCAGCAAATTTCAAATATACAATATATTATTATTCCCTATAGTCACCATGCTGTACGGTAAGTCTCCAGAATTTATTCATCTTCTAACTAGAACTGTGTACCCTTTGACCAACATCTCCCACTTTCTCCTATTCCCGACCCTGCTACTCTCTGTTTCTATGAGTAGACTTTCTTTTGATTCCATTTATAAGTGAGATTATGCAGTATTTACCTTTCTGTGCCTGGCATATTTCACTTAGCATCATGTCCTTATTAAGGTCAATTTCCTACTAGACTGAAGCTCCAAATGCGTAAGGTATAATACTTTTTGTCTGACAATTGTCTTAGCCCTGCCATATAAGAGACATTCAATGAACATCTGTGGGATTAAAGTACAAATTTATATTCACACTTGGAATATATGAAATTTGATGCTTACTCCTTCTGGATGTAGAAATGAACTAAAACGCAGATGATCGTGTAATCTTGGAGTGGAGACAGATATCCTAAGCATAACACAGAGGCAGGAACAATTAAGAAAAAGAAACTGTTACATTTGACTACCCAAAACTGAAAATCTCTATGAAAACTATTGTGAACAAACTTAAAACGCAAATTGAAAACTATGGAAAAATATTTGCACTATTCCTGATCAACAGTTGATAGCCTTAAAATTAAAGAGATTTCTATAAACAACCAACTCCCACAAAACGTTCAAAGGACACAGATAAGCAAACTCATATAAAATAATAGAGTTTCTGAACATAAAAAGTTCAATATCAGTAGACAATTTTTAAATTTTACATAAAAATGGTATTTTTTAACCTATTAAATTGAGACTTTTAAAAAAATTATAATGTCTGGCTGGGCGCAGTGACTCATACCTGTAATCCCAGCACTTTGGGAGGCCAAGGTGGGCAGATCACCTGAGGTCAGGAGTTCAAGAACAGCCTGACCAACATGGTGAAACCCCATCTCTACTAAAAATACAAAATTAGCCGGGCATCACGGCACATTCCTGTAATCCCAGCTACTTGGGAGGCTGAGGCAGGAAAATTGCTTGAACACGGGAGGTGGAGGCTGCAGTGAGCCAAGATCATGCCATTGCACTCCAGCCTGCGCAACAAGAGCAAAACTCCATCTCAAAAAAAAAAAAATATATCATGTCCCAGTGTCAGAAGAAGTAAGCACCAACTTTCATGTATTCCAAGTGTGAATATAAATTTGTAGAACTTCCCTGAAAGACAGTTTTGCAATATGCACAGAAGTGTATACAGCTTTTAATCCAGCAATTCCTCTTCCAACTCAGCCCAAGGGGAAAAAAAATTCACTGGCGAGTTACTAATAACTAATGAAAGACTGAAAACAACACAAATATCTAACAATAGAGGAAACAAGTTTTAGGACATAAGTAAAATAAAATGACATTAAAATCATGTGATAATATTTCATGGGAAAATATTTGCTAATATAATGAGTGAAAAATGCAAGTTTAAAACTACTATAATTTTGATTTGCTTACGTAAAACATATGTATGGGGAAACAGAAGGCTGGGAAGATGTACTAAAATGTCAGTATCTGCTATTAGGTAGAGCATTAATGTGACTTTTTTTTTCTTTGTTTTATTTTACATATTCTACAATGAAAATTTGTTTTGAAAGCAGACAGAAACCAATAGCAAAAAATTAATAATACTTAACACTATTATAAAATATGCTTGTGGCATGCCAAGCACTATATACTAAACACTTCACATATATTATTAATACTTTATTCTATGAGGTAGATATCAATCCTATGGAATAGGTACCATTATAATCCCCATTTAAAAAATGAATAAATGTAATTTAGTCAAAACAAAAAATATTCTTCATCCAGTAGTTTTCTTAAATCTGATTAAAGTTATTTTTCTACCATTTTCCAAACAGCAACCACTTAAAAGTTAAAAAAAAAAAGCAAGGTACTACATCAATACCTAAACTCAGAGCCTTCAAACTCAGACGGGCTATGGATTCAGATTCAGAGACAGAGGGAGAAAAGTAATGGAAGAGGCCTACAGTCAAATATTCACAGGTAGAACATTAATAAGTTAGGATTTTGTGCCACACCTCCTGGTTTCCTGATATAAGCAGAGTTGTGAATTTGGAGAGCTTTACATCAAACTCTATACCCTTTATAATTGTAAAAAAAAAGGTCCTTTCCAGGATATTATACGAGCATGAGCATACTTTTTAAAACAAAATGTTGCACTTCATAGCCTTCTTCACAGAAAACAATGCCAGGTACCGCAACTATTTGAACGTGATTAATTCACCAAAGCTCTTTTTACCACTTGTTATTGTTTTAAGCACATAGTCCCTTTTCCTTGATTCTAACTGACATGTTGGCATATCCCGTGTGTAAAATGGAATATTCTCAGCTTTCTGGACATGTAATCCCTGCTGGCTCTGATTCAGCTGATGAAGCTGCCAGGTTGGCAGCATTGTGCCTTTGAAGGCCTGTGTCTGCTGCAGCGGCAGTAACAGAAGATGATGCTTACCTGGCAAAGAATCACTTCAAAATACATTTGATGGGCAAAACTATCAGAAGCTACTTAAATCCTTACATAGTTTAGCTGCGGCAGGCATTTAAAAAAAACTGTAAGGAATTGTTTAATATACCAAATGGATTAGTAATGTGAACTCACCATTCAATGGGCACCTACTCTGTGCCAGGCACTATATTAGGCTCTTAATACATCATCTCATTAGAGTCTCACAACAACCTGGGGAGATAGAAATTAACCCTAGTTTTATAATTATGGAACTCGAAAATCAAAGACTAAATAACTGCTACTAGGTTGCAGAACTAATAAGCAGGAGAGCTGGGATTCAAACTACATCTATCTAATTCGAAACACAATGTTCTTTTCACTACACCATACTGATGCCTTCTGCCAGCTCCTAACACCCACAGTTCCCACTAGACCCTCCCACCTGAGTGAGCCAGTAGGATGCACCTGCAATCCGATATGGCTTAAAGTATTTTCTTCAATAGCACATACACCAGCCCATCAGAGTCCTGCCTGACATGTCCACCCCTCAGAAACATGTAGGGATGTCTCAGATAAAGGGAGGAGGTTCAATTCTTTCATCACCCCCAGTATAAGTAAGACATCTGGAAAGCTAGGAAACCCTGATATTTATCAAGCTGCCATCAACATTATTGCAGCTAACACTGGGCTAATGTGAGATAGCAACGTCTGGAGTCCAGTTGATTACTACTCATAGGGTTATGCGACAAGCCTGTGGTGTTATGGAACAGATGAGACCCTACTGTGCTTAAGGAGCTCCAACAAAGTTAGGATGCAAACAACAGAGGCACGGCCCCAGCGAAAGCCTTTTTTCTTGGAGTTTTCCCTTCACGTTGAAGCATAACTTCAACAATTTAGCCACCTTTACAAAGAATACAGAAAGCAGAAAAAGGGGGAAAGGTTTTAAGCACTCTGGCTTATGACTAGTAAAACGACTACAAAAATCATTTTTTGAAAATAATAGTCATGGTATTTGCCAACATCTTAAATCACACAAGGTACAGTGTGGGAAGGTCAATATTAAACAATTGTATTGAGCCAACAATGTACAATAAATATCTGAATTCCTTTCACTTTAAAAGGATTTTCCTAATTATGCTATTTAGTAGCTGCAGGTACTTCACAAGATGAGTCTTCATCTCTCTACCAGTTCACTTGCAGAGAGGGACGGTCCCATGAAAATGATTTCCAGTGCTTCTTAAACCTAATTTGTATATGAACCACCTGGAGATGGTGTCAAAATGCAGATTGTGATTCAACAGGGCTGGATTAGGGCCTGAGAGTCTGTATTTCTATGAAGCACCCTGATGATGTCGCTGCTGCAGGGACCACCCTTTAACAGCAAAGGTCTCACTCTTGTTGCTCAGGTTGGAGTGCAGTGGCGTGATCTTGGCTCACTGCAACCTCTACCTCCCAGGTTCAAGTGAGTCTCCTGCCTCAGCCTCCCAAGTAGCTGGGATTACAGGCATCCACCACTATGCCTGGCTAATTTTGGTATTTTTAGTAGAGACAGGATTTCACCATGTTAGCCAGGCTGGTCTCAAACTCCTGACCTCAGGTGATCCGCCCACCTCGGCCTCCCAAAGTGCTGGGATTACAGGCCTGAGTCACTGTGCCTGCCCTTAACCACTGTTTCTTATGTGAGATCTTCATATGCCCACACTCCCTAACCCTGCCCCAGGAAACTGAGCTTGAAGAAAAATCTTAATTGCATGTTCATTTTTTTTGGATAATCTAAAAAATAAATATTTTACCAGTTCAGTGACTTCTCTTTTACAGAAATAATTGATACAAGGTGTCCAGAAAATCAGTTTCTCAACTAAGAAGTCCATACAATGACTTCTTACAGGCAACATCCAGCTACAGGGAAAGAACTGATGTCTCGGAATGGGCAAAGATTACGAGGAAAGGTAGATTCTGAGTCTCACAGAGCCTGATGTCCTACCCTGCACACCTCTAAAACAGTTTACCAAATAAGTGGTTTGTGAGAACTTAGAGGCAATGAAAAGAGGCAATCAGTAGAAAACAGCAGGGTTTCACTAAGTTACGCCAAACACTTTATTTCCTTTTGACAGGGTTACGAGAATGGTGGGTAATGACAATGCTTTAGACAGCATATTTAGATGTCGGCATGGTATGAAGTCTCTTAAAACACTCTTGTGGCCAAGAATAGAGAAATGCAGCCTAAATAATGATATGCCGAATAGATTCGCAGGTGGTTAAACAGAATATCCAAAGACAATGAATTGACAGAATAAATGTCAGCCTAGTAAAAGATTCCTTCAAAGTTCCTTCCCTTTGCCAGCTTTAAACATTCCCACCCTCCAACCAAGTTACAAACAATACCACAAGTGATACATACTAAATTTCTTACATGTACTTTAAATGTATAAAGAAGTAAAGCCACTTATACCAGAATTTTACAAAAGAGGAATTCAGTATACTTTACAGCACATTCTTTTGACAATATTTAAAATTTAATGATATTTTCCGTGTATGAGTTATTTATTTAAACTGTTTTCAATGGCACTTTCAGTAGCTAAAGCTTAAAGAGGGCTTGGAAATATAAAAGGCAGGAAGAGTAGATACAGAGAAGCAATTTAGATTGTGTCCAATTAAAATGTGAAAGATAATGGAAAACGGGCAAAGTAAACCCCAGCCTTATCATTGCATTTCCAAAATATACGAGAAGCGGGAGGGACAGAGCAGAAATACATGTAAGGAGGGCTGTCCCAAAGCATTTCTCCATCTTAGACATCCATTCACAGAGGTTCCCAGGAGGCAGCACTCAGACATTTTTATTCAAATCACAAATCAGAAAAGTACCAGCTTTGGCCGGGTTTGGTGGCTCACATCTGTAATCCCAGCACTTTGGTAGGCTGAGGCAGAAGGATCACTTGAGCCCAGGAGTTCAAGACCAGCCTCAGCAATATAGCAAGACCCTGCCTCTACAAAAAATTTAAAAATTATCCAGGTGTGGTGAGGCGCACCTGTAGTCCCAGCTGCTCAGAGGCTGAGGTGGAAGGACAGCTTGAGCCTGGGAGGTTGAGGCTGCAGTGAGCCATGATCGCACACTGTACTCCAGCCTGGGAGAGACCCTGTCTCAAAAATAAGAGAAAAGTACTAGCTTTGAGAAACACACCAGAAACCAGCCTCTTGATATGCTTATACTCTTCAGTAATTATGAGGTATACACTTATTTCAGTTATCACTAAAACTATAAGAAGAGCTTTCCATCAAACAAGTGATGATAGAAGAAAATTAGTTTGTGTAAAATGTCTAAACCACTTTTACTGCTTTATTATAAAATAAATATTATGACATTATCTCAGTCACATAAAAAAATATTCATTCCTGGCTGGGCACAGTGGCTCACACCTATAATCCCAGCATTTTGGGGGGCCGAGGCAAGCAGATCACTTGAAGTCAGGAGTTTGAGACCAGCCTGGCCAACATGGTGAAACCCTGTCTCTACTAAAAATACAAAAATTAGCCAGATGTGGTTGTGGACACCTGTAATCCCAGTTACCCAGGAGGCTGAGGCAGGAGAATCACTTGAACCCAGGAGGCAGTGGTCATAGTGAGCCGAGATCACACCACTGCACTCAAACCTGAGTGAAAAGTGAGACTCTGTCTTAAAAAACAAAACAAAAGCAAACAAAGTTCATTCCTGAACGCAAGAAAGTGCTCAAAGACTACAGGAGTCAAGTAAAGAAGACAGGAACCGGCTTGAAAGGGCACCCACTGGCTAGATCTGAACAATTTGTGCATCTAAAAATATAATATTGATCATCAATTATTAAATATAATACATTTAATTTAAAAATGCATGAATCTGTATTAAGGGGGAGTGGAAGGATGTGAGGGAAGTTCTTGCAAAATGCTATCTATTAGATGAAAAAGGGATTACAGAATTAGAAAATAATCCCTTTGCAATCTTCATTTAATTAATTCAGGCAAGAATCACCTGTGAATGCCTAGAAGTACCTGGGATTATGTTATTGGGGAATAGGATATTCACATGATCTCACAGACACTATCATCCCAGAGACTATTTACTAATCACAAAAGGACACAGGTAATTGTATATGGGAAAGCTACAGTAGTTAACACTTAACCAAGCAATCCCTTTCCACAATCACCAGTAGCAGACATCCTGTGCCTCCTGATGGGAAGTAGTAGTGATATCACCTCAGCTACCTTCCTGCCAAAAAAAGGTTAATCTAAAAAATGGGAAACAGACAAATCCAGAATACAGAACATCCTATCACTGGTCTACGCTCTTCAAATTAGTCATCATTTAAAAAAAAAAAAAAAAGGCAGGAGAATTTTTCCAGATTAAAATGAGATTAAGAGGCATGACAATCAAATGCAATGTGTGAAATTTTATTGCATCCTGGATCCTTAAAAAATGGGATAATTCAACATAAAATGTACATGAGATGATATTACTGAATTATGATAAATTAGGAAGATTCAGCAACAGTAATAACCACAAAAACAATATTAGCGATGGTAGGAGAATATGTTTATTCTCAGGAAGTGTGGAAGTATTCAGGCAGGATGTTTAATGGTATCTACAACTTATTTTTAAAAGCTTTCTAAATAAATATATCACACACATAGAGAATCAAATGTGACAGAATGCTAAGAAACAGATGGATCTTATGAGTGCTGCTTTTCCTTTTTATTTCAACTTTTTTTGCAGTTAGAAGTTTTTTTTAATTAAAAATTGAGGGAAAGAGGAAAATATTTTTAATTTACACATTCATTATTGTTTTTTCTTATTCCCTCTTAACCTTATTTTTTTCCCATAAAAACTATGTTCCTTAGCCTCATGCCTCCTACTTAACTTATCCTTGAAGTCTGAGAACAACTAAAGTCATCTCCAACCTATACATTCAATATTCCAAATTTACATAGATTATAATTTAAAATTGAAAAATAAAATAGCATATCAAATAAAAGTCTAACGAGCAGTACAGTCTAGCAGACAATACATTAAAAGTTGAGTGGTAATTTATTTCTATGCTTTGATTTTTTTTGAGGCAAGCAATTTAACTATTTCTTCACAGAGATAGTTAAACAGAGCCTAGCTAATAATGAATTAATTAAACAGAAAAACCTTTTGGTAAAATTCACCACTGTCTTTTGCCCAATGCTCCCCGCTAACTTCACAACGAAGTCCAGCTTAACTAATTGCAAGGCCAGTGGCTGCAGTGACCCAACCCTTATCTTACTACATCTAAACATCATCTTTAACTCACCCACAAAATAGTCAGAAGCTATTCCAGAGATCAAGGGAAAAAATTACCAAAAGCTGCAGGTTAAATCAGTGAAAATTCAATCTAAATTTGGGGAATTTAATCTAAAATTGATGATGACAAAGCAGATGGCACACATATCCTCTTTAGGCATTTTGCCCAAAAAATAGGAAACCAAAGAAGAATTCTTATGCAACAAATGAACATGCTTTAGAGATGCTAAGTTTAAAAAAAATTTTAACTTGACATGTTCTTTAGTTTGTTTTCCCATATGTCCTTTGAAAGTAGGGAACTGATGAACAGATAGATTTAAAGTTCAGCTTCCTCATCTTTAAGACATATTTCTAATGGATACAGACTGCTTTAACCATATTAACCACCAATTTCACAAAACCAGTGAAAAATCTCAGAATAACTTCCTAGTCACTTTTCATCTTCGCTTCTTGACCAAAAACAGTTCTGCTAAAAAGTGCTTTCAAAAATTATAATGAACCTTAACAATTAACTGGCTGAAATCAACAAGCAAAGAAATCAAAACCCAAAATAAAGTTATCTTTCTTTATTCAAAAATAATAATTATCTATAATATAATAAAGAATAATTGTTTATGGATTTAAATGTTTCATTATAGCTATCAATGGCAAATAGTGTACAGTACGTGCAAATAGTCACAATACTAGGTTACTTTCCGTACTTTCAAACTCAGGCAGTTTAAAATATTAGTAGATTATTTCCACTTTTGTATACGTTTCAGCTTTTGTTTTTCTTTAGGCTAGTAAAAACTTTATCATTTATTTCCCTCAACCAATTGCCAGGAAACAACTTTTTAAATTACATAGGCATGTTAGAATTCTCACCTCTGCATCAAATCTATATGCTAAGAACATCTTGCCAAATAAATGAATTGCTTCTAGCAATGACCCATTTTAAAAGAAAAAAAAAACTAAAATTTTTGCAAGGGAAATTAAATTACTCTAATGGACTACTTACCTCAAAACCTACTTATGTTTTATCTACATTAAAACCATTCTAAGAAACAGGGTAAATGGTTGTTCCATTCACAATTTTGCTTTTTCAAAAAAAAAAAGAACCCAGACATAAGGTTCTGTAATATCTATGGTCTCCATGTATTTAAGTCTGCACCTTTTACTGCTTTAAATAGTAGACTTTTTCTGAAGGAAAATAAGCATTGCTTACAAGTTCTTTATGCATTAAAAAACTAAAAACCAATAGTTACTCGTCATTAGAAAAATATCTTCATAATTAAAAGATAACATTTATTGAGCATACTATATATACCAGAAACTATACTTTTTTCTTTTTTTTGAGATGGAATCTCACTCTTGTCGCCCAGGCTGGGGTGCAGTAGCGCGATCTTGGCTCACCGCAACCTCTGCCTCCCGGGGTCAAGCGATTCTCCTGCTTCAGCCTCCCAAGTAGCCAGGACTACAGCTGCTGGCCACCACACCTGGCTAATTTTTTTTTTTTTTTTTTTTTTTGTATTTTTGGTAGAGATGTGGTTTTACCATGTTGGCCAAGCTGGTCTCAAACTCCTGGCCTCAAAGTGATCTGCCCTCCTCGGCCTCCAAAACTATACTTTCTACGTATTGCCCAATTCTCAAGACAACTCTCTGAGGTAGATAGATCACCACATTTTAGAGAAGAGGAAACTAAGATTCCAAGGAATTAAGTAACTCTGGCAGATTGCTAGGCATTCCCCAAAATCTAATCTCTCCTTCTTTCCTAGTAACAGCACTTGAGCTGGGTACATGACCATCCATGGGGAGAAAACACCTGCCCGCCCCTGACTTAGTGTAGGCATAATCATAAGACTAAATTCTCACTGATGCAATGTCAGTGGAAGTAACATGCCATTTCCACATCATGTGCTTCTCTCCCTTCTCACAGGCCGGGGTACAAATGTGGATGAGGCAGCTGTGACCGCACAGATGACAACGGATGGCAGAGCAACAAAATAAAAGAAATGGGCAGTGCTGTCCATCCTGACCCACCTGTTTCCCTTAAGTAGAAATAAGAGAGAAATAACAGAAAGAATGTTAAGACAAAAATAAGCTTCTGTCTTTATTGGGCCACTGTGCTTGGAGGAGTGCCTATTATAGCAGCTTAGCTCATATCCAAATAATTACAGAAATGGGTGCCAGAAGTGGTGTGCTGATGTTACATAAATATAAAATATGAAGCGTTGGTTTGGCAGTTGGGTCCCTCAAAACAAGAAAGAAGATGCTGCTAACTGAAAAAGGTCATTAACTGGTGACCCTTGTTTGTCACAGTAAAATGCCTGGCAAACCTGTCACCTGAGACTCCCTTGAAGGTAGGAGGAACCACATGCCTATACAGCCTATTGCTCTAGGGAAAGTAGATGATGGAAAGCACAGGAATTAGATATTTCTCTGATTCCAGATGTTCAACCAGAATTAATTATCTAACACTGATATAGGCCATTATCACAAAGAAATCCTGGAACTAATTACGTTCTTTGGCAAAAGTCATAGTCTTCTTTACCTTCTACAATAAAAATGTCAGTAGTAGGATATCTTGATAAATCTGTTTCTAGATTAATTTCATTCCTCCTTAATGGGAATTAAGCCGAAAGCACTAAATAAAGTCTTCTCACATTTTGGAAATTAAGAAATGGAATACTTTATCTTAAAGCTTGAAAGAAAATATTTTAATCATGTTATCCAGTAAAGATTTTAATCACAGTTATCCAGTAAATCTTTCATTTTACTTTAGCCTTACACATATCTAAAGTAATTAATAAATATAATATTTCAAACATATTTCCTAGAAATATTGAATTGTTCTAATTGAAGGTTTGTATATTTTGCTACATTTGTTCTCTCTTTATTAAATTTTCATTTCCAAATTTTTTCAAGGATCCATTAGAACCTCATAAGATGAAGCTGTGTGTCTGTTTCTGTTTAAAAATTTGGGGAAAAAGTCATTAGGACACTCAAATATATATCTAAATTAAAATCCTCTATGTTATGGTAGTTACTTTTGTATTCCCATTATATGAAAACTTACTTCCTAGAAGCATCTCAGTCAGTGCAGCCAACTTAAAAACTCAAACAGTACTTGGTTTCACCCACTCTTATCTCCTACAAAATGGAGACCTGATGTATGAGTAAAATACATGGGAGAAAATAAAAAGCCTAACAAAGCACTAAGCCAAAAACTAGGAAATAAAGACAGCCCCTTACTTATGATAGGTGAGCTTACTTATGATTTTTCAATTTTACCATGGGTTTATCAGGACATAACCCCATCATAAGTCCACAAACATCTGGACTTAACCATGGTTTGACTTATAATTTTTCAGCTTTACAATGGTGTGAAAGCAACATGCATTCAGTTGAAACCGTACTTCGGATTCTGAACTCTGATCTTGTCCTGGCCTAGCAATATACAGTGTGATACTCTTGCAATGCTGGGTAGTGCAGCAAGCCACAGATCCTAGTCAGCCACACAATCACAAAGGTAAAAAACCAATACTTACTAACTTCTTGAAGAGCACTACGCCCACTAAACCATCAACAAGTATAGATACTCCAGGGTCCCCTACCAGCTACTCTCGAGCCTCATCAGGAGACAGAGAAATTGATAACCTAGTCGCTGTAGCATCCCCAGCATCCACAATTAATTTTACTTCAATGCTTCAAACATCCTTCAGGTCCAGTGTGCTTTCAGCTGTGTACGTTAATTGTGAATGCCCATACAACCATCCTGATTTTTACTTTCAGTGCAGTATTCACTAAATTACACGAGATGTTCACAGCTTTATTATAAGATCGGCTCTGGCTGGGCAAGGTAGCTCATGCCTGAAATCTCAGCACTTTGGGAGGCCAGGCAGGAGAATCACTTGAGGCCAGGAGTTCAAGACCAGTCTGGGCAACATAGCAAGACCCCATCTCTCCAAAATCTTTGAAAAAAGAAATAGCTAGGCATGGTGGTACACATCTGTAATCTTGGCTACTCAGGAGGCTGAGGCAGGAGGCTCACTTGAGCCCAGGAGTTCAAGGTTATAATGAGCTATGATTGTGCCACTGCACTCCAGCCTGGGTTACGGAGTAAGACACTGTGTCTGAAATAACGTAACATAACATAACATAACATAACATAACATAACATAACATAACATAGGCTTTGTGTCTCAAGAATCAACTTCTCCTTGATAAATAAATACCATAAAGAAGAAAATGACTTCTGTCTACTTTTTCCATATGATACTTTTTTATGCTTCTCTATTCTGCACACATATATTTTTCCCCTGAGAAAACTTAATTTTGTCATATTATTTATCTTCCTGCTAAGACAGGGAAAGTTAACAAATAAGGGCACTAGATCCTAACATCAGTTCTATCAGTAGGGTGCCTGTATATCTGAGACTTCCCAGGACCCCCGATTTGTGCCTGTTGTCCCAGTGTAATTACCATGCCCAAAGATGGACCAGGCTGTAGGATAAATTATAATGAACACACTACGTCTCATAAATGAGCTGTGTGAACTTAAGCAAGTTACAAAACTTCTTTAGGACTCAGTTTCTTCTTTGGTCAAATGAGAATAACACCTATCTATGTGAAGGCACATGGAAAAGTTCTATATAAACCCAAGTTATTACTAATATGGACACAAGAACCAGGCAGGGTGGCACGTGCCTGCACTCCCAGCTACTTGGTAAGCTGAGGTAGGAGAATGCCTGAACCCAGGAGTTCAAGGCTATAATGTGCTACGATCACACACCTGCGAACAGCCACTACACTCTGGACTGGACAACACAGCAATACCTTGTTTCTGAAAATAAAAGACACAAGAGATATCCAAATGCATTTTCAGAAGGCGGCGCTGGCACTGTTACCCTTTAGCTTGCTTTGTATGGTTCTAAAAGTCTCACTAGATACGACTGCAAACATAGAAAGTCATTAAACTTTGTAAGGTCCTGTTTTCTCAACTGTAAAATAAAATGGATACACTAGATGATCCTTACGGTACTTTGCAACACGAGAAATGTAATTATCATAATCATTTTAGTCAATTCTCTCAGATTATAATGAACATATCATTTATATTGTGTCTATCAAACCAGCTACCCTCTGAATTCACAAATTTATTGACCTCAGAGTCATAAATCAAGCTTGCAAACTTATCTGGTTGGCCAGCACAGTATTTTATTAAAGTGTTTAAATTATTTGCTCAATTATCACAAGGACAGAAAACCAAACACCACATGTTCTCACTCCTAGGTGGGAACTGAACAATGAGAACACTTGGGATACAGGGCGGGGAAAATCACACCCCGGGGCCGGGCATGGGGTCGGGGAGGGGGAGGGATCGCATTAGGAGAAATACCTAATGTAAATGACAAGTTAATGGGTGCAGCAAACCAACATGCCACATGTATACCTATGTAACAAACCTGCACGTTGTGCACATGTACCCTAGAACTTAAAGTGTAATACAAAAAACAGAAATAAATAATTTGCTCACTTTTCAAAATAAAAAGATTTCACATAAAAATTATTATTTCTGATTTTTCTTGAAAAATAGTCATATCTAGCTAGCATCATGGGACAATAACCAGCAACAGCCAGTAGAAGCTGTCCCTTTAGAAAGCGCTTGTGAAGTCCAGCTTGCCAGACTCTTCACCCCGTTTGCTTCACAGACTTATGTTACCTGCTTGTGCAGCACAGGTATTTGAGTTTGTTTCCCTGATGTACAAAGAACATATGGCCATTCACGTCTATCTCAATGACTAAAACTGTAGCTTTCTTTCTCTAAATATATTTCCCCAATAACCTACTAATTTATCAATGAAACTTAGACTATGAAATGCTGTGTTAATTGCTTATTCAAAAGAACTACAATACTGCTTACCCTTATACTCTTCTTTTAGACAAAAATAATAACACAGCACAGCAGTTTAAGGATTCAACTAGGAATCAGAAGTCAGATTACATTTAATTTTGTAATGTACTCATTTCCTAATCCCTGACATGGCTTTGTGTCACTTAAAATTGTTTAAACTTTATCACTTTAAACACAAGAGAACAAGTGAGGTAATGTCTAATGTTTGGGAATAAACAGCAAACAATACTTAGTCATGAAGAATGTATCAAAAATAACAAAATGTGAGCAAATCATTAAGTTTACTGGCCTATTAAAAAAGTATCAAGTTGAGGTCGGGCATGGTGGCTCACGCCTGTAATGCCAACACTTCGGGAGGCCAAGGCAGGTGGATCATTTGAGGTCAGGAGTTTGAGACCAGCCTGGCCAACATGGTGAAACCCCACCTCTACTAAAAATACAAAAATTAGCCGGGCGTGCTGGCAGTTACCTGTAATCCCAGCTACTCAAGAGGCTGAGGCACGAGAGGCATGGGAAGCGGAGGTTGCAGTGAGCCAAGCTCATGCTACTTGCTACTGCACTCTGGCTTGGGCAACAGGGTGAGATTTTGTCTCAAAAAAAAAAAAAAAATCAATTATCAAGTTGGTTATTTCTGTAGATGCTTCTATACGAAACAAAAATAAACCAACCATACACCCAAAAGAATTGAAAGCAAGGTCACAAAGAGATGTTTGCACACCTATGTTCATAGCAGCATCAATCACAATAGCTAAAAGGTAAAAGTAACCCAAGAATCCATCAAGGAATGAATGAATAAAAAATGTGGTATATGCATACAACAAAATATTATTTCAGTCTTACAAAGGAAGGAAATTCTGACACATGCTACAACATGGAAGAATCTAGAGGGCATTATGTTAAGTGAAAAATGCCAGTCACAAAAGGACAAATACTGTATGAGTCCACTTATATGAGGGAGCAAGAGCAATCAGATTCAGAAATTCAGAGACAAAAAGTAGAGTAGTGACTGCCAAGGACGGATGGAAGAAGGACACAGCGAGTTTTGTTTAATGGGTACAGGGTTTCAGAAGTTTTTGTTTTGTGTTTTTTGAGACAGGGTTTCACTGTGTTGCGTAAGTTAGAGTGCAGTGGCATGATCTCAGCTCACTGTAACCTCCACCCCTTGGACTCAAGCGATCTTCCCACTCAGCCTCTCAAGTAGCTGGGATGATATGCATGTGCCACCACGCTCAGTTAATTTTTTAAATTTTTGTACAGACGAAGTCATACTGTATTGCCCAGGTTTGTCTCAAACTCATGGGCTCAGGCGATCTACTCACCTCAGCCTCACAAAGTGCTGAGATTACAGGAATGAGCCACCATGCCCCAGAGTTTCAGTTTTGCAAGATGAAAGAGTTCTAGAGATTGGCTGCACAACAGTGTGAATGTACTTAACATTACTGAATTGTACATTTAAAAATAGTTAAGATAGCAAATTTTATGGTATATGTTACAATTGACTAAATGTTTGTGCCTGCCCCCTCCAAATTCATGTTGAAACCCTACTCCCAATGTGATGGTATTTGGAGGTGGGGACTTTGGGAGGTAATTAGGTCATGAGGGTAGAGCCTTCATGACTGGGATTAGTATCCTTATAAGAAGTGGCCACAGAGTTAGCTAGCTCCCTTTTTGCCATGTGTCTACACAGCCACAAGACAGCTGTCTATAAGCCAGAAAGAGGGCCCTCACCAAGAACCCAACCCTGCTGGCACTCTGATCTTGGTTGCCCAACCTCCAGAACTGTGAGAAGTAAATATCCGCTGTTTAAGCAACCCAGTTTATGGTATTCCATTATAGCAGTCAGAGCTGACTAAGATTTGTATTTTAACACAATTAAAAATCTTTTAAAATCTACACATGGACTTTTTTTTTTAAGTATGTACCTGTGGGAGGGAAGGGGTGAAAAAACAGATGACAAAGATGAGAAAGGTGATAATACAAACCATGTTTGAAGATCTAAAAAAGAAAACAATCAAATAAAGCATGAGGAGAGTGGCAGGCAGTTTTATAATTCAGTAAGAGGGGAAAACACTTTCAGAATGATCAAATAAAGACCTCCAGAAATGTGTTTCTCCATAAAAGCAATAAGAATGCTGACCAAAATAATGTCAAAATCAACTTTTTCACAACTCTGGAAATCAAAAATAGGCTTACAACATTATGAGGATTATTTACTCAAGAAAAATGTCTGAGTCTCAGTAAGAATAGTGAGCTTTATTTTTTTTTATTTTTTGCCCTGTTTCCATCACTTTCTCCCCAGCATCACAGGACCCTTGAAAACCCAGATCCTTGTAGCCATGGTAACTATGGAAAAGAAGCACTCTGGCAGAGTGCGTGGACAAGGGAGCAAACAGGTCTGGAGCTCCCCAAAAAGGCACTAACCCAGAAAATTATCACTATATGACCTGGCAGTTAGCTGGAAAAGCCCCATTCTCAGGACTTGTCTTAATAGGACCTGACTCAGAGCCCACTCAATGGGAAAAGCCGTATCCCCACAGCATGTGTTGAAAGCAATCAGCTGCAATTGCCGAACACTGCAGATGCCTCGGCAGCAATACCAGCTATGGCAAATAAGAGGCTGGTGAAACAGAGCAGTTCGACAAGAAAAAGAAATAAAAGGCATCCAACTCATAAATGAAGAAGTAAAATGATCTCTATTTGTAGGTAACATAATCAAATACATAGAAAACCCTAAAGACTCAACAACAACAACAACAAACTGTGAGAAATAATAAACAGCTAGACAGGGTGGTGCATGCCTGTAATCCCAGCTACTTGGGAGACTGAGGCAAGAGGACTGCTTGAGCCCAGGAGTTCAAGACCAGCTTGGGCAACATAGTGGGATCCCGATTTCAAGAAAAAAGTTCCAGGATACAAAATCAACATTATAAAATCACTGGTGTTTCTATACACAACCAACACACTAGCCAAAAAGGAAATAAAGAGAATAATCCCATTTACATAGCAACAAATAGAGTAAAATACTTGGCCGGGCATGGTGGCTCACGTCTGTAATCCCAGCACTTTGGGAGGTTGAGGTGGGCAGATCACTTGAGGTCAGGAGTTAAAACCAGCCTGGCCAACATGGTGAAATGCTGTGTCCACTAAAAATACAAAAATGAGCTGGGCGTGGTGGTGTGCACCTGTAATCCCAGCTACTCAGGAGGCTAAGGCAGGAGAATCACCTGAACTCAGGAGGCAGAGGTTGCAGTGAGCAGAGATCATACCACTGCACTCCAGTGTGGGCGAGAGAGCAAGACTCTGTCTCAAGAAAAAAATTAAAGAATAAAATACTTAGGAATAAACTTAACCAGAGAGGTGAAAGACTTGTATATCAAAAATTCTAAAATATCGATGAAGAAAATTAAAGATACAATAAATAAAAAGACATCTGTGTTCATAGATTGGAAGAATTAATAACGTTAAAATGTCCACTCTACACAAAATGATCTACAGATTTAACGCAATTCCTCTCAAAATTCCAATGGCATTCTTTACAGAAATTTTTAAATATCCTAAAAATTATACAGAACCACAGAACACTACAAATAGCTAAAGCAATCTTGAGCAAAAAGAGCAACACTGAAGGCATCACATTTCCTAATTTTAAAACATATTACAAAGCTACAATAATCAAAACAGTATGGTACCAGCATAAAAACAGACATATAGCCTAACAGAACAGAATAAAAAGCCAAGAAATTAATCTACTCATTTACAGTCATCTGATCTTTGACAAGAATGCCAAGAACACACCACAGGGAAAGGACAGTCATTTCAATAAATAGTGTTGAGAAAACTAAATATCCACATGCTGAGGTGGAAGGATTGCTTGAGCCCAGGAGTTCAAGCTCACAGTGAGCTATGATCATACCACTATACTCCAGCCTGGGTAACAGAGCAAGACCTTGTCTCAAAAAAAAAAAAAAAAAACATACAGTTGGTCAACATATATATCAAAAAATGTTCAACATCACTAATCACCAGAGAAATGCAAATCAAAACCATAATGAGATATCACCTCATACTTTTTAGAACAGCTATCATCAGAAAGACGAAAGACAACAAGTATTGGCAAGAATTTGGAGAAAATGGAACTCTGGTACACTGTTAGTGAGAATGTAAGAAATTACAAATATTCCATCATGTACAGGGAACCTGAATAAAATTAACAGTTGATTTCTCATTAGAAATCAAGGATGCCAAAAGGCAGTAGTATAACAATTCAAAGTGCTGAAAGCAAAGGTCAACCAAGACTTCTATATCCAGAAAAACTATCCCTCAAAAAATGAAGGCAAAATTAAGACATTCTCAAATAAGCAAAACTTGAGAGAATCTGTCACCACCACATCCTACAAGAAATACTAAAAGGAGTCCTTGAGGCTGAAATAAAAACAACACCAAACATTAACTCAAATCCACACAGAAATAGAGTATTGGTAAAGCTATCTACACAGAAAGGATAAATACATTTTTATTTATAACTCTTTCTTTTTATATAATTTAAATGACAATGGCATAAAGCAATTATTTTAAGTGTGTAGTGATGGGCTTATAATGTATAAAGACGTAATTTGTATTACAATAAGAGCAAAGTGAAGTATTGAAGTTTTGCATACTTCTGAATTTAAGTTGATTAATCTGAACTAGGTTGTTTTAAGTTAAAAAAATTTAATTGTAATCCCCAGAGCAACTACTAAGAAAATAACTCAAAAAATACCATAACAGTATCATCAGGAATTACGGAGTAAAGACCTATGAAAATCTCCTCCTCCAAAAAATTAGCAACAAGAGAATTAAAATGGTACACTAGAAAATACATATTTAACACAAGATAAGACAGTAATGGAACTCAGGAACTCTTCTACAAGACATGTAGAAGACATGTAGAAGCCAAACAGGAAAGAGACAGACACAAATGCTACTTGATTATCAGTAATTACATTATATGGAAGTAAATTAAACAATCCAGTCAAACGGCAGAGACTGGCAGAAAACACTTTTTAAGTGATCCAACTATATGCTGTCTACAAAAGATACTGTATATTCAGAGATAAAAGTAGAATAAAAATTTTAAGTAGAAAAATATATACACCATGTGTTATAGGATGAATTGCCCCCCTATAAAAAACTTCATATATTGATTGAAGTCCTAACCCCAAGTAGTTCAAAATGCTAACCCCAAGTAGTTCAAAATGTAACTAAATTTGGAGATAGGACCTCTAAGAAGTAATTAAGTTAAAATGAGGCCATTAGTATAGACCTTAATCTAATCTGACAGGTGTCCTTATAAGAAGAGGAAATTTTAACACACAGATAGACACCAGGGATATACATGCACAGAGGAAAGCCTGTATGAGAACACAGCAAGGTGACCACCTGAAGCCAAGGAGAGAAGCCTCAGAAGAAACCAAACCTGCCAAAACACCTTGATCTTATACTTCCAGTCTCCAGAACTGCAAGAAAATAAATTTCTGTTGTGTAAGTCACCCAGAGTGTGGTACTCTCTATCACAGCCCTAGCAAACCAATACACTGTGATAACAGCAACCAAAATAAAGAGTTGGAGTGATAATATTAGTATCAGACAAAACAGACTTTAAGACAAAAATTGTTCCTGAAGACAAAGAAGGATATTCTGTAATGATAAAAGGATCAATTGAAAAGGAAAACATAATGATTGCAAACATATATGCACTTAACAACAAGGCAGCAAAATACATGGGCAAAAACTGACAAAGCTAAAGGGAGAAATGGACAACAATAATCAGAGACATCAATACCCCACTTTTCCTAATGGATAAAACAACTAAAGACCAACAACGACAGTTATAACACCAAAAGCACAAGGAACCATTTTTAAAAAGGTAAGTTGGATTTCATTAAATTTATAAACTTTTCTGCTTCAAAAGACACTATCAATAAAGTGAAAAGACAATCTACAAAACAGGAGAAAATATTTGCAAAGCATATATCTCTTAAGGGTCTAGTATCTATAATACAAAGAAGTCTTAAAACTCAACAATAAAAAGACAACCCTATTTTTTAAATTAGCAAAGAATTTGAATAGACAATTCCTCAAAGAAGATAAATACATAACCAATAAGCACATGAAAAAAATGTTCAACATCATTAGTCGTTATGGAAATGCAAACTAAAACCTTAATGAAATACAACTTCACACACACTACAATGGCAAAAAATAAAATAAAATAAAATAAGTGGGAAAGAGGTGGCGAAACTAGAGCTCTCATACATCATTCATTACAATATAAAATGTTGCACCTACTTTCTGTTAATCAGGTCCTCAAAACACAGAATTACCATATGGCCCACAATTTTACTCATAGGTATATATGCAAAAGAACTAAAAACATACATCCACACAAAACCTGTTACATAAATGTTCATAGCAGCATTACTCATGACAGCTGAAAAGTGAGACCATCCCATTGTCCATCAACTGATGGATGGATAAACAAAATAAACAAAATTCATACAGTGAAATATTTGGTCATTTAAAGGAGTGGAGTACTGACACATGCTACACATGCATAAACCTTAAAAATATTACGCTAAATGAAAGATGCCAGTCACAGAAGACTTCATACTACATTATTTCATTCATACAAAATGTCCAGAATAGGCAAATCTAGAGTAGTGGTTGATGAGTTTGGGAGCAGGAAAAATGGGAAGTGACTACTAATGGGTATGTAATTTCTATTTGGAGGTGATGAAAAAGTTCAGGAATTAGATAGTGGTGATGGTTGCATACTGTTGTGAATGTACTAAAAAGTACTGAATTGATCGGGCACGATGGCTCACACCTGTAATTCCAGCACTTTGGGAAGCCAAGAAGGGAGAATCACTTGAGGTCAGGACTTCAAGACCAGCCTGGCCAACATGGTAAAACCTCATCTCTACTAAAAATACAAAAATAGCTGGGCATGGTGCCACATGCCTGTGGTCCCAGCTACTCGGGAGGCTGAGGTACCAGAATCACTTGAACCCGGGAGGCAGACGTTGCAGTGAGCTGAGATCGCGCCATTAAACTCCAGCCTGGGCGACAGAGTGAGACCCTATCTCAAAAAAATAAATAAGTAAAAGATAAAAATAATAAGTACTGAATTACACACCTTAACATTGTGAATTTTATGGTATATGAATTGTATCTCAATAAAGTTGTTTTTTTAAATTTAGTCAGGAAAATGAACACCTATAGAAAGACTTCCAAGATAGAAAATAAACTTTATTTTGTCTTATAATCAGTTCAGGTCAAGAAACATTCATTGATTTGGACTGTGATGGATGCTAGGGATGCAAAGACAAATAATAAACCATGGCCGGACGCGGTGGCTCATGCCTGTAATCCCAGCACTTTGGGAGGACAAGGCAGGTGAATCACGAGGTCAGGAGATCGGGCTAACACGGTGAAACCCCATCTCTACTAAAAATACAAAAAATTCGCCAGGAGTGGTGGCGGGAGCCTGTAATCCCAGCTACTTGGGAGGCTGAGGCAGGAGAATGGCATGAACCCGGGAAGCAGAGCTTGCAGTGAGCCGAGATCACGCCACTGCACTCCAGCCTGGGCGACACAGCGAGACTCCATCTCAAAAATAATAATGGTAATAATAATAATAAACTATCCTTACCCTGGAGAAATTTAGTCTCTAACAAATACAATAAGTAGCAAATCTTTAGGAAGAATTTTGGCTTCTTCACCTGGTTTTCACTCTCAAAATATGTCATTTTGCCACAACAAACTTCAATTGAAAACTCAGCAAAATTCAGTATCAGTAGCCACCAAATTCAATAACCAGATGCTGAAGACAAACTAACTCAAATTCTAGCTACAGTCACACTTCTCTTCCAGCACAAGAAGGTCCCAGCTGTGGTCCAGCATCCTCGCCTTGACTGCTTTGTTGCAGTGTGTGATCCTAGCTTGAGGATGCCAAGTACTTTCTGTTTCTGTATTTCCTTACCCTTGCCTCAACCCCTGCCTACTGCTTTTACAAAACCTAGATTTTATTCTGTTAGGCACCTAACCCTTTCTTCAAACACCATTGAGGTTCTTCAGATTATCACAGATTTTAAGTCAGGCCATCAAAGCCTATGCAGCTCCATTCCTTTACGTCTTTTTATTTCATTTTCTTCGTAAAGATCCATAATGCCTGTGCCTGGTGCCCTGCACTGAAGAAGCCAGGTATCAAAACCACCTCATACATTCAGTTGATTCAGAACAGGTACTGCAAACCAGACACAGACAGCACAACGGCACATGAATTTCGTTTGGCATGAGCTGTTCTAAAAACAGTATAATTACTTACCAACAAATTACACCCAAGAGATGGTTTACATACAAACTTACATGTAATTAAGTTTAGCTTCATATGAAAAATCTGAAGATTTGGCCATGCTGGGTCCAAATTCCCATGTGGCAACAATAATGTGAGCCAAGTGGGGACATCGCCTTTCCTTTTGATGAAGTATGTCTCTCCATGACCCTCACCACTCCACAAGGCTACCATGTACAACACATCCAGCTCGTTTCATTTGTGATCTGTTGGCTCTGGAGATGTTGGAGTCTGAGACAAGTCCATGTCCAGGGAGTTAGAAGTTGTGTCCAATCATAAAGCGATCTCTTGGTTTAGGGTTGCATTGCCATGCTCCTCTACCTATGACAACCTCTCCTAGTTTCTCATGCCAACAACTGCTTCCTCTTCCTGTAATCACCAATCCTAAATATCACCTACATACCTGAACTACCCCAGGGAACTCCTGCGAGCATCTTCTGGCCTGGCAAGCTCCTATATGAAGTAGCAGAATTCCAGACCACATGGCAGAAGGCACTGAGGATCTCATCCATAGACTCATTCATTTCCACACTTACTTCTCTTTGAAGATAAATACTCCTAAATTTCTGAGTTCTGATTATTTAAAATGATGTTTTTCAAACTTTACTGTGCATCCAACATATGTGAGGATCTTTTAAAAATGCAGATTGAGGCTGGGCGTGGTGGCTCATACCTGTAATCCTACCACTTTGGGAGGCTGAGGCAGGCAGATCACGAGGTCAGATCGAGACCATCCTGGCTAACACAGTGAAACCCCGTCTCTACTAAAAATGAAAAAAAAAAAAAAAATTAGCCAGGCATGGTGGTGGGCACCTGTAGTCCCAGCTATTCAGGAGGCTGAGGCAGTAGAATGGCGTGAACCCGGGAGGCAGAGCTTGCAGTGAGCAGAGATGGTGCCACTGCACTCCAGCCTGGGCAACAGAGAGAGACTCTGTCTCAAAAAAAAAAAGAAAGAAAGAAAAAAATGCAAATTCAAATTCAATAAATCTGGTGTGGAGCCTGAGATTCTGCATTTCCAACAAGTTCTCTGGTGATCCTGATGCTGCCTGGACTGTGTGGACCACAGTTTGAATAGCAAGGAGTTAGAAGACTTACGAAGAAAGTGTCTGAGATGAGAGTTATCTGAATGAATTAGGCCTACAAGACTTGACTTTCTGACATTTTAAAAGTCCAAAATGTTAATTTTTTAGCATCCTGTGTCAAGTAATATCTGATCTATATAAATAACAACCCTTCATAATGGTCCATGAAGAAGAAATAGATCGTTCCTTTAGCCATTAGGCATTGGTTATTGAATATTCACTATGTGATCAATACTGGGCATTACACATGGGCATCTGCCAAGTTTCCAAATATTTAGAGTGCTTAAAATCTAGTTGGCAAGAAGACTAACGGAAAACAATAACTAGTGCACCACCTAGAACAGCAGATGATTAAGATTTTAATTGCTACAAATGAGTGATTCCCAAGAGGGTAGCATATCAGCATCTGGGTGGAAGGCTAAACACAATTCCTCCCAACTCTTCCTATAAGATACTTACCCTACCCTTATTCTTACTGTCAATCACTGACGAGGGAAATTACATTGAATTCCAGGAATGGCATATTCTTCAGAAGAATGAGGTGGGAAAAATGACAAAAACCACTGTTTTTAAATTGCATACAGAGGGCAATGGAGACCTGGGGCCTGAAAGAGTAAGTAGAAGTGGTGGGCATTCCAGGTGGGAGTTGCTTCCTGTGGTAAAAGTACTGAGGTGGAGATGAGTCTAGGGTATTTATGGGACAGGAAGAAGACCTGTCTAATTAAAGTAAACTAGAGTGTCCCACTCACCATCACCCTATTCTTGATGGAGGAAGCATGGAAACTATCTCCTAAAAACCTGATGACCACCTGTTAAAAACACTGAAGAGATATTTCTTTACGAAAGGCTGAACTAGTTTACCTCTCAGATCCTTTCCAATTTTTCCTCAAGTGCAGAACAAAACTCTGATTCTCTTCTAACCCATAATTCTAAATTGAATCACTTGTCTTGCCTGCTGTTGATCATGGGAGACAACTGAAGAGAAGGTAGATGTGTAAAAGTCCCTATAAACTTAAAAAAAAAAAAAAAAACTAAATCACTGCATTAGGTTAAGTATTCCATTTCTGCTCAGCATCCCCAGTTCCCTAAGACTGTTCTCATAGGGCTATTTTCAACTCTGTCATCAATCGTCTTTGTGACTCTTCCCTGAACCCTTTCCAAATTATCCCCATCCCTCTTATATAGGCAAGTGATGAATTACACTTCAGGTTTTCCCTGAGCACTCCATCTAAAGGAAGTCTCAGTTACACAATATTATCTGCCAAAGCCCACCTCCACAAAGCACTTAATGTACTTCCAACTAGGTTTTCTCATTTGTTGCTTATGAAATATTTAAAATATACATTTAGAAGTTCATATTGTTAAGAAGTTAACATAACAGTAGCCCATATACCAAATATTACTTCCTTAATTTACGGTCAGTGTAGACTTCTAACTTCTAATAAAAAAAAGTCATAGTCTAAGATTGTGGCATATTGTTTTACTTGATAATAATTTTTCCTTCCTTCTTTGTCCTTGCCATGATTCACTGTGGGCTAAGTATATTACTGCGGTATACCATACATACCAACACTCAGATTTAACAAACATTCATATTTTTGCCATATTTGCTTTGCAATTATCTACTTATTTATTTATTCATATCTGTGAGGCCTGTTTTCCATTAGATTCTGTCTTCTCTGGACAGAGCCATATCTGATTATGAACCTCTTTTACACCCATTACTTAGCATAGAGCCTGGCATATAAGGTTCAATGAATAATGCATGAATGACTTTTGTCCTAGTATTAAATAATAGCCATCACAATAGACAACTTATTAAACAAAAGACAATGACTCCATCTTTACTAAAAGTCCAAAGAGGGAAAAAAAGAAATGAGTCTTTATTGAAGAATGGGAGTTTACATTTAAATGCATGCTATAGCTGGATATCAGACATCAGGATGAGTTAGTTGAGCAAGGTACGGAACTTCCCTTCCCTAGGGGCTCCTTTCCCTTGTTCCCTGAATAGCACATATATCTGCCTAGATAACAGTGATACAGAAGATGAGCTCTTCTAGCTCATCTAGCTTACAGATACCAACTCAATGGCTTAAAGAAGGAGAGAACAAAGGAGGAGAAGGAGAAAGAGAAGAAGGGAGGAAAAACTGGAGGGAGGAAGGGGTGGGGGCCTATACGGAAAGAATCCAAGACTACTATAAGACCATAAGAAATCATTCATTTTTTCTAGATTAGGCCAACGGCAATATAGATTATGCCCCAAAAACCTTTGAGTATGAAGTCCATTTGGATGAAATGAAGTGAAGCCTAAGGCAAAAATATAAGAAAGGTCATATCTAACTGTCAAAGAAATCTGACAGTTTTCTCTACCTCCTTCGGCCTGTACTCCCTGCCACCCAATATCTTAGTACAAAATCCTAAAAGTCTGGGTCCCTCCCGCCATGGTTCTCTACATGCTCTCAAATACCAGATACACACTTGTGTCCACTCCTCATCAAAACTTGCTGGGTCTAAGTTCTATTACTTTAAGCTCTTATTCTTCTAGCAGGTCACTGAGAGATACTATCCTTATTATATAAATGGCCGTCTATTACTGAAGATATCGCTTCCTTAATTTACAGTCAATGTGAACTTCCAACTCTCTAATAAAAAATTTCATAGTCTAAGATTGTGGCATATTGTTTTATTTGTTAATAAGTCTCCCTTTCCTCTCTGTCCTTGCCATGGTTCACCACAGACTAAGCATATGACTTAGGTATAGCACTCGATATAACAGAAATCATTTCTAATCAGCGTCATAAGGAAATGTTTTTCTCACTCCACAGACATCTTACTCCACAGATAAAATATTACACAAGCACCTTTCCACTATGCAGTTAGCATATGTCAGCTTGGGGAAGCAGTCTTACCCTCACTGCCCATCACTTTGCACAGCAAACTCATAGATGCAGGGGCCACAGTTTGGCTGAATCCATAGTTTCCACTGTTTCTTTTTGTGTTTCCTCAAGATCAGAAGGCACTACATCTTCATGAAGTGGGTAGCATGTGGATTGGCTTCTTTCTAAGTACAACTTCCTTTCTTCACGAAGCCATCCCCTTATCTGTACCTGAGCCCAGTACCCTGTCAGTTCTGTCCCGAGCAACTTTTCCAATCTCATGAATAATGGTTAACCAAAAACAAAAAAAAACCTCTTCCTATAACACGAGTTTTCAGTGATAAATGAACAAAAGCATCACCGAGCACTCATCTCTGAACAAATGCCAACAGCTGATTCATTCTCTGCATGACATCGGTGGTTTCATCCAACCATAAAGTGAAATATCTGCTAGCGTGCCCTTGATAGTAATCGCTCTTCCACACTCCACTCCACTAATATTATGCCACAGCCAACCATGTCATTTGACAAAGGAGTTTTGTCAATAACTTCTGGTTTCTTTCTAAGGATGTTTGTCTTTAACTTTCCAGTTGATTTTCCAAATGTCTCTTCAATAATATGACTCATACTTATTTTGCTACAAGGATCCTTGAATGATGCTAATAGAATTATAGTCTCTTACCTACCTTTAGCCATATAATACATAAATTTTATAAAGGAAAGCATTATTGTGTGCTTGTCCTAGAAAACTTCAATAGTATAACAGAGAAGCCACTGTGCTTTGTTCGAAAATGACACAGAAACATCCATGGCTTCATGCCACTATTGGACAAAGTTTCATAACAGGCAATGATTACGGATTCATTTGGTCCTAATGGGGATAGCAAGTCCAATAAAAAAACAGTTTTGAGATAGTCATTGTCATATTTCCATTTGCACTTTTCAATTTCAGCTACTGTTCTGAAATGGTCACTCTCACAGATTCCCTCGTCTCTACACATACGTATTCCCATTTTATTTGCAGTGGGATTCAGTTCTCTAATTATGTTTATCGTATTCTGAAATGTAGCATTTACCGTACTATTTTCATCACTATTTTTACACTTTAATGAACTACTTTTGAACCACTTATCTAATTTCGTGAAATGGGAATACAATTTAAGAACAACAAAAACGAAGGGGAACATCACACACCGGGGCCTATTGTGGGGAGGGGGGAGGGTAGAGGGATAGCATTAGGAGATATACCTAATGTAAATGATGAGTTAATGGGTGCAGCACACCAACATGGCATATGTATACATATGTAACAAACCTGCACGTTGTGCACATGTACCCTAGAACTTAAAGTACAGTTAAAAAAAAAAAAAAAAGAACAGCAAAAACAAAAAACAATCTTTTAACAATAAAAAATAAATAAATGATATAAAAATTATATTAGTAAACATGAAGTGGACCATTAACAAAATGTAAGCTATACGCACTCACCAGTGCAGTCTTTGTAGCACAAATACAAGCTTAAATATGATAATAACTTTTAAGAACATAAGGGGATGTGTGCTGAAATCATAATTAAATGGCCTATCTCAAGGCCCTGCATGCTTTGCAACACCCACATCACCCTTCTGGTCTCATTTCTGACTCCCTCCTCGTCACTCCACCCCATCGTGCTGATCTTGCAAATCTTTGAACATATCCACATTCTTTTCTCAGGGCCTTTGCACTGGCCATCTTGCAACTCTATCCCTCAGGTATCTGTATTAAGTAACTTCTCTTACCTCCTTTTAACTCTTTGCTTAAGGTCTCTTTCTCCATGAAGCCTTCTCCATGAAGCCTACTCAACCACACTTACCCTGTCCTACTTTCTCTTTCTTCCAAAGCACTCATCTCCTTCTAGCACCATATATAATTTAGTTACTTGGTTTATTATCTGTCTCCCACCTCCCACCTGCCTGCCCCCAATAGAATGAAAACTCCACAAGGTCAGGGATCTTTGTTTTATTCATTGATATATTCCCAGCACCTAGATCAGAGACTAAGCCACAGACGGAGCTCAATACATATTAGCTGAATGAACAAATAAATGAATGGATGAATGAATTAAATTTTTTCACTGCTTTTCCCTTCTAACCACCAAACTGCCTATGGATCTTACTTTGAGAATTAAAAAGAAAATGACAAGCCATCAAAGGTTTTTAAGCAAAAGAATTACATCAACAGAATGGTATCAAAATAGACAAGCTCAGGAGATGATTTAAAATTTGGAGAGGCTAGATCCAAAGAGTTTAGTTAAGAAGTCAACCAATGAAAGAGATAAGGCCATAAATGTCCAATTACTAGGACTTCTTAAGTAGTTTATTTCAAACCTACAATGCACATATCTATAGATACATTATCAATGTTTATCTATACATACATTGCATACACACACATAAACATATATGTTGAACAAGCCTAGAAGAAGCTAAGGACATTTCTCTATCATATGGATATAATACATATAAAAGCTTATGACTTCAGTCATAGTTAGAATAGCCATAAATCCTAGTGTTCCTGGCACAGTCTCAGTTTATACTTGTTGATCTAATGCCCTTTCCAGTTAGTACCATATTTTACTCTCAAAAGTGTCCTTGTCTGGATTTTTTTTAATTATATAGTCATCTTACTTATAAAAAAGACATATAAGCTGGTCATGGTGGCTCATGCCTGTAATCCCAATACTTTGGGAAGCTGAGGAGGGTGAATCATGTGAGGTCAGGAGTCCAAGACCAGCCTGGCCAATATGGTGAAATCCCATCTCTACTAAAAACACAAAAATGTGTCAATGTTAGTGGTGCGTGCCTGTAATCCCAGCTACTTGGGAGGCTGAGGCACAAGAATCGCTTGAACCCAGGAGGCAGAAGATGTGGTGAGCCAAGATTATGCCACTGCACTCCAGTCTAGGCAACAGAGTGAGACCTTGTCTCAAAAAAAAAAAAAAAAAAAAACACACACACACAAATTTCTTCTTATTTAGACATGATGACCAAGCTTTTGAGGACTTAAGTGGAGTGAGTGTGGGAAGGGTGACAGCCATAATTAATTGTAACATCCACTGGCCAACATAGCAAGTGAGCTGTGTTACACACACACAATTCTTTGGTAAAGGAGCATAGCAACTACTGCAGAAGCAAATGCCACAAACTTCATATATCTAACTTTGGTAAAGAACCCAAACCCTTGCCAGGTCACCTGCATCATGTCAAACCCCATGAGAATTTTCATGTGGTGAACAGACACACCAGTTCTCCCTCTCTGCAACCCCTCTGTATGAAAAGCTGAGATCCAAACCAAACGCTGGAGACACAAGAGAGTACAGAAAACAAAAGCCCTCCTATTATCCTTATGTCCCAGAGAACTTGGAAACTAAGAGAATGAGGAGTCAAGTCTTCACAACAACACTTGTGTTCTGGAATCTCAGTAAATATCCAAGATCTGGACCAGACACTAGATTTTGAAACTTGCATTCCTATCTCTAAGAGCCATGGTAACCATCAGGTCTGCAAACAGGTTTTATAGAAACTGCTCTCCCAAATCACAGGATTTGTCCCAATTAGAGTCAGCTCTAGATATATGGACAGGTGCTAATTTGTATGGCGCTTGAAGACAATAATAATATGGGCTTACAGCCATGGCAGACACTTAATAATTTAAGAATAAAACCATTTTATTCACTATGTGTATAAATAGATGACAAGCAATTATCTCATTCTCCTATCTTTCTTCCTCCTATTTCATTTTTTCTTATGTATTTTTCAGGTTTAATTTTTTTCTGATTTTCTATCTTTACATTTAATAAATAAAAGACTGAAATAAAGCAAGACTCAAAATCTGGTGTCGGAAGAGGGGCGATGAAAAAAATTCAGGATTCCTTAATACCTAGGGTGACCAGATAATTAACTTATCACCCAAACCAGGGCCTTTTTGCACGTGAAAGGGGGTGCTTTTGATAATTAAGATAAATCAACAGGAATAAACTGGCACTGTCACAAGCAAAGCAGGGCATCTGGTCACCTTTCTAATCTCTCATTCATATCCTGATACAAAAGGCATCCTGTGTGTAATGAAGCAACCTCTGCCTCTGTTAAATCAATCAAACTTCAAACACAGTCCTCCCTCTTTCAGGCCAGGCCTGGCTTTTGATAACAGAGCTGGAAAGGTTTTCACCCAACGCTGCCATTCCCTATCCAACACACCAAGCAAAACTGGTTCCAGTTTTTCCCAAGAAAGCAGTCAGCAATGCACAAGAATGTGGATCCAGGCCAGGCCCACAGCAAGCCCCAGGCGAGGAGCCTCTGGTTTCTCTTAAAGGAACACTTTACAACAGAGAAAGCCACCTGGCACCTGGTTAGAGGTTACACAGATAATCCAACCATATAGGTTTAACAAACATTTTGAATGCAAGATCATTTCATTGATGTGTAGGCACATATTAAAACTGGGAAGATCCCAAAAGCCACCTCTCCTGCAAACACCTTGATCTAGGAGAAAACGCCAAAGCATCTGTCCTCAACTATAGGTAACAACCTTGGTTTCTTCGCCTTTGACTGAAATCAGTGTTGCAAAAGCCTTTTAAAAGAGTAAGAAAATAGGCTTTTCTCCCAAGATCACATTGCCCAAGTGAAACAGAACCAGTGCTTACTTTTATTTCTTGCCTCCTGTTCAGAGGGGTCAAACATTGCCCATATTCTTCACTAAATTTAGTCCTGTGGCTGGCAAATGTTAATTTACCTTAATATTTTCCTTCGCATTCATAACGACGGAAAACCAGTTTTGTGATCTGGTTGCAATCTACAGCACGTAGATAATCCACAACAGTGGTAGGCGCAGAAAAGCTCCAGCTGGTTTATCTCAAATGTTCAGAATGATTTTCATTTCTTTACCGACACTACAGTCATTCATAAAGATTCATTGCCAAATGTTGCCCAATACAGTGGTAGAGCGATGGTGAAGCGAATGTCTTAGGCTGGGAAATCATCATGGAAGTACAGTACTGCCCAGACCTCAGAGTCTGCCGCCAAATGCTGGGAATTAAGAAACCACCTGTCATGGAGATGGTGCAGGAAACTGGATTCAAACTAATGCAGACTAAAGTCAGACAAGAGACGGTTTGAGTCCAAGGGGCCATTTACATACAAGAGCTAAGAAAGGTGCAACTGATTTTCCCCCAGAAGCAGCATGATTATTTTTAAGTTCAAAGACATTTTTGCTAATAAACTGCTTCACACAACCACACTGAAGCCAAAATGTACCAATGAAATAATCAAAACAAATAGCTCAATTGGCACTTTTTGAATATTCAACAAAAAGAAAAATTAAAGCTGGTTAGACTGCTGGACGATAATGTTATAGTGTCTCCTTTAAGAGATCAAAATTATGTCTTTGCCATCCTCCACCCCACCCTACCCCACCTCTAATAGTGAAGTGGATAATTTCTGAAGAATACAATGACCCTTTATGACTGGCTTCTCTAGTCAGCTAGGGATGCCATCTGTCTCCCACGCTATATAAACAATCCCCGCAGGAATCTTCAGATGACCAAACAGATTAGCAAACTCCAGATTTTCACACCATCAATAATATCCCCATCCAGATTAGGCCTTTTATTTTAATAACTCCAAAGATAAGGTCAATAACTGATCTTTCTTTCTTTGTAGATAATGTGTGTGTCATTTTAAAGATAACCTCTTGGAATATACAGCCATCTGTTGGGAAGAGAGAGAAAAAAAGCTCTCTCTAGGCAACAGAAGAAATGAACCCTTGAGGGAACAGGAGAAACAGTAAAAAGAAAATCATATATTTATAAGACAAACACATGGAGGGCTCTACTAATTACACTAAAATATTCTTCTTCTAAATGACAAACTATAGAACACTACTCCAGAAAAGACAAGTTTCACACTTTCACAAAGGCATACATATACGAAAAACAGAGTTTGCGTGAGTCTAGGACAGTGAAAGCAGAAATCGTATCCAAAAAGCTAAAGGCCCCCGAAGTTTGCATGCTGTCCACCTCTATCTGTAATGATCACAAATGTTTTCCTTCCTGAAGTTTAATATCGATTGAACCCTTGTAACTCTAATTGTGAGCTCTCTCTACTGACTCCAAAGACTTCTAACTCTAGAAGAAATAAATGTGCCTGTAAAGATGTTCTCTAAATTAATAATAATAAACGACGAAAAGCACCCAAGCGCTGCTAATAGAGAAGACAAGGCATGAGAGAGCCAGACCTCTGCAGTCGCGCGTCCTCGGAAACGTCTACGTCTAAATCTGCAGCCCCAGTTTCCTCCAGGCCCCAAGCTCCAGCAGAGGATGTTCACTGCACATTCCCAACCAAAAAGGAAATGAAGCGTCCTCTCCCTCAACTGATGCTCAAATAGACCCCAAAGTCCCAGTTTCCCGGGAGAACCAAACCATCAAACACATCCTGGTGTCTCTCGCCCGCGTTTCTGGGCAGCGGAAACCGAAATGTCAAATGAATGACCGCGCCGGGGCGCAAGGGAGGAAAAACAAAGCCACCTCCCGCCGTCCGCTACCTGCGGCGAGGGCCGCGCGCTCACCTGGGCTCTGCGCCCGTCGCCGCGGGCTGTGGGTGGGGACCGGGCCGCGGGGCGGGGGGCGCCCCCGCAGTCGCCCGGACCCGCGGCCCCGGTGCCCTCCGGCCGGTCAGTGCGCGCCGCGGAGAAAGCAAGCGGCCGGGGGCGCCGCCGCGCGTTGCATGCAGCTCCCGGCTGCTGCGGCCGCTGCCACGGAGCCGAGAGTCTCTGCGCTGCAGTCCCCGACCCCGAGACCGCGAGAAGCGCCCGGAGAGACGCGGCGCAGGGCAGAGCGCGCCCGGCGCGCCCCTCAGTGGCTCTTCCCGCCGCCCTCCGCAGCGGGCTGGGTCTCGGCTCGCCTTTGTGCTGGCATCTTCCTAGCTCCCAGCGACACCGAGAGCTCCCGAGGCGGCTCCGCGCCGCCGCCCACCCCCGGGTTACGCTGCGGCCCCCGCGCGACCCGCCGATTGTGTCGAGTCAGCAGCGGCGGCGGGAACGCGCGAAGCCATGGCTCCCGCCCGCGCTCGGGAGGGCGCCGGGGGTCCTGCGCCTCCGGGAGGTTTGTGGCCGAGCGCGGCGCAGCCCCGAGCGGCCCCGCAGCTCCCGGCTCCCCGCTGCTCCCTCTCCAGGCGCCGGCCAGCCCGTGTAGCCACCCTCTCACCGCTCCCCGCCACCACCTTCCTCCCGCCCGGGTGCCCGGCGGCAGCTCCAGCCGCGGCGCCCCGGTCGGCGGAGAGCAAAGGGCCTGGCCCCCTCACCTCCAGCCGCGCCGGCGCCCCTCCCGCTAGACGCTTCGGCGGCATCTGTCCCCACCGCCCTGCGGGAAGGCTGGGCTGGGAGCTGCCGGCACGTCGGGGACCGGTGGAAGGGAGGCGGGGGCAGAGGACAGGAGGGACAGCCAGACCTTGGCCAACGGGACCTCCCTGAGGAAGGAGCGGAAGAACGGGGCGGGTGCAGCTGGGCAGAGGACGAGTCCCGCGGTTGCGGCGGAGCCTGAGTTGCTCTCCTTCTACGAAGCCGAAGGACAGGAGGATTCCTAGAGGCGTCGCGGAGGATGCAGGAGACCCTCTGAGGTCATGCAGACAACACTGTTCCTCAACCCCACCAGACAGCTGAGTAGGGGAGTGTCATGCCTCGGTTTCCCCAACTGCAAGGGCAAGACGGTAATACTCATGTCACACACAAAGGGTGTGGTCACGATGAAAAAACTGGATTGTTGAAAGCGTTCCCGGGATACTTTGCCTAAACAGGGCACTAAAATTTAAAATTACTGTATTAATACTTTCGGCTATTTACGTCTATAGCGTCTTCATCAAGCCAGTCCCACGTAGGAGAAAAAGTAAAAATGCTAAAGTGTAAATATATTGTGTCCCTCCCTACCCACCCTTGCGTCTATCCAGATATAGGGAAGATTTATTCCGTTTTACAATTTAACTATATCCATATGGAGTAAGTCCCCAAATAATGGATATCCATTCCTTTGGGACTTTTGAGTATGTGTGCTCAATATTATCCATCACTCCGCCTTTTCTGGTAACAGCAGTTCATTATTCCTGTGGGAACTGCCCTTCCCCCTCACCCACAATGAGTCTTTGTGGCTCCAGGGTACTGACACCTCCCACCCTCAGCCTCCAGAACTAGCCAGTCATCTTCCGGACCGCAGTGATCGGTTCTGGGATGGGCATGTTGATCCGGGAACTCGGTCTGGATGTATTACTGCAGAAAAATAAGCTCTTTAACCTGGTATAATTAAATTGGAAGGACATAAGCCTACGGTAACGAGGACCAACAGTGCATGCCAATGAAGCCACCTTTGAGGGAAGAAAAGCTGAGGGTGAGAGGGTGATGTCTCACTCTCTGAGAAACCTCAGGAGGTAGATGTGTCTGCAGTGAACTCTACCCTTGAAACCATAAATTCTCTCCCTTTTATTTCAAGTCAGTGTCAGCTGTGTTTTGTCACATGTCGCAAAGGAGCCCTGACTCCTTAGTCCCCTGGATCTGTCAGCCCAGGCATCATGTTAGGCTCCTCCACAGAATCAAGGAACCCACCGCACAAAAGACCCAATTCCAGTTCTTGCGGGAAGATCGGGGATCCTAGAGCTTCATTCCCACATGATGTTCTCCTTTACAACTTACTCAAATCCAGCAACCTCACACCTGCAATCCTTAGCTTCCTGTGTGGATTAACCGCTATGTTACATTTTATTCAAAATGGGCCAGGTGCGGTGGCTCACACCTGTAATCATGCCTGAGGCAGGAGGATCTCTTGAAGCCAGGCATTTAAGACCAATCTGGGCAACATAGTGAGACCCCACTAACACAGGAACAGAAAACCAAACACTGCATGTTCTCACTCATAAGTGGGAGTTGAACAATGAGAACACATGGACACAGGGAGGAGAACATCACATCAGGAAGGAGGGGCCTTTTGGGGGTTGGGGGACTAGGGGAGGGATCACATTAGGAGAAATACCTAATGTAGATGATGGGTTGATGGGTACAGCAAACCACCATGGCACGTGTATACCTATGTAACAAACCTGCACGTTCTGCACATGTATCCCAGAACTTAAGTATAATACATTAAAAAATAAATAAAAATAGCCAGGCATGCTGGCCTGAACCTGTAATCCCAGTTACTCTGGAGGCTGAGGCAGGAAGATCAGTTGAGCCCAGGATTTCAAGACTGCAATGAGCTGTGATTGCACCAATGCACTCCAGCTTGAAGACAGAGCAAGATCCTGTCACCTTGTCAAAAAAGAAGAGGAAAAGGAAGAAGGAGGAGGAGGAGGAGGAGGAGGAAAAAGAAAGAAAAGGAAGGAAGGAAGGAAGGAAAGGAGGGAGGGAGGAAGAGAGAGAAAGAGAAGAAAAGGAAGAGGAGGAGGTTAGGGAGGGAGGGGAAAAGAAGAACCCTAAAAATGAATACAGGTTAAGTGAATCACTATTGCTGCCCTAGGTTTTAAAAAACATTTTTGTCTCACTTTAAAAGTCACCCCAACTACCTTTAAAACTTTCTACATATGAACCATTAAAACCGGGACTAAGGCATCAAAGAACATTAATAGCAAAGTCATCCTAAAAATCTCAGACTTGCAAAGGTGTGTAAAGATTAGGCAGGTTCTTTCACATTGCACTCCCCATTTGTCATCACCACCACTCCCCTTCACAGGATCTCTGACCGGGTCTCACTTATCCTCTCGTGGAGCCATTCGCTTAAATAGAACTCAGTATTTCACAAGCTGGTCAATTCTGCTTTGAAACTGCCCTGACATTAGGAAATGATCGCTTACATTGAGTTAAAATACTTCTTCCACCTGACAGTACTCCAAGCACTAAAAACAAACTTGTGAACCACTTGAATTGTCTCTTTTCCAAGATCTTTGCATGACCCAGAAGTCATATGGCGATGTGTCCTGACCCTTCGTCATCCTAGATTGCTTCCCTTCTACAGATGTGCTCAGATTTGGGACTGCTCCTTCTGAAGCATATGGCCAAAGCTAAACCCAAAGGCAGATTCCAGGAAACTCATACTCCAGCCCTCTTCCAACAACACAGAAGGAGCCTGAGAGACATGTTCATGTGGTCTTATATTTTTGTAAAAGCTTCCAAAGTCATATATTTTAACCTGAAGCAATTTGCAGTGGACTGAATGTTTGTGCTCCCCCAAATTCATGTGTTGAAATCCTAACCCCTAATGTGATGGTATTAGGAGATGGGGCCTTTGGGAGGTGATGGAATAAGGGCCCTTATTAAAAGAAACCCAAAAGAGCTCTTCACCCTCTTTCTGCCTCTTGAGGATACAAAGAAAAGATGGCAGTCTGCAACTGGAAGAGGGCCTTCCCACCCACAGCACAACCTACGGGCACCCTGATCTCATTCTTCCGGCCTCCAGAGCTGTGAAAAATAAATTTCTGTTGTTCATAAGCCACCCAGTCTAGGATGCTTTGTTATTGCAGCTTGAATTAAGACAAGACTGCTGTCTCTTTTCATTCTAACTTCCCTGTTGTCCTAATACCCCTTGTTCTGAAAGAAGTGGAGTGATTGTGGACATTTGTGGGGATCTGGCTAAAGGGAAGTTGAGTTGGTTAGGTGGAATACATTTATGTGGTCTGTGGGCATTAAAGTTGTAACAGTGACATCTATTTTGACTGTGCAAAGACTTACAGTCACTTGGGCCCTTCAGTGTTGTGACACAAAAATTATGCCACCAAGTATTAATAACTGCATTCTTCAGCACTCAGCACAGAAGTATATGGGTAACGGGGTAAATGATGTTTGAAATGTATGTACGGATTCAGGACTAGAATATGGAAAACCCTCCCACATCTTATTGTTTATATGTGAAATAAATTTAATAGTGATCTTCCTAAACTTGAAAACAATCCTAAAAATATGTTACTTTCCCAATAATGCATTGTGGACTCAAAAGAAACTCCTCTAAACTACCAATAATAAAAACAAATTTTAGTCAACTTTACTAGTGAAAACACTGGAATATCTATTAACTTTGTAGAACATAATGTCACAAAATCATTTTCATATGAAGAATAAATCAGAGTATAAAGCTGAAATACGTAGGAAAAACGTATCACAGAAGTATGTCAGGCAGTTAATTAATTTAAAGATCATGGTATTTTTCTGTACTTGGTGGTCTAATACTTGTAAGGTTTTTTTTTTCCTCTCTTTTCTTTTCTTTTCTTTTTTTTTTTTTTTTTTGAGGTGGAGTGTCACTGTCGCCCAGGCTGGAGTGCAGTGGTGCGATCTTGTTTCACTGCAACCTCCACCTCCCAGGTTCAAACAATTCTACCTCAGCCTCCAGAGTAGCTGGAATTACAGGCACCCACCACCACATCTGGCTAATTTTTGTATTTTTAGTAGAGACTGGGTTCAACTATGTTGGCCAGGCTGGTCTCAAACTCCTGATCTGAAGTGATTCACGCCCCTCGGCTTCCCAAAGTGCTGGGATTACAGGCATGAGTCACCATGCCCAGCCTTGTAAGATTTTTTAAATGTGTAAATTGCTGTGAATTTTTTTATTCTGGATATATATTATTTTCGGTACCTCACTTTGTATTTATAATGTGTATTTTTTTTCTTAAAGAGTGTCCTGAATTGGGAGTTTAAGACCAGTCTGGCCAACATGGTGAAACCCTGTCTCTACTAAAAATACAAAAAATTAGCTGGGCGTGGTGGCAGGCGCCTGTAATCCCAGCTACTCAGGAGGCTGAGGCAGGAGAATTGCTTGAACCTGGGAGGCAGAGGTTGCGGTGAGCCAAGATCATGCCATTGCACTCCAGCCTGGGCTGCAAGAGTGAAACTCTGTCTCAAAAAAAGAAAATAAAAGAAGGGAAGGGAAGGGAGGGAAGGGGAGGGGAGAGAAGTGGGAGGGGAAGGGGAAGGAGGAGGGGAAAGGGAGGGGAAGGGGGAAGGGGAAGGTGAGGGGAAGGAGAAGGAGTGGGGAAGGGAAGGGGAAGAGAAAGGGAGGGGAGGGAAAGGGGAGGGGGAAGGGAGGAGGAGGGAAGGGGTGTCCTGAATTATATAATCTTCAGTCTCCACAGAACCTGAATCTGTCCTCAGTGTGACCTAATCTGTGTTGTATTCAAAGAATGGGAGCTTCCAGGCCAGGCACCGTGGCTCATGCCTGTAATCACAGAACTTTGGGAGGCCAAGGCAGGTGGATCGCTTGAGGTCAGAAGTTCGAGACCAGCCTGGCCAACATGGTGGAACCCAGTCTCTACTAAAAATACAAAAATTAGCCAGATGTGGTGGTGGGTGCCTATAATCCCAGCTACTCCGGAGGCTGAGGTAGGAGAATCGCTTGTACCTGGGAGGCTGAGGATGCAGTGAGCCAAGATCACACCACTGTACTCCAGCCTGGGTGACAGAGTGAGACTCCATCTCAAAAAATGTGGGAGCTTCCAATTGAAGAGATGACTAATTTAAGCACAATATTGCCTTGAGAGAGTCATTTCTGTAGTATTTTATCTGTCAACCATCCTAAGAGAATGAATTAATAGTTACAGCCGGGGAATTTGTAGAATGACCAAAGGATATCCATTTGAATGCCAAAATATATTCTTAGATGTATTATGACGTTTCTGCCTTTTTAAAGAAAGTATACTAAATATAATTGACTCATTATTTTCATAGTGGCTATGATTTATTTATCATACTCTAATTCAGTGATACTCTTAGAAGCTTGTATGTGTAAGTAGTCTTGCCCTTACCCTAAATGGCCTCAGGCTACTATCGGGTTTTTTGTTGTGGTGGTACTTTAGGAGTAACTTTTTCTCTAGGACCTTGCAATTTTTTCCTGTCACCACTCATTTTTTTCCTTTCTTGATAATCTTTCTTATCACATTCTGATTTCCTGCTTATAGTCTTGTATGGAATTGACAGACTAAATAAATATTAGAACTTTGTCTAAAATGGCTGTGGGAGGGAGGAGGTTCAGTGGATAATGGACATGAACTTTGGTGCATAAATTCTGTGATATCTGTTTTGGTTGCTCAGTATCCTTTCTTTCTGTCTTCTAATTCTCACTCATTACCAATGATGAGAATCTCTCTGGGTTCTCCATTTCACATATTCTTTAAGTAAATATTTAATAACCACTTACTAATGAGAAAGGATCTCTTCTAACTATCGAGGATACAGAGGTGAAGGGAATAGACAAAAATCCCTGCCCTTGTGATGTTGATGTTCTAGTGGGATAGGGAAGCAGAGATCGAATAATAAGCAACATGTGGCAGAGTGTCAGTGCTTGCAAAATCCATGTGTTCTTCTACATTTTCCATCCTCCTTTGCAATTAGGATAGCCATGTGACTACTTCTGGCAAATAGAATTTAAGCAGTTTTGATGGGTGTCACTTGTGGCTGTGAAGATTAAGAATATAGTGTGACTTCTCTCATTCTCTTTGCCTTCACTGGAAACCACAGAGGCCATGCGTTGAAAAGATATCCTCACAAAATGGAAGACTGGATCCCTGAGCCATCATTTGGTGGGGTCCTGTAATGTGAGCAAGAAAGTGTTAAGCTACTTAGATCTCACCCACAGTCAGAGACTTCACTCGTTTGTTTCCCTAAAATGGATATTTGGTTACCAGAAGGCAATATATTGGTCTTTACCAATAAGTATATCCTTCTATATATTTCCCAGGCTTTCTTGTAGTTAAATGGCAATGTGACTAACTCTATCCAGTGAAATGTAAGCAGAACTAATATAGGTCACATCTGGGTTGAGATGGTGAATTTACATAACGTGCCTTCTCTGTCTCCCTTTCTCCCTTCCCTAGAGACCATGAAAGGCCACATTTTGAAAGATAGCAGCATTGCGACATGGAAGTCTGGCTTTCTGAGTTTCACGTGGAAAAGAGCTACCCAAGAGAATAGTTCCACTTACCCCAGACTTGTTACTTGTATAAGAAATAACCATTTCTCATGTTAAGCCACTCATTAGGGAGTTGTCAGAACTGCTAGTGTTACTTCTCCTAAGCACAAATAAATTTAAAAATGTAAATTATGTTCACATAAGTATAAGAAAAGAGAAGACAACGGAGATAGAAAGTTTTCAAGGTGTTGGAATATTAGATAGTAAAGTGAAACACCCTCCCTGAGAAGATGACTTTTAAATAAAGACCTGAGAAAAAGAACCAAACAAGCAGTCATGAGAAACAGGCCAGGTGCAGTGGCTCATGCTGTAATCCCAATACTTTGGGAGAGCAAGATGGGAGGATCATTTGAGTCCAGGGGGCTAGGTGAGAGGATTACTTAACCCTGGGAGGTCCAGGCTGCAGTGTGCTACGATCATGTCACTACTGCACTCCAGCTTGGGGAACAGAGGAAGACTCTGTCTCAAAAGAAGGAGAAGGACAAGGAGAAGAAGGGAAACAGCAAGTACAAAAGTGCTGACTGTATCAGAGATTCTGTCCACCATCACCTTGTTTTTAAGATTCTTTACAGTAGTATTTGCCCATACCAAGTTTCACAAAAAGTATTATTTTTATGACCTTCATTTATCCATTTATTCAAAAAAGTTAAGTATTCCAGGGACCAATACAATGATATGGGTGTAATGTAAATATATTTATGATTCTGTTGCAAAGGTGTTATTATTATTAATGCTTATTTTTCATTTTCTTTTGTGTGTATGATTCATCTTTCTTGCTTGGTAACAAAAACATTTTTTTAATCTAAGAAAAAAAAGCCAACCCGATAAAATTAGTCTGATATAATGGTTAAAGGATTCTATTTAGATTAATTCTCAATTTGTTTAGTTTGGCAAGGCTCAGTCTCCCAGATTTGTCTCCACTCTCAAGCTAATGGCTGGGAGGAAAGGTGGCAATGGTGGCTTCTGTGATTGCATGTCAGTGGCTTGGTTGCTGGATCCAGCTGTCCACATGGCATCCTTGAGCGTACTGGCCTCTCATGGGGAGTGGCCGTCTGGGTTGCCTGGACTGCAGAAGGTTGACTGGTCCCACCCTGATGATTCCACTTATAGCAACTGACGCCTGTGGCTGCTGTGACTCACAGTTTGATCTCACAGTTTGATCTCTCCGCTTGCAAGGGGCCCAGCATTGCTTCCTAGCTGATTTGACCTCCTCATAGTTGCTGCTGCTGCTGCTGCTATAGATTCCTCTAACGTTTAGTCATATGTGCCATCAATTCCATGGCCTGGGCTCAGTAAATAAAGTTAAACTCAGAGTTTCCCTCTGCCTAACCATGACACTGCACCCCTGAATTTACTTGGCTACAGCTGCTCTCAGGTTGGCACCGGGGCATCCTGTGAGGCAGTCTCCTTCCTAACCCTTACATATAAGCTGAAGCAAGAGTCCCTGCCCTAACATATCCACTCTTCTGGGCCAAAGCCCGGAAAGGGCATATATTTTGAGGAATACATCTGCCACACGGTGGGCCTCTCGTATCTCTGCCTTCTCCCATGACCTGCCAGACCTGGAAGAGATGTCTTTTCTTTCACCGCCTCTTCCTGTCTACCTGGGACTTCCTGTGGTCAGAAGCAGAGCCTCTGGGCTTTCCAGTGCCTTTACAGCATGTATTCCCTCCCAAAACCAGCCACACTGCTAAGCCTCCACGGAGGTAAAGATGGGCAAAGAGGTCTGCTTAACAATGAGGGAAACTAAATCAGGAAGTATTTTTAAAATATTGCACTTGCAGTATTGGCAAAGGTACTGAACTCAATAAGTTCACTATATAATTTCTCTTTTGAGGAATTAGTTGCACTATTATTCTAACTTAATGGTGAGGAAATTGAAGCACAGAAAGGATAAGTCATTTACCAGGATGAGCGCCAGGTTTTGAACTCCTTGTCCAGTGGTTTTTCTACCATGGGGTATTGTCTCCCGTGTTAAGCTAAGATAGCTTTAAAATTACTTCTTTCCTGAAGACACCTAAAATTAATCTCACTCTCATTCAAATTACTCGCTTGCTCAGATTTCTTTTGCATTTGTTCCAATCGTTTTTTAAAAGTTTTTTATTTTCTTATTGTTTTTATTTGTTAGTATATTTCATGATGCTACTACCCCCTTATAGCATTTTCAGTAATATTTATATAGGAAAATCCCCAAACCACTTTTCAAATGAATACATATCTTCACAACTTCCTAAGATGAGAAGGCAAAATAAACAAACATATAGAAAGAGATCCCTTAATGCTTTGGTTATTATCCTCTAATATTTGGTTACCATCTGTAACAATATGGTAACAATATGGGTGAATCTCTTAAGCATAATTATGTATCTAAGAAATATCAGCTGGGCAAGATGGCTTAAACCTGTAATTCCAGGAATTTGGGAGGCTGAAGTGGGTGAATCACATGAGGTCAGGAGTTCGAGACCAGCCTGGCCAACATGGTGATACCCCATCTCTACTAAAAATACAAAATTAACTGGGCACATGGTGGTGGGTGCCTGTAATCCCAGCTACTCAGGAGGCTGAGGCAGGAGAATCACTTGAACCCAGGATGTGGAGGTTGCAATGAGCCGAGATTGTGCCACTGCGCTCCAGCTTGGGTGACAGAGAGAGACTCTGTCTAATATATATATATGTGTGTGTGTGTGTGTGTGTGTGTATGTGCATATACGTGTATATGTGTATATATGTATATATATGTGTGTATATACATAGTGAATGCTTTAAAAAATCCAAAATAGATAATTTAATTTACTTATTTTTTCTTATTTATAGAAAAATAGATCAACTCAGCGATTCCACTTGGCTCCAAATTCTAACCCAAAACTTGATTCTGTCTGTTGAGGAGACTGTGAGTGATGCTACAGCTTTTGGCCAAAGGAAAGACCTTTCCCAGAAGCTATATCATTACTGAAACTTGGGCCAAGTAGTCTATGTGGTGATTTAGGACACAGAGGTGACAGCTGATGCAGCAATTAATCTAAGGAGAGCTAAAGTGAAACAGAAACATAGAAAATACATTGCTAAATTTAAAATGTGAGGTCCTCGAAAAATTATATAAAATTAAGAATGTTAATGATGGTACCCTTTTAAGTGTTATTCTTTACCTATGTCCTGTGCCAATGTTATATAACACAAAACTTATCCTTTGGCACTGATTGTCTCTGTATACCAAGCCAATTCTCTGGGACCCATGTTGTACCTTTCCCTGCCCTTCTTTGAGTCCTGAGAGGCTGACCCTATGGACTGCACAGCAGGCTCTCTTGCCCTCTGGAACTGGAGGAGGTTGGAGAGGAGGAAGAGAGAAAAGTGAGAGTGGCCGGGCGAGGTGGCTCATACTTGTAATCCCAGCACTTTGTGAGGCCGAGGCAGGCAGATCACAAGGTCAAGAGATTGAGACCATCCTGGCCAACATGGTGAAACCCCGTATCTACTAAAAATACAAAAATTAGCTGGGCGTGGTGGCACGCACCCATAGTCCCAGCTACTCAGGAGGCTGAGGCAGGAGAATCACTTGAACCCAGAAGGGAGAGGTTGCAGTGAGCCGAGATCATGCCACTACACTCCAGCCTGAGTGACAGAGTGAGATTCTGTCTCAAAAAAAAAAGGAAAGAAAAGAAAAGTGGGAGTGATTTTTTCCTCCCCAACTTCCTTCTCGACTTAGTGATGCAGGTCCAGCATCCCTCCTGTCAGTCCATGCCCTTTCCACTGCCCCAGCCCTCTCTGGACTCCAGGGACATCCTTGCCTTCCCTTGTCCCTTTGTGCCCATAAATAGTAGCAGCATCCCAGTGTTGTGGATCCTGGGGTGCTTCAACATTCCTTGTTAGTTTTCTTAACTCTGCCCAAGCCTCTGCGAAGAGATGTTTCGTGACATTATGTACAACATCGCAGCTCAACATGCCTTCTATTTTCTGCTGAGCTTTTGACCAACATTCTTTTTCAGGATATTTACACTCCAAGAAATGATAGATTCAGACACAGTTAGAAGTCCATTTAGAGTAGACAGTCTTTACAGTTCAGATTAATAGAGTTTGAGTCAATACAAACCAAATCAATTGCCCTCATGTCATTTGAGACCTACCTTCATTGAGAATTTTTACTTACATTTTGAAGGTTCAAAACTTTTAATTTTATCAATTCACCTGGAGATAATGGAACCATAGGGAATTTATTTATGTCAAACATACCCATAGGACACTGAGTGATAATTCCAAAATTCAATTTATTAACTTGTAGAAGAAAATCTCTGGTATCAAAACTATTAGGCCAACCACCCAGGGTTCTCCCTTCTGGTGGGTAATACCATTTAGAATCTGAAATAACATATCAGATGTTTGTATCGTGATGATCACAATTAGAACTAGAGGCACTGGGTATTTTTAAGGGATTTCCCCATGAATTTATGTTGACATATGAATTGCCGTTATATACACAAGTATATGCCTACATTTAAAAAACAAAACCAAACAACACAGTACCTACAGGGAACACTATACAGTAATAAGGATAAACAAATTATAACTACATACCAATACGTCTTGACTTATGATGGAGTTACATTCCAATAAAACCATTGTAAGTTGAAAGTGGGTTTTGACTTACAATATTTTCAACTTACAACAGGTTTATCCAGATGTAAGTCCATCGTAAATTGAGGTACATACTGAATGCGTTCTGCTTTCGCACCATGGTAAAGTGGAAAAATAGTAAGTAGAACCATTGTAAGTCAAGGTCTGTACAACCATTGTCTGAAACAATATGGTTGAATCTCCCAAGCATAATGTTGAGTGAAAAAAGACACAAAAGAGCATACATTATATGGTCAGGATAGCGGTTACCTTGGGTAGGGAGGTTATGATTGAAAGAGAGCCATGAGAGGGGATTCTGGGAAGCTGGTGATGTTATCTTATTTCATGTTGGTGCTAGTTATACAGGTAGTTTCATTTGTGAAACTTTATTGAGCTGTACATTTACAATAGGGGCTTACCTTTTGTATTTATATTGCAAGTCAACAAAAAGTTTTAAAAAAATTACCAGTACCACTTTTAGAACCAAAGCTTGCCCTCTTTTGGACAATGCTATAGACCTACTGACAAACTAACACCCAACTTCTCCAAGAGGGTACTAATTGACAGTACTAAAAGCTTCTCCCATGACATTATTTCAAGTAATAATGTCCAACATTACAACTATTTTACATTAGCCTCTTATCCTTTTTGGATATCTTCCAGATGAAACATAACACTTTTCCAGATGATAACACTCTGGTCCCATTCACAAAATTGCTTACAAATCATTTCTTAAGCTTGACTATTTCTGGAGAGTCCCATTGATGTGTTTCCATTTTTTAATCTCATTGTTTATGTGCCTTCTTGATACATAAGAGCAGTGATTTGTAACCAGATGTGTGCCTTGGAATCACCACACACACTGAATCAAAGCCTCTGTACTTAGAGTCTCTGCCGTGCTCTGAATGTTTGGGTCCCTCCAAAATTCCTGTATTAAAACCTAATGCCCATTGTGATAGTGTTAGGTGGTGGGGCCTTTGGAAGGTGATTAGGTAATGATGGAAGAGCCCTCATAAATGAAATCAGTACTCTTATTTAAAAAAAAAAAAAAAAAAAACCAACAGGTATCTTGTTTGCCTCTCTCACCATGCAAAGACACAGCTAGAAGATACCATTTATGAACCAGGAAATGGGCCCTCACCAGATACCGACTCTGCTGGTGACTGAATCTTGGACTTCTCAGCCTCCAGAATTGTGAGAAATAAATTTCTGTTGTTTATAAGCTACCAGTTTGTGGTATTTTGTTATAGCAGCCCAAACAGACTAAGACAATCTCCTCCCACTTTCTTGTCATACATATTTTAAGAATATGTCCCAGGTGAATTGTTACTTCCATAGTTAAAAACCATGCTCCTATGTGAACAGATATTTATATGCCAATGTTCCTAGCAGCATTATTCATAATAGCAAAAAGGTGGAAACAACACAAATGTACATCAACAGTGGAATGGACAAACAAAATGTGGCATGTACATACCAAGGAATATTATTTATCCTAAAAAGGAAGGAAATCTTGACTCATGCTATGATATTAGTCCAAGTGAAATAAGCCAGACACAACAGGAAAAATATTGTATGATTCTATTTATATGAGATACCTAGAGTAGCCAAATTTATAGAAACAAAGAAATGGTGGTTGCTAAGATCTAGGGTGGCAGGGGAAAAAGTGGAGCTGTTGCTTAATGAATACAGAGATTCAGTTTGGAAAGGTGAAAAAGTTCTGGAGCTGAATGGTGGTGATGGTTGCAAGACAATGTGAATGCACTTAATGCCACTGAACTTTATATTTTTTAAAAAAAGGTTAAAATTGTTCACTCTATTATATATAAATAAAAGTACACACACACAAGACTACTTTCCCGTAGTGTTATTTGGCTGACTTTATACCAAAATAAGCTAAGGGGGGGTCACACTGTTGGAGGAAAATCATCAAATCATCAAATGGTTGGAGGGCCATCTAAGAAACTACCACGGTGCCAGCAGCTCCCCATTTGAAAGGCAGCATTTTTCTCAGCTTTGCAAATGGACAGAGATCTGCACCATGGCCACTTTGGTTCTTGTTTATTTTGTCTGGCTATTGACTTGTGGGACCAAATATTGTGTGCTCAGCCTACTGGCTACATCTGGTTCCTTTAGCTTGTTGATTAAAAGCAGCCTCTTATCTCAATGAACTCCTTAGGAAGCTTAGCCCTCTCTGGCAACAGTTGCCATGCCAAAGGGACTTTGTTTAACCATCATTCAAGAAACGAAACTAATGAGCATTAAAGAAACCTCACAATAAAAATTTTATTTTCACTTTGCGTTAACTCTTTTAAAGAAAATATTGTTTTTCTCTGAGCATAATATAATTATTTTTAGTAATGAATAGTTTATTATTTTAGGCATTTGATTCTTTTCATTTAGTTTATTTATAATGAATTTTATCTTACCACTCAGCTGTCAAAAGACACAGGAAAACCTTCCTGGCCTTCCCATTTAGGGGAAGAATTCTGGTTCATTATGACTTCATTGACCTTCAACATGCAAACGTCTTCAAAATGCTTAGGGTGTATCAACAACATTAGAAAATTACACTGTGATTAAAATTGTCCAAATACTCTTTTTGTAACCATTGTATTCATGACAATCAGACTTTCAGTGGTAGCTTTTCTAATATAACTATAAACTCTCTAACCACTTCTTGAAATCCAGTTGCATATATATCGAGAGAGAGAGTTGTTGTTGTTAACTAAAGCTGTGGCAAATATAAGGTACTATTATTCCTCTTCCTCGCTCCACCATTACACCAAAAAAACCCCAAAATGCCTCTTATGACCTAAAGTTGAGAGTCACACTGCACTGTGGTGGAAATGTGGGGACTTTTCCACCAATGTGGTTCCAAATTAAAGTGCATTGGCTTAAGGCAATTATTTTTTTAGATGACCCATATTTTTTTTTCTTTCTCTTTTTCTTTTTTTTTTAATTTTTTTTTTTTGAGACAGTCTTGCTCTGTCACCAGGCTGGAGTGCAGTGGCGCAATCTCAGCTCACTGCAACCTCTGCCTCCCAGGTTCAAGCAATTCTCCTGAATCAGCCCCCCAAGTAACTGAGATTACAGGCATGTGCCACCACACCTAGCTCATTTTTGTATTTTTAGTGGAGATGGGATTTCACCATGTTGGCCAGGATGGTCTCGATCTCTTGACCTCATGATCTGCCTGCCTCGGCCTCCCAAAGTGCTGGAATTACAGGGATGAGCCACCATGCCCAGCCTAGATGACTCACACTTTTATGGTTAGAAGAATGTAATGGTAATTGTCTTCTCAACTGGCTGCACCCAAGGAGCAGTGGGTTTGGGAAATGCACAACACTTCAGACATTTTTTATCTACCACTCCAGCAGAAACTGAAAGAGTCTATTTCCTTGGTAACAGAATATTGACTTCATCTAGTGCAATGTATTAGTTTCCTGCTGCTGCTGTAACAAATAACCATAAATTTGATGGCTTTAAAAAGCCACAAATTTATAATCTTGCAGTCCTGGAAGTCAGAAGTCTGAAATCAGCTTCACTGGACTAAAGTCAAGGTGTCAGCGGGTCTACCTTCTGTTGGCTCTATTTCATTGTCCTTTCTAGTTTCTAAAGGTCACCTATCTCCCTTTGCCTGAGACTCTTTCCTCCATTTTCAAAACTCATCGTTCCAACCTCTATTTTCAATCTCCATTTTCATTGTCCAACCTCTATTTCCTCCTTCTGCTTCTAACCCTCTTTCTTCTCTCTTACAAGGATCCTTGTGATTACAATGGCCCCATCTGGATAATTCAAGATAATCTCTGATATGGTTTGGCTGTGTCCCCACCCAAATCTCATCTTGAATTTTAGCCATCATAGTCCCCACATATCATGGGAGGGACCCAGTGCAAGGTAATTGAATCATGGGGGCAGGATTTTCCCATTCTGTTCTCATGATGGTGAGTAAGTTTCACAAGATCTGATGGTTTTATAAAGGGCAGTTCCCCTGCTCGTGACCTCTTCCCTGCCACCATGTAAGATGTGCCTTTCCTCCTCCTTCGCCTTCCGCCATGATTGTGAGGCCTCCCCAGCCATGTGGAACTGTGAGTCCATTAAACCTCTTTTTATTTATAAATTACCCAGTCTCAGCCAGGTGCAGTGGCTCAAGCCTGTAATCTCAGCACTTTGGAAGGCCGAGGTGGGTGGATCACAAAGTCAGGAGATCAAGACCACCCTGGCTAACATGGTGAAATCCTGTCTTTACTAAAAAAAAATTACAGAAAATTAGCCAGGCGTGGTGGCACCTACCTGTAGTCCCAGCTACTCAGGAGGCTGAGGCAGGAGAATTGCTTGAACCCAGGAGGCGGAGTTTGCAATGAATCGAAAACGTGCCATTGCACTCCAGCCTGAGTGACAAAGCGAGACTGTCTCAAAAATAAATAAATTACCCAGTCTCAGGTATGTCTTTATTAGCAGCATGAGAACAGACTAATACAATCTCCCTATCTCAAGATTCTTAATGTAATCACATCAGCAAAGCCCCTTTTCCATATAAAATAACATATTCACAGGTTTCAGGGATTAGGATGGCCACTATTCAGTCTGCCACATGTAGCTATATCATCATCTTAAATAATACATTTATATGTATATTCCAGATACTGTTATAATATTAAATTTTGGGCAACAATATGCAAATAGGTGGGCCTTTGGGGAAGAATGGTTAAAGGATGTTGATTTAGCTGGAAAGTACGTTCTTTTCTTCTTCCTCTTTCCTTCTGCCCTTCTGCCTCAAACACAGATGTAATGGCTGGAGCCCAATAGCTACATTGGACTGTGAGGTTAATATTGGGAATGTAATCTATGTCTAGGATAGTGAAGTAGAATAAGCCTAGGCCTTTGCAGGGCCCCTATACCCCAGTCTGAACCTGCCAAACTCTGTACTTATTGCACATGAGCGGATAAACTCTTGGGTACATAAGTCACTGTTGATGTCCATGTTACTGTCGGCCAAACACAATTCTTGCCTAACTAACATCAACAAACCAACTCAGCAAATCTACCATGTCAGTTGGCCCGAGGGGGTATTTGTTGAGAGTCACACTGCACTGTGTGCATCTATATCAGTTGAGCTATCAAACAAAACTTAGCAAAAAGGAAAAAGAGTATGTAGGCCCCTATAACTGAAACCTTCAGTTAGGGCTGGCATCAGACATAGCCTGACTTTAGGTCAAACTAGAACACTAGGACCTAGGTCGGCTCTGCCTCTTTGGGATTTCATCATCAGGCTGGCTCCTTTTATGGTAGCAAGATGGCTGCAACAATCCCATCTTCCTTATATCTTTATTTCCATAATCTCAGAAAAAGTGTGAAAGCATCTCTTTTACTGAAGCTCCTACAAGGTCTTCTATCGATTATTGATTCTGATAAAGTGTGAATTTCCTGGTCTCGCTCTGTCACCCAGGCTAGAGTGCATAGCTCACTGCAGCCTCATGTTCCTGGGCTCAAGGGATTCTCCCACTTCAGCCTCCCAAGTAGTTGGGATTACAGGTGCATGTTACCACACCTTGCTAATTTTTTAAATTTTTTGTAGAGATGGTGAATTAGTCCATTCTCACACTGCTAATAGAGACATGCCCGAGACTGGGTAATTTATAAAGGAAAGAGGTTTAATTGACTCACACTTCAGCATGGCTGGGGAGGCCTCAGGAAACTTACAATCATGGCAGAAGGGGAAGAAAACTCATCCTTCTTCACATGGAAGCAGCAAGGAGAACAGCAGACCAAAGGGGAAAACCCCCTTATAAAACCATCAGATCTCATGAGAACTCACTCACTACCACAAGAACAGCATGGAGGTGACCACCCTCCCCGCCCCCTGCATGATTCAGTTACCTCCCACCAAATCCATCCCACACATGTGGGGATTATGGGAACTGAGATTTGGATGGGGACACAGCCAAACCATATCAGACAGGTTCTGGCTATGTTGCTGATATGGTTTGGCTGTGTCCCCATTCAAATCTCAACTGAATTATATCTCCCAGAATTCCCACTTGTTGTGGGAGGGACCTAGGGGGAGGTAATTGAATCATGGTGGTGGGTCTTTCCCATGCTATTCTTGTGATAGTGAATAAGTCTCATGAAATCTGATGGGTTTATCAGGGGTTTCCGCTTTTGCTTCATCCTCATTTTCTCTTGCTGCCACCATGTAAGAAGTGCCTTTCAGCTCCTGCTGTGATTTAAGGCCTCCCCAGCCATATGGAACTATAAGTCCAATCAAACCTCTTTTACTTCTCAGTCTCAGGTGTGTCTTTATCAGTAGCATGAAAATGGACAAATACAGTTGCCCAGACTGGTCTTGAACTCCTGGACTCCAGCAATCCTCCCACCTCAGCCTCCCAAAATGTTGGGATTATAAGCTTGAGCCACTGTGCCCAGCCTAAGTGTGTATTTCTGAACCAGTCACCTCAGGGAAAAGAAGCTGAAATAGGTTAATTGGTTTGGTTTATGCCAATCAGGATCTACCTCTACAGATGGGAGTGGGGTCCATCCCATACAAACAATATGGCTGAGAACCAGGGAGGGAATCATAAAGTGCCATAGTATGCAAGTACATGAACTCAGAGGTTGTGTAGAACATTTAAGGTGGCAGCAGACCACTTTCCTAAGAGATTTCTTCAGGAACCCAGAAATAGAATTTGCACTATCTCATGGGAACAACAGGAGCCTATCTCTGTCATATGTATAGACTCAGCTACTTTTTTGGACAACCAGTCTAGGTCCTTAAATGTTCAGTCTTTATTTTCCCTTTTCTTAGTCCAATACACCAAATTCTCATTCATCTGTACAGCCAACCTATTATGCAGAAGAGGTTCTTTTACAAATAAGTTCAATCCAAAATAAGGTGAATTTTATTGCTTAATTTTTCAAAAATATAGAAAATAGATATGCAGGTGTCTATGACTGAGATTAAACAAACAAACTATTAGCCATATTTATTTCACATCTTTTTTTAGAAGTTAAATACTATTTTCAGAACTAAGCAGGAAAAATTCCTAAAAAGAACTAAGATGAAAAGAACTAAGCTAAAATGTCCTAATTCCCATTTTCCCTCTCTTCCTCAGAAATAACCACTACCCTGAAGTTGATGTATATAATTCCCATCCTTTATTTGTGGGTTTTTTATTTCATTTTGGTAACATTTTTCTTCATGTGCATATATTCAGATACAAGATATACTATGGTTCAATCAGTTAGTATCCCAGCAAGAAACTGATGGCAACCTCAGAAAGGGTCAATTAGAGACAGAATAAATAGAGGTGTAATGAAGGGACTATTTAAAGAGGGATGGCAATTTCAAAGAACAAGAAGACATGGTAAAACATCCAGGGAGTGATGACAGTGGGAAACCCTTACCACCTCCAAATATGAAGGGGGAGGGGAAGGGAGTAACGATCCCAGGGCCTGGAGTGAGCTGCAACAGTGGAACAGGAGTCAGAAAAGAGCTGAGAACCTCAGCAGAGAAATTAGAGGATCTCACTTGCTGCTTAAGCCAAGGTCTGCTAGGGAAATAAATACCAGGCTCTTGTTCCTTCCTCCCCCAATCCCTGTCTGTGACTTTCAGTGACCAAAACCAACCAGAAGCCAGGAGAACCTATAATACATGATGCTGTCCTTAAAGGTCACTTTCTTGTACCACACAACGGGAAAGGGAAGGGGAGAAAATTGATTTGGAAGGCAAACAGATAATTATCAATGTGATTGTTTTGTACTTTCATAATTAACGCAAGTATTAGCAGATAGTACATAAACTTAATTTTTTTGTTTTTGTTTTTGTTTTGTTTTGTTTTTGAGACAGAGTCTCACTCTGTAGCCCAGGCTGGAGTGCAGTGGCACAATCTTGGCTCACTGCAAGCTCCACTTCCCGGGTTTAAGCCATTCTCCTGCCTCAGCCTCCCAAGTAGCTGGGACTACAGGCACCCGCCACCACATCCGGATAATTTTTTGTATTTTTTTTTTTCGTATTTTTAGTAGAGACAGCGCTTCACCGTGTTAGCCAGGATGGTCTCGATCTCCTGACCTCGTGATCCGCCCATGTCGGCCTCCCAAAGTGCAGGGATTACAGGCGTGAGCCACCGTGCCCTGCCCATAAACTTAATTTTAAAATGATGTGTTAACTACTTCCTTCCATATAACCATAAACTAAAAATCCAAGTTATTAAACTACAAGTTTTATTTCTGACACTACAGTTGTTTACTACTATGCATTGGCAACAACAGAAAAGGGAAAGCGATGGAGAGATGGAGAGAGAGAGAGAGATTGATTCCAGAGTTCCCTGAAGAAAGGGGTAGACTGGTTTTTCCTCTCTGATGTTTTAGGGAGGCAGCAAGACAAGAGAAAAGATTCTGTCTTCTTGTCAATTGAACAACTTCAGAATTGCTGAGTGTTCCATCCTTCACCTTCCCCTAGCAGGAAACAGAAATATGACAGCAGAAACAAATGCTGTCAGCAAATAAATACCATAAATACCATTGCCCTGCCTTAAAAAACAAAACAAAACAAAAACCACAAAATTATTGAGATGTAATTCAAATACCATATAATTCACTCATTGAAAGTGTGCAATTTGATTGTCTTTATTTTTTCTTTATTTTTTATTTTTTGAGATGGAGTTTCACTCTTGTTGCCCAGACTGGAGTGCAATGATGTGATCTCGGCTGACCGCAACCTCCGCCTCCCGTGTTCAAAAGATTCTCCTGCCTCAGCCTCCAAGTAGCTGGGATTACAGGCGTGCACCACCACGCCTGGCTAATTTTGTATTTTTAGTAGAGACGGGGTTTCTCCATGTTGGTCAGGCTGGTCTCGAACTCCCGACCTCAGGTGATCCCCGACCTTGGCCTCCCAAAGTGCTGGGATTACAGGCATGAGTCACCGTGCCCGGCCTGGATGGTCTTTACTATGTTCAGAGTTATGCATTCATCACCACAATCGATTTTAGCACATTTTCATCACCCCAAAAAGAAATCCATACCCACTAAGTCATCACCCTGTTGATGCTCTTTCTTTTTCAGCTTTTTTGATCATTTGATGTAACACTGAAAGAACTAACATTACTACCTAATTTACATAACTCTATGGCATATACAATATATACTTTTCTTCTAAATTCTGACTCTCAAATCTGAAAGACTAAACCAGGTTAATCTTTTGAATGCATAAGTAACATTTTCCCCTTATTTATTACCCTTCACCAGGGATGCCAAAATTAATTTGTTAAACATGTCAATAACTACATGTTCAATTCTTACTCCTTTAAATTACTATTAGATGTGTTCAAGATTTTTAATTACTTTGGTAAAATTTCAATTATCTTTGGCTTCCTGCAATATTGTACAAGATAAGTGAAATGCAATTTTGGATGCAACAGATTGTTTAAAAATTTTAAATGATGTTATTGGCACAAACAAACAAACAAAAATCATGAAATACCCAGAAGATAGTTCTGCTTTATTGGGAATTAATTAGAACATTTATTAATGCACTGCCTTTAAACTTTCTTTTTTAAAATTGATAAATAATGTATGTACTTATTTTTGAAGTACACATGATAACAAAACATTCATATCATTTGTAAGGATCAAATCAGTGTAATTATAGTATAATATGTATATATATTACCTTAACTATGTGTCTTTTCTTTATGGTGGAAGTATTCAAATTATTCTTTTTTTTAACTATTTTGAAATACACAATAGATTCTGGTAAACTGTAGTCACCCTACTGATCTATCAAATACTAGGTTTTATTTCTTCTACCAAAGTGTACATTTGATAGAAGAAATTAATCAACCTCTCTTCATCCTCCCCTCTACCCTTCCTGGCCTCTGGTAATTACCAATCTACCACCTTATGAGATCCACCTTTTCGACTCCCATATGAATGAGAACATGTGATATTTGTCTTTCTGTGCTGGATTTATTTCACTTAACATAATGACCCCCAGTTCCATCCATGTTGCTGCATATGGCAGAATTTCATTCTTTATTATGGCTGAATAATATTCCATTGCGTATATATACCACATTTTCTGTATCCATTCATCCATTGGTGGACACTTAGGTTGGTTTTATATTTTGATTATTGCGAATAGTGCTGCAATAAATATGGGAGCGCAGGTATCTCTAACCTATTGAATTTATTTTCTTTGGATATATACTTAATAGTGGAAATGCTGAATTATCTGGTAGTTTTATTTTTAGTTTTTTTGAGGAACCTCCATACAGTTTTCCATAGTAGCTATACTAATTTATATGCCCATCAACAGTGTATGAGAGTTTCCCTTTCTTCCCATCCTTGCCAGCATTTATTATTCCCTGCCTTTTTGATAAAAGTCATTTTAACTGGGATGAGATGATATCTCATGGTTTTGATTTGCATTTCTGTGATGGTCAGTGATGTTGAGCATTTTCTCATGCATGTGTTGGCCATTTGTTTGCCTTCTTTTGAAAAATGTGTGTTCAAATCTTTTGCCCATTTTTAATCATATTGTTATTATTTTGCTATTAAGTTGTTTGAGCTCCTTATATATTCTGGCTGTTAATCCCTGACAAAAGGATAGTTTGAAGATATTTTCTTCCAATCTGTGGATCGTGTCTTTACTTTGTTTATTTTTTATTTATTTATTTATTTATTTTTTGCTGTGCAGAAGCATTTTAGCTTGATATAATCCTATTTGTCCATTTTTGCTTTGGTTGCCTGTGCTTTTAAGGTCTTATACAAAAATATGTTTTCCTAGACCAATGTACTGGAGCATTTCTCCAATGTTTTTTCCTAGTAGTTTCCTAGTTTCAGGCCTTAGATTTAAGCCTTTAATCCATTTTTATTGATTTCTGGGTATGGCGAGAAACAGTGATCTAGTTTCATTCTTCTTCATATGGAATATTCAGTTTTCCCAGCACCATTTATTGCATCATTTATCGAAGACATTGTTCTTTCCCCATTGTATGTTCTTGATGTCTTTTTTGAAAATGAGTTGGCTATAAATGTTTGGATTTATTTCTGGGTTCTCTATTTTGTTCCATGGTCTATGTGTCTGTTCTTATGCCAGTGCCATGCTGATTTGATTACTATAGCTTTACCTCTAATTTTAATTCCTTCATTTAAGTGTAATATAGAGAAACAAGAGACAGTCCAGAGGGGAGCAAACAAAATAAAGGATTTTAAAAGGGAATAAGTGTAGAGAAGTGTAGAAGTGGATCTTGTTTCACTCTGAAAATGAGAAGGCCGAGGAACAAATTGGCTGTCCTCAAGTTTAAAGAAAGGATAGTTCATCTACATCTCCACAGATGCCTGCATTACTCTCACTATATACACCCTCCCCGGGCAATCTCATCTACTTCCACTGCTTCACCTACTGGTTGTGGATCTACAAGTGGGCAATCTCATCTACTTCCACTGCTTCACCCACCGGTTGTGGATCTACAAGTGGATTCTTAACTTACTGCTCCATCTCTGAGCCTCTTTTCTGGCCCTGGACCCACGTATCCCACTGGATATTTATATTTGAATGTTACAAGAAACTCAAAATGTCCAAACTGAACTTATCTTTCCCCTTGGGGTAGACAGATTCTAAGGTAGCCCCTTGATCCCTGCCACACTGTGTTCGCACCTTGGTGTCATCCCCTCCCCTTTGAGTGTGGGCAGGACCTGTGACTTGCTTCTAACCAGTAGAATATGGCAAAGGTAGTGGATGTCACTCCTGTGGTCATACTATGTTATACAACGTTCCATTTTGCCAGCAGGATCACTTTAGAGACTCTCTCTGCTGACTTAATAACATAAGTAGTCATGTTGGGAGAGCCCAGGTGGCAAGAAACTGTGACCAATCTTCAGAAACTGCATGTGGCCTCAAGGAGCTAAAGTAAGAAGTGGGGACCCTCAGTTCTACAACCACAGGACATGAACTCTGCCAACAACCAATGGCCAACACTTTGATTATAACCTTGTAAGATGCTAAGAAGAGGACCTAGCTAAGTCATGCCCAGATTCCTGACCAACACCCCCCCCAAAAAAAAAAAAAACAGTAAGGCAACAAATGTGCTGTTTAAACTGCTAAGTTTGTGAAAATGTATTACACAGCAATAGACAACAAATTTACCCCCAAATCTCATCCTCTTCCTCTTTTCTTTGTCTCCTTAAATGGCTGCATACTCTACCCTGCTGACCAAGTCATTCTGAATTCTTCCCTCTTTACTACCACATTTAATCAGTCTCTGTGCGCCATCATTTCTGCCTCCTAAATAGCTTCCTCAATCAGCAATTCCCAAACTAGGTCCTATAGACTTCAAATAGGTGTTCTACACACACACACACACACACAAATTCAGTGTCAATTAAGTATGCCACATGTAAATTCAGGTCTTTAGAATTATTTGCCTGCCATATCACTGCCATAGCCTTTTAATTTGTCTCTCTACCTCTATCCTTCACTATTTCCAATTCAGTCTCATAAGACTGCCAAATTTATCTCTCCAAAGCACAAATCTAACCATTTCATTCCATAAATGAATGACATCAGTGGCTTACTGGCAAAATTCAGACAGCCTCAAGACGAAGTTCAGAGTCCTTACCGTAACTTCGATCTAAGTAGTGCCTACTTTCATTCCTCACCATTTCTGCTCTAGTCACACTGCACTTTCAGTTTCCCACAGGGACCTTGCTTTCTCACTACCAAACACACTTGCACAGGTTTTTCCTCCCACCTGGGGCTCCCTTTCTGCCCTTAGTCAACTGGATCACTCCTGTTCATCGCTTTTCACTTAACTCTGACATCATTTCCTCCAGAAAACTTTCTCAGACCCCTATCCAAATTAGATGCCCCTCCTGAGCCTACTGGACTTCCATCACAGGAGGTGGCTTACTTGTTTGGGTTTCAGTCTTTCTTACAAGACAGTGAGGTTCTTGTCTTCTGGAACTTTGCCTTATTAATTTGCTACCCCTAGAGTTAGCATAGTGTCTGATCCAAGCAATAAGTGGTCAGTTAATGATCTAAGTCAGCTCACACCTCATATAGAGTTTGGCAGAAAATGCAGTTATTGACTGCACAGGGAGAAGGCAGAGACTCTTGCAGAAGCAAGATGTAAAATTGGAAAGCAGTCTTTCCTCTGCCTCCAGCTCAGGACCAAGCAAATGTGCTGCTTCTTTCTAGAAAAAGCTGGTGGGAGGTTGAACATGGTTTTTTGAGCTTGAGTCTTGGCTCAATACAGGCCTAAGATCTCCTAAGCATTGGTGGAAATAGTAGGAAGTTGAGGATAGGGCTCACTGACATCTCAGAGCTGCAATCAGTCTTTGTGTATTAGAAGGAAGGCACTGCCATCCTGGCTAACACGGTGAGACTCCGTCTCTACTAATAATACACACAAAAAATTAGCCAGGCATGGTGGCGGGCACCTGTAGTCCCAGCTACTCAGGAGGCTGAGGCAGGAGAATGGGCGTGAACATGGGAGGTGGAGTTTGCAGTGAGCCGAGATTATGCCCCTGCACTCCAGCCTGGGAAACAGAGCGAGACTCCGTCTCAAAAAAAAAAAAAAAAAAAAAAGAAGGCACTGAGCATTGAATGCAGCTCTGATATGGGTTATAGTTTTAATTTGAAAAAACAACTCAAATAAAACATTTAATTGCACAAAAGAAAACCAGAGCCCATATAAGACAGTGTAGATATTGGAGTTCTTAGTCACTGGGTTTTTTCCAATACTTGAATCTGAGAAAGGACTTGGGTGCAGATTGATTATTTAGGAAGTGATCCCAGGCAGCTGAAATAAGTGGGTGGAGAAAGTAAAACAGAGAAGGGAGAAAAGCCAACAAAGAGTGCCTCACTGGGTTGTGGGCAACTGGAGCTGGTTGAGGGTTGGCCCAGGAGCAACTGCCGCCTCCTCCTATGCTCTTCTCTGAACTTTTCAGCTGAATCTGTTTGGGTTGGGCTGAGTGGCCTTCTGTTTTTCAAGGAAAGTCTTGAAGTAGAAAGGCAGAGAGATGCCACTGCCCACATTTGAGGTCGAATGTGGCACTGTGCTTGGAATTGTCCACCATAGCTATGCTGGAATCACCTGGGCTAAGAGTGTTGTTTGGGACACCCGAGTATCTGCTGTGGGTTCTAAAAAGCTAAACTGCATTTGTGGTCATGCATTTTTCTTTATGCTATAGCCAGAGCTGAATATCTGCAATCCATGTCCTCTTCGGAGAAACGTTTTCTGTAAGTAGATTTAAACTGCCTTGTGCCTGCAAATGTTGCTGGGTTTTGTTGAGATTATTGTGTTCTCATTTGAGCAGTTATTACAGATAAGGCCCTGTAATCCTCAAAACTGCAGGAAGCATGTTCAGACATTTTATTCATCTCACACTAGAGAAGAAGTCATAAAAGGAACCAGACTGGGTTTAGTAAAGCTCACCTTGGACTGAATTGCTGCTGTCAAGGATATGATATTATTGAAAATATAACAACACAGGTTTGATAAATGTTTAAGAAATGTTTTTTGTCTCTTTGCTATTTGGAAGTGAGACATTTAAGATTGCAATCCTACTGCTTTTGGGTGTGCATCTCCTGTATCGACATTGGATACTATGCTCTGAGGTGTCATATTGAGGAGGATATGTGAGCTGTTATGAAGGGCATAGTTGTTTTCACTGCCAATCATCTTGGGAAGAGGAGGATGCTAAATCAGACGAGAAGGAATTTTTTTTTTTTTTTTCACCACTCTAGGCCTGGGCTCCAAGAACATACATGAAGCTACTCATAAGTGGTAAAGGAAACTGGTGTCTGCCACACGGAAATACGTGGCAACCAGGCAAAAGAGCACCCCTATGGATGAACCATGGGTACGAAAAGAACTATACCTGGTAGCTAGTTGTCTCCACTGTGCTTCCATTTACCCTGAGACTCATTAAGTTTTGTTAGAGTGAAGAGCCTAACTTCAGCTCAGTTTTGAGGCTGGGAGTCTATCTGTGCTTAATGTAGAGTACTGTCTCCTAAAACTGAAGTAAACACAGTGTGCCCAAAAGAACAAGGATGGACAATGGTGTTACACGCTACAGAAAGGTCAGAAAGAATGAAGACAAGAGTTTTTAAAGTCACCGGGACCCTGCAAGATGGAGGTCAACAGTGCCATCCCCGATGGCCACTGCCGGGAAAGTACTGAAGATCACCATCCAATTACAGTGCCTAAAAATAGGCAGATAAAAGAAGTGGAAACAATTTAGAAATTTCTTTATGTTGCAAATTAAAGGAAATCATAGAGTTTTTCTTAGTTATTGTTTGAACTATTACACCTTTATATTGCGAATAAAGAAACTAAGTCTCAGATTGTGACTTCCCAAGGTCACACAGCTAGAAAGTTAACAGAGCCAGACTGTTTTTCCCTTTTGTTCAATTATTTTCCCCACTCATTTTCAGGCTGGTGGCTTGATAACCAGGGTCAAATAATGGTTTTGGTTTTATTTTTATGTACTCTTTTCTACCCACTCCCTTCTCCCCCAACAAATGGCTATCTGGACATATCTATACACAGAAGATCAAAAGCCAGGGGAATATTCTAAACACAAGATAATAATTAAAGAGGTAAGCTGGGCATGATGGTGTGTACCTATAGCTCTAACCACTTGGGAGGTTGAGGCAGGAGGATCACTGGAGCCCAGGAGTTGAAGGTTGCAGTGAGCTAAGATCACTCCACTGCCCTCCAGCCTTGGCAACAGAGTGAGAACCTATTGCAAAAATAAAATAAAATAAAATAATAAGGAGGCAAAATTCTCCCAGTCAGTCATTTATTGAAGCTATTACCCAGAGCCAATAACATGTGAGAAGGTGTTTTCTGGGCCTTCTGGGAGAGAAAATCATGTACTTTTCATAGAAGTTATCAGCTCTGTCTCCCTCCCCGGACCTGCTGGAGGCATTGGAGGAAGAGGAGGGTGGTAAGGTGAGGATGGTTTAAAAACAGAGATGGAAGACAACACTGTGGGAGGCAAAAGAAGGTTAGCAGACATACAAAGACAACAGGATCCTTGGAAATAGATATTTACTTTGAGACCTTACATTTTTATAGCTCTCTATCTCTTCGGGAGGCCGAGGTGGGCAGATCACGATGTCAGGAGATGGAGACCATCCTAATCAACACGGTGAAACCCCGTCTCTACTAAAAATACAAAAAAATTAGCCAGGCATGGTGGTGGGCACCTACTGTAGTCCCAGTTACTTGGGAGGCTGAGGCAGGAGAATGGCGTGAACACAGGAGGCAGAGCTTGCAGTGAGCAAAGATCATGCCACTGCTCTCCAGCCTGAGCAACAGAGCCAGACTCCATCTTAAAAAAAAAAAAAAAAGAAGAGTAATACATATATATAAAAATTTTCCTACAATACAAAAGTACATAAAAGTATAAAATGGAAGTTATTTCTTCATCTCTCAACTCTAATACTGAGAGATAAATACTGTTAACAGTTTATATATTTATCTCTTTACTATGCATATAAAATAAATATGTGTATGTACAGTTTTAAAAATAAAAACAGGATCATATTATAGATATTATATACCTTGTTTCTTTCATTCAGTGATGTATTGTGAACATTTTCCATTTTAGAACATTCAGATATACTCATTCTTCCTAATAGCTGTTTAGTATGGATATACAATTATTACTTAACCACTTTCCTGTTAATGAGTATGGTAGATTGAATTATTGATTCTAATTCTTTACTCTTCTATGGTATATCCAACACCCTTGCCATGGGTGGCCTCAATGTGGTTTTCTCTGCCTTGACTTTGGGCTCAGTTATGTTGCTTGTTTCAACCATTAGGATGTTATTATGTGACACAAGCAGAGGCTTGAAATGTGCTTGTGGAGTTAGATTTGTCATCTTGTTCTTCTATCATGGCCAAGAAAAGCATGCCCCAGAGAGTGAGGTCCCATTTGCCTGGGCCCTGGAAAGGGACACATGGAGCAGAGCTGTCCCAGATAGCTTGTAGGCAGTATATGACATTAAATGCTTATTTGTGTGTAACACTGAGTTTTAGACTGTTTTCATTAGGCAGTATTACTGTGGCAATATAAGAATTATAGAATGTTCTATAAGAATGTAATATAAGGCATTATAGAATGTTCATTTAGGTTGGTTCTAATTTTTTGTTGTTATAAAGTTTTGTAATTAATACCCATCCTTTTAAACATATCTTGTGTCCAGACACAGTGGCTCATGCCTGTAGTTCTAGCTACTCAGGAGGTTGAGGTGGGAGGATCACTTGAGCCTGGAAGGTTAGGCTGCTGTGAGCTGTGATTGCACCACTGCAATCACACAGAGCAAAACACCATCTCAAAAAAAAAAAAAAAAAAAAGGAAAGAAAATACCTTATAATGCTAAGCCGGATAAGTTCCCAGAAATATAATTGCTAGATGAGAGCTTAGTATTTTTGAAGCCACATAAAGTTGATAGTAATAAATATTAATATTAATAATGTTAGTATTTGTTGATTTCTTGAGAGTTTCCTATATTCTAGACTTTTTTTTTTTTTTTTTTTGAGACGGAGTCTCACTCTGTTACATAGGCTGGAGTTCAGTGGTGCAATCTTGGCTCACTGCAACCTCTGCCTCCTGGGTTCAAGTGATTCTCCTGCCTCAACCTCCCGAGTAGCTGGGACTACAGGCGTGTGCCACCATACCTGGCTAATTTTTGTATTTTTTTAGTGGAGACAGGGTTTCACAATATTGGCAAGGCTGGCCTCGAACTGCTGACCTCAGGTGATCCGCCCGCCTCGGCCTCCCAAAGTGCTGGGATTACAAGGTGTGAGCCACCATGCCTGGCCATATTCTAGACTCTTAGTCTTTTATGTGTCAAGAACTGTAAAGGGTCTGAGAGTTGACCTTACTTGCAAGCTAAGAAGTTATTTTGCCACAGTTTCATGGATGCTGGCAGAGACCTGAAACTCCTGCGTCAGAGATGAAGGACTTTGTTATTCATGACACAGCAATCAGCATGATCGTCAGCATGTTTGCATGAGTTGCTCTTGACCCAGAGTACCAGAGGGACATCACATATCAGTCCAGATGGGTACTTGTACATGTAGCAGGTTGTGTTTCAGTAGGTGATTCCTGAATTTAGGGAATCCAAATTTTTTATAATTGGTGGTAAGCAAGACTTCCCTTTGCTTCGGAGGAAGACATTATTTCCATTTTCCAAGGCTGTTCCCTATGCAAATATTCTTGAAAAGATGGTCTGAAATAAAGCGCATTCAGTGCCTTTTCTAATAAGTCATGTAGAAATGGGAAAGACCTATAGACAATTGTCTCCTAATGGTATTTATTAACTTAATACTCTCTACTTTACAAATATACAAACTAAAACACAGAGAGTGTAAGGAACTTACCCAACATCACACAGCAAATGAATAGTAGAGCCAGGCATATTGGTTAATTTTTTCATTATCATTTAAAACAGTAGCCTTTTTGAATTTATTAAGCTGTTCCATTTATGTGAGAAAAAAATTGTATCTTGGTAGGGCTGTAGCTAGAGAGAATGTTTTTCATTAACAGTTATTTAAAGAAGCCAGGATGCTCTCCAGGAAGAGAAAGTATGGGGATAGAAAGTGAAAGCAGACAAGCTGTCAAAAGTTTCGAAAGACAGTATGCACTTCAGGGCTAATGTAGAAACTTGATTTTTTGTCAGTATGTTTGATTGATGTACTACTTCAATGAGTCTTCTCTACTGATCGCTATGAGGAAGCAACAAAGAAACCAGTGTGAATATGGATTTTTCTATTTGTTGAGGGCCAGAGGAGAAACACTTCTTCTTTGTAATATAATCATATCAAAGAAGGTTTTATAAAGGTTTAGCCTTTTACCATCTGATAATCATCTCACTAAGATATCCAAGTGATACCTTGAGCTCAATTTTAATGACTTTAGTGGAATATATATTTTTGTATTCTGTAGGGGGTTACCACTATTGTAACAATAAGATGTCATCTGTATCTGAATATAATTAATATCTAGAAAAGAATCAGAGAACCTTTCCAATAAAGGGAAAAAAATCCTGAGAAATAAGATTTATAAACCAACTGATTTGAATTCAATGTCTCGGGAAAATGTTCTTTTGATTTCCACTTTTGTCAGCCACCTGAAATTTCCTACATCTTTGATGAGACATTTTGTTGTTGTAATAATGACTTTTAGAGACAGGTCTCACTCTGTCACCCAGGCTGGAGTGCAATGGCACGATCATAGCTCACTGTACCCTCAAACTCTTGGCCTCAAGTGATCCTCCCTTCTCAGCCTCCCAAAGCTCTGGCGTGAGCCACCAGGCTGGCTGCCTTGTGTTTTTTGAAGGGCCGGATTAATCTTTAATTACTATAACCAGGAGCATTCTTATTGTTTTCAGGAATACAGTCAGCCCTCCATATCCATGGGTTCCCCATCCATGGATTCAACCAACCATGGTTCAAAACTATTAGGAGAAAAAAAACTTGCAAAACGTTCCACAAAGCCCAGTGCAGTGGCTCATGCCTGTAATCCCAGCACTTTGGGAAGCCAAGGTGTGGATCGCCTGAGCTCAGGCCAGCCTGGGAAACATGGTGAAACCTTGTTTCTAAAAATTAGCTGGACATAGTGGTGTGCACCTGTAGTCCCAGCTACTTGAGAGACTGAGGTGGGAAGGTTGCTTGAGCCCAGGAGGTTGTTGAGGCTGCAGTGACCCATGACTGCGCCACTGCAGTAGAGAGCGACCTTGTCTCAAAAAGAAAAAAAAAAAAATTCCATAAAAAGAAAACTTGAATTTGTGGGGCACCACATACTACATTGAATCCACATAAATTAAGTGATGTGTAGGCATAATACTAGGTATTATAAACAACCTAAAGATAATTTAAAGTATAGGAGAGGATTGCATAGGTTACATGCAAATACTGTGTCATTTCATGTAGGGGATTTGAGCATTCCCAGATTTTCTTATCCACAGGGGTCCTGGAATGAATCCCCCATGGATACCAAGAAACAGCTGTACTTATCTGAATGTATTACTCGGTTTTAATTTATCAAATCAGTTCTTTAGGATATATAAGTACATGCACATGTTTTTCATACATTTTTTAAGAAAGACATAATTTTCCCCCAAATCTACAGAAGGAATAGTGTTATAGCCCTTTTCATTCCAGAAATAAAACAACTGTATTCTATTCATCTGATTTATTGGCTTCTGGAATTCAAAGACATACTAAATATCCAAAAATGCAGCTGGGTACAAATGAACTAAAGTTCTGACTGCAGTTATAACATTTCACTCAGACATTGAACTCTAAATAACCACATTATATATTTTATTTCCAATCAGTTTTCCTATTATTGTATAGGTTTTCTTGTGCAAAAATTGTGTGGAAGAGGCACTGGCTGTGCTGGGGACACACATTTAGAACATATATGAAAATGACAATTCTTACAGTCACCATGTAGATAGAGAACAGATTTTGAGGAAAAGGATCAGAGATAGGGAGACCCTCAATGACAACCTCTACAGAGAATCTGTAGTCTCCTTTTCTTTCATCCTGATTTTTTACAGCAAGTTGCAGTTTACTCTTTCTTTGTATGCATGATGCCTCAAATGAATTGGAAAATAGGCAGAGAAGGATATAAATAATAAAAACAAAATAACAAAATCTGTGTTGATAATACTTTATGTGACCAAACCCAAAGATTAGGAATGCAGAACAAATCAATCATTCAGTTCTGCTACATACGTTATAGGCTTTCAGATTTGGATGTGTAATGATTACCTCCATTTTCTTCAATGAAGCCCAGGTAATCACAATGCTAACAGATTGATTCATTCATTCATTTATTCAACAAGCTTACACTGAGATCTTGTTACATGCGAGAAACTATGCCAGTATTTGAAAAATGCATTTATTTTATTTTTAAATAGGTTATACATTCAAATGATTAACATAGATGCAAAAATCCTCAGTAAAATACTAGCAAACCAAAGTCAACAGCACACTAAAAGGATCATATACCATAGTCAAGTAGATTTGTTCCTGCTGTGCAAGGATGGTTCAATATACACAAATCTATCAAAGTGACACAACACATTAACAGAATGAAGGATAAAAACCATATATGATCATCTCAACAGATGCAGAAAAAACATTTGACAAAACTGAACATCCTTTCATAACAAAAATTCTCACCAATTAGCTATAGCAAAAACATACCTTAACACAATAAAGGCCATGTATGACAAGCCTACAGCTAACATCATATAAAAATGTGAAAAGTTGAAAGTTTTTCCTCTAAGATTACAAACAAGACAAGAATGTCCATTCTCACCACTTCTATTCAACATAGTGTTGCAAGTTCTAGCCAAAGCAGTTAGGCAAGAAAAATAAATAAAAAGCATCTAAACCAGAAAGAAAAATGTGAAATTGCTTCTGTTTGCAGATGGTATGATCTTATATATAGAAAATCCTAAAGACTTCATTAAACAAATGACAGGGCTAATAAATTCAGTAAATTGTGAGATACAAAATCAGCATACAAAAATCAGTTATGTTTTTCTACACTAACAGTGAATGACCTGAAAAAGAAATTGAGAAAACGATCCCTTTTACAATAGCATAAAAATAAAATACTTAGGAATCAATTTAACCAAGGAGGTGAAAGATCTATACAATAAAAACTCTAAAACACTCATGCAAGAAATTGAAGAAGACACAAAGAAATAGAAAGATATCCTGTGTTCATCTATTGGAAGAGTTAACATTATTAAAATGTCCATACTGCCCAATGTGATCTCTAGATTCAATGCAATCTCTACTAAAATTCCAGTGGCATTTTTCACAGAAATAGAAAAATAAACAACAACAATCCTAAAATTTATATGAAACCACAAAAGACCCCAAATAGAGAAAACCGTCTTGCATAAGAAGAACAAAACTGAAGACATCTTTCAAACTATATTGCAAAGCTGTAGTAATCAAAGCAGTATGGTACTGGCATAAAAACAAACACATAGACCAGTGGAACAGAATAGACAGCCAAGAAATAAACCCACACATATTTGGTCAACTAATTTTCAACAAAGGTGACAAGAATACACAATGGGAAAAAATAGATTCTTCAATAAATGGTTCTGTAAACTGGATATCCACATGTAGAAAGAAAGAAAGAAAAGAAAGAAAGAAAAACAAATAAATAAATAAATAACTTGAACTCCTCTCTTACAGCATACACAAAAATCAATTTAAAAGGGAGTAATGACTGAAACATAAGACCTGAAACTATAAAACTCCATAAAAAAAGCATAAAAGAAAAGCTTTACAATATTGATCTTGGCAATAGTTTTTCAGATTTGATAGCAAAAGGAAAGGCAACCAAAACAGAAATAAGCAATGTACAGTAATAAAACTAAATGTACCTAACATACAGTATCAAACTAAAAAATTTTTGCATAACAAAGAAAACAACCAACAAAATTAAAAGGCAACTTATGAAATGGTAGCAAATATTTGTGAACTACATATCCAATAATGAGTTGATACTCAAAATATGTAAGGAACTCATAAAACTCAATAGCAAAAAAAAAAAAAAAAAAAAAAAAAAACCCTAAATAACCCAATTTAAAAATCGGCAAAGGGCCAGAATAGACACTTTCCTTAAGAAGACATACAATGTCCAACAACTGTATGAAAAGATGCTCAACCTCACTAATCATCAGAAAAATGAAAATTAAACTGAGATATCCCCTCACACTGACCTATCACCTCACACCTGTTAGGATGATTTTTACCAAAATATCAAAAGATAACAAGTGTTGGCAAGGTTGTGGAGAAAAGGGAATCCTTAGACTTTTTTTTGTGAGAATGTAAATTGGTACAGTTGTTATGGAAAAACAGTATAGAAGTTTCTCAAAAAAATTAAAATAGAACCACCATGTGATCCAGAAGTCTCACTTCTGGGTATGTATCTAAAGAAATTGAAATCAATATGTCAAAGAGATAGCTGCACTCCCATGTTCATTGTAGCATTATTCACAACAGCCAAAATGTGGAAACAACCTAAGTGTCTGTCAACAGATGAATGGATAAAGAAAATGTGATATACATATATAATGGAATATTATCAAGCCTTAAAAACTAAGTAAATCTTGCCATTTTCAACAACATGGATTAAACTTGGAGACATTATGCTAAGTAACAGAAACCAAACACAGAAAGACAAAACTGCATGATCTAATTTATATGTGGAATTTAAAGAAAAGTGGAACTCGCAGAACAGAGAATAGAATGGTTGTTACCAGAGGCTGTGGAGAAGGGGACAAAAGAAGATATTGGGGGTACAAACCTTCAGCCATAAGGTAAATAAGTACTGGAGACCCAATGTACAGTATGATGGTATATTAGTCCATTCTCGCACTGCTATAAGAAACCACATGAGACTGGGTAATTTATGAAGAAAAGAGGTTTAATTGATTCACAGTTCCACAGGCTGTACAGGAAGCATGGCGGGGGAGACCTCAGGAAACTTACAATCATGGCAGAAGGTGAAGGGGAAGCACACACATCTTCACCTGGTGGAGCAGAAGAGAGAGGGCGAAGGGGAAGGTGCCATACACTTTTAAACAACCGGATGTCCTGAGAACTGTGTCATGAGACAGCATTTAGGGGCTGGTCTAAACCATTAGAAACCACCCCCATGATCCAATCACCTCCCACCAGGCTCCACCTCCAACACTGGGGACTACAGTTCAACTTGAGATTTGTGTGGAGACACAGAGCCAAACCATATCAGATAGCTATAGTTAATAATAATGTACAATTTAAAGTTGCTAAAAGAGTCGATCTCAAGTATTGTCATGAAAAAAAGGTAATTATGTGAGGTGATTGATATGTTAATTAGTTTTATTGTGGTAATCATTCTACTATGTATACATACATCAAAATATCATGTTGTATATTTAAAATATATCCAATTTTTGTTTGTCAATCATATCTCAATAAAGCGGGGGAAAACTCCAAATGATTTTAAATCAAAATAGTCCTAAAAGGTATACACTGTAAAGTTTTATTCCCACAGAGGTTCCCATCGGCTTCTCCCTGTCACATATCCTATAGGCGGAGTGATCATACATTGTGGTTCCCCAAGAACATTTCCAGTTTATGCCTTTTTTTCTTGGTTTAATTATTGATAGTGCCCCTATTTACTCTCAAAAGTTTAAATAATAAACATGAGAGGAAAAAAATCAATGAACTTGAAAACAAAAGCAATAGAAAAAATTAATGAAACCAAAAGCAGATTCTTCTAAAAAGTCAATAGAATTGATAAACTTCTAGCCAGACTGACCACGAAGAAAAGGAAGAAGACAAAATTACCAATATTGGAAATAAAAGAGGCGCTATCATGACAGACTCCCACAGAAATTAAAATGATAAAAGGAACATAGGAGGTCCTCAAAGTATGTCGTTTCATTCAACTTTGATGAGATTGATTAACAAAAAATTGATTAATGACACAACGGTCTGTGTGGAGTTTGCACGTTCTCCCCATGTCTGTGGGTTTTCTCTGGTTACTGCAATTTCCTCCCAAATCCCAAAGATGGGTATGTGAGGTAAACTGCTGTGCTGAATGGTCCCCATGTAACTGATTGTGTATGTGTGTGTGTGTGTGTGTGTGTGCCCTGAGATAGGATGGCATCCTGCCTAGGGCTAGTCCCTGCCCTGTGTCCTGAGCTGCAGGGATAGACTCTGGCCACCCACACCCTGAACTGGGATAACTGGGTAAATAATTATCTTACTTGTTTTTATTTATTTATTTATTTATTTTTTTTTGAGACAGCATCTCTATCATCCAGGCTGGAGTGCAGTGGCTCAATCTTGGCTCACTGCAACCTCTGCCTAACAGGTTCAAGCGATTCTCATGCTTCAGCCTCCCCAGTCGCTGGGACTTCACGCACGTGCCACCATGCCTGGCATTTTTGTATTTTCAGTAGAGATGGGGTTTCACCTTGTTGGCCAGGCTGGTCTTGGACTCCTGACCTCAGGTGATCCGCCCACTTCGACCTCCCAAAGTGCTGGGATTACAGACGTGAGCCACCACATCTGGCCTACTAATCTTTCTTAAATGTATGTGTAGCTCTCATTTATTTCAATATTTAATACTAGAAGTGTTCTGGTCTTTATTTAGAAATTTGGTGATGTTTTTGTGACCAGAAGTATGTCATAGGCGCCTCTCATTTATATCAATTAGCCTATAATAAAAGTGGTCTCCCAACCCAAATGTCCATCAGTGATAGCCTGGATTAAGAAAATGTGGCACATATACACCATGGAATACTAGGTAGCTATAAAAAAGGATGAGTTCATGTCCTTTGTAGGGACATGGATGAAGTTGGAAGCCATCATTCTCAGCAAACTATTGCAAGGACAAAAAACCAAACACTGCATATTCTCCCTCATAGGTGGGAACTGAACAGTGAGAACACTTGGACACAGGAAGGGGAACATCACACACCAGGGCCTGTCCAGGGGTGAAAGAACGGGGGAGGGATAGCATTAGGATGTATACCTAATGTAAAAGACTAGTTAATGGGTGCAGCACACCAACATGGCACATGAATACATATGTAACAAACCTGCACGTTGTGCACATGTACCCTAGAACTTAAAGTATAATTTAAAAATAAAATAAAATAAGTAAAAGTGGTTTCCTTAAACTTTCAATTAAAGTTGCCGTTTCCAAGAACCTATTGAGGACATTAAGTAAGGATTTACTGTCCTGAAAACAACTCTATGCCCATAATCCAACAACTTAGATAAAACAGACCAATTCTTAAAATACACAAGCTACCTAAACTCACTAAAAAAACAAAAACAAACAGACAAAACCATATAGTTCTACAACTATTAAAGAAATTGAATTTGTAGTTATAAACTGTTCAATAAAGAAAACACCCTGCCCGTATTTTTTTTCTGCAATATTCTGGAAAACATTTAAGGAAGAAACAATAACAATTCTATACAACCTTTTTCTGAATTTATAAGAGAAGGAAACACTTCCCCATACAGCTTATGAAGCTAGCATTACCCTAATAACAAAACCCAGTAACCACAGTATAATGAAAGAAAAATAAAGACCAGGCCAAGTGCGGTGACTCACGCCTATAATCCCAGCACTTTGGGAGGCTGAGGCGGGCAGATCACTTGAGGTCCAGAGTTTGAGACAAGCCTGGCCAAGAAGGTGAAACCCTTTCCCTTCTAAAACTACAAAAATTAGCTGGGTGTGGTGGTGCATGCTTGTAGTCCAAGCTACTTGGGAGGATGAGGCCCAAGAATTGCTTGAGCCTAGGAGGTAGAGGTTGCAGTGAGCTGAGATCACACCACTGCACTCCAGCCTGGGTGACAGAGTGAGACTCTGTTTCCAAAAAAAAAAAAAAAAAGAAAAAGAAAAAGAAAAATACCAATATTCCCCACAAACATAGACACAAAAATACTCAACATATTATTAGTAAATTGGGTCTAGAAATATATAAAAACGGAAAATACAGAATGATTAAGTGGGATTTATCCAAAGAATGCAAGATTGTTTCAATTTGGGAGAAGTCAACCAATGTAATTTACCAGATTACCAAACTAAAGAAAAAAAGCATGATTATCTAAATGGCATTTGACAAATTCAAATTTCTTTCCAACAAAAACTCTCAGCAGACTAGAAATGAAAGGAAATTGCCTGCATATGATTAAGGACAACTATAAAAACCTGTGACTAACATCATACTTGATGGGAACAAGATAGGGACATCCTTCTTTCACCACTGCTATTCAATATCATAGTAAAAGTTTTAGCCAGTGCAACGAGGCAAGAAAAAGTCACTCCAATCAAAAGGGGAAAGAAAAAACTCTATTTGCAGGTGACAGAATTGTTTATGTAAAAACATCCCAAATAACATATAAAAAAATCTCTAAAGCTAGTCCTAAAACTAGTAAGGGAGTTTAGCAAGGCCATAGGGTAAGAGATCAAAATACAAAAGTCAATTATATTTCTATATACTAGCAACAAACAATGGATTTGAAATTTTTAAAAAACTATTAACAAAAGGTAGAAAACTTAAATACAAATCTAACAAAATATATAGTATCTATATGTTGAAAACTGTAAGACACTAATTAAAGAAATCAAAGAAGACCTTAGACATGTGGAGAGATATGTTATCTTGGTTTGGATGAAAAATTATATGGTCACACTATCTACACGGGTAATAAAAGCTACTTTTATTGATTTGTGCATATTCCCAGCGCTTGTTTATGCAAATATAAAATTCTTATCCTCCCTGGTGTTACACAGTACCTCACTTGTTCAACTTAAAATATATCCTATAGAATTTTCCATAAGTATATAGGAATTTTCCTCATAAAAATTTTTTATCATGAAAACAATTTTAGACATACAGAAAATTTATAAGAATAGCATAGCAAATACTCACATACCACCACCTGGATTTCGTTATTTTCTCTGATAAACGTGGTATTTGATTGTGTGAAGTTAATTCATATATTTCTCATTGCATAGTTAGATGCTGTAAATTCTGTCTTACCCCACTGCTGTCAGATGGGGTGGAGAATGGTAGGGGATGGAGTCTAACCAAAATGTATAGGCTTTGAAGCGAGACACAGCCAACTCCACACACCCATTCTGTCACTTATTGGCTGTATGGCCTTTAGGCAAGTTGCTTAACTTTCCCCCGTGTCAGTTACTTCATCAGTAAAATGAGAATATAACTACTACACCAAAGGTTACAGTCAGAATCAAGTGTGGTGATATGATAAAGTACCAAAGAGTACTTTAATCTTAGGAAATGTAAAATAAAGCTGCAGCAGCAGCATCATAGCCTTGACTTTATTCATAAGTTTGGTTAACGGAACAAAGTGAAAATCTACCTGACTATAAAATTTAGTTGGTGGAGCTAAGTGACAGAGACCTTATAAGAAACACTGTTACCCTTGGCCAATTCAATTAACAGAATTATCTTCTCAGCCTTGGGCTGATTCACCAGTGCATTAAAAAGTCAAAGACTCTTTTAATCCTAATCTCTATACCCAGAGGCAGTACTTTACCAAAATATCTGAATTGCCCGCACAAGGCCAGGAACCAGTTAGTGAATTTGCCATTCTTATTTCTTTATTGTACCAAGAAGATATGAAAACTTTGGGTGTTTTGTTTGCATTTATTTGTCCGCGGAATACATTTCCTTTTTTTTTTTTTTTTTTTTTTGAGACGGAGTCTCGCTCTGTAGCCCGGGCTGGAGTGCAGTGGCCGGATCTCAGCTCACTGCAAGCTCCGCCTCCCGGGTTCACGCCATTCTCCTGCCTCAGCCTCCGGAGTAGCTGGGACTACAGGCGCCCGCCACCTCGCCCGGCTAGTTTTTTGTATTTTTAGTAGAGACGGGGTTTCACCGTGTTAGCCAGGATGGTCTCGATCTCCTGACCTCGTGATCCGCCCGTCTCGGCCTCCCTAAGTGCTGGGATTACAGGCTTGAGCCTCCGCGCCCGGCCCGGAATACATTTCCTACTCCAAGGTGAAGCAGTTGCAGGTAACTTTACTGCCATTCGTGTAACTCCAATGTCAAATCATCAGCAGCATATATTCTATTTGGAGGCCTTTTCCTGGCTTACAAGTAGAGAGTGAAACACAGCCTCTATTAGTAGAGCCGTTCAAAATGTATTCGTTCACTCACCTAACAAAAACTTTCCAAACCCCTAACGTGTGCCGGGCGTTGTACTTGGTGTTGAAAATAAACAACAAAAATTCCTGTCCTTAATTAGCTTACAGCTCAAATAAGGGGAAATAAGATACATTGACAATTATGAAGTGCTTTGGGAGAGAATAGAATGGCTTCACAGGAGAGGCTGTTTCTGTTGAGCTAGTGAGACTGACAAGAGGACGGCCATTCCCAGCAGAGTGAGCATAACCTGCAAGCACAAAGACATTCTATGCTAGCAGGCTTGAATTCAGAGTTCCACTGGGGCACTAGGTGCAGAGGAGCCTGGAGGGTTCAGCTGAAGCTATTACCAGTTTGATCTTCATCCTGCTCAATGGAAAACTTCTAATTCAATGGGGGAACCATTAAATGCTTTTAAGCAAAGGCCTGAGATAATGAGATTTACTTTTGTAAAAGATCTGGTAGCCATATGAAGGATACTTTGGAAGGAGTAATAGGAAAACCAGTTAGGAGGCTATTGTAGTGAAAGACAATGTGGTCCTCACGAAATATCTAGGATTTCCATGAATGAAATGATCTGCTTTGATAAATGGGGTAATGTCTGAGAACTATTTATCGACTGAAAATCAAGAGGGAAATCAGCAAGAATATCGGTATGTTCAGCACTATTTCAATCAAAATCCTAGCAGAATTTTTGTAGGTATCAACAAGTTATTCAAAACATTTGGGAGAAAGGTAAAGGAACTAGAAAGTTAAAGGAACAGCCAAAACAAATTTGAAAAAGGACAAAGTTGGAAGACTATACTCCGTGGTTTCAAGTTTATTGAAGACTTCGGGTCCTTTTCTCTAACTTTGTAATTGCTTAAGTTCTTATACAGTTTGCCAGATGGTGAATAGGGGAAAACAAATGAAAAACACGAATTTAATCAGTTTGGTTCCCTGACTGCTTCTTAATATGCAGATTTGAGGAGAAGGTGAAAACTCTCATTACACAGAAACACGTAGATACACGTATCACCCATTTCTTAATTCCACTGATAAACCAGAGGTCATTGTAAGATAAAACATACATAATAAAAATAATTGGCTCTTTGCACTGACGCTTTAAAAACACATTTTCATTTCCTATTAAAAGCTTTATTTGGTCCCTTTCCCTGAATAATGTATGCAGTGCTCATTTCTCCTTCACCGGATCGGCTCAAAGCTTGATGAATATGGCTGTGGTTTGATGGGCAGCCTCTCCATCTCACGTTGAGGCTTGGCTATGAAAAGAATTAGAATAGCAAGATCAAGTGTCAGGCTAAGTAAATGAGGTCTCATCTCGGATCTGATTGCTTATATGAGAGGGCTGAAGTGATTCTTGGCTGCACTCTCAGGGAGAAGAGAGAAATGCATTTTAATTGCCCTGGCAGGGGTAACAGGTGTTCTTCCAGCTACCAAAACGCAAAGCTGCGTTGTCTTTGCACTATAGAAGTCTTTCCCTTAAGTGAGAATACATATTCTTAAAGCAAAACAAATCAGAAACGCTGGCGTGGTGATGCACACCTGTAATCGGAGGACTTTGGGAGGCCGAGGTGGGCGGATGGCTTGAGCCCAGGAATTCCAGACCAGCCTGAGCAATATGGTGATAACCCCGCCTCCACGAAAAAATACAAAAATTAGCCAGACGTGGTGGCGCGCTCCTGTGGTTCCAGCTATGGGGGAGGCTGAGATTGGAGGATCGCTTGAGCTCGGGAGGTCGAGGCTGCAGTGAGCAGAAATCGCACCACTGTAATCCACCCTGGGCCACAGAGGAAGACCCTATCTCAAAAAAGCAAACCACCAAAAAAACCAGGGACAGTTCAATGCTCTTTTTCGTTTCATAGCTACTTAACACTCAAATTTACAAATACCTATTAACTCGTCGACAGGGCAAGAAATAATTTATGCTGAAGAGACGAAAGACCAGAAAGCACATTTCTGTGTTTTACTCTCCATGCGGCCATCATGGACGAGGACGAAGAGGGACATGATTTTTCCTTTAACAAGAAGAATGCTTAAGCTCTGAATTTTAAACTAATTTTTATGCTCGTTACTCTGCTGTAGGGTATGTATTTACCAAGATTAGCAGAACACCGTGAGTTCACCAGGCAGAGACAAGTCACTGTGAAGTAGATAGCACAGGACCTCCCGGAGGGCAGCGGCCAGAAACTACATATCCCGGCGTGCCCCGCTCGAGAGCACAATGGAGCCTCTCGTCATTCGGTTCACGACGTTACGCATTCCCTGAGCGCCGCCGGATGCCGGCCTGGGTCCCGCCCAGGGCGGAGGGCCCTCCTGGGCCTGGAAAACTACAGTTCCCGACATGCCCTGCCACGGGTGCGCCTGCGTACCGGAGCTACTGCGCCGGGGAGCGGGTTGGTTTAAAACGCTGTGTTAGTTTCAAGGAAACCCGCCCGCCTGTAGCAGTACGGAGCCTCAGGCGGACAGATGGACTGTAGGGTGAGGCTGCCGGGCCCTGGGCGGGTGAGCTGTGGTCGGAGGCTCGTTGGGGAGAGGCGTCGGCTCAGATAAGGACAGTCACCACTCCCTGGCGCCCTCTCCCTGTCCTAACGGAGTCCAGTCTCGCTCCCTGGACCTCAGGGCCCTGATTTAAGGCGCTTCGGCGTTGGCTGCTGATGAAAGCCATTTAGGAGTGAAGTTTGCATTGGCCTGGCTCCAGCTGAGGGATGGGAGATAGTCGCCGAAGCCTCCAGATAAGCCCAATACCATCTTTATTTATGTGTTAAGTTGGAGGTTAATAGGTTCCTGGGAAGGCTATTTCGGCGTTAATGTTTGATTTTTACCCCCAGTTAATCCTGCCTGGCTTGCTTACCAGAATATAGGTGTCAGGAATTTGCATTTGTTCTTTACGGCTTCTGCAGTACCTGGCGCTTTTGCTAGAACGGAATAGATATTCGTTAAGTTCCTGTCGAAGTAGTCTCCTGTTTGTTTACCACCCATAATTTCCCAGGCACTGTACTGGGCTCTAAAGATAGAAAAGTGTCTATTTTGACCCCACTTTAGGGAAGTTCTATTAGTCTGCCCTAAATGCCCGCACACACGTGCTTCTAATTTGTTAATCTTGGCGTGCTCAGGACTAGGTCCTTTAATCCTTTCTGTTCTCTGTTACCCCGCCTTATGGTTTTCTTGAGCTCTTCAGAGACTAATCTCCAGTCCACACCTCATCCCCAAACTTTAGATCCACAAATTCAGTAATGTATCTTTCATGTTTTAAATTTGACATTTTAAAAACTACTATCTTTTCCACAAAACGGATTCTTCCTTAATAAGTTTCCGTTGTCTCAGTGATAGCACCATCCAGGCCAAAAACCTTGGAGTAATCTTGGCTTTTTCCTTTCCCTCATATCTCATATCTAATACATCAGCAAAAGCTGTCTTTCAAGTATATCTAGCTACTAACCTCTCTTACAGTAAGAATACCACTGCTGTCACCTTGGTTCTGACCAGCAGCATCTCTACTTCTGCTCTTGTTCTTCCACCATTTCGAGTGGGAGGGAGTCAAAGTGATCCAGTTAAAAGGAAAATTAGATAGCATTCCTCAGCTATAGACCCCCAGTGGCTCTGAGAATCACTGACAGCAAAAGCCAGACTTTTACATTGGCCTTCAAGGCCCTGTGTATTCTGATTTATTTATTTATTTTTTCTTTGAGACAGTCTCGCTCAGTCGCCCAGGCTGGAGCACAGTGGCGCGATCTCAGCTCGCTGCAAGCTCCCCCTCCTGCGTTCACGCCATTCTTCTGCTTCAGCCTCCTGAGTAGCTGGGAGTAGCTACAGGCGCATGCCATCACGCCTGGCTTTTTTTTTTTTTTTTTTTTTTTTTTGTATTTTTAGTAGAGACAGGGTTTCACCGTATTAGCCAGGATGGTCTCCATCTCCTGACCTCGTGATCCGCCCGCCTCGGCCTCCCAAAGTGCTGAGATTACAGGCGTGAGCCACCGCTCCCGGCCGTATTCTGGTTTTATTATTACCATCTCACTTCATCTGTCAATGTTTTCTGTGTTACTCCTTCCTCTCCAGCCAAACCCATGTCATTATTGTGTGTGAACTCATCAGACCTTCTAACTTCAGGCCTTTGCACTTGCTGTTTCCGTCTTCTGGGCCTTTCTGCCCTCTGATATCTATATAGCAGGTCTTTGCTCAAATGTTATGAGGCTTTCTTTGACCACACTGCTTAAAATGAAAACCTGCCCTGCAGCCTCCATCCCACGTTCTTTCCTATTTCATTTTCCTCCTTTGCACTTATCAGCAATAAACAGACTATGTATTTTACTTACTGTCTGTCTTCTTCAACCGGAATATAAGCTCCGCGAAGGCAGGGAGTTTTGTCCGTACTGCTCTACCCCGCCCACGCCCCGCGCCATTGCCTATAACAGTGTCTAGCTCTTGGTAAATGTTCAGGAAATGTTTGTTAGATGTGAGTGAATGAAGATAGTGTTACCATATTATTTTCCAGTGGTTGTGATAAACAACATTGACTCCCTGGACTGTTATTTTGGAACCAATGGCATATACTTGTATATGCTTTTGCCAGTGTGCACCTATTGCCAGGTGTAGGAATGGAGCCTGTGTCCACAGAAGCAAGTGTTCTCTTTTCAAAGTCATCTGGCTTTTACTAGTATATTACTTGTGACATGGGTCTTTTTCTTGCCATGCTTTCCATAAGGTTACCTGCCTAGAAGCTCTTTGGAAATTTTCCCCCTAAACATTAAGACAGAATTCTATTAGTTTGATAATGATATCTGCATAGAAATTAGTTATGAATGAACTTTTTTAAAATTAAAAGTTTATATCTCAGTATTTTTATTGCTGTTACTATCAAGCATTAGGACTTAGGTTCAAGGCAGCCATCAATATTTGCTCCTTTTCAAACACAACAAAGCACAGATATGTTAAAGCTGTTTTCTCTTTGCTAGAATGTCAGCCAGTAGAGGTAGATTCTTTTCATGTAAGACTGTTCTTCTTAGACTATGAGCCATAGAACTATGACTTACGAGGATCTGCCAAGTGGCAAATGGAGAGTGTGTGTGTATTTATGTGTGTATAGGTGTGGGTGGCATTTCTGCTATCCCTGCTTTGGGCCTACCAGATAGGGAGGACAGACAAGGGTATGAGCAGCTGCAGCGAAAATGAGAATCTTTCTCTAACTTTAAGCCCCAACTTGGTAGATTAATTTACTGGATTGAAAGTTCTTATCTCATACTTTAACAGCCTCCCGGATACTTGGGGACTCTGCCTGGTGGCTTTAAGACTGTCCTCTTGCTACTCAGCCATCATTGCCCCCTCCCTTGCTTCCAAGGACTCTCCTGACCTTGGCATTGTTTGGTTTTTGTTTTTGTTTTCCCATGGTGGGAAGTGGAGGTGGTAGTTGGAGGGAAGGTTTTCAGCTAATCCTGAGACTCGTTTTTATCTTTATTTTTTTAGAGACAGGGCCTTGCTTTGTCACCCAGGTTGGGGTGCAGTGGCACAATCATAGCTCACTGCAGCCTCTACCTCCTGGGCTCAAGTGATCCTTGTGCCTCAGCCTCCCGAGTAGCTAGGGCTATAGGCACAGGCCACCATGCCCAGCTCATTTCTAAACATTTTTAGTAGAGAATAGGGTCTTGCCATGTGGGCCAGGCTGATCTGGAACTCCCGGCCTCAAGTGATCCTCCCACATAGGCCTTTCAAAAATGCTGGGACTACAGGCATGAGCCACTGTGCCTGGCCATGAGATCTGTTTTTAGTAAATCCCCAAAGGCTAGATTGGCTTAATTTTTGCATCAGCAACTTTGATGACCTGAACAGGATTCTCAGCGATTGACTAAGAGGATATTTTAAGGACAACACCATGTATTTCACTCAAAAGCTTTGTCCCCTGCCTACCATCAATCAGTGTCCCAGTCACCTCAATCTCCCCCTTCTTAGGGTGAATTTTCTATAAACCTCCTGCCCCTCACAGACTGGGGCAAGTTGGTTCCTCCTTTTTGAAAGTATATTTTCTCTATGGAAGCCTGAGAAGCTTCAGTGTAAAGCAGGGTCGGGTGGCACTGGGTGTGGATGCAACCAAATTCCTACCACGAAATGTTGGACCTTCTTTTTTTTAAAACAAATGAAGCAACTTAAATGATTTGCCATTTTCTTTTCATGGCTGAGTGTACACATGTCCTGGAGAGTGAATGTAAGCATTTAATACAGATCATAGGTTCCTTAGGGAAATATCAACAAAACTAGACATTTGAACAATTACGTGAAAAAATTTTAGCTGGGAATCTGCATCCTATTCAAACTATGTGGGGGAGCTGCTCCATTTCCTATATAGTTTTTTCCAAAGATAGACTTTTGCAATATGCATATTAGTATTATGTGCTTGGCTTCTGATATAAATGAACATAGACAAAACTCTATATTATAACCAGCTACCTGGGCCTAATAAATTGCCACAGAAATCGTTCTCCCTCCCCCGCCCTGGCACTGCTTGTCATTTTTACTTCTTCCTTCTACTTGTTTTTCCACCAGCTAATGCCTGGGCCTACCGTATGTAGAAGAAAGTGACTAAAACAAAAACACAAAAGTTTTTAATCTCACATTAGCAGAGTTTGAAGGTTACTGGTTTTGCCCAAATGTCATGTTAGTCTGAGGTGCTCTGTCTTTTCCTTGTGTTTATCGGACCCTGGTGATCCTCGGCTCTTTGTTTGTATTTGAGAGTGAGGTGCTGCATGCCTGACTGATAGAACGCTCTGGGAATTGTGAGGGGGTAGGAAAAGACAGGTGCCATCTTTTCTCTCCTTTTTATTTAGAAAAACAAGAGTCTGCCTAGGAGCCCTTTTGCAAACTTCTGCCTAAAGTCTCTTTGGCCAGAATATTTACATGAGTGTGCCCGCTGAGGCGAGGCTGGGGTCAGGAGCTTTTCTGCTGCTTTTGGAGAGAGGACAAAGGAGCTGTGTCTGCACACACCCTATTACCCAACCTTTCCCTACTTTTCTCCCCACCTTTGGCCTGATTTATCTCTAGGTCAGTAGCTGGACAGCAGGTGACAGAAAATAGAATGGGGGTGTTTCTCCATTGTTACCCCTCCATTTTTTCCCCACCCAGTGCTGTTGGTGGCTCCCCCAACTCCAGCCCTGGTTTATGGCAGCTGATCCAGCCCTATGGGCTTACTCAGAGGCTCTTCCTTTTACTACTTGAGGAATACTATACTGGCTCATGTGGTAACATTACCAGGAGTCTCCACATCTGTGTTTTTTTTTCCCCCAGAAATGTAGATGAACCCTACTTTGAATCTTTGTATGTCCAGAGACTGCATCAATATCTGCATGTCTTTGTCTTTCCTTCAGGAATGAACTGAAAAAAAAGAAAGTTAGTTAATAGAAGGGAGCTTCTTTCACCCCATGTCGTTAAGCTGACTTAACAGCAGATCTAAAGAATGCAAAAAGCTTGTGTCAAAAAATGCATTGTTTCGGGCCCGGCGCGGTGGCTCAAGCCTGTAATCCCAGCACTTTGGGAGGCCGAGACGGGCGGATCACGAGGTCAGGAGATCGAGACCATCCTGGCTAACACAGTGAAACCCCGTCTCTACTAAAAAATACAAAACACCAGCCGGGCGAGGTGGCAGCGCCTGTAGTCCCAGCTACTCGGGAGGCTGAGGCAGGAGAATGGCGGGAACCCGGGAGGCGGAGCTTGCAGTGAGCTGAGATCCGGCCACTGCACTCCAGCCTGGGCGGCAGAGCAAGACTCCGTCTCAAAAAAAAAAAAAAAAAAAAAAAAAAAAAATGCATTGTTTCACAGTAGGGCATGAAAGAAAAATTCTGGTCAGAAACACTATAATAAGAGTAAAAAGAAAAACAGGCTGAGTGTGATGGCTCATGCCTGTAATGCCAGCACTTTGGGAGACTGAGGCTGGAGGATCACTTGAGGTCAGGAGTTTGAGACCAGCGTGGCCAACATGGTGAAACCCCGTCTCTACTAAAAATACAAAAAAAAAAAAAAAAAAAAATTAGCTGGGCCTGGTGGTACATACCTGTAATCTCAGCTACCCGGGAGGCTGAGGTGGGAGGATTGCTTGAACTCAGAAGGTGGAGGTTGCAGTGAGCCGAGATTGCTCCATTTCAGTCCAGCGTAGGTGACAGAGCAAGACTCCGCCTCAAAAAAGAAAAAAATAGAAAGGCCATTTTATGGGACCTGTGAGAAGAGATAGAAAGTGAATTGGAGAGCTATTTCAGGATGAAGAAACATCCTCAGCAGGTATAGCAAACTCAGCCCCACCATGATTCTTGCTCCCACCAGTCCTCCCACTTCATGGGTTCTTGCCGTGGGTCCTGGGACCACCTTCAGCAACTTGAACATGAGGTGGACCCCCCTTTCACTTCCAGGAAGGTGAGGGTCAGGGAGATACCTGATTACGTAGGAAGTGGTAACAAGGTGTATTCCTGATATTCCAAGTTGGACCCTTGTGAACACATTCCCATACGAACACGATCGCTAGAAATGGCTGAGGTTTACAACATGATTAGTAGAGAAATGTCTGTACAGGATGGAGTGTCAGGAAAATGTTTTTAAAGTTTTCATCAATTACTTTGTCATTGAACACGATTCCTTTACACGTTGGGACCACATATAAGCTAATTCTGCTTCTGTCACTAATATCTTGAAAGAGTATTCTCACTATTCTTATTATTTTCATTGGGTTTTGGGGGAGGAGCCTGTGGAAATTTGATGTCAATAGCTGTAGAAAGGTCTTTGCTTTTGCTTGAAGTTAAGGTTGCATGTTATTTTTTAAAATGCTGCTTCAATGTAGGATACATAGTTGGTAAATCATTTATTTTATGACAACTGTACAGAGGTCCAAGTATAGAATGTTTTTCAAGAAGGTTGAATGGTAATAATGTTATGATGAAAACGGCTAGTAATAAAAGCCATTCCCTCAGCAAGTCATAGGTCCTCGTGTGTGACTAATAGTGGCAAATAGAATAGACTAAATTATGATGAAATAAACTACTCATCAATCTTAATGGCTTACAACAACATAGGTTTATTGTATATCATGACATCCACACTGTATATCATGAATGGGTTGTGGGTCTGTTTGATGTCATCGTCACCTTGGGACCCTAGTGCATGGAGAAAGTCCTGCCTGGGATGTTGCTCATCTCATGGGGGAGGGAAAAGAGAGAGATGGTGAAGAACAAGCTGGCTCTCATAACTTCCACCTACATTTAATTGGCCAAAGCAGAACATATGACCATTCCTGAGTTCAACAGGACAGTGATGCCTAATCCTGGCACAGGAATGGCAGTGACTATTTTTGAACAATAATAGGACCTACCACACTAAGATTGTGACTGTATTCTTAGGTGCATATGGAAACTACAGTGTCCAGACCGGTCCTTTCTCCAACCCACATCAATGCTACAGCTTCTGAAACATTCACAGTACTTCAGCAAAGGATGAGAATAGTTGAGGAACAGACCAGTTCACTGAGGGATGACCTAATAATGTTGGATTTTGGTGAAAAAAGGTAACAAAAATGAACTAGATCTCTGTAGGTTGAAGAATTTTGCTTCACTGCTTATTAAGTCACAGTAGTTTGGCAGATGAGATGGATATTTGCAAAAGAACTGAGAAATAATTTTCATTTGAGCATTACTTAGAAAACATTTACAAAATGAAGAGTTGTCATTCTGTGGTAGAGCTAGAGCTACTATCACTTCTTTCCTAAACAAATACTTAAAATGTGTTAATTAGGTATACAAACTTCGGTATTCTGTTCGCTTGATTAAAAACAAATGTAATTTTTCATGTAATAAAAAAAGATCGGTTATTTTAAAATAAAAAGAGACATATTAAGTTTAAAAGCTAGAATATTGCTTCATGCCATTAATTTGGTCATTTTCTTCTCCCATATTTATCGTAAATTAAAAGAGGTTTTTGAAGTCTTTAAAAATTTTATGATTTAGAATGAGATACTCAAAAAAAATTGTTTTTTCCCCTAGTGCCTCTAAAGAAGTAATTAAAAGTTGGATTATCAATGGCCTGCAGAATCTGTGGGCTTAAGCAGCCAATTTAGAATTTACTGGTGTGATTTTTTAAAAATTACATATATATTTCCTGAGTGTCTCTCATGAAAGGTATCAAATTAGTATAGTGGGTATTGCACCCATGGAATAAATAACCTTTTATTCACAATATAGTAGGTATAGCACCCATGGAATAAATAACCCTTTAGCAGTTAAAGATTAAATTTGGTACAAATGTTGAGTGTGTTGGTAACACAATAGGATTATTTATTATGAATTTAAAAATTTTCTAAACATGAATATATTGCCTCCATGCAGACTTTAATAATTAGTTCACTATAATAGAATTAACATTTAACATTTTTATGCATATAAAATATATATGCATACATATTTTATATGCATATATTATGTATCTAATTATCACATCTTAAATATTTAACATATTTTTATTTATTTATTTTTTATTATACTTTAAGTTCTAGGGTACATGTGCACAACATGTAGGTTTGTTACCTATGTGTACATGTGCCATGTTGGTGTGCTGCACCCATTAACTCGTCATTTACATTAGGTATATCTCCTAATGCTATCCCTCCCCCCTCCCCCTCCCCACAATAGGCCCTGGTGTGTGATGTTCCCCTTCCTGTGTCCAAGTGATCTCATTGTTCAATTCCCACCTATGACTGAGAACATGCAGTGTTTGGTTTTCTGTTCTTGTGATAGTTTGCTGAGAATGATGGTTTCCAGCTGCATCCATGTCCCTACAAAGGACATGAACTCATCCTTTTTTATGGCTGCATAGTATTCCATGGTGTATATGTGCCACATTTTCTTAATCCAGTCTGTCACTGATTTACATTTGGGTTGATTCCAAGTCTTTGCTATTGTGAATAGTGCCACAATAAACACATGTGTGCATGTGTCTTTATAGCAGCATGACTTTATAGCAGCATGACAGTAATGGGATGACTGGGTCAAATGGTATTTCTAGTTCTAGATCCTTGAGGAATTGCCACACTGTTTTCCACAATGGTTGAACTAGTTTACAGTCCCACCAACAGCATAAAAGTGTTCCTATTTCTCCACATCCTCTCCAGCACCTGTTGTTTCCTGACTTTTGAATGATTGCCATTCTAACTGGTGTGAGATGGTATCTCATTGTAGTTTTGATTTGCATTTCTCTGATGGCGAGTGATGATGAGCATTTTTTCATGAGTCTGTTGGCTATATAGATGTCTTCTTTTGAGAAGTGTCTGTTCATATCCTTTCCCACTTTTTGATGGGGTTGTTTTTTTTCTGTAAACTTGTTTGAGTTCTTTGTAGGTTCTGGATATTAGCCCTTTGTCAGATAAGTAGATTGCAAAAATTTTCTCCCATTCTGTAGGTTGCCTGTTCACTCTGATGGTAGTTTCTTTTGCTGTGCAGAAGCTCTTTAGTTTAATTAGATCACATTTGTCAATTTTGGCTTTTGTTGCCATTGCTTTTGGTGTTTTAGACATGAAGTCCTTGCCCATGCCTATGTCCTGAATGGTATTACCTAGTTTGTCTTCTAGGGTTCTTATGGTTTTAGGTCTAACATTAAACTCTCTAATCCATCTTGAATTAATTTTCATATAAGGAGTAAGGAAAGGATCTAGTTTCAGCTTTCCACTTATGGCTAGCTAATTTTGCCAGCACCATTTATTAAATAGGGAATCCTTTCCCCATTTCTTATTTTTGTCAGGTTTGTCAAAGATCAGGTGGCTGTAGATGTGTGGTATTATTTCTTTCCCCATTTCTTATTTTTGTCAGGTTTGTCAAAGATCAGGTGGCTGTAGATGTGTGGTATTATTTCTGAGGGCTCTGTTCTGTTCCATTGGTCTGTATCTCTGTTTTGGTACCAGTACCATGCTGTTTTGGTTACTGTAGCCTTGTAGTATAGTTTGAAGTCAGGTAGCGTGATGCCTCCAGCTTTGTTCTTTTGGCTTAGGATTGTCTTGGCAATGCAGGGTCTTTTTTGGTTCCATATGAACTTTAAAGCAGTTTTTTCCAATTCTGTGAAGAAACTCATTGGTAGCTTGATGGGGATGGCATTGAATCTATAAATAACCTTGGGCAGTATGGCCATTTTCACGATATTGATTCTTCCTATCCATGAGCATGGTATGTTCTTCCATTTGTTTGTGTCCTCTTTTATTTCACTGAGCAGTGGTTTGTAGTTCTCCTTGAAGAGATTCTTCACATCCCTTCTAAGTTTGATTCCTAGATATTTTATTCTCTTTGAAGCTCTTGTGGATAGGAGTTCATTCATGATTTGGCTCTCTGTTTGTCTGTTACTGGTGTATAAGAATGCTTGTGATGTTTGCACATTGATTTTGTATCCTGAGTCTTTGCTGAAGTTGCTTATTAGCTTAAGGAGATTTTGGGCTGAGACGATGGTGTTTTCTAAATATACAGTCATGTCATCTGCAAACAGGGACAATTTGACATACTTAATTATGTACCTAATTATCAAACCTTAAATATTTAACATGTTTTATGTATCACTTGTTTCTACATAACAAGAAAAGGTTTATGAAAAATCCATATTAAAATAAACAACAATTAAAAAGTCAGTGGTCCTCATTTATCCCACATTCACCTCATCTTTACCTAATAACAATAAATATATTTAAAATTGGAATGGTTAATAAATGCTTGTTAACAAAAGAGTCTATTCTTTTTTTCTTTTTTTATATTTTATTTTTAATTGACAAATAATTGTATATATTTATGGGGTAAAATGTAATGCTATGATGCATGCATACATTGTAGAATTATTGAATCAGGCTAATTAACATATCCATCACCTCACATACTTATTTCCTTGTGGCAAAAAGATTTAAAATTACTCTTTTAAGAATTTTGAAATATGCAATACATTATTAATTATAGTCAATGTACTTTGCAGTGGATCGCTAGAACTTATACCTCCTCTTAAACTGGAGCTTTGTACTCTGATGAACAATCTCTTCTTTCCCTGTCTACCTCCTCACCTTTACCCAGCCTTTGTTAACTACTGTTTTACATTCTACTTCTGTGAGTTTGACTTTTTAAGATTTACATATAAGTCAAATCATGCATATTTGTTTTTCCATGCCTGGCTTATTTCCCTATTGATGGGCATTTAGGTTGTTTCTATATCTTGGCTATTGTGAATAGTGCTACAGTGAACACAGGAGTGCATATATCCCTTTAACATACTGATTTCAATTCCTTAGGATGTGTACCCAGAAGTGGGATTGCTGGATCCTATGGCAGTTCTGCTTTTAGTGTTTTGGGGAGCCTCCATACTCTTCTCCAAAATGGCTGTACTAATTTACATTCCCATCAACTGCATACAGGGGATTCCCTTTTCTCAGTACCCTTGCCAACTTGTTAGCTTTCGTCTTTTTTATAATAGCCATTCTAACAGGTGTGAGGTTTTCTCATTGTGGTTTTAATTTGTATTTCCCTGATGATTTGTGATGTTGAGTATTTTTTTTAATGTATCTGTTGGCCATTTGTATGTCTTCATTTGAGGAATGTCTATTCTGGTTTTTTGCCCATGTTTAAAAAATAAGGTTGTTTTCTTATTATTGAGTAGTTTGAGTTTCTTGTATATTTTGAATATTAGTCCTTTATCAGATGTATGATTTGCAAATATCTTCTCCCAATCTGTGAGTTGTCTCTTCATTCTGTTGATTGTTTCCATTGCTGCGCAGAAGGCTTTTAGTTTGATGCATTCCTATTTGTCTATTTTTGCTTTTGTTGCCTGTGCTTTGGGAGTCATATCCAAGAAATCATTGCTGAGACCAATGTCAAAGAAGTTTTCCCTTATGTTTTCTTCTAGTAGTTTTAGTTTCAGGTCTTATGTTTTACATTTGTCTTTAATCCATTCTAAGTTGATTCTAGTATATGGGGTGAAATAAGGGCCCAATTTCATTCTTCTATATATGGATAGCCAGTTTTCCTAGTACTTGATTGAAGAGACTGTCCTTTCCCCATTGTGTATTCTTGGCACCTCTGTTGAAAATCAATTGACCATAAATGCATAGGTTTATTTCTGGGCTGCCTATCATATTTCGTTGAGATATGTGTTGTTATGTAGAAATGTTTAGATATACAAATACTTACCATTGTTTTACATTTGCCTACAGTATTCAGTACAGTAACATGCTATACCGGTTTATAGTCCAGGAGATATAGCCTAGGTATGGAGTGGGCTATAGCATCTATGTTTGTGTAAATATACTCTATGATGTTTGTACAATGACAAAATCACCTAACATCACATATCTCAGAATGTATCCTTGTCATTACATAACTCATTACTGTATTTGTGTCATCCTCAATTTCTTTCATCAGCCTTTTAGAGTTTTCATTGTACAGATCTTTCACCTCCTTTGTTAAACTTATTCCTCAGTATTTTTTTTTGATGCTCTTGTAAATGGGATTATTTTCTTAATTTCTTTTTCAGATAGTTCATTGTTAGTGGATAGAAATGCTACTGATTTTTTGTATATTGATTTTGTATCCTGCAACTTTACTGAATTCATTTATTGTAATTGTTTTTTGGTAGAGTCTATAGGGCTTTCTGTACATAAGATTTTGTATGTCTTCAACAAAAAGAGACAATTTCACTTCTTCCTTTCCTGTTTGGATATCTTTTATTTCTTTTTCTTTTCTAATTGCTTTGGCTAGGACTTAAAACAGTACCTTGAATAGAAGTGGTAAGAATGGTCATCCTTATCTCAGTCCTGATCAGAAGCTTTCAACTTCTCACCATTGAGCATGATGTTAGCTGTAGGCTTATCATATATGGCCTTTATTATGTTGAGGTACATTCCTTCTATACCTTTGATGTTGAGAGTTTTTATTATGAAACTATTGAATTTTGTTAAATGCTTTCTCTGCATCTATAGAGATGATTATGATTATATAATTTTTATCCTTCATTCTATTAATACAGCAGATCACATTTATTGATTTGCACATGTTGAACTGTTGTTGCATCTCAGGGATGAATCTCACTTCATCGTGGTGAATGATCCTTTTACTGTACTGTGGAATATGGTTTGGTAGTGTTTTTTTTGTTTGTTTTTTGTTTTGTTTGTTTTTGAGACTGAGTCTTGCTGTGTCCCCCAGGTTGGAGTGCAGTGGTGCAGTCTTGGCTCACTGCAACCTCTGCCTCCCAGGTTCAAGCAATTCTCCTGCCTCAGCCTCCTGAGGATCTGGGATTATAGGCATGTGCCACCACGCCTGGCTAATTTTTGTATTTTCAATAAATACGGGGTTTCCCCATGTTGGTTAGGCTTGTCTCAAACTCCTGGTCTCATGATCTGCCCACCCCCGCCTCCCACAGTGCTGGGATTACAGGCGTGAACCACCGTACCAGCCACTGATGTTTTTATTGATAATTTTTGCGTCTGTGTTCAGGAATATTTACCTGTAATTTTCTTTTCTTTTAGCGTCTTTGTCTGCCTTTAATTTCAGGGTAATGCTGACCTTGTAAAATGAATTTGATGTATTCCCTCCTCTTCAATTTTTTGACAGCTTGAAAAGAATTGGTATTCTGCATTAAATGTTTGGTAGAAATTTGCAGTGATGCCGTCTGGTACTGGGTTTTTATTTGATAGGAGGAAACTTTTTATTACTGATTCAATCTTCTTACTCTTTATTGGCCTGTTCAGATTTTCAGTTTCTTCATTATTCAGTCTTGGTAGGTTACATGTTTCTAGGAATTTATCCATTTCTTCTAGGTTATCCAATGTGTTCTCATTTTGCTGTGTGGTTATTCTGAGGATTGCAAAAAAACACAATAGGCTACTTTAAAGTGATAACAATTTAATTTTTACTGCATGCCCGAACTCCACACTTTCACTCTCCCTGCTCCCACTATTTATGTTCTTAATGTCACAAATTACATGTGTTTATAATGCGTATCTCTTAGCAAATTATTGTAGCTATAGTTGTTTTTATTAGTTTTGTCTTTTAACCTGTATACGAGAGATATAATTGATCAATAACCTGCTATTACAGCATTAGAGTGATTTGAATTTGACAGTGCTTTTACTAGTGATTTTTATGCTTTGTTTTTCCTTCAGCTTGAAGAACTTTCTTTAGCTTTTCTTGTAAGGTAGTGGCAATAAACTCCTTCACCTTTTGTTTGTCTGAGAAAGTCTTTACTGCTCCTTTGTTTTTGAAAGATAGCATTGCTGAGTATAGTATTATTGGCTGACAGTTTTATTTTTCTTTTGGGATTTTGACTATATATTCCACTTTCTTCTTGCCTACTAGGTTTCTGTTGAAAACTTCATTGATAGTCTAATATGGGTTCTTGTGTATGTAACAAGCTACCTTTCCCTTGATGCTTTTAAAAATCTTTGTCTTTAACTTTTGACAATTTGATGATAATGTGTCTGCGTTGGTCCATTCTGCATTGCTATAAAGGAATACTTGAGACTAGGTAATTTATAAAGAAAAGAGATATATTTGGTTCATAGTTCTGCAGGTTGTAAAAACATGGTGCCAGCAACTACTCAACTTCTGTTGAGGCCTCAGGAAGCTTACAATCATGGTGGAAGGCAAAGGCAGAGTAGGTGAGTCACATGGTAAGAGAGGGAGGGAGAGAGAGGAGGAGGTGCCAGGCCCCTTTAAACAACCAGTGTGAACTAACAGAGTGAGAAGTCACTCATTACCATGGGAAGGGCACCAAGCCATTCATGAGGGATCTGCCCCCATGACCTAACAGCTCCCACCAGGCCCTACCTCCAACAATAGAGATCACATTTCAACATGAGATTTGGAGGGGACAGACATCCAAACTATGCCATTCCACCCTTGGCCCCCAAATCTCATGTTCTTCTCACACTGCAAAATATAATCATCCCTTCTCGATAGTACCCTAAAGGCTTAACTTATTCCAGCATTAATTCAAAAGTCCCAGATCTAAATTCCAAAGTCTCATCTGAGACTCAAGGCAAGTTCTTTCCACCTATGAACCTGTAAGACAAAATGAAAGTTATTTACTTCCAAGATATAATGTGGTACAAACATGGGGTAAACATTCCCATTCCGAAAGAAAGAAATTGGCTAAAAGAGAGGAGCAGTGGGTCCCACAGTTTAAAGCTCCAAAACAATCTTTGACTGTGTCCCATATCCTGGGCACACTGGTATGCCAGATGGGCTAGCAAAGCCTTGAGCAGCTCTGCCCCTCTGGCTTTGCAGGTTGCAGCCCCCGTGGCTGCTCTCAAGGGTTGGAGTTGAGTGCCTGTGGCTTTTACAGGCTCAGGGTGAAAGCTGCCAGTGGCTCTGCCCTTCTAGGGTCTGGAGGGTGGGTTCATTCCCACAGCTCCCCTGAGCAGTGCCCTCAGGTGGGCCACTTGTGGGGACTCCAGTCCCATATTTCCCTTCAGTGCTGCCCTAACAGAAGCCTGTTGCAGGAGCAGAGCCTTTGCAGGGAGCTTCTGCATGGGCACCCACACTTTCTCATACATCCTCTGAAATCCAGGTGGAAGCTGCCAGACCTCCTTCATTCTTGCATTCCGCATGCCTGCAAGCTTAGCACCACATGGAAACTACAAAGGCTTATGGCCTATGTCCTCTGAAGCAGTGGCCTGAGCTGTATTTGGGGCCCTTTGAGCCCTGGTGAGAGCTGGAACAGCCAGGATGTGGGGAGCACTCCTGAGGTGGTACAGGGCAGTGACACCCAGTCCCCAAAACTTCCTCATTTTCATCTGAGACCTCATCAGCCTGTCCTCTGTCTATATTTCTATCGTCTGAGACCTCAACAGCATGTCCTCTGTCTATATTTCTGTTGGCATTTTCATCACAACCACTTAAGTCTCTGAGAAGTTCTGCTTTCCCTCGTTTTCCTGTTTTCTTCTGAGCCCTCCAAACTCTTCCAATCTCTGCCCATTACCCAGTTCCAAAGCTGCTTTTACATTTTCAAGTACCTTTATAGCAATGCCTCACTATTTGTTTCCAACTTTCTGTGTTAATCTATTTTGTGTTGCTTATAAAGGAATACTTAAGGTTGGGTAATTTATAAAGAAAAGACATATATTTGGCTTATAGTTCTGCAGGCTAAAAAGCATGGCACCAGCATCTGTTTACCTTCTGATGAGGGCCTCAGGAAGCTTACAATCATGGTGGAAGGCCAAGGGGGAGCAGGCGAGTCACATGGTGAGAGAGGAAGTGAGAGAAAGAGGGTAAGATGCCAGGCTCCTTTAGATAGCCAGCTCTTCTGTGAACAAAAAGTGAGAACTCACTCACTGCCAAGCCATTCGTGAGTGAGCTTCCCCATGACCCAGATAGCTCCCACTAGGCCCTACCTCCAGCAATGGGGATCACATTTCAACATGAGATTCGGAGGGAACAAACATCCAAACTATATAAGTGTCTAAGTATGGGACTGCGGAACTCTGAATTTATCTTATTTGTTGTCCTTTGGGTTTCTTGGATCTGGATTTCTATGTCCTTCCCCAGGCTCGGTAAGTTTTTTGTTATTATTTCTTGGAATATGTTTTCTATTCCTTTCACTTTTCCTTCTGCAATTTTGATAGTGGGCATATTGTTCTGTTGATGGTGTCTCATAAATTCCATAAGCTATCTTCACTCCTTTTCATTTTTTTTTTCTTTCTGCTCCTCACATTGGATGATTATCAGTGACCTGTCATCAGGTTTACTTATTCACTTCCACTTGATATAGTCTGCCATTGAACCCCTCTATTGAATTTTTTCAGTTCTCTTACTGTATTCTTCGGCTATATGATTTGTTGGGTACTTTTTTATACTTTCTTACTGTCTTTTGTTGAAATTCTGTTTGTTCTTGCATTATTCTCCTGACGTTGGCGAGCATCTTTATGACCATTATTTTGAATTGCCTCTTGGAAAAACCACATATCTCCATTTCATTAGGATTGGTTTCTGGAGATTTGTCTTATTCTTTTATTTGGAACATATTTTCCTATTTCTTCATTTTTTTTAAAAAACTTTCTGTGTTGGTTTCTGTACATTGAGTAAGACAGTAACCTCTCCCAGTCTTGTCAGACTGGCCCTAATGTAGGAGATCTTACCAATTCGTACAGCCAGAAGTTATAATGTGTCTCTCAAATCTCTGTGTTTGTACAACCTGATATCTCTGTTTTTGGTGGCCCCAGAAGATTAAGATGTGCCGAGTCTTGTTAGTACCATGAGAGCGGTAAGACAGAAGCCACGCTCTCTAGATACAGCTGAAAATGTTAAGGTGTTAGATGCATGTTCTAGTTGCTTCTATCCTCAGGGTGAAGCTGAGAGCAGGTATTTATCCCTTACTGCACTAAAGCAGGCATCATCTATCTGCACTAAGGCAGGCATTTATCTCTCTCTACTGTAAGCCAGGGAGAAGCTCTGTGGCAAATACCTATACTACTGTCATTCAGACTACATCCTCTGAGGGTATGGCCCTGGGAGTGGGCCCGTTGTATGTCTACCTTTTTGTTTTCTGTGGTCTAGAGAGACTTGGAAACACACAGCCAAATCAGCTTCCAGAGCTGGGTGGCTAAGGGGGTAGTCCTTGTATGAGAGCTGTAGAAGTCATGTCACTTGATGAGTGGACAAACTACTTTTAGGAAGCCTCTATAGACTTGGAGTTATTGCTAGGGCAAGCTAGGGGAGAAGTCTTGGCAAGTACCAAGCTCTCATTTAGGCTGCCAGAGATGTATTGTTTGCCTGCCCCGTTAATTCCCTGATGCAAGTTAGTTAGAAGCCAGACCATCAAGTATTCACTGGGAGAATGTACAGAGAAATCCTTTTTAGTGAAAACCAGAACTGTGTGTTTCAGCACTTTCTCCGCACTGCTTCCAAGAGGTGTAGTCCCTGGAACTGCTTGCACTCCTGTTTAAAACCACCTCTTAGTATTGTGATTTGGGAAGATTCTCATATGAGACTCTTGTATTCCTAATCCTTTCTGTCCCTAGAGCTACAAGGTTTAAAATGCAGTCCCTCAAGTAGAAGTTATAAAAGTTGGGGCGCTTGATGCATGGAAAAAGTTTTTCCAGGAGGAATTGGTAGACTGTAGTTATTGACTGAGTGAGCCAGGGGAATAGGCTTGGGGGCTGCCAAACTCCCGTTTAGGCTGCCAGAGGTTATGTTTGTCAGCCCAGTTAATTCCCTGATGCAGGCTTGTATGAAACTCAACTGGTAACAGCAGCAGTTGACAGAGTACATTGGCAAACTCCTTCCAGGCAGAAACTGGGAGCTTTGAGTTGCAGGCCCTTCTCTATCCTGATCCTGGGGGATGAAGCCTCTGTAAGTGCCTACACACCCATGTATAATCACCTCTTTGTTCTGTGGTCTAGGGAGATTCGGGTATGCCTAATCACTTCTGCTCTTAGAGGCAGGTGAATTAAGAGCCACACTGTGGGGAATCTTAGAGTTAGGATGCTAAATATGAGGTCCAAACCCTTCTGTCCTCAGGGAGAGAATACGTGTTGGGGATACCTTCTTAATTGGATGCAACAGTGCCTGGGGTGAGGTTTCGACCTGAGTCTGCCTCAGCTTTTCCTACCTAGTCAATGTGGATATTTTCTCAGTTACCAGATACAGAAGAGTCTCTCAACTTGTTTCTGACTTTCCCTCAGAGGGAATTGATCTGTGTCAATTAATCAATTCTCGGAGGGGATTGATTAGCATGTCCCTACGTGGAGGGAGAGTCAGAAGCCCACCATGTTGGTGGGCTCCAATTATTATTCTTATTGGAAATGTTACATTGACTCAGTTTTGGGCATTACTGTAGTAGAAATTGCATTGCATAATATTGTTATTTTGGGATCTTTGTCCCAGAGGCTATTTGGAGGCTCCAAACTGTTTAGAAGACCTGGACAGCCAGAAAGTCATTAGTCCCATCCAAAATGAAGCAGTTTGTGCAGGAAAAACAGATATTTTATGGAAGAACTGTGAGTTTCTGGTAAATCGAATGTGCCGTCTTGAGAGCCTCATTCAGTCCTTGAAGATGAACATCTTCCGGCTGCAAACTGAAAAGGATTTGAATCCTCAGAAAACAGGTATAGAGATAAGAATCATCAGAAATTCCTGTGTAGGTGCTTGATTTTCTTTACTGACCTTCTTTCTGCTGCTTGATGCCCCTCTTGTGCTCTCTGGTAGCTTTTCTGAAAGATCGACTGAATACAGTACAGGAAGAGCATTCTAAGGACCTGAAGCTGTTGCATCTTGAAGTTATGAATTTGCGCCAGCAACTGAGAGCTGTAAAAGAGGAAGAAGACAAGGCACAAGATGAGGTGCAAAGGTTGACTGCCACTCTGGAGATTGCCTCGCAAACAAAGGTTTGAGTCTAAGAGTTCTGAAGTGTAAACACACTGTTAGGTGTTAGCTGGAGGAGGCAACAGACCTATGACACTGACTTTTAAAAATAGGTGATGTCGATATGAGGATTCTTGGCATTTGACATTTGGCATGTTGATTTGAGGATTCTTGGCCTATTAGATTTGCACTGTACAACCCTTACCCCATACAAGTGATTGTGTGGGTCCAGAGGTATGAGATGGAGCCTGTGCTCTTCAGGAACTCATATGCTAGTTGGGAGAACAAGCCACAGCATGAAAAATTAAAAAAGGAAAAAATAAGTATAGAAAGTGTTACAGAACAGTATAGTATAGGACAAAAAGTGAATATTGCCGAGTAAGGGCTTTGTGTTCAGACATGTTTGAGAGGGTGAGGATGCCCTGTCTGGAATAGATTAGGCAGGCTTCAGGGAAGGGATAGGACCTTTAGAATCAAAGTGTAGGGGTGAGGACATTTCAAGGAGCACACGCAGAGGCAGCAAAGAATAAAGACTACTTGGAAATGAAACTAACAGTGTTGTTCTCCCTTCATGGGCTAGGCAATGTAATAGATGTTCAACGTGTTATTTTGTTTAATCTTTGCAAAATCTTGGGTGAATAGGATATTATTGTCCCCATTTTTTAGCAATGATAGTACTGGGTCCCTGGGATAAATCACTTGTCCAAGATCACACATGCCTGTTGTCTTCTTGTTACCCAGGTTTGAACCTGGGTCTTTCTACTGGGTATAGCTAGGAGAAATATATAAACTAGCCTTACAAGAGTGAGGATTTGTTTGTGGGAAATAAGTTGGATATTAGCTAGCAATGACATTATAGAGCATCTGAAAATCAGGAATAATTAGTAGCTGGGGTTGATCCTATGGGGAGTGATTAAGATTTTTGATATGAAAGTGACATAATGAAAACAGGAAAACAAATTTAGCAATATATAGGGAGAGAAATTGGAGGCAGGGAAACCAATTAGGAATCCATAGCATTATTTGAGGCGTGAGCCAAATTAGGTCTGATCTAGGGTTGTGGCATTTTGAAAGGAAAGAGGAATGTTCTGTTAAAAAAAAAAAAGATATGCTGGAATATGGTGCTGGGAAGGACTAAAGGCAGTAAAGAAGGCAAAGATGGTTCTGACGTTTTACATCTGAGATTGTGGTGCCATTTATCTTAATAAAAAAGAGAATAAGTAGAGAAAGCTGTGTTTTTCATCCTCAGCTTGTAAGCACGAATAATATTTGAAGCTGGAAAAAATCGAATTCTTTAAAAAATTAAGAATATATCCTGTAAGTAAAATATCTGTCAATTACCAGATTGACCTCTAATTATTGAATTTTATATAGGAGGTGGGTGCAATTAATCAGTGTTTATGATATAAAAGAGGAAATTATAGAAATCATGTATCAAAGTAATAGCTTTCCTGTTAAATAACTCATGGTAATAATTACTTCAGACTTATAACAAAGAGTATTTATAACCATATTAAAAATAGCATTTATAGGTTGCCAGAAAAAAACCTGATTTGATCTGATATACCGATAGACAATTTCTTCCTGTCATTTCAGATTATTTAGAATCTTTTCTCCTTCTACTTTTAGAAGAATGCAGCCATTGTTGAAGAGGAACTGAAGACCACAAAACGTAAAATGAACCTTAAAATTCAAGAGGTAAGACAAAAAGATGGAGGGTGGAGGAGGTGTTGGAATTGCAGAGGGGAAATCAAGAAAGCAGAAAGAGAATGAAAAGAAACCTTTGAAGAAGAAAATATGTGACTATGTAGTAGGAAGACTTCAAAAATATGCCACATTGAATTCAAGTGAAAGTGCCTGCCCTTACATGACATTAAGACTTCCTTTTACCTCAATACTGGCATGAAACTAGAAATAAAAAATAAATCCTTTGTGAGTCAGGAAGGAATAGTTACCACTTGTGGCTGCCCATATACTATAGTTAAGTGGACACTTTCATGCAAAGGCCTTTTAAAGTTGTATTTAAAATAAAAAACTATTAATAAGTCTGTTCATCTAATTTTACCTTAAACTTTCATTTCAGCTTGTTTTTAGTAGATAGCAGATTGGGAAATATGAAGTAGGTGGCTGCTAAAAGCTGTTGGACTAAAAATTTGCAGCTGAAAGCAGTGGAAGAATCAGTAGAATTACTAACGCAATATACTCTGGTAGTGGCCTGAAACCTCAATATTCCCTGACATAATAGTATTAATAATTGATGTTCAAATCAAATGGGTCAAATTATATTTAAAAGATTCTGTTAATACAAAATAGAGAAGTAGACATACTTTTTAGGAAAATTCTTATGCAAAACTATTTTTAAGGTTATAAATTTTAGTACTTAGGTGGTAAGCATAGGTATTTGGAAAATTGTATTATATTAAGTACTTTATTTGCCAGTAATTACTGATAAAAGCTTGATTGTTCATAGTTAGAATGTATTAAGTTTATTTTTAAGGAATTTTAATAGACCATTTTTAGGGCAGTTTTAGGTTCACAGAAAAATTATGCAGAAAACACAGTCCTGTGTACCCCTCTCTGCACTCCCGCAGTTTCACTATTATTAACATCGTGATTTAGTATGGTACTTTTGTAACATTTGATGAGCCAATATTGAGCCATCATTTAGTGAAATATGTTAAGATTCACTATTCATCATGCCGTAAAGTTCTATGGGTTTGACAAATGCATAACGCCATGTATTTATCATTACAGGATCACACGGTATAGTTGCACTGCCCTAAAAATGCTCTGTGCTTCACCTACCCATCCCTCCTCATGTCTTCCCCTGAGCCCCTGACAACCACTGATCTTTTTATTGTCTCTCTAGTTTGGTTATTGTTGGAATCATACAATATGTATGTAGTCTTTTTGTACTGGCTTCTTTTATAGCATATGGGCTTAAAGTTCCTTCATGTTTTTTCATGATTCAGTAACTCATTTCTTTATATAGCTGAACAATATTCTATTGTATGTACCACAATTTGTTTATCCATTCACCTATTGAAGGACATATTGGTTGCTTTCAGTTTTTGGCAATTATGAATAAAGCTGCTATAAACATTGTGTGCAGGTTCTTATATAGACATAAGTTTCCCACTCATTCGGGCAAATATAGTACCTAGGAATGCAATTGCTGGATCATCTGGTAGGCCTACGTTTAGCTTTGTATGAAGCTGTTAACCTGTCTTACAAAATGACTGTATCATTTGCATGCCCATCCTCAAGGAATAAGGGTTATGGTTGCTGCACATCCTCACCAGAATTTGGTCTTGTCAGTGTTTTGAATTTTTGCCATTCCAGTGGGCGTGTAGTGGTATCTTGTTTTTATTTTCAATCCCTAGTGATATAATGACATTGAGAATCCTCTCATGTGTTTATTTGCCATCTGTATATCTCCTTTGGTGAGTTATCTGTTAGACTCCTACCCCATTTTGTAACTGGGTTATTTCTTATTGTTGTGTTTCAAGAGTTCTTTGTATATTTTGGATACCAGTCCTTTATGAAAGTTGTGTTATGCAGTTATTTTCCCCTACTCTGTAGCTTATCTTTTTATGCTCTTAGCTGTCTTTCACAGAGCAGAAACTTTTAATTTTAACGAAGTCCAGTATATCAATTTTTTTCTTTCATGGATCGTAATTTTAGAATTGTATCTAAAAAGTCTACAAACCCAAGTCGCTAAGATTTTTTCTTGTGTCATCTTCTAAGAGATTTTATAGGTTTTCATTTTACATTTAGGTCTTTGATCTATTTTGAGCTAATTTTTATGAAAGGTATGAGATCTGTATCTAGATGAATTTCTTCTTGGCATGTGGATGTCCAGTGTTGCCAGCACCATTTGTTGAAAAGACAATCCTTTCTCCTCTGGATTGCCATTTAACATTAGTTTTTACTGGGAAAATCTTATTCTTAATTCTTGGTTCTATGGTAAAGTCTTGAATTTTGATTAAGCTCTGTCAAAGACTTGCAAAAGTGCTATAATAGTCAAACATGGGCATTCTGAGGGTATGTGAAAAAGAAAGGGTGTATTAGTTTGCTGGGCTGCCATAACAGAGTCCTAAAGACTTGGTGGTATAAACAGAAATTTATTTGTTGAAGTTCTGGAGGCTTGAAGTCCAAGATCAAGTTGTTAGCAGATTTGGTTTCTCCTGGCCTTTCTCCTTGGCTTGCAGGTATCTGCCTTCTAACTGGGTCCTCACATGCTTTTCTATTTGTGTGTAACCATCCCTGGTGTCTCTGTGTGCCCAAATCTCTTCTAATCAGGATATAGTCAGATTGCATTAGGGTACACCCCAATGGCTTCATTTTAATTTAATCACCTGTTGAAAGGCCCTGTCTCCAAAGGGAGTCTCATTGTGAGGTAGCAGATATTCGGCTTCAACATAGGAATTTTGGAGGACACAATTCAGCTTATGACAGAGGGTTATATACAGATAGAAGTATGGTATTTATCTTCCTAAGACATATGAAATATATATAAAATAGATACAAAATCTGGATGTTATAAACATTAAACTGATTGCCCTTAATAGTACTTCAGAAACAAATACTTCAATAGTAAAGGATTCTCTTTGTAATGTGCTTTTGTATGGCACATTTTAGGTATATCATGTATAAAAGAGGAAAATGTCTCTTTTTAAAAGTGGCCATTCTTTAAAAAGTGGCTAGCTGAATGCTTTCAAGCCTACATAATGGGGGTCATTAAAACAGAATTTAAAAGAGTGAAGTATTTAATTCTGAATGAACTAGAGGTTGAATCACATTTGACAGTAATGCAACTAAAATTTAAACGAGATGATTTCCTGGGTGAGTATTTTGAAACTTTCAAGGAATAAATTATATCTTGAACAAATTGTAGTACATAATTTGATACAAAGTTTAGAAAAGTATATTAAGCTACTATATTTGAGAAAGTAATTATAATCTGATACTAAAATCTGAAAAAATGGCCAGGCGCGGTGGCTCACGCCTGTAATCCCAGCACTTTGGGAGGCCGAGGCGGGCGGATCACAAGGTCAGGAGATCGAGACCATGGTGAAACCCCGTCTCTACTAAAAAATAGAAAAAAATTAGCCGGGCGCAGTGGCGGGCGCCTGTAGTCCCGGCTACTCGGGAGGCTGAGGCAGGAGAATGGCGTGAACCCGGGAGGCGGAGCTTGCAGTGAGCCGAGATTGCGCCACTGCACTCCAGCCTGGGTGACAAAGCGAGACTCCGTCTCAAAAAAAAAAAAAAAAAAAAAAAAAAAAATCTGAAAAAATATAACCACAAATAAAATGGCTCATTCTTACATAGATTGTAATATTTAACTTATCATAGGATAAGTAAGCAATTTCTAAGCTTAAAAAGAACGAAATTATAAAAAGGTCAATAGATTTGACCACATAAGAATACTTCTACATATAAAAAGCAAAACTAATAAAGCAGTAGTCCCTAACCTTTTTGGCGCTAGGGACGAGTTTCTTGGAAGACAGTTTTTCCATGGGGCTGGGGGAGTTGAGAGGAATGGTTTTGGGATGAAACCGTTCCACCTCAAATCATCAGGCATTAGTTAAATTCTCATAAGAAGCGCGCAGCCTAGATCCCTTGCATGCACCGTTCACAATAAGGTTCACGGTCCTATGAGAATCTAATGCTGCCACTGACCTCCAGGTGGATCCCAGGCAGTAGGGCTGGTTCACCCACTGCCCACCTCCTGCTGTGTGGCCTGGTTCCTAACAAGCCATGGAGCAGTACCAGTCTGTGGCCCCAGGGGTTGGGGACCCTTGTAATAAGGTATTATAACACAAATAGGCAATGTGTTAATAGTTTTCCCTTTTAAAGACTTTAACAGCCTGGGCAACATGGCAAAACCCCATTTCTACAAAAAACAAAACAAAACAAAACAGCACAATGGTATACATCTGTAGTCCCAGATACTTAAGAGGCTGAGGTGGGAGGATCACTTAAGCCTGGGAGGTCGAGGCTGCAGTGATCATGCCACTGCAGCCTGGGCCACAGAGTGAGATCCCATCTCCAAAACCCACCGCCCCAAAACTTAAAACTGCCAGGCACGGTGACTCATACCTGTAAGCTCAGCACTTTAGGAGACTTGAGGCAAGAGGATTGCTTGAGCCCAGGAGTGAGACCAGCCTTGGTAACAAAGTGAGACCCTGGCTCAACAACAAATTTTTTGAATTAGCTGGGCATGGTGGCACACTCCTTTAGTACCAGGTATTCAGGAGGCTGAGGTGGGAGGTTTACTTGAGCCTGAGGAGGTCAAGACTGCAGTGAGCCATGGTTGCACCATTGCACTCATCCTGGCTGACACAGTGAGACCAATCTCAAAAACAAAAACAAAAACAAAAAAAGTGTAAAATTGTCTTAAAATGCCCAAAAAACAATGGACAAAGGATAAGTATGACAGTTTATTGCATAAATATATAAAGAGCTGATAACTATATTAGAAGATATTTAATCTCACAATAACCAAAGAAATCCAAAATTATTAAGATGTTAGTTTTCATTTATTAGATCAGAAGAGATTTAAGAAAATTTTAATACATAGTACTGATGAGATTTATTCAAATACTATTGATAAGGTAATAATTGGAAAATTATGAAGGTAATAATTGGAAAAAATGATTCTTATAGGAATTTATCCTTAGGAAATAATCAAAAATGTAAGGAAAGACCTGTTCACAAGTATGTTCAGGAGAGCAGCATTTGCAATAGTGAAAAATTGGAAAAACCTACATGTCAAATATCAAGGATATGATTAAAAACGTTATAGAGCGTTTCCAAAATGAGCAATCTTGTAACAGTTTTATCCCAAGACATTTTTTACCTTTTAACTTTTAAAAAAACATTTTAAAAATTATAAAATATATTATCCATAGAGAAAAAAATGTGTACAATTTAGAAAACAGGTATAGTGTACTCTAAATGTCATCTACACTGGAGTTTTAAAATAGAATTTCTTTCAGTTTCACATCACTTCTTAAAAGGAATAGCATTCTCTGCAGTTCCCATTTCAATTGAAAAGGATCTCTTTACCTAATAATAAAAGAGACTCTTAACCTTCTTTATGTTTTATGTGATTCTTTTTATAGTCATTTGTTGACAAAAATAAGGTCAGTGTGCCTCCAAAATAGGGAAGAAAAAAAAAAGTGTGTTTTTCTACTCTCACATACCTCACAGCAGAACACTTCTGACACCCGACGACACACCAAGAAATTCTGTTCTTCAGTGGACACCAGTTGAGTGTCCTGTAATTCAATTCAGTCCTTACACTATCTACCTGAAGACAGGTGAGGACTCAGTCTCACAAGATTGCCCCCCACTTTAGACGCCAGTTGCAAGCCCCAAGTTGTCCTTCTGACTGACTTGCAAAAAATCGGTGTTCCCATGATGCCCCTCCACAAGTTTAAATAATTTGCTAGAACAGCTCAGAGAATTCAAACACTTCACTTACATTTGCCCATTTGTTATAGAGGACATTACAAAGGATACAGCTGAGCAGCCAGATGGAAGAGATGCATAGGGCAAGGCATGTGGGAAGGAGCGCAGGCCCTTTCTGGGGCTCACCACCTTCCAGGCACCTCCATGTGTTAGCTGTCCAGAAGCACTCCGAACCCAGTTCTTTTGAATTTTTATGGAGGCCTCATTACATAGGCATGATTGATTAAATCACTGGCCATTGATGATCAACTTACCTTCCAGCCCTTCTCCCCTCATTAGAGTTGAGAGGAGGGGCTAGAAGTCCCAGTCCTCTAATCATGCTTTGATCTTTCTGGGGACCAGCCCCCACCCACAGCTACCTATCTTTCCCCACCCCCAGCCAGTCAGTCATTAGCACACAAAAGACACTCTTCTGAGGTGATTCCAAGTTTTTTATGAGCTATGTGCCAGGAACCAGGGTCAGAGATGAAATAATATATTTCTTATTATATCACAATATCACAGTACCCAAATTCTTGGAGTGTCGGTTTGGTCTGCTACCTAATGGTTACTTCATTATTTGTTTAGACCTCTAAATTCCAAAATTGAATGAAAACAGTTTTCAGAGTGATGTTTATAATACTGCAAGATAAAAAATATATAGATAAATCAAAATACGGGAAAATAAGAGTTGAAAAATAAAGTCAGAAAATATAGAAATACAAAAAATACACAGTAAGGTAAGATACTAGTGTTTTTCAAACTTTTTTTGACAATCCATTGTTGAACATATATTTTACACTGCAACACACATACATATACACAAACATTTCACAAAGCAGCACTTACTCTTACTACTTGCTATGCACTCTCATATTTTCTTTCTACTCTTATTTTTTCCTTTTTCTGAGTGCTGCTTTCAATTTACTAATGGATTTTGATCTCCATTTTAGAAAACAGACCTAAATTATAGGAGGATGAGTGCAATACGTTTGATCTACATTCCTTAGGAGGTAATCCTAGGCCTTCTAGGGAGAAACAAAAGCATGTTTCTGAGTAGTCATAAATGAATTAAGACTGTTTGGGGGTGAGATGGCATGTCTGATAAACTTCTCAGGTAACTTTGATCTTTGTTAAACTAGTATGATGTTCAGTTGGTCTTGCCTAACTGTAATGTTGCTTTGTAGCTAAGGAGACAACTGGCTCAGGAGAAGTACCTTAGGGAATCTTTAGAGAAATCAGCATCAGCCATGCTCCTCAAAATACAAGAAATGGGATCAGCAGTGGAGGTAGAACGAAAACAGGTAGAAAGATTTCTTCTCCTTATGTATGTTTGGGAAGTGAAACCAAACAAAAACTGATATTTTACCTATACACTTAAAATTTTACTAATTTCCTCTAGATTCGTTAAAATATTTACTTTTTGTTAGCAATATGTTAACAATCTTACTACAGTTTTTTTTTTTTTTTAAGTTAGCGCAAACTAAGAAAGACCCTAATGTCACTATTCAACACTCTTAATTTATGAATCAGAGAGCTAAGGACCAGAGAGGTTAATTTACCTCAGGCTTTATAGAGGTGAACTCTTAGCTCCTAAGAGAAAGATGAAGTATTTTTGCATTATATCATACAATCTCTGTTATAGACATTGGTTTTGGAAGGCATTGCCCTGGTCTCATGCTGTATATGTCTGCCATAGATAGAAAATAAAGACTAATGCGATCTAACACTGGAAGCAAAGAATATCAATAAGTAAAACAATTTGGACTGTATTTACACTGCTGTTTTCAATTATCATTATTTTAACATATTTTGGCCTTCATATTTATTTGAAGTACTACAAATAATTTAGAATACTTTAACTGAGTCAATTCATATTTTCATTTTTAATATAATTGGATGACATAATCTTTATTATTTTATCGAATGGAAAAAGTTTCCCTTCATAACTGAATTATAACAAGGATTCTACTTTAGGAATTTGCAAATGATCCTTTGTTGCCATAACTTGCAATGCCAGTATGGTCGCCATTAGCCACATATGGCTATTTAAATTAGTTAAATAAAAGATTTATTTCTTCACATACTAGCCACATTCAGGTGCTCCGTAGCCACTTGTGGCTAGTGGATTGTTGCACTGGAAAGTGCACAGAAGTTTCTATTGGATGGCACTGCTCCGAGACCGCATTCTGTTGAGATTTTAACTGTAACATAGACCAACTTCTCGTTGCTTCTCAGTGACATTAAGATTGGAATGTTGCCTTATACATGTGCTATAAGACAACTTATTAGAAATCTTTATCTTATAGAAAAGGGGTTTTTCTTATACAATTTCAGGTGTACATTTTGCAGCAAAACTGCATTGCTCTACATGATTCTATACAGAGCACTCAAGAACTACTGGCCCAGGAACAACAAAAAAAAGAAGAGTTGGAGAGTGCTACTTCACAGCTCAAATCTGATCTAAGTATGAAAATAGATGCTAGAAATCACCCTCTTGTTAGTTTTTTGAGATTTCATGGAAAAACTCTTAAGATCCCAAATTCTTGAAGTGGCCCGTGTTATTGGTATTTCCCACAGTGCTGTATGTAAAACATTGTGGATTTCCCTTCTACCTGTAGTACTGAGACAGAGAAGGAATGTTGTTAATAGTATATTTGACCCTCTTAATTGCAAACTATTCCTTATTTGGTTTTTTCCAGCTTGTTTGTGGACCTGGAAATATTTGGTTTCTAGACATCTGGCTTGAATATTGGGCAAAAAAGTAAAACAATAGATTGAATATTGGATAATAAAATATTAATAAGGAAGTAAGGCCCTAAATCCTTGATAACTTATGGATTCTGTCAGTTCATCATGTCAGATTCTCCATTCTTCATGTTATCTATCTATTTTGATTAACTTACATTTGTAGAGATGGATAGTTGTAAGGTACCTTAAAGAGAGCTTAGATTAATCTCTTTTTATAGATGAGTCCTCAAAGATGACAGAGCTGGTAAATGAAAGAGCCTAGACTTGATCCCAAGGTGTTTGGTCATGTTTCTTCTAACCCTTCAGCCTTTTATCATACTACTGTTGCTAGTACTTCATTATGAAGCAGTTTCCAGATAGTCTCAATGACAGAGGTCATGGAGTTATAAGGGCAGTGCTTCATGTGATTAATACATCACGGTTTACACTGAACTTTCACATAGATTATTTCATTCAATACTCAGAGCTATCCTTCCAGACTTGCAAAAGGAAAAAATGGCAAAGTAAGACCTAGAACTGGATCTTCTAACTCCAAGCTAGTGTACTCTCCAGTTCACCTTCTGTGCTCTGTGGCTGTAATGGGGGCAGAGAATACCAAAAAGGAAATGGAAATTATAAAAAATATAGATCAAGAGTCATCTATTCAATGTTTTGACTTAACTGCTTTTAGCAGAAAATATTCCCTTTTCTTATAGTAGTGAATGACTGTGTGAAGTTCTCACCAACAATGCCCCTGGATAATTTTCTGTCTTCCTGTAATTGTGTGCCTACAAAAATATATGTACATTTCATGGTGCTGCCACATTATCTCATTTGAGCACTGCAACAACCTGTCAGAAAGATAGGAAAATGCACACATTCTATAGAAGATATAAAAGGGGCTGGGCGCAGTGGCTCACGCCTGTAATCTCAGCACTTGGGGAGGCCAAGGCAGGTGGATCATGAGGTCAGGAGATTGAGAGCATCCTGGCTAACACGGTGAAACCCCATCTCAACTAAAAATACAAAAAAATAGCCAAGTGTGGTGGCACGTGCCCGTAGTCCCAGCTATTCAGGAGGCTGCCAGCTACTTGGGAGGCCGAGATTGCAGTGAGCCAAGATCGTGCCATTGCACTCCAGCCTGGGCGACAGAACAAGACTCCATTTAAAAAAAAAAAAAAAAGAAAATATAAAAGGATCCACACTGACCGTACCCAAAGACCCACAGCAAGTAGAATTAGAGTAGCTGGACCTAAAACAGGTATCTATTAGTTGGCCCTCTGAATTTTTATGTTACTTTCTTGTTGGATTAATGCTTTATTTTTGAATTTTATAAAGAGTTTGTGCAACACCATTAAAAAACCAAGATTAAAACAACAATAATTCAAACTGACATGAGGAAAAGGAAGCCCGTCTGAATGCCAACTAGGTGCATAGTACTGAATTATAGACTTGATATATATGCAATTTTATTACTTTAAGGTACAAGTAGTTATTCAAGCTACATTAATAAAAGGAATGCCTTTAAATATTTGCTTCAATGAATTTAAACATGTAATTAAGTTTATTAACAACAAGCAGATTATATACGGATTTATAGTACTTACGATGAATAAATTGTTCTTCAAAGTAAGATAAACCCTCCGTTTTCATTCTTACTTTGATTAGTAGAATTTTCCCAAGGTCATATAGTTCATCTTTTTTCTCCTTCATGTATTTTAAATTAGAATTTATTCTGTTGAATTGTGGATTCATGTGTTCAAAAAGTTTTTCTAAGGTGTATCCTATACAAAATATCCGTTTTCATATGTTTTATAATTTCTGGCTTTAGAATATTTAAGTGAAACAAGACTGATAGATCGCTATGAATTTTTCTGTGAAGGCAAAACATTACGCTCAGATAGGTTTACACTTTTTGGCTGCTAGTATATAATGCCAAACTGTTCCACAATTTTTGGTCTTTGATTTTCTTTTCATTTGTGCATGCTCTGAGTGGTTTCAGATCTTTTTTTCCATACAAAATCATCCTCCTGAGTTCTAGACCAGTATCTTACTGACAACTAAATATCTACATTTGGATGCCTTGCAGATATGTCAAAACACATAGAAAACTTAAGTGTTTCACTCATTCTGTCCCCAAAACCTGCTCCATGGTCTGTATTCCCTATTTAGCTGTAGAGTCCACTATTCACCCTGCTGCCCGAGATGTTCTCCTTGTCTCATCTGTTGATTTTACCCCACTAGTAAGCCACCAAGTCCAAAAGTGCTCTCTGTTTACTGTTTCACACATCTGTTTTTCCTCTGTCTCTGTTGTCATGACCAGTGAGAGTCAGTCCTCATTATCATTACTTTATTGAATTGTCATTTACTCATGTGTCAGTTACTTTAACAGCTACTAAATTCATCTCCTTGCCTTTATTGTACCTTTGTTAGAGTGATCTCTCTAACAGAATCTTTTGATCATGCCCCTCCTCAGCTTAAAATCCTTCAGAGACCTCATTTACCATTGCAAATGACTGTGGACTAGTTTCTTTTTTTGTGTGTTTTTTTTTGTTTGTTTTTTTTTTGAGGCGGAGTTTCGCTCTGTCGCCCAGGCTGGAGTGCAGTGGCCGGATCTCAGCTCACTGCAAGCTCCACCTCCCGGGTTCACGCCATTCTCCTGCCTCAGCCTCCCGAGTAGCTGGGACTACAGGCGCCCACCACCTCGCCCGGCTAGATTTTTGTATTTTTTTTTTTTAGTAGAGACGGGGTTTCTTCACCGGGTTAGCCAGGATGGTCTTGATCTCCTGACCTCGTGATCCGCCCGTCTCGGCCTCCCAAAGTGCTGGGATTACAGGCTTGAGCCACCGCGCCCGGCCGGACTAGTTTCTTGATAATTCCATAACAGTTTCTAGTCTATATAAAAATATGATAGAAATAGTTGGGTTCTCCTTATCTCTACAAAAAATAGACATAAAATATTTAAAGCTTCTCACTATGTGATTTCAATGTAGCAAGTTACTATTATCATAGTTGTGTGTAATTTTTGTTTTTAGCTTCTAGAGATGACCTCATTTCCAAGTTGGTTGAAGAAAATAAGGTGAGTTGTGAAGTTGTGGAGTACAGAGATGGTCTTTCCTCTCTTCGCTAAGTCCTGTTTCTTCTTCCATGTTGGCTTACAGTGCTGCTTATTCTCATAAAAGTTTTATAAAAAAAAAAAGTTTCATGTCAATGAGTAGTATATTTAGGATAATGGTGTTAGGAACTAAGAAATCATTTCATGAAGGTTATTAGAGTTTGAAAAATGTCAGTTGGCAAAAATAATAAGACTTATTTGTGCTTTTTGCCTCTTGCAAACTAATTATTTAAAGTAAACTTAATGTAAGAAATATAACTACTTTTTGGTGTTGGTGGTTGTACAACAGTGTGGATGTGTTTAATGACACTGTACACTTAACAGTGGTTCAAATGATAAATTTTGTCTAATGTATATTTTGCCATAATTTTGAAAATTAAAAACATAATGACTTTATATCTTACTACATTTCTAAGTCTCTTGATGTGTCGATTCTATTTCTTTTGGATGCTGTCTCATCCTATGTTATATGATGTTTATTTTTCTTGAAATGCTTCTCCTGGGAAAATAGAAGGGTGGTTCTTCCTCTGTAGGAAGAAGATTTATATTTTGTCTTTCCCCATTCTATTAAGTATGTTTTAGGGAAAGTCCCACCTACAGTGCACATCTGTTATCACTTCTCTCATCTCAAGAAAAGTAGCTTTTTTTTTTTTTTTTTCCTATAACCATAGAACAAAGGTGTTTTCTTCTGCTCCACCCTCGGGTCCTCATTTTTGAAAATATGTTCACTTGTAACTTTAAAAGATCCTTGAATGTCTTCCTTTGAAGTCATAAGATCTTACTGCTAATAGGAAAAAATGTGTATGTATAATAATACAACAAATATTTAATCTTAGGGAGTAGAACTTTGATATAAAGATACTAGGTGTATTTAGGTTATGGTTTTAGGCAAATTCTTTCTAACTGGAATCTCAATATAAGAATAGATTTAATAAACAGTTTTTAAAAAATAGGCTTTATTTTTAAGAGCAGCTTTAAGTTCACAACAAAATTGAACAGAAGGTAAAGAGATTTCCCATATACTCTGTACCCCTATTCATGCATAGGCTTCCTCATTAGCCATTTGATGGATATCCATTTAAAAAATTGATGTACCATTTTACATCCCCCACCAGAGTGGTACATTATTACAGTTGATGAACCTATATTGACACATTGTCACCCAGAGTCCGTAGTTTACATTAGGGTTCACTCTTGGTGTTGTGCATTCTATGGATTTAAACAAATGTATAATGACATGTATTTACCATTATAGTAGATATATTTTATATTATAGTATCATACAGAGTAGTTTCATTGCTCTAAAAATCTTCTGTGCTTTGCTTATTCATCCCTCCCTCCCCTTCTAATCCCTGGCAACCATTGATCTTTTTACCGTCTCCATAGATTTGCCTTTTCCAGAATGCCATTTAGTTGGAATCATACAGTCTATAGCCTTTCAGACTGGTTTCTTTCACTTAGTAATAAGTATTTATGTTTCCTCCATGTCTTTTCATGGCTTGATAGCACATTTTTCTTTTTTTTTTTTTTTTTGAGATGGAGTCTCACCCGAGCTGGAGTGCATTGGTGCTATCAGATCACTGCAACCTCTGCCTCCTGGGTTCAAGTGATTCTCCTGTCTCAGCCTCCCGAGTAGTTGGGATTACAAGCGCCCTCTACCACGCCTGGCTAATTTTTGTATTTTTTAGTAGAGATAGGGTTTCATCATGTTAGCCAGCTAGTCTCAAACTCCTGACCTCAGGTGATCTGCCTGCCTCAGCCTCCCAAAGTGCTGGGATTACAGGGATGAGCCTTTGTGCCTGGCTAAAAGCTCATTTATTTTTAGTGCTGAATAATATTCCTTTGTCTGGATATACCACAATTAATCCATTGACTTACTCATGGACATCTTGATTGCTCCAAGCTTTGGCAATTATGATTAAAGCTGCTATAAGTATCTGTGTGTGGGTTTTTGTGTGGGCATAGGTATTCAACTCCAAATGGATAAGTCTCAAGGAGCGTGATTACTGGATCATATGGTAAGAATAGATTTAGTTTTGTAAGAAATCACCAAACTGTCTTTCAAAGTGGTTGTACCATTTTACATTCCCACCAGCAATGAATGAGGGTCCCTGTTGCTCCACATCCTTGACAACAGTTGGTGTTGTCAGTGTTCTAGATTTTGGCCATTGTATTAGGTATGTAGTGGTATCTCATTATTGTTCTAAATAAACAGTTTTGATAAATAGTTCTGAAATAAAGAGAAGTTTAGGAGTTGAAGATACCAAGATGTTTATACATTCTTTATAAGACATTTATAAAGTTCCAGTGTATGTCATTGGAACTTGAACTGGTACTGGCTGAAATACAAAACAGTTATTTTTATAGGGGTGCACACAATATCTCTTATATGTGAAAAAGAGAGTAATTTTTTTCTTATAGAACCTGCAGATATCTTTCAACAAGGAACACGAAGAAAATGCATATTTGAGGTCCAAAATAACGTCTCTTCATGAAGCATCAGAAAAAGCACAAGTAAATGCACATGATTTTGCTAATTTTTAGATGTTATTTAATTTTGTTCAGTTAACCAAGAAACAAAATTAGTCTTGATTATATAAATTCATACCATCTCCATCGCTCAACTTTTCATTTCCATAAGATTTATTTCATCTTTGAAACATTATCAAATTAAATACATTTCTCATTTCACTCTCCAAATTCCTATGATATATAAGTATACAAGATGTACCACTAAAATTATATACTAGTTTACACTTTGCCTTTGCTTGCTTGCTAATTTGATCATTAAATATATGTATTTCCCCCTCCAAAGTGAACTTCTGAATAGTTCCATGGCAAGGGCTATGTCTTATGCTTTCTTTGTATCTTGTATAGTAAATAATTATACAGTAGGAACCTAACAAATGCTTGCTGGATTTTGAAGTTAGATGTAATCATTTTTGGGATAGTGATTCCCAAATGTAGGTGATGTTTTATATATATGTGCATCTGCAACAAGAAGAGTCACCAGATATGCAGGCAAATTGGAGTTACTTACCACAGAGCCTAAAAATTTGTTTATCGTTTAAAATACCTTTTCTCTTGGTACAATTTGATTGTCTCAATATTAGGATCAGAGTGTTGCTGGGTTCTCTGTATAATAAAAATAATAAAGAAAATACAAAGTGACTGTGTTTTTAATATAATAACATCAACTACTATTACTCTTCATATACTAATAGTAGTTAACATTTTTACTGAGCCCATTCCACATTCCAGGCACAATTCCAGGCACCTTATATTAGTAACAAATAGTAATCCTCACAATGGCCCCATGAAATGAAAACTATTATTCACATTTTAAAGATAAGGAAGCTGATGTACAGAGAAGTTCAGGAACATAGATAATAGGTGGCAGAGTTGGAATTTGAATTCAGGTAACCTGGCTCCAAAGAAAATTAGCTATTTCTTTTCAAAGAGCAAGGGTTCTCTGTTTCATCCCCAGGTATTCCTTGATGAATAGTTTGTACATCTGCGTCTGGTGTGACTTTGTGCCCCTGAATGTGTTTCTAACTACTGTACTGCCCATACCACTTGTGATGTTTGCCAGATAATCTTTTATTTATCTTTTCTTTTACTCCATTTTATTTCTTGTGTTTTTTTCCTAGTGCTCCTTCAAAGTTGCTTGTTCTTGAAGAACTTGTTTAAAACATAAGATCTTTGCCAAATCTACCTTGCAAAAATAACTGATAATTGAGATGTTTTTCTCAATGATACAAATTTCAAATTATGAAAAGAGAATTATTAACTACCTGCATACATGATAGATCTGTGTAGCTCAAAAGATTTTTGTTTTATTTTGAAACATTAATCTCATGATGGTAAAATCATCTATATTTTGCTTTTGTGAATATTGTCAGCTAATGGCGAAGGAGCTTAGGTATTTTGTGTTACTAGCTAAATAATTCTGAATGCTCATGGATTTCCGTAATATTGGCTCTGTAAATTCCATTGTAAATTCCATTTTGCAGATGTCTTGCTCTAATGAACCAGTGTTCAAAGTTGTGAAGAGTAGATCAGTAAAATGCCATATGCTTCAGTTGCTCTATCAAATCAACAAATCTCTTAATTTAGAATTATTTAGGGTATAGACTTTTAATATTTGAAAGTATTTTTTAAACTAATGACATGTGAATTGAGGATAGGTTAAATAGATTAGGTTCACATATACAGTGAGATACTATGTAATCATTAAAAATAATACTTAAGTAAAAATAACTCTTTATTGGAGAGACCAGTGACTTGCTGTGTGTATTTTCTTAGGTTTTGAATGACCAATTAACTAAAAAGTGTTCAGAGCTGAGCTGCATTCTTCAGACTGTTACTATGGAAAAAGCCAGAATCATTGCTGACCATCAGGCCATTCTGCAGGTATTCATTTAATGCTAGTGAATGTGTTAAATTTAATAGAGTTCACCAGGTGGCAGAAAGCCAGCCTGGTTGATAGATCAGGAAATGTTTATGGGCAACTGGAGAAATAAAATATTTTAACAATAAATTTAAAAAATCGACTGAATTATCTTATTTCTATTAGTGCTTTTCAATTTTCATCAGAGGGGTGATTTGGCCTTACACTCAGGGCTTTTCATGATTTCTTCTCAAGTATCATCACTTGAGGAAAAATTATTATTTGTCCCATTATTTATAGAATCATGGAGAACACGTATAACTAACCCTAAAGTACTTAACCTTTTCCTCAAACACCTTACAATTTCTCGTTTTGCTTATGCCATTTTCTCTGCTGAGAATGCTTTTTACTTCATCTTCAATATCTGAAATTCTCTTTATTATTTGAGTCACTTTCTTCAGGGAGTTTGATCATCCCAACAAGAAGGGATAAGTTTTCCCTTTCAACTTCTATTCCTGGAAAATTAACAGACTACCATAGAAATAGATCACTTTCTCTTTTTGTAAGCATACTTACTATATATACTAAGCATTGTGCTAAGGATTTTACACATATTACCTCCTTTAATTGTAGCAGCCATTATGTAAAAGGGTATTTATTACCCTTATTTTACAGATAAGAAAATGAGGGTTAGAGAAGTTCACTTGCCCAAATTCACCTAACTAGCAAGAAGTAGAGTTGCCTTTTAACCTCAGGTGACTCCAGAGTCAATGTATGTAATCATTATGTTATGCTGCATCCACATTCTGCATTCTCTAGTAGTAATTTATGTGCTGGTTCATTTCCTGGATTACACTGTGAGCTCCCTAAAGGCAAGAACATTGCCTTATATATCTTTATTTCTCATAGTGCTAAGCCTGCTTTGCATGTAACATATACTCAATAAATATTTAGTTTTTAACTCTGTGCAAGTATAATGCTATATCTAGATAGGATTATAGTGGTGAACAAGACAAAATTCCTACTTTCATGGACTTATAATTCAGTGGACTGAATATACAATGAAATACTTATTACAAATATTTCAAAATTTTGGAGTATAACACAATTGGGATCCCATTTTACCAGTGTGAAGGCTTGCTTTGCAATCAAATGTTAAAATAGAAGTCTTTTAAAAAGAATTTATAAAACTAATTATTAATATGTACTGTATTTGCAAAAACTTTATGGATTATGTGTAGGGGCATATGGTACATAAAAATGTCATGTTTTGATAATCCCAAAATGGTGAGCCAAAGAAAATAAATTATGTAAAACAGTTATAGTGCTTCTGCTGTAACATTATCTGAGTGCAATTTAAGATAGTCTCAAAAGAATTCACAGCAAACTGTTAAACATGATAATCCTTAGAATGTGGGATTATTTGGAGGGAAAGTGTAGATAGAGAGGAAGGGATCTTTTCATTTTATATACATTTATATTGTTTTACTTTTAAAAATGAAGTACCATATTGAAATTTTAAAATACCAAAAATACTCGTAATATAATTTTCTATCTTTAAAAATATGTTGGTATTAGGAGTTTTATAATTTTTCAGCAGGCTGGGTAAATAATACATCTTGACTATTGGCTAGTAGAGCTATAAAATGGTAGAATTGTAGTCAACTCAGAGGAGGACAAAGAGAAACTGGGCATTAAGATAAATTGTTTTAAAAAGAGGTTTTATTTATGTAAATATTACTTGTTTTTTTAAGTTAGTTCAGTGTTTTTGATTAGTTACTCCAATGACACCCTATCAAAAGACTTTCTGGAGTTTCAACTTCTACTATTGCTCTTAACACTCAGGTAGAGCAGAAAATGATGACGCAGACATTTCAAGAACAAAACTTATTGCTGGATGCAGCCCATGCCAGTATCACAAATGAACTACAGACTGTTCAGAATGAGAAAACCCAACTCCAAGCACATCTGTAAGTAAATTATGGGCAACTTCTTATACATCTTTTGTTCTTACATTTGTGTTTCTTATCATGTGTCTGTCTCAGTCTTATCTTCAATGAAAACATTTGATTGTGCATTTTTTGGACCAGCCACAGAGATAAAATAAAGACTCTGCCCTTAAGAAACTAGTTTTGTTAGAACATTTTAGTAACTACTCTCAGTCAGGAAATATGTTCTATAAGAACATGTAATTGCTCTTTCTGTTAAATTAGAACTCTCATTTAGCTTTCATATGTTCTTGTTCTCTTCCTGCAGGGATCATTTAATCCTTGAGCATAACCAGTGTATCCAGAAAGCACAGGATGCTGAAAAGAGAACAGCTGTGCAAAAAGAGTTGCTAGAATCAACTATTGCAAGATTGCGAGGTGAATTGGAAGCATCAATGCAAGAGAAGAAGTCTCTGCTAGAGGAGAAAGAAAGATTTCAGAGGGAGGTAGGTAGAACCAAATTTACGTTATCTTCTCGTTGTGGTGTGATGATGTTTTAAAATTGTATTCTAAATGCAAAAGACAAGAAAAGAAATAAAACCCAGATGCAGTTTGTCTGAGTTGCCCAGTGAAGAATCTTTAGGTGGCTAACCTATGCCTTTTAGCCTGTGAAGTAGTCTGTGCCAAATAGAACAGTATATTCTTATCCAGCATTAGTGAATGTTAATTAGTAACTCACACATCCTCATGTTAGTTAAGGAGTCAGATTTTAAAAATTGATTTCCCCTGAAGGAGTGGGGCAGTGAAGGTTAAAGGGGAACAGCCCTGTCTTCCTGCTTAGGAAGGAACCAGCAGAGTCTGACATGCAGACGTGTCTTTCTAATTTCAGGGCTATTTGTGAAGTCTGCTCTGCCTCAGAGACTCCCTGATTGGCCCCTTTTCTGAGAGGATGTGCTATCTCTGCAGTGTAGGTATTAATTGACATGCAGGATATGTCTGCTATAGTGGAGCCTGTCAGCTACTATAAAATTGACCTATTTCTTTTTTTCCCATCCCCCTTGGGCAGGTTAATAAAACAGAAAAAGAAATAGCACAAGAAAGATGCAATTTGGAAAAGGAATTAGCTAAAAACAAGGTATTCTACATTTTACTTACTGATATTTCACTGTATTTCCTTCTATATTGCTGCCTACTGTATCAGCTTATCTTAATGAGGAGATGGGTGATGAATACCAAGCTGCGGGGGAAAGGAAAGCTATGAAGCTGGATGCCACTCAGAGCACACCAGTCACTGCAGCAGACGGTTGTCTCTGGGGAATGTTTTCTTGTTGAGCATCTAATGTTTGCCAGTGAGTCATCACTGCCTCTGGCCCTAGTGTTAACTGAGGATTCTAGCCAAGAAGTCACCTGAGAGTTAGCTAATGGGCCTGTGAGAGGCAAAGAGATGATTGCTGACTAGGCTGTTTTTAAATAAAAAACTAAAGGCTGGATGAGGTGGCTCATGCCTGTAATCCCAGCTCTTTGGGAGGCCAATGTGGGCGGATCATTTGAGGTCAGGAGTTCAAGACCAGCTTGACCTACATAGTGAAACCCCATCTCTACTAAAATATAAAAATTAGCCAGGCATGTTGGTGGGTGCCTGTAATTACAGCTACTCGGGAGGCTGAAGCAGGAGAATCTCCTGAATCCAGGAGGCAGAGGTTGCAGTGAGCTGAGATCGCGCCACTGCACTCCATCCTGGGCGACAGAGCAAGACTCCCTCTCAAAAAAAAAAAAGAAAAAAAAAAAGCAAAAACTAACTCAGGCTGCCTGAGTACCTATCAGCACCTGCCACTTTATCTTTGAGGTACCATTTTCTGGATTCTAAAATAGAATGTTCAGAGAAACAAATGAAATCCTTATTAAAGTTAAACAAGAACCAATCTTTAAAACATTGCTGTTTGTGTTTCAAATTTTGAAGAGAGTAAAGATTATGTATCACTGTCATCTAGAGAATATATCTGGAGCAGCAAGGAGTATTAGCTTACTTAGGCAAGAAATCCAGCAATAGGTATTGGGTATAGTCATCCAGCCTTGACTGTTTCTTTGCTTCTGGTTTGCCCAAGTAGCATTTGTATTACTATATATACATGTAAACTTTTAATTTAAGGATTGGAGAGAGGAGAAATGCTAGAGTTTGAGCCTGAACTCAAATGCAGTTGCCACCAAGCTATCAGGTGCCTTCTCTGGTTCTAGTGATAGGAAAACAGTCCACCCTAAAAATCCTCAAATGAGGCTGACTTCCTGTGGCAAGGACTTTGGTGGTATCAATTTGGCCTCAACCATGCTTTCTAAAATTGGGAAAATTGGCGACTACCATTAAATTCATTAATGCTTTTTACTTAAAAATATTAGTGAATGAGGGCGGGCATGATGGCTCACACCTGTAATCCCAGCACTTTGGGAGGCCGAGGCAGGCAGATCACTTGAGGCCAGGAGTTTGAGACCAGCCTGGCCAACAAGGCAAAACCGTGTCTCTATTAAAAATACAAAAAAATTAACCAGGTGCGGTAGCACACACCTGTAATCCGAGCTACTCGGGTGACTGAGGCATGAGAATTGCTTGAACGTCGTAGGTGGAGGTTGCAGTGGGCCAAGATTGCACCACGCACTTCAGCCTGGGTGACAGAGTGAGACTCTGTCTCATAAAAAAGTTAGTGAATGTTACATGGCCAAGGCAAATGCTGTGAATATGTTTGGGTTGGAAACATAGCATTATTATTTTGCTTGTCTGATTTCATTCGTCTTAATGTAGGCTAAGTATAAGTTCACGGTGCTGAAAGATACTTGCTCATTAGAGACATTCTGTGAAGCCAAATGATAATGCTTATAGAGAATCTCATTTTGTGGTATAAATTGATTTTTAAAATATGTGTTCTTTTAACGCTATGCTTTTTTAAAAAGTCAGGTTTATTATAATTTACATACAGTGAAATTCACCCTTTTTTAATGTATAGTTCTATGAATTTTGACATATACAATCTTGTAACCACCACCACAATCAAAATATAGAACATTTTTGTCACCCTAAGAAAGTTCCCTTGTGCCCTTTTGTAATCAATGCCTTCTTCCACCTCCTTCCCCTGGCAACCATAGATCTGTTTTTTTGTCCCTATAGTTATAAATTATCCAGAGTGTCATATAAATAGAATCATATAGTATATAGCATTTTAAATTTAATTTCTTTCATTTAGCATAAAGCATTTGAGATTCATCCATGTTGTGTGTCAGTAATCTGTGCTCCATTGCCTGGATGTATCACTTTCTTTATCCATTCACCAACTGAAGGACATTTGGGTTGTTTCCAGATTTTTGGCAATTAATAAAGCCTCTATAAATATTCAAATATGCAGATATGTATTTCTGTTGAGTAAATTTCAAGAGTTGGATTTCTTGTTCCTATGATAAATATATGTTTAACATAATAACAAACTGCTCAACTGTTTTTCAAACAATCTGTACCATCTTACATTTCCATCAGTAATTCATGACTTCCAGTTTCTCTACATTCTCACCAGTACTTGGTTCGGTTTTTTAGTTTTATCTATTAGAATTTGTGTGTATCAGCATATCACCGTGCTTGTAATTTGTATTTCTCCAATGACTAATAATATTGAGCTTCTTTTCATGCGCTTATTTGCCATTACAAATTGACCTATCTCATCAAATCTTTTAACCATTTAAAATTCAGTTTTTTTCTTGAATTTTCAGAGGTTTTAAAACATATTCTTAAATCTTAAAAATATTTTTACTGTTTGTATATATACAAGTCTTTTGCCAGATATGTATTTTACAAATATTTTCTTCCATTTCATGACTTTTCTTTTCATTTTCTTTCAAAGAGCAGAAGTTTAAAATTTTAATGAAGTCTTATCAATTTAAAAAATTTTGTGGATCATACTTTTTGAATTTTTGCCTAACCTAGGATCACCACAATTTTCTTTTTTGTTGTCCTCTAGATGTCTCATAGTTTTAGGTTTTATACTAAGTCTATGGTACATTTCAAGTGAATTTTTATATATCATGCAAGGTATTGTTCAGGATTCGTTTCACTTTTTTTTTCTCAGGGTCTCACTCTGTCGCCCAGGCTGGAGGGTGGTGACACAATCACAGCTCACTGCAGCCTCGACCTCCCTGGGCTCAGGTGATCCTCCCACCCACCTCAGCCTCCCGAGTAGCTGGGACTACAGACGCATGCCACCACACCCAGCTAAGTTTTTTATTTTTTGCAGAGATGGAGTTACGTTATGTTGCCTGGCTGGTCTCGAACTTCTGGGCTCAAGCAATCTGCCCAGATATCTTAACCTCCCAAAGTGCTGGGATTACAGATGTGAGCCACTATGCCCAGCCTGGTACCTTTTTTAAATTTCTCCATTGGTGGGCTTTTGGGTTGTTTCAACTTTTTGGGTATTAATGATTCTGTGAGCATTTGTATACAATTTTTGTGTGTAAACATATGTTTTCAATTGTCCTAGGTATAACCTAGGAGTGGAACTACTGGGTCATGTGATTACTCCATGTTTATCATTTTGAGAAACTGCCAAACTCTTTTTCAAAGTGGCTACACCGTTTTACAATCCCACCAGCAATGTTTGAGAGTTCCAGTGTCTCCACATCCTTACTAACACTTGTTATTGTTCACATTTTTAAAATACCCATCCTAGTGGGTGTGAAATATTTCACTGTGGTTTTTAAATTGAGGTGAAATTCATATAATATAAAATTAACCATTTTAAAGTGAATAATTCAGTGGTATTCAGTACATTTGTAGTGTGGTGCCACCACTGCCTCTGTCTAGATTCCAAATATTTTCATCACCCCAAAAGGAAACCCTGTACTAGTTAAGCAGTCACTCCCCATTCCCTCCCTCTCCCAGCCCCTGACAACCACTAGTCAGCATTCTGTCTCTATGGATTTACCTATGCTGGATATTGTATGTAAATATAATCATACAATTTGTGATCTTTTGTGTGTGGCTTCTTTTACTTAGCCTGATGCTTTTGGGGTTCTTCAACATTGTAGTATGAATCAGTACTTCATTTTATGGATGAGTAATGGTGATTGTATGTATATATGTGCATGCACACACACACACACCAAATTTGTTTGTCTGTTCATCTGTTAAAGAACATTTGCACTGCTTTTACCTTTGGCTATTGTGACTAGTGCTGCTATGAACCTGTATATACATATATTTCAGTACCTCTTTTCAATTCTTTGTGATATATGTATCTAACAGTGGGATTTCTGGATCACATGGTAATTTTATATTTAACTCTCTGAGGAATCACCAGTTTTCCACAGCACTAAACCATTTTACATTCTCACCAGTGATGTACAAAAGTTCCAGTTTCTCACATCCTCACAAACACCTATTTTGTGTTTTATTATAGCCACCCTAATGGGTGTGAAGTGGTACCTCACTGTGGTTTTGATTTGCATTTCCATAATAACTAATGATGTTAAGTATCTTCTTGTGTGCTTACTGGTCATTTTATATCTTCTTTGGAGAAATGTCTGTTCAGATCCTTTGCCTATTTTTAAAACGGATTATCTTTTATCAACTTGTACGAGTTCTTTATATATTCTAGATACTACACCCTTATCAGATATGTGATTTGCAGGTATTTTCTCCCATTCTGTGGGTTGTATTTTTATATTGGTAATGTCCTTTGATGCATAAAAGTTTAAAAAAATTTTAAGTTTGGTTTATCTGTATTTCCTTGGATTGTTTGTGTTTGGGTATTATATTTGAGAAACTCTTGCCTAACTGAAGGTCATATAGATTTATCCCTATTTTATATTATAAAATTTTTTATAGTTTTATGTATTAATTTAGGTGTTTGATCCACTTTGAGTTAATTTTATATGTGCTATGAGGTAAGGGTTTGACTTCATTATTTTGGCTATAGATATACAATTGTCCCAGCACTCTTCGTTGAAAAGATCATTCATTCTTTCTATTGAATAGTTTTCACTCCCTTGTCAAAAATCAGTTAATCATAGATATGTAGGTTTATTTCTAGACTCTTAATTCTCTTGCATTGATCTACATGTCAGTACCACACAGTCTTGATTACTATTGTTTTGTAGGAAGTTTTGACGTCTAAATGTGAATCTTCCAACTTTGTTGCTATTGTTGTTGTTTTAAAGATTGTTTTAGCCATTCTGGGTCATTGCATTTCTGTATGAATTTTAGAACCAGACTCTCCATTTCTGTAAAAAAAGAACAGCTGGAATTTTGGTAAGGTTTATATTGAATCTGTAGATCAATTTGAAGAGTATTACAAGCTCAATAATACAGTTTGTTTCTGTATAAAGTATGTCCTCACTTAATGTCATCAGTAGGTTCTTAGGTTTCAACTTCAAGTGAAACGATATACAGCAGGTCCTTGAATAACATCATTTCATTCAATGTGTTATGATGTTGATAAGAAAAAACATTGATTTTGTTATACATTATCATTTCACTTAAAGTTGCAGTCTCCAAGAACCTATCAATGACAGTGAGGACTACTGTATAAGATAGTGTGATCTCTATAAATATCTCTACAAACTATATAAATTATCTCTATTTGTAATAGAGATAGTTATTTTTTGTAGAGGCGGAGTTTTGTTATGTTGCCTGGCTGGTCTCGAACTCCTGGGCTCTGTATTTGCTATGTCTATTTGTAATAGAGATAGTCTCACTTCTTCCTTTCCAATTTGGCTGCCTTTTATTTCGTTTTCATATATAACTGCCTGATAGAATCTCCAGTGCAATATTGAATAGAATTGGTGAGAGCAGATATCTCTGTCTTGTTTCTGATCTTAGAGGGAAAGCTTTTAGTTTGTCACCATTAAGTATGATGTCAATTTTGGGGGATTTTCAGTGCTCTTCATCAGGATTAGAAAATTCCCTTATATTCCCAGTTTGTTGGGAATTTTTGTCATGAAAATATGTTGAATTTTGTCAAATGCTTTTGCTATGTCTATTGAGATGATCTTGTGGGTTTTGTTCTTTGTTCTATTACTATGGTGTATTACAGTGGTTGACTTCAAATGCAAAACTAAGCTTGCATTCCTTGGATAAAGTTTACTTGGTCATGTTGTCCTTTTTATATGTTGTTGCATTAGGCTTGCTAGTAGTTTGTTAAGATTTTTGCATCTGTATTCATAAGGGGTACTATTCTGTAGTTTTATTTTCTTGTAATGTTTTTGGTTTTGGTATCAAGATACTGTTGGTCTCTTAAAATGATTTGGTAAGTATTCCCTCCATTTCTATTGTTGGGAAGAGTTTGTGAGGGATTGGGGTTAATTCTTCTTTAAATATTTTGTAGCATTTACCAGTGATGCCATCTGGTTCTGGGCTTTCTTGTATGTAAAAGGTTTTGTTTCTTTGTTTGGTTTGTTCTTTTTATTCTATAGGTCTATGCAGATTTTCTACCTTTATTCGAGTCAGTTTCAGTAGTTTGGTTCTTTCTAGGAATTTATCCATTTCATCTAGGCTATCTAATTTGTTAGCATACAATTTTCAGAGTAGCCCCTTGTCTTTCTTTCTGTGAGGTCAGTAGCAGAGTCCTCTCTTTGATTCCTAATTTTAATAATTTGTGTCACCTGTATTTTGTTCTTGTTTAGTCCAGCTAAAGGTTTGTCAATTTTGTTGATCTTTCTAGAGAACCAACTTGTGGAATTTTTTAGAGATTTTTCTCTATTATTTTTCTCTATCTTATTTTTGCGTTAAACCTTACTGTTATCTTCTTTAGATTTGCTTTGGGTTTAATTTGATTTTCTTTGTCTAGTTTCTAAAGATAAGCTTAGGTTATTGATTTGAGAAATATTTCATTGTTAAAATGTAAGTGCCTGTAGGAGTCAGTCTGAACCTATTCTGGTTCAGGGGAGTGCCCCTAAAAAAATAAAAAATAAGTGCCTGCAGCTACAAATTTCCCTCTCTGCACTGCTTTAGCTGCATATGAGATGTTTTGTTATTTTGTGTTTTCATTTTTGTTTATCTCAAACTGTTATTTAATTTCCCTTGAGATTTCTTTTTTGACCCATTGCTTGTTTAGAAGTGACATGTTTAGTTTATTCACATATGTGAATTCCCCAAATATTCTTTTATTGATTTCTAATTTTATTCCATTGTGGTTGGAAAACATACTTTGCATGATATCAGTCCTTTCAGATTTATTGAGAGTTGTTTTATGGTGTAACAGGGATATACCCTGAAGAATGTTCCATGTGCACTTGAGAAAAATGTGTATTTTGCTGTTATTGGGAGGATTGTTCTACAGATGTCTGTTAGGTTACTTGGTTTATAGTGTTGTTCTTGTCTTCTCTTTCCTCCTTAATCTTCTGTCTAGTTGTTCTGTTGATTAATGAAAATGGGATATTGAAGTCTCCAACTATTACTGTTAAATTATTTATTTGTTCCTTCAATACTGTCATTTTTTGCTTCATATATTTGCGGCCTCTGTTAAGTGCATATATATTTATAAATGATACATCTTCTTGACAGGTAAACACTTTTTCAATGTCCTTTATCTCACCAGTTTTTTCTTAATGTCTATTTTGTTTAATATTAGGACAGTCATTTAACTCTTTTTAGATTACTGTTTAATTTATATGGTATATATTTTCCACGCTTTTGTTTTCAACCCCATTTGTAACTTTGGATCTAAAGTGTATATTTTATAAAGAGCATATAGTTGGTTTTTTAAAAACTCATTTTGCCTATCCATATAAATGGAGTGGTTTGATCCATTTATATTTAATATAATTACTGTTAAGGTAGGATTTATATCTGCCATTTTGCATTTTTTGTTTTTTGCTTTTTGCTCCTCTATTTCTCAATTAGTGCCATCTTTTATGTTAAATATATATTTCTAGTTCACCGTTTTAACTCCCTTATCATTTCTTTTATTCTATATTTTAGTTTATAGGTAACAGAATTACAAACAAAAATATATAGTACCTTTTATATATACCTATGTTGCTACCTTTACTGTTACCTGTTATTTCTTATACGGATTCCAGATATTGTCTACTACCCTTTTATTTTAGCCTAAAAAACTTCCTTTAGTATTTCTTACAGCATATGCTTTCTAGCTTCACAATCCAAACCCCACCAAAAATGGGGACCTGGAGAAATTGCTCTACATTTTAGGTGAAGTCTGAAGAACCACATTCTCAAGAGTGTATTTAAACCAGAAGAAAAACTCTTCTATGAATTATTTCAATTTTTATTTATCTGGGAATATCTTAATTTCTTTGCTGTTTTTGAAGGATAGATTTGCTGAATTTAGAATTCATGGTTGAGTGTTTTTCTTTCAGCGTTTTGAGTATGTCATCCCATTGCCTTCTGGCCTCAACTTTCTGATGAGAAATCAGCTGTTAATCTTGTTGAGATTATCTTGTACATCAGGAGCCACTCCTCTCTTGGTACTTTCAAGATTTTGTGTCTCTTGCTTTCAACAGTTTACTTGTGTATGTTTTGGGGCATGTCTTTTACACTCATTCCCACAAGTTGGCAACTCTCCTTTAGCTTTCATTTCTGATCACCAAACTGCTGCTGGAATGCTCACACCTGTTACTGCAAATTCAAAACCTAGGGAAGACTTCTCCTGGGAATTTACTTTATGTCAGTCTTGGGCTGCCTGGTACATAGCTGCACCCACAACTGGGCAAGTTCAACAACACAGGAGCCTTTCCACAGACCATGATTATTGTAGCTTTATAATAAATCGTGAAATTAGGTAGAGTCCTCCAACAGTGTTGTTTTCCAAAAGTGTTTTAGCTATTTTAGTTCGTTTGCTTTTTCATGTGTGTTGTAGAATGACCTTAATGATTTCTACAAAAATGTTCTCTGGGGATTTCAACTGAAATTAGAGTTAACATCTCAGCAATATTGGATCTTCTAGTACAGTTAGGTTGTCACTTAATGATGGAGATACATTCTCAGAAATGCATCTCTGGGCAGTTTTACTTGTGTAAGTAGAGAGTACTTACACAAACCTCGATGGTATTGCCTACTGCATACCTAGGGTTTTTCTTTAATTTTTAAGTTCAGTGTACATGTGCAGGTTTGTTATATAGGTAAATGTGTGTTATGGGGGTTTGTTGTGCAGATTATTTCATCACCCAGGTATTATTATTTTTCCTGATCCTCTCCCTCCACCCACCCTCCACCCTCTGACACACTCCAGTGTGTGGTGTTCTCCTCTGTGTGTCCATATATTCTCATCATTTAGCTCCCATTTATAAGAGAACACGCAACATTTGGTTTTCTGTTCCAGTGTTAATTTGCTAAGGATAATGGCCTCCAGCTCTATCCATGATCATGAGGACATAATCTCATTCTTTTTTATGGCTGCATAGTATTCCATGGTGTATATGTACCACATTTGCTTTATCTGGTCTATCATTGATGAGCATTTAGGTTGATTCCATGTATTTGCTATTGTGAATAGTGCTGCAGTGAATATACACATGTGCATGTATCTTTATAATAGAATGATTTATATTCCTTTGGGTATATACCCAGTAACAGGATTGCTGGGTCAAATGGTATTTCTGTCTTTAGGACTTTGAGGAATCGCCACACTGTTTTCCACAATGGTTGAACTAATTTACACTCACACCAACAGTGTGCAAGTGTTCCTTTTTCTCCACAATGTCACCAGCATCTGTTATTTTTTGATTTTTTGACTTCTTAATCATTCAGACTGGTGTGAGATGGTATCTCATTGTGGTTTTGATTTACATTTCTCTAATGTTCAGTGATGTTGAGCTTTCTTCATATGATTGTTGGCCACATTTATGTCTTCTTTTAAGAAGTGTCTGTTTATGCCTTTTGCCCACTGTTTAATGAGGTTGTTTGTCTTTTTCTTGTAAATTTAAGTTCCTTATAGTTGCTGGATATTAGACTTTTGTCAGATGAATAGTCTTCCATTCTGTAGACTGTCTGTTTAGTCTGTTGATAGTTTCTTTTGCTATGCAGAAGCTCTTTGGTTTACTTAGATCCCATTTGTCAATTTTTGCTTTTGTTGCGTTGCTTTTGACGTCTTTGTCATGAAATCTTTGCTCGTGCTTTGTTCTGAATAGTATTACCTCAGTTGTCTTCCAGGGTTTTTATAGTTTTGGGTTTTATATTTAAGTCATCAATCTATTTTGAGTTAATTTTTGTATATGGTATAGGGAACGGGTCCAGTTTCCATCTTCCGCATATAGCTAGCCAGTTATCCCAGTCCCATTTATTGAACAGGGAATCCTTTCTCCATTGCTTGTTTTTGTCAGGTTTGTCAAAGGTCAGATAGCTGAAGGTGTGTGGTCTTATTTCTGGGTTCTCTATTCTGTTCCATTGGTCTGTGTCTGTTCTTGTACCAATACCATGCTGTTTTGGTTACTGTAGCCCTGTAGTATAATTTGAAGTTGAGTAGCATGGTACCTCCAGCTTTGTTCTTTTTGCTTAGGATTTTCTTAGCTATTCAGGCTCTTTTTTGGTTCCATATAAATTTTAAAGTAGTTTTTTCTGGTTCTGTGAAGAATGTCAATGGTAGTTTAATGGGAATAGCATTGAATCTGTAAATTGCTTTGGGCAGTATGGCCATGATTCTTCCTATCCATGAGCATGGAATGGTTTTCCGTTTGTTAGTGTCATCTCTCATTTCTTTGAGCAGTGTTTTGTAGTTCTTCTTGTAGAGACCTTTCACCTACCTAGTTAGCTGTATTCCTAGGTATTTTATTCTTTTTGTGGCAACTGTGAATGGGAGTTCATTCATGATTTGGCTCTCAGCTTTACTGTTGTTGGTGTATAGGAATGCTAATGATTTTTGCATATTGATTTTGTATCCTGAGAGTGCGGAAGTTGCTTATCAGCTTAAGAAGCTTTGGGGCTGAGGCGGTAGGGTTTTTGAGATATGGGATCATGTCATCTGCAAACAGGGATAGTTTGACTTCCTCTTTTTCTTTTTGAATGCCCTTTATTTCTTTCTGTTTCCTGATTGCCTTGGCTAGAACTTCCAAGTTCTGTGTTGAATAGGAGTGGTGAGAGAGGGCATGCTTGTCTTGTGCCAGTTTTCAAGGGGAATGGTTCCACCTTTTGCCAATTCAGTATGATGTTGGCAGTGGGTTTGTCATAGATGGCTCTTATTATTTTGTGGCATGTTCCTTTAGTACCTAGTTTATTGAGAGTTTTTAACATGAAGGGATGTTGAATTTTATCGAAGGCCTTTTCTGCATCTATTGAGATTATCATGTGGTTTTTCTCTTTAGTTCCGTTTATGTGATGAATCACATTTATTGAATTGCATATGTTGAACTAACCTTGCATCCCAGGGATGTAGCCTACTTGATCATGGCAGATAAGCTTTTTGATATGCTGCTGGATTCAGTTTGCCAGTATTTCATTGAGGATTTTTGCATCAATGTTCATCGAGGATATTGGCCTGAAGTTTTGTTTTTTTGTTGTATCTCTGCCAGGTTTTGGTATCAGGATGCTGCTGGCCTCATAGAATAAGTTAGAGAGTAGTCCCTCCTTTTCAGTTTTTTCGGAATCGTTTCAGTAGAAATGATACCAACTCTTCTTTGTACCTGTGATAGAATTCAGCTGTGAATCTGTCTGATCCTGGTTTTTTTTGGTTGGTAGGCTGTTTATTACTGCCTCAATTTCTGAACTCGTTATTAGTCTGTTGAGGGATTCAATGTATTCTTCCTGGTTAAGTCTTGGGAGGGTGTATGTATCTAGAAATTTATCTTTTTCCTCTGTATTTTCTAGTTTGTGTACATAGAGGTATTTTTAAGATTCTCTGATGGTTGTCTGTATTTCTGTGGGGTCAGTGGTAATATCTCCCTTATCATTTCTGATTGTGTTTATTTGAAACTTCTCTCTTTTCTTATTAGTCTAGCTAGAAGTCTATTTTATTTTCCTGAAAAAACAGCTCCTGGGCTGGGCACAGTGGCTCACGCCTGTAATCCCAGCACTTTGGGAGGCCAAGGCGGGCGAATCATGAGGTCAGGAGTTCGAGACCAGCCTGGCCAATATGGTGAAACCTCGTCTCTACTAAAAATATAAAAATTAGCCAGGCGTGGTGGCACGGGCCTGTCGTCCCAGCTACTTGGGAGGCTGAGGCAGAAAAATCACTTGGATCTGGGAGGCGGAGGTTGCAGTGAGCTGAGATCGTGCCACTGCACTCCAGCCTGGGCGACAGAGCAAGACTCCATCTCAAAAACAAAACAAAACAAAACAAAAACAGCTCCTGGATTTGTTGATCTCTTGAATGGTTTTTGTGTCTCTATGTCCTTCAGTTCACCTCTGATTTTGATTATTTCTTGTCTTCTGCCAGCTTTGAGATTTGTTTGCTCTTTGTTCTCTAGTTCCTTTAGTTGTGAAGTTAGGTTGTTAACTTGAGATCTAATTTTTTGATGTGGTCATTTAGTGCTATACATTTTCCTCTTCACAGTGCCTTAGCTGTGTCCCAGAGATTCAGGTATGTTATCTCTTTTTTCTCATTAGTTTCAAATAACTTACTGAATTTTGCCTTAATTTCATTATTTACCTGGGAGTCATTCAGGAGCAGGTTGTTCAGTTACCATGTAGTTGTGTGGTTTTGAATGAATTTCTTAGTCTTGAATTCTAATTTGATTGTGTTGTGGTCTGAGAGACTGTTATAATTTCAGTTCTTTTACATTTGCTAAGGAGTGTTTTGCTTCCAATTACATGATCAATTTTAGAGTAAGTGCCATGTGGCAATGAGAAGAATGTATGTTGTTTTGGGGTGGGGAGATCTGTAAATATCTGTCAGTTCCATTTGATCTAGTGCTCAGTTCAGATCCTGAATATCTTTGTTAATTTTGTGTCCCTATGACCTAATATTGTCAGTGCAATACTAAAATCTCCCACTATTGTTGTATGGGAGTCTAAGTCTCTTTGAAGGTCTTTAAGAACTTGCTTTGTGAATCTGGGTGCTCCTGTGTTGGGTGCATATGTATTTAAGATAGTTCTTCTTGTTGAACTCTCTACCATTATGTAATGCCCTTTTTTGTCTTTTTTTGTCTTTATTGGTTTAAAGTCTGTTTTTTCAGAAACTAGGATTGCAACCCCTGCTTTTTTCTGTTTTCCATTTGCTTGGCAGATTCTTCTCCATCCCTTTATTTTGAGCCTGTGATATGCCTGGTTATATGGTGTAGCTTGTTGCTCCAACCATTGTTGTATATGTGGTCTATCGTTGATTGAAACATTGTTATGGAACACATGTCAGTACATGAACATTATATATCTCTCTGTTTTATTTTGGTTTTTTATTTCTCTCAGTATTTTGTAGTTTTCAGCATATCATATCTTAGACATATTTTGCTAGATTTGCACTTAAAGAATTTCACAGCGTTAGTACTGTTTTAAATGGCATTTTAATGAAATGTGAATTTCCAGTTGTGCATTAATATGTAGAAATACGATAGATTTGCCCTTATATCCTTCAGCCTTGACACACTCACTTATTGTAACATCTTGCCTTACTGCACCAGCTATGGCCTCCTGAATGATGTGGAATAGGAGTGGTGAAAGTGGATACCTTTGCCTTTTCCCAGTTTTAGGGGGAAAGTTTTTCACTATTAATATTGATATTTGCTGTAGGATTCTTATAGATACTTTTTTAAAATCAACTAGAGGTTCCCTTTCATTTCTAGTTTGAGTTTTTATAATGAATTGATGTTGAATTTTATGAAATTCTTTTACTGCATTAAGATGGGTATATGGGTTTTCTTCTATAGTCTATTGAAATGGCATATTATACTGATCGATTTTGAATGTTCAACAAGCTTTGCATTACCGAGATAAGCTTCACTTCATCCTAATTTGTTATCTTTTTATATGTTGCTGGGTTCATTTTGCTAATATTTTGTGGAAGTTTTTTTTTTGTTTTTTTTGTTTTTTTTTTTTTTTGAGACGAAGTTTCACTCTTGTTACCCAGGCTGGAGTGCAATGGTGTGATCTCGGCTCACTGCAACCTCTGCCTCCCGAGTTCAAGTGATTCTCCTGCCTCAGCCTCCCAAGTAGCTGAGATTACAGGCATGTGCCACCACGCCCGGCTAATTTTGTATTTTTAGTAGCGATGAGGTTTCTCCATGTTGGTCAGGCTGGTCTTGAACTCTCAACCTCAGGTGATCCGCCCACTTCGGCCTCCCAAAGTGCTGGGATTACAGGCGTGAGCCACTGCTCCTGGCTGGAAGATTTTTGCATTTATATTCATAAACTTGAATTGACTTTAAGTAAATACCAGAAGGACTTTAACTTAGAGTAAAGGGGAACTATATAATTTACAATAACCCTTTTGCTGAGGGCAACTAGAAAAACTCAAAAAATGGACGAGAGAGAAAAAGGGTTCTTTTAAAAAAAATTATTAGACCCACAAACCACACAGAGAAAAGGGTTGTTAAAAACATCATAGAGTGGCTGGATGCTGTGGCTCACATCTGTAATCCCAGCACTTTGTGGGGCTGAGGCGGGTGCATCACAAGGTCAGGAGTTCGAGACCAGCCTGACCAACATGATGAAATCCCGTTTCGACTAAAAATACAAAAATTTTCCAGGCATGGTTGTGCGTGCCTGTAATCCTAGCTACTCAGGATGTGTCCGGAATTGGTGGGTTCTTGGTCTCGCTAACTTCAAGAATGAAGCCATAGACCCTCGCAGTGTTACAGTTCTTAAAGATGGTATGTCCGGAGTTTGTTCTTTCAGATGTTCAGATGTGTCCTGAGTTTCTTCCTTCTGGTGGGTTCATGGTCTCGCTGGCTTCAGGAGTGAAGCTGCAGACCTTCACAGTAAGTGTTATAGCTCTTAAAGGCGGCACATCTGGAGTTGTTCCTTCCTCCTGTCTGGAGTTGTTCGTCCCTCCTGGTTGGTTCATGGTCTCACTGGCTTCAGGAGTGAAACTGCAGACTTTCGCAGTGAGCGTTACAGCTCATAAAGGCAGTGCAGACCCAAAGAGTGAGCAGCAGCAAGATTTATTGCCAACAGTGAAAGAACAAAGCTTCCACACCATAGAAAGGGACTCAAGTGGGTTGCCACTGCTGCCTTGGGCAGCATGCTTTTATTCCCTTATCTGACCCCACTCACATCCTACTGATTGGCCCATTTTATGGAGAGCTGATTGGCCCATTTTACAGAGAGCTGATTGGTCCATTTTGACAGGGTGCTGATTGGTGCGTTTACAAACCTTGAGCTAGACACAGAGTGCTGATTGGTGCATCTGCAATCCTTTAGCAGAACACAAAAGTTCTCCAAGTCCCCTCTAGATTAGCTAAACACAGAGTGCTGATTGGTGCATTTACAAACCTTTAGCTAGACAAAGAGTGCTGATTGGTGCATTTACGATCCTTTAGCTAGACACAAAAGTTCTCCAAGTCCCCACTAGATTAGCTGGACACAGAGCACTGATTGGTGTGTTTACAAACCTGGAGCTAGACACAGAGTACTGATTGCTGCATTTACAATCCTTGAGCTGGACACAAAGTGCTGATTGGTGCATTTACAATCCTCCAGCTAGATATAAAAGTTCTCCAAGTTCCCACCAGATTAGCTAGATACAGAGTGCTGATTGGTGCGTAAACAATCCTCCAGCTAGACATAAAAGTTCTCCAAGTACCCACCCGACTCAGGAGCCCAGCTGGTTTTGTCTAGTGGTTCCTGTGCCAGGGCCATGGGCAGAGCTGCCCACCGGTCCCGTGCTGCGTGCCTGCACCCCTCCACCCTTGGGTGGTCGATGGGACTGGGTGCTGCAGAGCAGGGAGCGTTGGGGAGGCTGGGGCCGAGCAGGGGTTGGGGCTTGGGCATGGGTATGGCGGGCTGTAGGTCCCAAGTCCTGCCCCATGGGGAGGCAGCAGCTGAGACCCAGCAAGAATTCCAGTGTGGCACAGGGGGGCCAGCAGTGCTGGGGGACCTGGCGCACCCCCTCACAGCTGCTGACTGGGGTGTTGAGCCCCTCACTGCCCAGGGCTGGCAGCGCCAGCTGGCTGCTCCAAGTGTGGGTCCTGCTGAGCCCCCGCCCATCTGGAACTCACGCTGGCCCGCAAGGGCCATGGGCAGCCCCAGTTCCTGCCCACGCCACTCCTTCCACACTTCCCCACAAGCAAACTCTGCCTCGCAAGCCCAGAGAGGGGTTCCCACAGTGCAGCCGCAGGCTGAAGGGCTCCTCAAGTGGGGCCAGAGTGGATGCTGAGGCTGAGGAGGCGCCCGAGAGCAAGTGAGGGCTACTAGCACGTTGTCACTTCTCAAGGAGGCTGAGGCAGGAGAATCACTTGAACCCGAGAGGCAGAGGTTGCAGTGAGCTGAGATCACAACACTGCACTCCAGCCTGGGTGACAGAGCAAGCCTCCGTCTAAAAAAAAATTTAAAAACCATAGAGCTATCAGATTGGTCATATCTCCACATTTAGAGGCAAGGAAACATATGGAAGATATTGTCCATTTTACAGTTATAATTGTCATTTTAAAAATAAGATAATACTTTTTGGATCTGGCATAAATAGTTTCTTTTTTACTTTTGTTTCTTTAAAGGTAGACATAAATACATTAACTCATAACCTGCAGACTCTTGAAGAAGAGAATAAGCACCTGGCAGATCAAATGGCTTCCCTAGAACTTCAGCAAGTCACTTCTGATTACCATGGGGTGGGTATAAAAAGGTCAGTCTAAATAGCAATTAATGACTAATGAGTTCAGAAATAACAACAACCAGAGGTCAGGAGATGGGTTTTCTTTGTGTTTTCATAATTATTATAAATCTTGAATAATTCAGAATAAATAAAGCAGAGATTCTTACAGTATTCAAACAATAGCGAATTTGAGAAACCAAGAGTTTAAGGGATTTATTAAACATTTGCCTTCACAAACAATCTGTGTTACTGAAAAGTACAAATATATCTAATGTTTTAAAATAGTTCCTCTTCCATAAATTATGAGGAAGAAACTTGTATTTTTTTCTCATCAGTTTCCTCCATTAGGCAATCAGTAATAAGTCTGATTTCTGAAGGCTGTTTGACAAGGTCAGTGCATTACAAATAAATAGTACAGTTCTTAAAACATCTTCTCCAGGCTGGGCATGGTGGCTCACATCTGTAATCCCAGCACTTTGGGAGGCCAAGGCAGGCGGATCACGAGGAAAGGAGATCAAGACCATCCTGGCTAAGCTAACACGGTGAAACCCTGTCTCTACTAAAAGTACAAAAAATTAGCTGGGCGTGGTGGCGGGCGCCTGTAGTCCCAGCTACTTGGGAGGCGGAGCTTGCAGTGAGCCGAGATCACACCACTGCACTCCAGCCTGGGCGACAGAGTGAGACTCCGTCTCAAAAAAAAAAAAAACAAAAAACAAAAAAAAAAAAAAAAACTTTTCCAAGTAAAGGGGATTTAAAAATATGGTCATTCCGTTAAGTAGCTAATAATTTTCCTGTGTGCTTTCAAATACATGAAAAAGTATTACTTACTGCTTTTAAGCATGCAAATAATCTTTGAGAATTCCTGGAAGACCTCATTGTGAGTCTGTTTTAATCTGAGCTAAAGTCTTTCAAACTGTTATAAGCTGCTCATTACTTCAACTATGAAAAATTATACAGACTAAGTCTAAATCTTCTTATATGGTCATGGTTTTCAAGCCAGATTTCCTGCTTTTCAGTTTTGGCTGTGACCTCGGGTATGATCCTTAACCTCACTGAGCCTCAGTTTCTTAATCTGTCAAAATGAGGATAATAATGCTATAACTGTGTGGATGTTTGAGGTTAAGTAAATTAATACAGAACATGTGGCAGATAGCTAACATTTATTGAATTCTTAGTATCTGAACTGTCTCAGAGAAAAAAAAAATTACATATAAGTGCCTATTGGAATGACAAGATCCATTAGCTGTAATCCCTGATACTATTTCAGACCAACCCCCTCTCTCCACAGAATTAAAGATTCAGCCATGTCCATTGCTGGTTGGCAAGACTCAGCTGGGTTCCTTTGGAAGACCACATTCTCAATCTGACTGATTCTTTCCTGAATCCATTGCCAGTGAGCAGGCCTAGCCTTACCCTATTAATGACTTTGACAGATCTTGCCAGTGATTTGGTCAGTGTTGATTTTTGCCTGTCTACCACGTCTTGATTACAGTTTCCCAGTGATGACTCATAGATAACGCAGTTGTAGCTTGCAGTTCTGTCTCCACCCAGAAGTGTCTCTGACCATGCCTGCCTGGAAATGCTTCAGTTGGCTATATGAGTTTGAGGAATGAGCTAGGGATTTCAGGATTTGTTTTTGAATCTTAGCAGTATCGTTAAATCTATTGTCATTCAATACTGGCAGTGTATTTTTGTTCTTTGAGAGTTAAAACTTGAAATTCTTTATAAAAGGTGCCTTCTGGTCTAACCCCTCATTGATTTTTGGAGATACACATAAGACTGTGTGTTGTGTGTGTAACATCACAAACTTGAATTCAGATAGATCTGGTTTCAACCTCCATTTACTGTGTGACCTGGGCAGGTTCTTAACCTCTCATGGCCTGCAATGCCAAGAGGATCTTTCCTAGTGTAGGTATCCCACAGTACACTCTGCACACACATATCAGAATAATTACTACATTGATTAGAAATTGACCTGTTTATGCATCTGCCTTCATTCTCTTCTAATGCAAGAACAGTATTCATCTTTATATTCTCTTGCCTAGCATAATGCCTAATACATAATAGGTGCTTTAAAAACATTGATTGACTGGAATACAAAGAAGGTCATGTCTGTTTTGCCAGGCAGTAAGGATTAATGTCATATTGCAATAATAAATAATATTCTTTCTGCTTTTTCTTTCATATTTCGTAATTTCAGGGTTTTTTTTTTTTTTTTGCCATTTTAGCCTGTAGTGATAGTGCAATTTAATTCCATTACCACTAGCAGTCACGCAGGGACCCACAGTAAGAAAAGATCCAAATGTAGGAAGGTTACTATGCCTGAGTTCAGTTTGAATGATTTTCCTCCCCACTTCTCTTTTGGGGTTTAAACATATATTTTAAAATTGTAGCACCAGACAGAAACATAATTCCCTATACAACTGGGACTTTAAAGACTTGAAATTAGAAGATGAACTAAAATGTATTATTTCTTAAAACCAAGATGACATTGTCAGTGTACACTCATGCAGATGTCAAAGTTGGTTTGATTTTCTGGGGCTCATGTCATACTGTTGTTAAATATTTTGAATAAAAAATTCAAAATAATCAAAAACTTTAAAAAATGCTTACAATCTGCTTATAAAATAGCTTTACCAAGATGCCAGTATCCTACTGGTTTTGTGTATTCTTCTAACAGCTTCTGCTAACTTGTACAGCTCACGTGGATTTAAAAATGATTTTAGAAATAATTTGGTGGCTTACTGTTGATCTTTGGCAACCTATCTTTCATATCTTAAGATAATTCTTCCTATTTTTACTTTCTGCCTTTCCAAAGAGTGCTATCTTTGTGTTTCTGAGTTAGAATTGATATTCTAATGCTTGGTATTTTTCTCTGTATGATGTTTCTCAAATGATTCCCCAGTTTCTGTTTTGCTCTATATACTAATCATGTTTATAGTATATTACCAAGAGTATTTAAGCAAAAGTTAATTTCAGTTCAGTCTTCTATAACTCAGAACCTGAGATATTCACTTATTTAAGTGTTTTCTAATTCCCGATCTCCTGTACAGGTACAGGGTCTATTTAATTTGTAAACAGTAATTTAAGTAACTGCCTTAACATCCACTTTCCCTTAGCAACTTGGAACAATTTTTCTGTGTGTGTCATAATATTTAAATAAGTGAACCTTTGTCAAATATTACCACATTTTGATTTTGCTCAATTTTCATTTAGTACATTAGCACTCTCTTTGGTGGCATAATGGGAAAATTATTATTTTAAAAGTATATTTAAAAGATTAATGGAAGTTCTTCATGCCTTTGCCTGAAAGAGGGAATTATGTTGATGGGGAAAAAGCACCATTATTTTTTAAATTTCTGGTCACCTTTTATAGAAGACCCAGATAATTTAAATTATTCTTTAAAAAAAAACCTTTCTCCATTTCAAGAAGATAGTTATTTTTGAGTGTTTAGTATTTGTTAGAGATAGCATACTTTAGGTTAACTCTAGTTCTTGTTTTTTTATATGTTCTTACCTATGCTTTACAGCACACTGAGACATCTTAATTTGTAGAAGTTTGAATCGAATTTTAAATAATTAAGCTTTTATTGTTATTGTAGCTTTGCTTTTGTGGTATTATTGATCATCCTTACAATTTATTTGCTGCTGAAAACTTGGTCAACATAATCCTAAATTGTAATGTTACATTCATGGAATGATTTTGCATCATAGATCCTAAAATAGATAATATTTTGGCAAAGAGGACTGTGTTTTCCACAGATAGAAAATTAATTGATGATGAGCTGATTTTGGGATAATATATTTATCATCACCAGTTTCCTGTTTATTGATAGCAGTCTACATTTTCCTCAGGTTATTTTGAAACCAATACTCTACTGGTCTAAATGCTTTTTTAAATATATTTTCCTTTGCTTTACTGGGAGCAACACAGTAATTTTTAAAACTTTTAAAAACTGAATTATGAATATGTATAATAATGTATGAAATAAATATTCTGACAGGACAAATACTTGGTCTAATAGTTAATAATCCACCAAAGCCTAATATTGGGTATAAGTTTTTATGTTAAAGGTGTATGATTTTAGGGTAGATGGTGTACAAGGGCTAATTCTTTATGGCTTTTCCATTGGTTTTTATCAAGTGTTGAATGTCAAAAATGAAAATTCTTCTAGCCAAGGCAACTACTAAGGAGAAAACAATGCTCCAGACTACTATAACTTTTTTTTTTTTTTTTTAAAGGAGATGGGGGTCTTGCTGTGTCTTCCAGGCTGGAGTGCAATAGCACCATCATGGCTCACTGTAGCCTCCACCAGCTGGGTTCAAGCCATTCTCCCTCCTCAAACTCTCAAGTAACTAGGACTAAAGGCATGCACCACTGTGCCCAGCTAATTTTTTAATGTTTTGTAGAGACAGGGTCTTACTATGTTGACCAGACTGGTCTTGAATTCCTGGCCTCAAGTGATGCTCCCACCTCAGCCACCTAAAGTGCTGGGATTGCAGGTGTGAGCCACTGTGCCCAGCTTAGTGTGCCTTCTCATAGAAAATATTTTGAACAGAGGAAAATATGAGTTACAGATTATAGTAATCTAGTTTGGAATGTGTTTTTGCTTTATTTAGAAGCGTGTGTGGTAGGTTCACACACTTAAAGGATATTACAAAGTGGTGACTAAAAAATAGCTGTAATCATGTTGGAGGTAGTGAGGAATATCTCTTATGTAAATTAATACATGGGTTTTATCTTTATCAGCTTACCTAAAATTGAACATAAAACAAAAGTCTAAAATTCTTTGTCTTAAAATGCCTAAAAGGCACTCTGTTATTCACAGAATAAGCAAATATAAACCAGAAATAGTGAATGATGTCAATATAAGATACTTACCAACATTAATAAGACTTTGAACTTAAGATTTACTGCAAATGATCCATAGTGCAGCTAGTTAGCTTATGAGTGATTAAGAGTTTGTGTCTTCAGTCACATTTGCTTTGTGTGAACTTAAGATTTACTGCAAATGATCCATAGTGCAGCTAGTTAGCTTATGAGTGATTAAGAGTTTGTGTCTTCAGTCACATTTGCTTTGTGTGCATTATCTCCACATTTGGTTTATGAAGGTGATTTTGACATATGGCAATATTTCCTGTTATTAAGATATAGCACTGGCATTGATTGTGAAGAGTGAAAATTTCCATGTTCAATCACTTAATGGTGCCCCTTATATAAAGAAAGTACCAATATGGCCCCAAATTTAAATTTTGTACTTATTTTTTCTGATATAGTCTGAGAACAACAGGATATGAAAAAATAACTGTCATTATTAAAGGCTGTTTGAATAATGAAAATATGTAATTTCATAAAATATGGAACCTTTGATAATGTTTGCCCCAGATAATACTGTGTTGAGTATTTGATCAGACAATGAGTTTGAGTCTCCAGTAAACATTTATTTTGTTTCTGAGATTTATCTAAACTGCTTTTTACCATAGTAAGTGAGGTGCCTTCTGCTGTCAGTGGTCCTGGTCACTTGCAGCTGCTGTTTCCGTAAAGAACTGTGTAATGCTCCACAGACTACCTGCAGTCACTGATACAACCACACCACATCCGTGTTGGGTCACAACTACAAAGGAGTAACTGACATAACAAAAAAAGAGTTAATATACAAAACCAACCAACTCTGGTACTCTTAAGGCTTCATGCTTTTATTAGCAGTCTTCTGTACATGTTGCATATTAGCCCTGTGATCACCTATGTAGGGAAAGACTAAAAGCAGCAGTAGCAAATAGATAGGAATCTTGATCTTATGATGATAGAAATGGTAAGGATGTAAATAAGTGTTTAAAAATGAAAATGGTTATTCTTTTTATGCCTAGAGATTCTGATGCCTGTGTTTGCCTTATCAGCTTGCCCAACAGAAGGTGGAAAAAATCTTGGGAAAAATTACTGAAAGTAAAAATAAACTGGCCTATGAAAAGGGAAAACTCCAGGTATGAGATTTATTTTCTGATTTTTCTTGTCTGAATTTTAAAAATACCAATTATCAAATTAAATATTGCTAGATTTTGAGAATACCTAGCTCTGTCATTTACTAAGTCTGTAGTCTCTGGACATCCCTAAGTTTGTGGCCTCATCGATAGCCAGGTGACTTCTATTTACATTCCGTAGTTGCTGAAACCTAAAATTGTGAAGCCAAAACCCATTCTGTGACTACTTGAAGCTTTATTGTAATCATTTTATGTGTGGTCATTCCCTGAGAATGTAGAAAGCCTATACCTCTTTTTGCTGAATTTTTAAAACACATTTCTAAAAAGAAAAAAACCTGGAAACAGACTCAGAGGCAATTGAGTGAATGTGATGATACTGTTCTTTTGCTGCCTGTGGGTTTTGTCCCTATGGTACCCCAGAGCAGGAAGCCTGAAACTGATACAGGTAAGCTTTGACTTAAACTAACTCCAGTGGAAACACTGAAATCCAAATCAGTGGTGCTAAGTCTTAGCTATACATTAGAATCATTGGGCAGTTTTTAAAATTCCTCGTGCTGGGAAGTGTATAATATCTGCCACTTACTTTGAAATGCAACATAGAAAAAATAGGTTGATGGATGGAGAGAGGAAATGATAAATGGATAGATATGTGATAAGCAAATAAAAGAATATTAATGGTAGAATTTGGATGGGATGGTTGGTGTATGCATGTTCACAGTAAAATTCTTTCCATTTTCCTGTACGTTTAAAACATTTTATAAAATGTTGAGGGAGGCTGTGCATGGTGGTTCAAGCCTGTTTCCAACACTTTGGGAGGCTGAGGCAGTAGAATGGCTCGAGGCCAGGAGTTTGAGACCAGCCTGGGCAATATAGCAAGACCCTATCTCTACAAAAAAATAAATAAAAATTAGGCAAGCATGATGGCAAGTGCCTGTAATCCCAGCTACTTGGGAGGCTCAGGTGGAAGCCCCAAGTGGGAGGATCACTTGAGCCCAGGATTTGGAGGCTATGGTGAGTTATGATCATGCCGTTGCACTCTTGCCTAGGTAATAAAGTGAGACCCTGTTTCTAGAAAAAAATGTAGGGGGGAAATTCCCATGACTAGAATTGCACCCCAGAGCAATTAAATCAAAATCTCAGGGGATAGTTCCTCGACTAAAGTGCTGTGTGTGTGTGTGTGTGTGTGTATGTGTGTGTGTGTTTGTGTGATGAGGTCTTGCTCTGTGATCCAGGCTGGAGCGCAGTGGTGCAATGGGCTGGCTGCAGCCTTTGCCTTCTCCTCAGTCACCCAAGGAGCTGGGATTCAGGTGTGCAGCACCATACCCAGCTAAGTTTTTTCGTATTTTTGGTTTGTCCATGGAGATAGGGTTTCTCCAAGTAGCCCAGGCTGGTCTCGAACTCCTGAGCTCAAGCAATCTGCCTGCTTTGGCCACCCAAAGTGGTGGGATTACAAGTGACTTCAGTACTTTTTAAAGCTTCTCAGATGATTCCAATGTTGCAACCATAGCTGAGGCCCGCTGGACTAAATAGTATGAAGTGAAGCCCAGTTAGGCTTGGCAACTGTCTTAGTCTGTTTTCTGTTGCTATAACAGAATATCTGAGATTGGGTAATTTGTAAATTAAAGAAGTTTATTTGGCTCATGATTCTGGAGGCTGGGAAGTCCAGGATCATACAGCCTATCTGTGAACACCTCATGCTGCCTCATGTCATGGCAGAAAGCAGACAGGAGAGTGGGTGTTTGCAAAGAGACCAAACACAAGAGGCAGCCTCACTTTATAACAACCCAAGAGCAAGAACTTACTCACCCCTGTGAGACTGCATTAACCCTCCATGAGAGCAGATCCCTCATTACCCAGATACCTCTTAGAGATCCCACTACCTCTCAACATTTAATTATATCAGCAGTTAAATTGCAGCATGAGTTTTGGCAGGGTCAAACCACATCCAGATAATAGCAGCAACTATGGAGCTTATTTGATAAGTAATCTCACTAGAGGTTTGCCAAACACATCAGCATTAACCTCATCCTCATCTACTCAAAGGGTTTACCATAGGGTTAGCAGACAGGATGGGGCCCAGAAATAGCAGGCCAAAAGGTAGTTGATAAGCCATGCTTGTGGAACAATATATTACTAGAACAATAAAAAGAACTGCAATAAAAAGAATTACTAGAACACCTATTAATATTAATATTTTCCAGAGGTCGCGATGCATTTAAATATTATCTACATTTGTGTGACTGTGGAAAGGTCTTACTTATCTTGAGTTTCATCTTAATCATCTATAAAATGAGGAGGATAAGTACACCTCTCTTATCTACTTCTCATTGGGAAATATAGGCTCCATTACAGGCAGAGTGTATACATCTTTACAGGCATAAAATAACTTTCCCCTTTGTGAAATGAATGATCTCATTAGAGGCTATGACCCATGACTTTAACCTTTTTTTAGCTTTTCCAAGAAAAATGAAATACATTATTAAATATATAAGACAAATCCCAGGCCCTCATGACAGACTTAAAGCCAAATTTTGACTGGGAATGAAATATATTTTATAATTTATGAATGGGTCTAATATTATCTGACCTTTTAAACCTCAACCATGCAATCTTAGAAATTATCCAGATTCTGTGTAATCATAAGGGAAATAACGTGCCTTTTGGTGTTCATATTCCTATAATAAGAGTTTAAGATTTTTGATAGTCTTTGAAGAAACACTTTTTGAACTATTGTGAACTATTGATTCATTGGTATTTTTATGTCAGGTCTTGGACTGCTGCATTCCAAAAGCACTGACTTCATCAGCTCTAGGGAAAGTGCTCTTGGAGCACATAACTCTTACAAGACAATTTAAAGGAAGAGCTGTATACTAAACTTAGTCAAAACAGTAGTCTTCTGTGTGTTCTCACTCAACTGGATTAGAATGGATTGAAAATATACATAGGAATTGTATTTGGTAAAAGATTACATTTTCAAAATCAGCTTGTTAATGAATGATATAAATACTGGATTTTGTGTGTTAATTTAGACTGTATTGGAAACTGCTGCCTCATGTTCAAACATGGTTTGAACTTCCTTTTCAGTGCTGTACAGTATTCTATTATGTAAATATGCCACAATGTATTTATTCTTCTGTTGATGGATAATCAGCTAGTTTCTAATTGCTTGCAAACAGTACCAATGATGATATGATGAATTTTTGTACCGGTCTCCTTATATACAGAAGATTCTCTCAGCTAAATATAATTCTTAGGAGTAGAATTCCTGGGTTTTAGGATGTGCATATCCTGAATTTTACTAGATTTTGTTATATTTCCCCTTACTAAAAGTAGTTAAGCCAGTTTTAAAAATCAGTATTTTTTTAATTATACTTGAAGTTCTAGGGTACATGTGCACAACCTGCAGCTTTGTAACATAGGTATACATGTGCCATGTTGGTTTGCTGCACCCATTAACTCATCATTTACATTAGGTATTTCTCCTAATTCCATCCCTCCCCCTGCACCCCACCCCACGACAGGCCCTGGGGTATCATGTTCCCTGCCCAGTGTCCAAGTGTTCACATTGTTCAGTTCCCACCTATGAGTGAGAACATGGGGTGTTTGGTTTTCTGTCCTTGCGATAGTTTGCTCAGAATGATGGTTTCCAGTTGCATCCATGTCCCTGCAAAGGACATGAACTCATCATTTTTTATGGCTGCATAGTATTCCATGGCATATATCTGCCACATTTTCTTAATACAGTCTATGAACATTTGGGTTAGTTCCAAGTCTTTGCTATTGTAAATAGTGCTGCAATAAACATACGTGTGCATGTGTCTTTATAGTAGCATAATTTATAATCTTTTGGGTATATACCCAGTAATGGGATGGCTGGGGCAAATGGTATTTTTAGTTCTAGATCCTTGAGGAATCACCACATTGTCTTCCACAATGGTTGAACTAGTTTACACTTCCACCAACAGTGTAAAAGCATTTCTATTCCTCCACATCCTCTCCAGCATCTGCTGTTCTGACTTTTTAATGATGGCCATTTTAACTGGTGTGAGATGGTATGTCATTGTGGTTTTGATTTGCATTTCTCTGATCAGTGATGATGAACATTTTTTCATGTGTCTGTTGGCTGCATAAATGTCTTCTTGAGAAGTGTCTGTTCATATCCTTTCCCACTTTTTTTTTTTTTTGAGACGGAGTCTCCCTCTGTCACCCAGGCTGGAGTGCAGTGGCCAGATCTCAGCTCACTGCAAGCTCTGCCTCCCGGGTTTACGCCATTCTCCTGCCTCAGCCTCCCGAGTAGCTGGGACTACAGGCGCCCACCACCTCGCCCAGCTAGTTTTTTGCATTTTTTAGTACAGACGCGGTTTCACCGGGTTAGCCAGGATGGTCTCGATCTCCTGACCTTGTGATCCACCTGTCTCAGCCCTCCAAAGTGCTGGGATTACAGGCTTGAGCCACCGCGCCTGGCCCCTTTCCCACTTTTTGATGTTTTTTTTTTTTTTCTTGTAAATTTGTTGAAGTTCTTTGTAGATTCTGGATATTAGCCCTCTGTCAGATGGGTAGATTGCAAAAATTTTCTCCCATTCTGTAGGTTGCTTGTTCACTCTGATAGTTTCTTTTGCTGTGCAGAAGCTCTTTAGTTTAATTAGATCCCATTTGTCAATTTTGGCTTTTGTTGCCATTGCTTTTGGTGTTTTAGTCATGAAGTCCTTGCCCATGCCTGTGTCCTGAATGGTATTGCCTAGGTTTTCTTTAAGGGTTTTTATGGTTTTAGGTCTAACATTTAAGTCTTTAATCCATCTTGAATTAATTTTTATATAAGGTGTAAGGAAGTTTCCGCTTTCTACGTATGGCTAGTCAGTTTTCCCAGCACCATTTATTAAATAGGGAATTCTTTCCGTGTTTCTTGTTTTTGTCAGGTTTGTCAAAGATCAGATGGTTGTAAATGTGTGTTGTTATTTCTGAGGGCTCTGTTCTGTTTCATTGGTCTATATCTCTGTTTTGGTACCAGTACCATGCTGTTTTGGTTACTGTAGCCTTGTAGTATAGTTTGAAGTCAGGTAGCATGATGCCTCCAGCTTTGTTCTTTTGGCTTAGGATTTTGCAATGTGGGCTCCTTTTTGGTTTCATATGAACTTTAAAGTAGTTTTTCCCAATTCCGTGAAGAAAGTCATTGGTAGCTTGATGGGGATGGCACTGAATCTATGAATTACCTTGGGCAGTATGGCCATATGGCAGTATGGAAGAACAAATGTTCTTCCACTTGTTTGTGTCCTCTTTTATTGCATTGAGCAGTGGTTTGCAGTTCTCCTTGAAGAGGTCCTTCACATCCCTTGTAAGTTGGATTCCTAGGTATTTTATTCTCTTTGTAGCAGTTGTGAATGGGAGTTCACTCATGATTTGGCTGTTTGTCTGTTATTGGTGTATAGGAATGCTTGTGATTTTTGCACTTTGATTTTGTATCCTGAGACTTTACTGAAGTTGCTTATCAGCTTAAGGAGATTTTGGGCTGACACAATGGGGTTTTCTAAATATACAATCATGTCATCTGCAAACAGGGACAATTTGACCTCCTCTTTTCCTAATTGAATAGCCTTTATTTCTTTCTTTTGCCTGATTGCCCTGGCTAGTACTTATAGTTGAATACAGTTGAACTTACTATGTTGAATAGGAGTGGTGAGAGAGGGTGTCCCTGTCTTGTGCCAGTTTCAAAGGGAATGCTTCCAGTTTTTGCCCATTCAGCATGATATTGGCTGTGGGTTTTTCATAAATAGCTCTTATTATTTTGAGATAACGTTCCATCAGTACCTAGCTTATTGAGAGTTTTTAGCATGAAGGGTTGTTGAATTTTGATGAGAGCCTTGTCTGCATCTATTGAGATAATCATGTGGTTTTTTTGTTGGTTCTGTTTATGTGATGGATTAAGTTTATTGATTTGTGTATGTTGAACCAGCCTTGCATCCCAGGGATGAAGCCAACTTGATTGTGGTGGATAAGCTTTTTGATGTGCTGCTGGATTCAGTTTGCCAGTATTTTATTGGCAAAATACTGGATTCCTTCTTTTTCTATATTTTGGATTAGATTCAGAAGGAATGGTACCAGCTCGTCTTTGTTTGCCAGTATTTTATTGAGGATTTTCACATCAATGTTCATCAGGGATATTGGTCTAAAATTCTCTTTTTTTATTGTGTCTCTGACAGGCTTTGGTATCAGGATGATGCTGGCCGTATAAAATGAGTTAGGTCGGATTCCCTCTTTTTCTGTTGATTGCGATAGTTTCAGAAGGAATGGTATGAGCTCCTCTTTGTACCTCTGGTAGAATTCGGCTGTGAATCCGTCTGGTCCGGACTTTTTCTGGTTGGGAAGCTATTAATTATTGTCTCAATTTCAGAGCCTGTTATTGGTCTATTCGGATATTCAACTTCTTCCTGGTTTAGTCTTGGGAGAGTGTTTGTGTCCACGAATTTATCCATTTCTTCTAGATTTTCTGGTTTATTTGTGTAGAGGTGTTTATAGTATTCTCTGATGGTAGTTTGTATTTCTGTGGAATTGGTGGTGATATCCCCTTTATCATTTTTTTATTGTGTCTATTTGATTCTTCTGTCTTTTCTTCTTTATTAGTCTCGCTAGTGGTCTATCAATTTCGTTGATCTTTTCAAAAAACCAGCTCCTGGATTCATTGATTTTTTTTGAAGGGTTTTTTGTGTCTCTGTCTCCTTCAGTTCTGCTCTAATCTTAGTTAGATTTTGAATTTGTTTGCTCTTGCTTCTCTAGTTCTTTTAATTGTGATGTTAGGATGTTGATTTTAGATCTTTCCTGCTTTCTCTTGTGGGCATTTAGTGCTATAAATTTCCCTCTACACACTGTTTTAAATGTGTCCCAGAGATTCTGGTATGTTGTGTCTTTGTTCTCATTGGTTTCAAAGAGCATCTTTATTTCTGCCTTAATTTTGTTATGTACCCAGTAGTCATTCAGGAGGAGCAGGTTGTTCAGTTTCCATGTAATTGTGTGGTTTTGAGTGAGTTTCTTAATGCTAAGTGCTAATTTGATTATACTGTCGTCAGAGAGACAGTTTGTTGTGATTTCTGTTCTTTTACATTTGCTGAGGAGTGCTTTACTTCCAACTATGTGGTCAGTTTTGGAATAAGTGTGATGTGGTGCTGAGAAGAATGTATATTCTGTTGATTTGGCGTGGAGAGTTCTGTAGATGCCTATTAAGTCTGCGTGGTGCAAAGCTGAGTTCAAGTCCTGGATATCCTGGTTAACCTTCTGTCTCACTGATCTGTTGAATATCAACAGTAGGGGGTTAAAGTCTCCCACTATTATTGAGTGGGAATCTAAGTCTCTTTATAGGTCTCTAAGAACTTGCTTTATGAATCTGGGTGCTTCTGTATTGGGTGCATATATATTTAGGATAATTAGCTCTTCTTGTTGAATTGATCCCTTTACCATTATGTAATGGCCTTCTTTGTCTCTTTTGATCTTTGTTGGTTTAAAATTTGTTTTATCAGAGACTAGGATTGCAACCCCCGCTTTTTCTTAGTTTCCATTTGCTTGGTAGATCTTCCTCCATCCCTTTATTTTGAGTCTGTGTGTGTCTCTGAGTGTGAGGTGGGTCTCCTGAATACAACACACTGATGGGTCTTGACTCTTTATCCGATTTGCCAGTCTGTGTCTTTTAATGGGGCATTTAGCCCATTTACATTTAAGGTTAATGTTGTTATGTGTGAATTTGATCCTGTCATTATGATGTTAGCTGGTTATTTTGGCCATTAGTTGATGCAGTTTCTTCATAGCATTGATGGTCTTTACAATTTGGCATGTTTTTCCAGTGGCTGGTACTGGTCGTTCCTTTCCATGTTTAGTGCTTCCTTCAGGAACTCTTGTAGGGCAGGCCTGGTGGTGACAAAATCTCTCAGCATTTGCTTGTCTGTAAAGGATTTTATTTCTCCTTCGCTTATGAAGCTTAGTTTGGCTGGATATGAAATTCTGGACTGAAAATTCTTTTCTTTAAGAATGTTGAGTATTGGCCTCCACTCTCTTCTGGCTTGTAGAGTTTCTCCAAGAGATCTGCTGTTAGTCTGGTGGGCTTTCCTTTGTGGGTAACCCGACCTTTCTCTCTGACTGCCCTTAACATTTTTTCCTTCATTTCAACCTTGGTGAATCTGACAATTATGCGTCTTGGGGTTGCTCTTCTTGAGGAGTATCTTTGTGGTGGTCTCTGTATATCCTGAATTTGAATGTTGGCCTGTCTTGCTAGGTTGGGGAAGTTCTCTTGGATAATATCCTGAAGAGTGTTTTCCATCTTGGTTCCATTCTCCCTGTCACTTTCAGGTACACCAATCAAACGTATTTGGTCTTTTACGTAGTCCCATATTTCTTGGAGGCTTTGTTCATTTCTTTTTACTCTTTTTTCTCTAAACTTCTCTTCTCACTTTATTTCACTAATTTTTCTTCAATCACTGATACCCTTTCTTCCACTTGATGGAATCGGCTATTGAAGCTTGTGCCTGTGTCACATAGTTCTCATGTCATGGTTTTCAGCTCCATCAGGTCATTTGGTCTTCTCTACACTTTTTTCTAGTTAGCCATTTGTCTAATTTTTTTTTCAAGGTTTTTAGCTTCTTTGCGATGGGTTCGAGCATCCTCCTTTAGCTCAGAGAAGTTTGCTATTACCAACCTTCTGAAGCCTACTTCTGTCAGGTCGTCAAAGTCATTCTCTGTCCAGGTTTATTCCATTGCTGGCGAGGAGCTGTGATCCTTTGGAGGAGAAGCAGCACTCTGGTTTTTAGAATTTTCAGCTTTTCTGCTCTGGTTTCTTCCCATCTTTGTGGTTTTATCTACCTTTGGTCTTTGATGTTGATGACCTACAGATGGAGTTTTCGTGTGGATGCCTTTTTGTTGATGTTGATTCTATTCCTTTCTGTTTGTTAGTTTTCCTTCTAACAGTCAGGTCCCTCAGCTGCAGGTCTGTTGGAGTTTGTTGGAGGTCCACTGCAGACCCTGTTTGCCTGGGTATCACCAGCGGAGGCTGCAGAACAGAAAATATTGCTGCCTGATCCTTCCTCTGGAAGTTTCATCTCAGAGGGACACCCGCCTGTATGAGGTGTCAGTTAGTTGCTACTGGGAGGTGTCTCCCAGTTAGACCACATGGGGGTCAGGGACCCACTTGAGGAGGCAGCCTGTCCGTTCTCCGAGCTCAAACACCATGGATGGAGAACCACTGCTGTCTTCAGAGCTGTCAGACAGGGACGTTCAAGTCTACAGAAGTTTCTGCTGCCTTTTGTTCAGCTGTGCCCTGCCCCCAGAGGTGCAGTCTACAGAGGCAGCAGATCTTGCTGAGCTGTGGTGGGCTCCACCCAGTTTGAGCTTCCCCGACTGCTTTGTTTACCTACTCAAGCCTCAGCAATGGCGGACGCCCCTCCTGCTGCCAGGCTGCTGCCTCACAGGTCGTTCTCAGAGTTCTGCACTAGTAGTGAGCAAGGCTCTGTGGGCGTGGGACCCGCCAAGCCAGGTGCAGGACATAATCTCCTGGTGTGCCATTTGCTAAGACTGTTGGAAAAGCGCAGTATTTGGGCAGGAGTGTCCTGTTTTTCCAGGTGCCGTCTGTCAAGGCTTCCCTTGGATAGAAAAGGGAAATCTCCCCAACCCCTTGTGCTTCCCAGGTGAGGCGATGCCCTGCCCTGCTTCAGCTCACCCTCCGTGGGCTGCACCCACTATCCAACCAGTGCCAGTGAGATGAACCAGGTATCTCAATGGGAAATGCAGAAATCACCTGTCTTCTGTGTCGGGCACGCTGGGAGCTCCAGCCTGGAGCTGTTCCTATTTGACCCTCTGCAACAGAATAGCCTAAAATCAGTATATTTAAGATGGTATGCTAAATACGTGCATTGGAGTTACATGTGTTAACATGGATGAATCTCATAAAACAATACTATATACTGTTTAGGGATACCTATAAATTTATTTTTTAAAGAATAGGAATGATACATTCAGCAAAATAGTTAACCGTAGGATAGAAGGAGATTTGGTTGGGACAGGCTACACAGAAGCTTTCAATTTTAATGGTAATATTTTTTTTAAGTTCAGTGGTGGATAGATGGGATGATGGCATATATGTCTGAAAGATTTCCAGCACTTTTTAAACTGTTTTTAAACATTTGTCAGTTTGAGTTCTTTGGCTTCACTCTAATTTACCATTGGCCCCACCACTTAACCACTGGGATTTCAACATTGTGTTAGCTGCCTGGCTCCTATAAGCAACTGCATTTGTGACCTTAATTTAGAAGTTAGGTAAGTGCTTGGCTTACTTTGTTTTTTTACAGTTAATTTATTGTTGAACTATAGCATGTATACTGAAAAGTACACAGGGCACAGCCTGATGAATTTTTTATAAAGTAAATATAGCAATGTGATCAGCACCCAGATCAAGAAACAGAACATCCCCAACACCCAGTACCCTCTTCCAGTAACTGTCACCCACAAGGCCAATTAACCATCCTGATTTCTAACACCCCATTCAAATTTTAACAGTTGCTGAAAATGTCCAGTAGCTACAGTGAAATAGATGTTTGCACTCTACAGATAGGAAACAAGATATTGAGAGATGGAACAGTTGATTTAAATAAAATTTTGGATGAAAATTTTCCTTATTTAGGGGTAGGTTCAGTAACGTTAATTGTTGTGTGTGAAGCGTTCGGGGATAAGAGGAAGCAAATGTGGAAAAATGCATAATTTGGAGATTTATGAGTATATATTAAATGATTTTGTCCTCCAAAATGGTAATTTTCTTTAAAGAGAGACTTGTGAGTATTGTCTTTGTGAATTAGTTTTATAATTTATACATAATATAATTCAACATGTAAGAATTCCATTCAACTTTTGTCATTTTGTGTCAGTGAAACACAAGACTCTATGCCTGTTCCCCGCCCCTCTCCATTCTTCTGGTCTGATATGTCTGCTTCTTGTACATTGACAGTTCTAATTATACACATTCAGAAGGGTTTTGAACGCCAGGTACCACAATTCAAATATATTAGTCACAAATTTTTGAATTGTATTAGCCACAAAATTCATGAGTCATGTCCATTTGGAAGCCGATAAGCACTAGAAACCAAATGAGTTATCTCAGCACATTTAAATGGCTACAGAGTCTATATTATTTTTTGCATGATTAAACTTGGGATTGCTTTTTGCAAGTTTTAAGGATTCTCTGGAATTTTTTTTTTTTTTTTTTTAACAACTTGACCTTTTTTCCCCCTTCTGGAATATATAAATATGTGTAAATATATATGTTTAAATGTCTTTTTTTTTTTCATTTTTTATTTTTGTTTTTCCTCTAGATAAAAGTTAAACAGCTAGAAGAACAAGTACAGTCTTTTACTGACACCAGCTTACAGAATGATCATCTACGCAAGATGAATAAGTCTCTACAGACTAAATATGCTCAGGTGTGATTAATATCTACAAAAGCGGATTGCTGCTATATTTCATTTTTAAGAAATTGTTTGATGTCTTTTTCCCCACTTTACCATAGAATCCCAGAAAGATAAATATCCTGTCACTTGACTCAATTTAACAAACTTTTTTTCAAGCACCTAGTACATACAAGGTTCTGGTAAGCCTCAGAAATTGTGAAGATACCTGAAGCAGGATTGAGACATTCAACTTGCTTATTATAGTTAGGAAATGTACTCCATAAACTTTATTATGAATAGAAAGTTATGCTTTTCAGAAAAATAGATTGTATTACTGAACATTCATAGGGAGCATGATTATGAGTAGAAGCAGTGAGAAATGCTTTCATAAAGGCAGTGCTTTTTGAACTTGAGCCTTACAAATTTTGGCAGTTGTGAGGAACAAGTATCCTTGTTTTTTTGAATTAAAGGCAAACTCAGAACTCAGTGCCAAGAGGGTACACCTGCAACAAGCAGATGCTCACCTGAAAGAGGTATTGGTAATGAAAGTGCTTGCTTGTCAGCATGGTGGCTCTTGAGGCTAAAAGCCTTTCATAGGTCACATAATATTTTAACAAATGAATAGAAAAAGTTAAGCAAGATAACAGAAACATTTAGTGAAGAACATACATCAGGAAGGTGTTACCAGAAGAAAGTGACTCATTTCAATTATTTACAAATTTAGTATGCATATCATTAGGTTATTTTTAAAATTGTTAACTCTTAATAAAAGCATATTAACTTCTGTGTCTATGATATTTGTGTATCTATACCCCTGGTAACCAAGGAATTAAAATATGTTTTCAAATGGAATACTCATAGGGTTCTAACCACTTGACTGCTGATGAGTGATGAGGTCACAGAGTTGTTAAAGGGCCTCATTAGATGCGCTCTCTAACAGGCGCTCACTGACAGGGAAGTTGGCGTAAGGTCTGTTTCTTTGCTGGGTCATATTTTACAGTGTGATCTCTTCACTCTGAAAGCAGAGAAACACATTTTCAAATATATTTTCCATTACGGCTCCTTCTAGAACACTGTTTGTGTTGTTTCTCCTAGTAAAGTGGCTATTCCTTGAAAAATAGCTATAGGTTTAGCTGTTTTTATTAATAATTGATGATGCCTTTAAGAAAAAGAAAATCTCCAGAGAGGCCTGCATCTTCAAAATCCCCTGAAATCTCTAGGTCCCATGTAAACAGTATAAAGGAGAGAACGTCATCAGTTGGTTTGCCTAGTGTTATTCCAAACTCTACACGCCGTGTGAGCTTTGCACCTAACCTGCCTTCTGTGAAAACATCTCAGGATATTGGAGACTCTAGGATCTCTCTAAAGACTCTTTTGAATGCTATTAAAACCATGGAGGGAAGACTGGAAGGCAAAATAGAGATTCTTGCCTCAAGACCTTTAGTAAATGATGAATCACCAAATTTTCTTAAACGGGACTCGGTAAGTGAAGACCACAAATTAAATCTTCAGGAAATTTTAAATGTATACAAGAATGAAATATTAATCCAGAAAGATAATGCTTGAAGATGTGAGTAACTAGGAAATAAGGTTCTTCACAAACAGAAAAAAGAGTAATATAGATTGAAACCATTATCCTAGCCATCACATAATTAGTTTTAGACATAAAAATTTGACATAACAGTAACTACTGAGTTTTTTATATAATTTTGATTTTTTTTAAAAAGTCAAAATTTCTACCTAATCTTAACATTTGAGCTAAAATGCTTGGATAAAGCCTCATTTTCAAATAGAAATAAATTAATTCAAGAAACCCCAAGAAATTTAACATTGGAAAATATTTTCTTGAGAAAACTTATTAGAGCATTCTTCTTTATCTGATATTTAGAAATAGAAAATACTGTAGCTTCTAGAGTGGGCTACTATTACCGGAAGGAGGGCTGTGAGTGTGAGTTGTCCAGGTCCTTGGCGTTTTGAACAAAGAATTGAACAAAACGCACAAAGTGACAAAGGAAGCAGTGAAAGCAGGGATTAAAGCGATGAAAACTCCATAGGGTGTGGAGTTTTCTGGTTTTCAAGTTTACGAAGTTTTCTGGGTTTTAAGTACACCTTTTGAGGTCCCTATGGATTTGGCCTGTGGCTAATTAAAGGCTGAGGTGAATTGACGCCCTATGCTGATGAAGGGATGGCCCATGCTCGGCCTGTGGCCAATCCAAGGCTCTCTCCCTTTCCATCTGGGACATGGTGGAAGGGGGAGGAGTGTAGGGAGAGTAGTAGCCTTTGATCCTTTGCTACTTGCTGGGGAGATAGAGTTTTTCCTTTTGGTGTAGCTTTTGGAAGTTGGTGTTAATTAGACTTAGGTTCCCTGTCCCCAGACCCAGGTGTTTTCTTTTGATCCAGCTTTGGGAAGTCAGCAAAAATTGGCCTCATTTCCACTGTCCCCAGACCTTGGTGTTTTTCCTTGATTCAGCTTTAGGAAATCAGCATGAATTGGCTTTAAGTTCCCTGCCTCCAAACCCTATTCTCCTGCCTCACTACTATTTAGATGTCTTCTGTAAACATCTAGTGGCACTTTTGCATTTGTATGTGTGTCTATATACATACTGATAAATATACACTTTAAAAACTGGTAGAATTTTAAAAATGATATTCTTGTATACTTTTCTAGAACAAAATTCAGTAGATTATCAGGACCTATAAGTTGCCATCCTTTGCACTTTTCTGGGATCCTTTTCTGTAGAAAAAGTTAAGTATTTTAAATGTTACACGTTCAAGTTTAAGGATGTTTTATGATGTTGAGGTAGATGTGGGGAAAAGACATCCTCCTTTGTTATTATTGGGATTATGAAACAGTACAACTTCCTATGGAGGGCAATTTAGCAATATTTATCACAACTTTGACCCCACAGTTGTCCTTCTAGGACTTTTTCCTACCGATATACTGGCTTGTACACATGACATAAATACAAGGTCACTTACTGAAGTATTGTTGGCTAATAGCAACAGAGGAAGCAACCAAAATCTCATCAATAAGAGACTGGCTAAATAATAGTTTGTATCCATAGTTTTGCAATACTGCTTCAAGATATATACATATATAAAATTAGGTTTAAACAATAAAAGTTCAGAAGAGTATATGTAGTATTTTACTATTTGGATGTAAAAGAGGTGGGGAGATAAAGAATATATACATATGCATTCACTTGTATAAGCATAGACTGTCTAAAATGACCCATAATAAAATGGCAACATTATTTTTGAGGAAGGAAACTGGGTGGCTGGGATGTTTTTCACTTAATCTTTTCGTACTTTAAAAATAATGTGGATGTACTACCTATCCAAAATAGTTTTATGAACGTTTTCTTTTCAACAAAACTGAAAGCAGAGAAAAGATAGTCTTTTCAACAAATGGTGCTGAGATAATTGGATATCCATATATGCAAAAACAAAATATCTTTGCTCCATACCTCACAAAATATATAAAAATTAAAATGGATCATAGATCTAAATGTAAACCCTGAAACTGTAAAACTTTTAGAAGAAAACGTAGGAAGAAATCTTTGTGATCTGGGATTACACAAAGATTTCTTAGATTTGATATCAAAACCATGATCCATAAAGGGACAAAAGCGATAAATTGGAGTTTATCAAAATTGACAACTTATACTCTTCAGAAACATGAAGGTAATGAGGAGACAAGCTACAGACTGGGAAGAATTATTTGCAAATCACATATCTGATTAAGACCTTGTTTCTAGAAGGTATTAAAAATAATTTTTAAAATTTAAATACTAAGAAGAAAACCTAAGAAAAAGAATAGGCAAAAATTTGAACAGATAATTTCTTCAGCAAAGTTATGTGGCTGGTAAGTGCTTGAAAAGAGGTTAAGCATCAGTCATTAGGGAAATGCAAATATAATCACAGTGAGACACTACCACACACCTATTATTAGTACAGCCACTTTAGAAAATAGTTTGGGAATTTCTTTAAAAGTGAAACATACTACCACTATGTGACCCAGTCAGTGCACTACTAAGTATTCACCAAAGACAAGTGAAAGTATGTCTCCACAGAGACTTGTACACAGGTGTTCACAACAGCTGTATTTGTAATAACTTAAAACCAGAACCAACTTAAGTGTCCACCAGGTGAATGGATAACTAAATTTTGATGTCCCTACAATAGAATACTAAGCAACAGAAAGAACTGTTGATACATGCAGCAGATTGAATGACTCTCAAAATAATTACACTGAGTTAAGTTATTCCAAAAAGAGTGCATACAATACAATTCCATATAAAATTCTAGAAAATACAAACTAATCTATTGTGATGGAAAACAGATCAGTGGTTACCTGTGAGAATCAGTATGAGTGTGGGAATAGAGACAGACAGAAGGGGGGAGATTACAAAGGAGCATAAGGAAACTTTTGGAGATGATGGAAATGTTTATATCTTAATTGTTTCAAAGTCTTACGCATGTGTCAAAACTTATCAAAATGCACACTTTAAGTATATGTAGCTTATTGTATGTCAATTATACCTCAGAAAAGGTGTTAAAAAAGAAAAATCATGTATTACCTATTCAAAAATGTATTAAATGTTTAAAGTAACTTTTTTTTTTTTTCTTTTTGAGATAGAGAGTCTCTCTCTGTTGCCAGGCTGGAGTACAGTGGCGTGATCTCAGCTCGGCTCACTGCAACCTCTGCCTCCTGGGTTCAAGCAATTCTCGTGCCTCAGCCTCCCAAGTGACTGGGATTACAGGCTCCCGCCACCACGCCTGGCTAATTTATTTTTTATTTTTATTTTTATTTATTTATTTGTATTTTTAGTAGAGACGGGGTTTCACCATGTTGGCCAGGATGGTCTCCATCTCCTGACCTCATGATCCGCCCACCTCGGCCTCCCAAAGTGCTGGGATTATAGGCGTGAGTCACCATGCCTAGCCTAAAGTAACATTCTTGAAAGGACAGAACTGTAGAAATAGAGAACAAATTACTGTACATCAGTGTACTGTGGGAAAGAAAAGAAAACAAATTAGTGGTTGCCAGAGTACAGGATGAGTTTTTGGAGTTTTTGGAGGGAAGCGCGAATACAGAGATAGCACAAGGGAATTCTTCTTCTCTGGTAATGGAACAGTTCTGTGTCTTGACTGTGGGGGTGGCAGTCATGTGAATATGTAAACAGGATCAAATTGCATGAAACTCTGTGCATACACATGCACACGCATACACACATAGATGAATGAAGGCTGGAAAAATGGCAAAAATGGAATAAATAAGTAATCTAGTTAGTCAAGTTAACAATAGTGTATGCATGTCAATTTCCTGGTTTTGATGTTGAACTACAGCAATATGAGAAGTCAGCAAAAGAAGCAGGATGAAGAGGCCAGGCTTGGTGGCTTACGCCTGTTATCCCAGCACTTTGGGAGGCCGAGTCAGGCAGATCACATGAGGTTAGGAGTTCGAGACCAGCTGACAAACATGGTGAAACCCCTTCTCTACTAAAACTACAAAAATTAGCTTGGCGTGATGTTGCACACCTGTAATCCCAGCTACTTGGGAGGCTGAGGCAGGAGAATCGCTTGATCCTGGGAGGCGGAGGTTGCAGTGAGCCCAGATTATGCCATTGCACTCCAGCCTGGGTGACAGAGCGAAACTCAGTCTCAAAAAAAAAGGATGAAGTATACGTTGGACTCTGCACTATTTTTGCAACACCCTGTGAGCCTAAAATTATCAAATAAAAAGTTTAAAAAGAGTAATATTTAAAATAGTATGATTATCTGAACTGATGGTGTGGCACTACCAAAACTGTTTCAAGGAGGTTCTAATACTGTACTACTTCTAATTAGGATTCATTCTGCTGTAACACTTTTCTTGACATATTTAGTACTTAAACATCTTTGCTTTTATAATGTTTGTACATTTATATTTTCAAAAGGAAGCTAGTCTCATAATAATTTCTTTCCCACTTTACATCTCAGCTTCATAGATAGTCTTATTCTCCCTATTCTTGTGTTTTCATGGAGATTAATATATTAGGTTTGTCTGTGTTTATTCATGCAGATATTTTTATTGTAGTTTCCTTTAAAGAAGTAAGCAGCTAATAAAGATGGGTTTTATTTATAGTAGTGAATAAATATATTTAAACATTTAAAATTTTGTTTCTAAATTTCTACGTCTTATTCTAGTCACTGATTTGTAATGTTATTTATTGTTTCTTTTTTCCTACTTAGGTGAAATCTATTCTTGAAAGAAGTAAGGAGGAGCTGTCCCGAACAGTGAAGTGTCGTAATGCGGCCCTGAAAGAGAGTCAGAAGTTGAAAGAAGACCTCGAGGCTGTGGAGGACAGGGAAAACAAGAAGGCAAGGAATCAGTCCCTTCTGACCGTCTGTCACTGAGAAGAAGCACTTACGAAATCTTTCATGAGCCATATGTTTTGCTTTCTTGCTTCCATTAGTAAGAAAAAGGATTGATCAGGGGAAGATTTCTTTTTTTTAGAGAAAAGATAATTTTAGAATAGTTTAAAATTTTTCCCTTAAAAATACATTATATATATATAAAACTTTCAATTTTTTTTTAACTTTGTCTTAAATACTCAAAAGAGAAAGTTCTAATGTTTTCTATTGAAACACATCTGATCTTGGTAATAATAACCTTTATAGTTATGTTTTATTAATGTGAGATAAGATTTCTGTGATGCTTCCTCCTTAACAGTGTGTGTGCGCGTAGTGGGAATAGAGGTCACATCCCAAACTTCTCTTTGTCAGCAAGTGCTAGGTTTTGTCTCTCTGAGGAGGGCTGTGAGTTACCTCATTCTTCAGCAGCTTCCGCTTTTTCTTAGTCTTTTTTTCTCAGATAATTCTAATGCATTTCAGATGTATTATTCTCACCTGACCCCATCAGAAGTCAGCTGAGAGGCCAGCCTGGCACCACCTCTGTGCTGGTTAATGTGTATGCTGTAACATGACCATAGTTGGGAAGCTGCAGAGTTCACCATAGGATCTGGGTATCAGCTTTTCTTTTTCTCAACAATAACTTAAGAAACCACCTAAAAATAAAATATACTTTAATTATTCCCCCTAGCATCCTACTGTGTCTGCTTGTCTGCTTTCCATACATTTTCTGGCAGTAATGAGATCCACAAGCAGAAGAGTAACCAGAAAGGATCAAATGTCTTTGTGTTGTTTCATTTTCTGTTAGGTGGGAAACTTTCAGCGACAACTGGCAGAAGCTAAAGAAGACAACTGCAAAGTCACAATCATGTTGGAGAATGTGCTGGCTTCTCACAGTAAAATGCAAGGTGCTCTGGAGAAAGTACAAATAGAGCTTGGGCGGAGGGATTCAGAGATTGCAGGCCTCAAGAAAGAAAGGTACCTGTGGTTTTTTCCTGTCATTGGTATTGCTGCATTGTACTAAGGAGCAGTGTCAAGTCAATAAATGAAGTCACTTTACGTAGCTTCCTTTACAAAAAAAAAAAAATTGTAAAATGATATGTTTAAAGAATTACTAAGTTAGAGAAAATTTAAAATTAGAAATAAATATTATTTCCAAAAATTCAAAATGCCCCTATTGTGTAGTGATGTGAAGGAATTTCTAGACTATATATCCTAGAAATTCATTAGCTATACTGTTGTTTTACCCTTGCTTTTTCCACCATGTAAACCTAATTCTGTTCTTGCTTCTACAGAATAGTAATTGTCAAGATAATGGAAACTAAGTACATACTTTAGTTTGAATTAATTATCCATTTATTACTATCCTGTTTCAAGATTAATAATTATTGTAGGTAAATCATCCTGAGAACCACTTCTTGCCATGTTTTATAAGTAAATTCCTTCATAGAATGTTTCAAAAATTAAATAAAATTTCCTTTTATTAATAAAAATGTATTCCTCAGAATAAACAGTCTGAGTTTCATAGGGCATATTGCCTCTATGTTATGAGAGAACAAGTGAGTTTTCTTTTTTCTTTTTTTGCATTACATGTTGTTTATCTTTTAAAAGTTGCCTTTGCATTTTTAAAAAGTCAAGGGAATGGTATTAAAAGTACTATTCACAATAACTTTATAAGTGGCTGTGATATGTAGATGCAAAAATCTCAACAAGCCAATCTTTGTAAAGGCAATATATTTTTTACTAGTGACATTTCCTAGTGATATATACATATGATGCTATTTGAACTTCTTAGAAGAAAAGTGTTCTGTAACTCCCAAATGATATCATTCCTAGATGATTCTTTTCTGTAGTCACTCTTTTTGTGCTTTTTATTTTTAGGGATCTCAATCAACAGAGGGTGCAGAAGCTAGAAGCTGAAGTGGACCAGTGGCAGGCCAGGATGCTTGTCATGGAGGACCAGCACAACAGTGAGGTTGGGGCCAGGCTTTAAAAAATGATAACATTGATATGTTTAGTTTTACTGGGATATTACTGTTTTGGGGAAAATGAAGTGAAACAATCAGGTAAATGTTTTTTTCAATCAAGTCTGAGTTTTGGACAGTGACATATCTACAAATGGGGAATTGACCTGTCTTACAATGAGTCACTTATTGGCAAACCAGTACCACAATAATGACTAATCTCTTTGTCTTATATGGTCTACATTTTTATTCATTTATTAATGCACAAAAAATTTCAGAAGTTAATGGGCTTAGAAAATATAGTCTGTCAGAAACAGCTTGAGTGATCCCACTATTAATAAGGAGTCACCTACACACACATGTGCTCACAGGTATATGTACATACATGCATACGTATCTATACGCACATATGTAAAATACACATGGATAGTTCATAAATAAGGGTTTTTTTCCTGTAAGAATCTATAAGTAACGGTGGACAGGTTTTTTCTTCAAGGGCGTGAGACCAGAAGGTCATAGGATCAGGAAGGGGAATTTAGTTTAAAATTTAAAAAATTAGGATAAATTAAGCTGGGTCTGTTTTCCAAAGCTCTCTGGTGACCAGTGGAGCATGCCCTTCCCATTGCCTTCTAAGTGTTTCCTGAGCAGTGTCTCTAATAAGTTCTCATTCATATATGTATATACATATATATATATATATTCCAGGCACCTGGAATCTTTGCTTCTGGTTCCAACTAATTATTGTTTCGGTGGCACTTGATGATAAAACGTGAGGAGTGTTTACGCAGTGTTATGGACTTCTTGCATCTATCTGTTACAGTGGAATTGAAAACATGCTTCTCTCTTTCAGACTGAATCTCTACAAAAAGCTCTAGATGTAGCTAGAGAAGACAACAGGAAACTTGCTGTGAGTCTGGAACAAGCTCTCCAGACAAATAATCATCTGCAAACAAAGCTAGATCACATTCAAGAGCAACTGGAAAGCAAAGAACTTGAGCGACAGAATTTGGAAACCTTCAAGTAAGAGCAGTGTAGTCACAGTAAAATTAGGGAAGCACCTCTGGAGGAGTAAGTCACATTCACATAAATGGCTCATTCACATAAATCAGTTAAACTCTTTTCTCCTACTTTGCCCTAGTACTTCCAGCAGAGCCATGTTAAGAACCAGGCATAGCTGAGCACCAGCAGATAATAGCTGGCTAGAGCATGATCATTTGACTCTCCTTCTCAGCTCTTCCTTCATCCACTATCTAGCTGCTGCTTTACTCAAAGGTTAAATGAAAACTTAAAGAATATTGATTAGAAGGGATATTTGCATGTTTCTATGAAGGCTTTCCTATTAACAGCTTATATGTCCTTTAAAGGCATGATTTAGACAAGAAAAAACATCAGCCTGGGTGGAATGACTCCATCTAAATAGATGTTAAGCCATGAAATGTTTTCAGTTTTGACCCGAGATTACTTAGATCAGGCCTATCCAGTTCAGGTCAAATGACTAAAGTTTTGCCTTAAATTATACCTAGGTAAATATTTAGATATTAATAGCATCCCATGAAAAATTTATACTTAAAGGAAATGCAGTGTGCACGTAGATCTTTATTCCTTTATAAATATTTATTTATTTATTTATTTATTTGAGACTGAGTCTTGCCCTGTTGCCCAGGCTGGAGTTCAGTGGTATGATCATGGCTCACTGCAGCCTCTACTTCCTGGGCTCATGCAGTTCTCCTACCTGAGCCTCCTGAGTAGCTGGAACTACAGGCATGTATCACCACACCTGGCTAATTTTTTTTTTTTTTTTTAAGAGATAGGGTTTCTCCATGTTGCCCAGGGTGGTCTCAAACTCCTGGGCTCAAACAGTTCACCTGCCTCAACCTCCCAAAGTGCTGGAATTACAGGCATGAGCCACTGTTCTCAGCCTAGATACTTATTCTTTTCAAGTAGTGAGCATGTTGATACAGGAAAGCGGTATAAGCTACAGCAGAGATGGTATTTTCCAGATATATGATCTCTGCAAATTTTACATTCAGCTGAAATGTTACTGCCTTAAGACTGTTCCATATTGTGTTTATGTAGTTGTTGGCAGCAGCATTTAAAACTCTCCAGTGTCAGTTTAGGTAATTATGATTTAGTCGGCTAATAATTGTTTCAAAGCCTGAAAATTATTTAGTGACTATAAAATGTAGTCCCTGCCACTACTGCTTCAAACAGACAAACAAAACCAAAGGAGAAAAAAATATGGTTAGGTCATTTACAGGAAAAGTATGAGGTGAGAGTTAGAGGTCTCCTTGCAGCATTTGCTTCAGGATTTACCTTTATGCCACTGCTTATGATAATAGTTTGTATTTTCATCAAAGATGAATCATGCTGCTTTACTTGAGATCTTTGAACCTCCTGAAATCATATGCAGAACTGTATTTATCAGTGCACAGGGTCAGGAAGACAGAGCAGGTTTTGGAGAACTTGTTGGGTTTTAGGTACAGTTATTTAATTTAGACTTAGAACCGTAGGCTTAGTTCTAAGAAGAGGCTACTATTTGGAATTCATCTCCATAAAGATAAAAGCTAAACGCCAGGCGCGGTGGCTCACACCTGTAATCCTAGTACTTTGGGAGGCTGAGGTGGGTGGATCACGAGGTCAGGAGATCGAGACCATCCTGGCCAACATGGTGAAACTCCCTCTCTACTAAAAATACAAACCTGGGTGTGGTGGTGCGTGCCTGTAGTCCCAGCTACTTGGGAGGCTAAGGCAGGAGAATCGCTCGAACCTGGGAGGCAGAGGTTGCAGTGAGCCGAGATCATGCCACTGCACTCTAGCCTGGGTGACAGAGCGAGACTCCACCTCAAAAACATAAAAAGATAAACGCTAAAGCTTTGGTGTGGGTTAGACTGCCATGGGACAAGTATATAGAGAGAACTAAGGTCAGAACTTGGAGATGTGCTGCATTTCCGGTAGAAGGCGAACAGAGGCCACAGAAGGATCCAGAGAAGGAGCATTTAGTGGAGGTAAGGAAAGAATCAGTAGAATGTAGTATCACCAAAGTCAAACACAAGTGAGTCAGATGCTGCACAGTCAAAGAGACCAGAGAGGAAGCCGCTGGGTTTTGCAACAGGTATCTACCAATCATCCTCCAGATGGCCAGTTTCTGTAGATACAGAAGATCACAAGGAGTAAGTGATTGATGAGGAAAGGCAGGCAAGGAGGACAATGGTGAAGATAAAGAACGTCAGATAGCAGCTCAAGAGTATAACATGAAGAAAAGTCATTCTGTTGCTGTCCTGTTTTTGGAATGGGAGGAACTGGACCATGATTAAAGATTATGGGAAAGAACTCGATTGAACTGGAGAAAGAAGGAGTCGAAGCTGAAGGGTTATCTTTAAAGATGAGGTTGGATATTTCTTCCTTTGGGACTAGAGGGAAGCAGAAGCTGGGTGAGTCTTCAGAAGACTGTTGAGGAGGCTGATTGGTAGATGGTCTGCGATTTTCCTTAGGAAAAAAAGAGCAAGATGAATACATTCTAGAGATCTGCTGTATAACATAGGGCTATAATGAACAACACTATATTGTATGCTTAAAATTTGTGAAGAGGGTAGACCTCATATTAGATGTTCTTACCACAGTAAAAAGAAGAAGAAGAAAGTAAGAGTTGAAGTTGAAGTGCTATGTGGGGGCTCAGGGCAGAGGTAGAGACTTGAGAGAAATTTTAAAATTTAAAGTTAATAAAAAATTTAATTAAAACTAAAATTTAGAATTTGAATTTTTAGAGCTAGATGATGACAATAGTTAACATCTGTTACATGCTCATGATATGTTGGGTAATATGCTAAGGACTTCACATGCATTATTTCCTTTAGTACAAACTATTACCCTATGATGGTGGTTACTGTTATTATTCACATTTTGAAGATAAGGAAACAAGCAGGGGAAGGTGGTGTACCATACTCAAGGTCAGACATCATCTTACTAGAGCTGGGATTAGGATCCAGGCAGCAGCAGGCTGACTCCAAAACTTACAGTCTTAATCATTTCGATATAAGCACAATAAATTTAAAGGCAATTTAGAAAGTTATAAGAAAATCAAAATACATCACTGTAAAAATGATGGTTTTGTTCCCTTTCTATATCTCCATGAATTTTTTGCTCATTTTTCAGATTGAGGTGGGTATGGGGAGGAGTGTAGAAATGTAAGAAATAACCACAATTATATCCAGTAACTTCAGGATCTCCATCCCTTTATGCTGTGCCTTGAGGACAGGTGTCAGCAAATTTTTAGATGTGATGACCAAAGTGTATTGATACATTCCTGCCTGGGGTACTGGAGGGACAGTTGAAGTTACCACCTGTAAGTCTCATGTATAGACCAAGTCACTGAATGCTGCTAAGTGGAGAAACTGAATCCATTAGTAGATGTGCTTTTAGAGACACATGGAGAACATGGATATATTATACAAATAAGAGCAAGAGATGGTCAGGAGGAGAGAGGGGGGAAATGAAGATGATTTCATGGCAGGGCAGGCTTTGAGAAAGAACCAATAACTCAAGAGTAATCATATAGTAAGTCATTATCAGCTGGATCAGAGAATGTTAAAGCTGGAAGAAGCCTAGTAATTGCTTAAATCCATTTAGTCCTTTTTGGAGTCACTTATCCTTTTAAAAATCAGAAGCTATGGACTCAACTACAATCCCTCACACACAGACACACGTTTTGCATATTATTTCCGGGAATTCTAGCATCCTCAGAAGATTAATCATGGGTCTTGACCAAGGAGTTCAAGTTAGGAATGCTGATCTAATTTAAGGCTCTCAGTTTAAAGATAAGGAAACAATATTATTACAAGTTAAAACTTGAGTAGTAAATAGCTGCTAGCAAAAAGACATCATCTTACTAGAGCTGAGATTACAATCCAGACAGTAGCAGGCTGACTCCAAAACCCATAGTCTTAATCCCTTTGCTAAAATAATGGTTTTGTTTGAAAAGACAAAGGCAAGAGAAAAGACAAAAGCAAATATCTCTTAAAGTATTTCTGCTTCCTCCAGTATTTTTCTTTGATGTGAGTTTTTTACTCATTTAGTTGGTAAAATGAGTTAATTGTGCCTCAGCCTCCTGAATAGCTGGGATTACAGGCACCCGCCACCATGCCCAGCTAATTTTTGTATTTTTAGTGGAGGTGGAGTTTCACCATGTTGGCCAGGCTGGTCTCAAACTTCTGACCTCAGGTGATCCACCTGCCTCATCCTCCCAAAGTGCTGGGATTACAGGCATGAGCCGCCTTGCCCGGCCTCTTTGATGATTTTTACATAGAATTAATGTTTTTTCATGCTACAGGTAAGTTCACTTCTTCTTTCTTCTGTTAATGAGCTCCAAATTAGCTTCACCAGGCTACTGATAGGCTGCTTGTTTATAAATCACATACCTTTTGGAGAGTTGCACACTCCCCTCCAAAACTTTCTTACCTCCTAAAATGATTTCTAAAGGTGACTTATCACCTCTCTTCTTCAAAACAGAGACCAGATGACTGAAGAGTCCAAAGTGGAAGCAGAATTGCATGCTGAACGCATAGAAGCCCTAAGAAAGCAGTTTCAAACTGAGAGAGAAACTGCAAAGAAAGTGGCACAACGGGAAGTGGCTGAGGTATAGAGTCATGAGGAAAGTTTCTCTCTTGGTGAATGCCTCTTAGGAGAAAAAGCAGCTCTGAGATTTCAGAGAATGGCTGCAGTTGGCCTTTGACTCCTCTCGTCCCCCTTTGATCAGCAGGCCAGATGTAATTAAGACCTCTCTGTAAAGCAGCACACAAGAAAAAAGTTTCTGACATAATTCTCTGCCTAGCAAAGGTGTGCCTTGGTGGGAGATTTTCCATCAGAGAGTGATAAGCGAGAGGGATAGAGGAATAAGGAGACTGCCATGTGATAGACAGAAGAGAAATCATCTGTCTCCTCAGTTCACTTAACTGGCATCTATTCTGCATCTACCATGTCCTGAGAGACACAGAGAAAACAGTAGAAGATATGGTCCATGGCCTAGTGTGTGCCAAATGACCCTTGTTTGGGATCTCCACTCTGGACATGAGACAAATAGGGAAAACATCAGAGAACTTTCTTGGGTAGCAGAGGCTGTGTACAATTTTGAAGGAATTCAAAGTAAGAGAAAGTTTATTTTAGGCCATTTGGTTGATAGAAGAAGGGAAGCTTAATGAGAGTACAGGATTGAGACTAGCAGAGATGGCAGGACTGGACACCTTACAAAACTGGCCAAGCTTACAAAAATGAACAGGACATGCAAGCAGATGAAAAGTAGCCTCTGTTAATTAGAGCAGAGACTTTGAGAAATGTTAGAGAAAGAGTGTTAGCTTAAATGGGACCACCTGATGGATGGCCTTAGTTATAGAAATGTCGGATGTGAACTCAGGTAGAAATGGAGCACTATGGGTTTCTGAGCAGGGGGTGGTATGATAGAAGCATAAGTTTAGGAAGGTTAATGTAACAACAGAGGACAGTAGAGGATAATGAAGAGAAACTGGAGGCATGGAGACTCAAGAAAACTATAACAGTTAATTTGAGTATTAGATGATTAGGGCCAAGCAAAGTAGTTCAGTTGAAAATAGAAAACAATTAAGTCAGAAAGCCCATTTTAATAGAAAAATCATCAAACAGTCCGGGCAAGGCGGCTCATGCCTATAATCCCAGCACTTTGGGAGGCTGAGGCAGGTGGATCACCTGAGGTCAGAAGTTTGAGACCAGCCTGGCTAACATGGTGAAACTCCATCTCTGCTAAAAATACAAAAATTAGCTGGGATTTTTTGCCTGTAATCCCAGCTATTCAGGAGGCTGAGGCACAAAAATCGCTTGAACCTGGGAGGTGGAGGTTACAGTGAGCCTAGATGGCACCACTGCACTCCAGCCTGGGTGACAGAGGGAGACTCCGTCTCCAAAAAAAAAAAAAAAAAAAGAAAAAAATTATCAAACAGACATTAAATGTTGTATCCTGGAGAGGGAGGGATTAAAATAATTCCGTGGTTGGCATGGCTGGTCTATGTTTTACCAAATTTGTTACATTTAGTAGTTGCAATTGACAGACGATTCACAAAATCAAACTCAATGGTTTATAAAACAATTTTGTAAATTGCGAAGCACTATATAAATACAAATGTTTTAAAAAGCAAATTCTTTTTATAGAAGAATTAGGGAACATAAAGGTGTGCTAAATGTAGAAATGTACCTTTAGTCAGAGATCATTGTTAAGAATACTTACAGCCAGGTTCAGTGGCTCACGCCTGTAATCCCAGCACTTTGGGAGGCCGAGGTGGGGGGATCACGAGGTCAGGAGATTGAGACCATCCTGGCTAACACAGTGAAACCCCATCTCTACTAAAAATACAAAAAAATTAGCTGGGCGTGGTGGTGGCGCCTGTAGTCCCAGCTACTGGGGAGGCTGAGGCAGGAGAATGGCGTGAACCTGGGAGGCGGAGCTTGCAGTGAGCCGATAATCGTGCCACTGCACTCCAGCCTGGACTACAGAGCGCAACTCCGTCTCAAAAAAAAAAAAAAAGAATACTTACAAAATGAAATCCTTTGAAGAAGGATCAGTGACAGTGAGGGAGTGACAGCAGTGAGGAGTTGGCAGCAGCAATGGGCTCACAGAGCACTGCCTGAGTCCCAGCTCTGCCTCTTATTAGCTACGTGTTAATTTACTGTGTAAGTAAGTGACTTAATTTCTGAGTTTCAGTTTCCTCAGTCATGAAATGGAAATGATCACAACTATTTTTCAAGTTTATCTTGAGAATTAAATTGGAAAGCATTTTTAAAGTAATTATCACAGTACCTGAACGTAATAATCACTACAAAGTAAATGATAGTTGTTAGTGCTTATCCAGTTTTAGAAAGGCTGTGATTGAGGTAACTGGAATATCTAACAGGAAGTTAGTTGGGCAGTAATAAAAGACTGTAGTGTAAAGTTAGGATCTAAAAGAAGGAACTAGTATAGAAAGAAAAGATACAGATATCCTTGACTTCACTCTTTGCTGTGTTAAATGCTACCAGACATAGAGAATACCACCTTCCTGTCTTCTCCCTTCTCAACTGCCTCCTCTTCCTAAAGTTTTCGAGTGGCAATAGTTTAAGGGCATATTAGAAGGATGGGAACTCTGTAAAATTATTTAAGTAACTACTATGCAGTTTTTTTCATGAGATAAGTTTATTAAAATCCTTGAGAACAAAAAGCAAAATTATAAAAATATATGCCATGACAGTCAATAACTTGCCAGATATTTATATAAACTGCCATGTAATTCATTTTCATTTCTTCAGAAATGAGGTTGCAAGTGACAGAGAAGAGCTTATAGCATGATAATCACAGAGTAATTATTGTGTGTGCCAAACTCTACTTCTTTCTCTATATGATCTTACTTAATTTAATTTGTTATTTGTATTCTATGAAGTAGGGTATACACACACTGTTCAGATGATGAACCTGAGGCTTAAGGTAGTTATTTGCCCCAGATCACTCAACTAGTAAGTGCTGAAGGTGATATTTGGACAGAAGCCTGACTCCAAAACCATGCTCTTAAAATGCAAATGATGAATATACATTTACATTCTTTATTCCAAGAAAGAGTTTGTTCTTCAGTGATAAAAATTATGAAAACCACTTGGTCTGTTGCTCCATAAATCTGCTTAATCAGACATTATTATTGCCTTACTAACTCTCCTTTTTAAAAGAAAATCCAAAGATAACAAAATATAAGGACAAAACTACATAAGCTTCTCTTGATGGAAAGTAAAAATGTTTCCATTTTTTCCCTTGTGTTTTAAGCTGAAGAAAGCCCTTGATGAAGCTAACTTCAGATCAGTGGAAGTGTCCCGGACCAACCGAGAGCTGCGACAGAAACTTGCAGAGCTAGAAAAAATACTAGAAAGTAACAAGGAGAAAATAAAGAATCAAAAGACCCAAATTAAGCTCCACTTGTCAGCTAAGGCGAATAATGCTCAGAATATAGAAAGGATGAAGGTTGTATGAGAAACCTCTTCTCACTTCCTGGATACCCTATGAGGATGTAGGCAGTCAGTGGTGTCTGGGGAAGACAGGTTTTAGAACCCTACCAGCCCCACGTATTCTCTGGGAATTATAGCCAGTTGCCTTTGGGGAGACTTTTTCAGTGGAGACGCTGCTGTGTAAATGTTTGATTTCTCCTTTGCTGCCAGTGTCACATTCTGGTTCCCCATCTGTCCCTTCCGTGTTGATTGTACTGGACTTTGCTCTTTCGGGATCAGTGGGCCAGATGGGAAAGAAAGCTTAGCAGGAACTGGTAACTTTGGGTCTCATATTGGAATCTTTCTGTCATAGGCAAAAAGAGCAAGCCAGTTTTTCCACTGATCATCATTTTATGTTATTTTCCATTTACTTTTAGCAAATAGAAAAAGAATTGAAGCAAATGGAGCTAATTAAGGATCAATATCAGAAAAAAAACTATGAACAGGTAGATAGATGATTTCCATACACTCTGTGTTTACCTTTCATGCAAAATCTCAAACTTGGAGGGGATTCACCAAATGTCTCCGTCTTTGTATCCTTCCAGTCTTTGAGTATCCAGAGATTTGTGTGTGAAGTGACTAACCTGCAGAAAGAGATGCAGATGTTGGCCAAGAGCCAATATGATGCCTCAGTGCGGAATAAACAGCAAGAGCTGTGCCTAGAAGCAGAGCGGAAAATAAGGCAGAAGCTAGAGAATCGGTGCCAGGTAAAAGGTTTCCTAAGATTCATCTTAAAGATGGTCAGCAAATGACATGTGCCAAAACCCAGCAGTATTGCACCTAGACTTTCTAGAGTCTACAGAAGACAACACATATTTACAAATTGTTTATATTAGCTAAGTCCTTAAATAATAGTATCTAGGAAGAAGACTGTAGTTCTGTAGTTTGAATATGGCAAATGTTCTCCATTTTCAGTTTAATAAACGTAACGTCAAATTTTGAAGAACATCTAGGGCTTACATATGCAAAGTATCAGTTACTAAGTAAGACTTCTGAACTGAATTCCATAGCCTTTCAGGAACTTTATACACCTCATTTCTTCTCCTAGCACAGATACACCTGTTGCTGTTACAGGACTCTTAGGTATTCCTAAATGAATAAAAAGCATAACGTCATATCACTGAAAAGGGACTTCAAGAGATCACTGAGCTCTTGTCTTTCAATAGGGTTGGTCATGAGAAGTATCTCTCCAGTTCTGAAAAGAGATATTAATCACTTTCCTCAACAGAATCCATAAATAAAAAATCAAAATGTGTAATCATATCCACATATGTAGATATGGAGACTATAGGTTAAACTGAAAATAGCAGTTTTTATCTTATATGTCGGTAGCACCTGAAGTTAGAAGGCACTCCATCCTATTTTCATATTTGGTTGCCCATTTATTGTAACAGTGAAGCATTTGGTTCCTTATGGTATGTTGGAAGTTTATAAAAATCTTTGTGTCACATTTTCAGGAATTGGAAGAAACTATCAGACACCTGAAGAAATGTAAAGAGGCAACAGAGAATAAGCTGAAAGAAGCCAGTGTGGAATCAGAACAGGTGAGCCAGACCCATGGATGTAAAGACTTAGACGTTTCCTTCAACACAACAACCCTGAAGCAACCCAAGTCAATGTGAAATCCTTCATTAACAGAGTTGTCAGGAATGCAACAGGGAAAAACCAGTAACTTCCTAAGTGTAGTCTCTATTGTAAAGAAGTGATTTTTAGATTGAGTCTATGTCCTGATGATAGATGAGAGATAACACAATGCTAAAATATTAAACCTGAAGTCCAAATCTCCCTACTAAATACGAGGAAAAACCAGCATATGTGTGGATTTTAGTGCATTATTATTTGACATGACCCTACTGAAAGTGGATGCTCTTTGTTCAATCAATCAATAACTAAAAAAGTAAAGTAGACCCTATTTAACTAATTTGTGAATTTGCCTTTTCTATTCTAAACTTAAATTAGCCTATTGGGGGATATTTCAAATCATACTTTTTTTTTTTTTTCTTTGAAACAAGATCTCACTCTGTCACCAGACTGGAGTACATGGCATAAGCTTGGCTCACTGCAACCTCCACCTCCTAGGCTCAAATGATCCTCCCACTTGAGCCTCCCAAGTAGCCAAGTAGCTGGGCATGGTGGTGTACCATGCACAGCTAATTTTTGGTGGAGATGAGGTTCCACTATGTTGCCAGGCTGGTCTTGAACTCCTGCACTCAGGTGATCCACCAGCCTTGGCCTCCCAAAGTGCTGTGATTCCAGATGTGAACCACTACACCTGGCCCATGAACTAACTACATTCTTAAGAGTTCATATATTTTTTCATTTTCAAAGCCATCTTGTACCTTCATTCTTAATTTTCTCCTGGGTCCTCTCTTACATTACTTCACATCCAGGAAACATTAACAAATGCATGGAAAGCAGCAAGTCTGCATGCATTGTTTAACCCCTCACTCAGAAATTACTCTCATATATAGGTTGTTAAGTATATTGTGCAAATAGGTTGCAAAGAACATGCAGTCAGAATTTGGGTCTTTTAATTTCTAAGTAAAAAATCTCTGCAACTAATACACAAAAAACTTGTAACTCTTTCTTTGTGTCTTTTAATGGTGATATTTATATGTTCAGATAACAGCTAACCTAGAAGAAGCCCATCGCTGGTTTAAACACAGGTTTGATGGTCTACAACTTGAGCTGACAAAAAACCGGTTGCAGAGGCCTTCTGGGGAAGACAGGTGGCAGGAAAAGGTAAGATTAAGACATAGATGTCTTAAGCAATTTTCTACTTGTTGCTTCTCAGATTTCTAATTACTAAAGTTCTCTCATCATCTTGATACTATCTCTGTTAATCTTTAGTTTCTTTACACTAATGCTAGCAAACCAGTTAATTTCTTTTTCTTACAAAGTTCCACCTGTCACAAACTTTTTAGATTAGAATCACCTGTCTTCATGAATACATGACATGTGTAGAGGCAAAACAGGTGCAGATTGTTGCAGTTAGCTTTGAACAGTCAGTGTTAGGTGTGTTTTCTTTCCAACAGGACCAAGATGTAAAACATGATGTCATGTCCAACCAATCTGTTCTGCATCGATGGGAGAAAAAACAGAATCTTAGGCCTATGCCCAAGAAGTATCATTCTGAGGTACAGAGGAAGTGATGTCCTTGACAAGGGAGCTTCTTTATGTGTAGCTACACTCCATGATTCCACGAGCCCAGCAGCCAGGGCTGGCCTGTTTCTAGAGTCATAAGAACATGAAGTCTTTGATGTGGGCTGAAGATTTTGGACCTGAGTTTATCATTTTATGAACTATTATATCAGTACAAAGCTACCCCGTTGTTTTGTCCCTTTTTGCATTTTCCACCCAATAAATTTGTTAATTTGTTTTCTGATAGGAGATGGTGTTCCATGATTCTTGTCTGTTTTTCTAATAAGTATAAGAAAAAGCTTTTAGCAAGGTTCTAAATGATATTGCCACTAAACGATATGATATTTTGCTTCAATGAAACGTCCTCCTCTAACATGCAGTAGATAATCCCTGAAAATAGAATTGTGTGAAAAATGGTAAAGACTCCTCTACTGTCTTGCAGACTGACACACTTCTGTGTTGGGTAATTACCAGCATATCTTTTAAATGACTAATATCTCTATTCTCAAATAAGGCATTTCAGATATTATATTTACAGCTTCCTTGGTCGTTAAAAAAGTTACAGAATGCAGCAGTCTGTTCTTCTCAGGGAGACTATGCCTGACCAACATAGCTCTTCCTTACTATAGTTAAGGAATAAGCTCATCTTTATCTTTTTATTTCAGATGTTGAGTGGTGGATTAGGTAATCCAGATTTAGCATATGTAAATGGATGGCATAATACCTGACTTAATTAATATTCAAGTAATCATAGCTGCTGCTGACATTATCAGGACCTAAATCAAGTAAGCAATCAGGAAATTGAAAATAATATCAAATATAAGACTGTCAAAGGTTGATGAGCCTACTACTCAATATCTGATAGAAAAAAACAAAGCTACATTTATCACTTACTATATAGTAAGGAATAATTGTTGTTCAGGCGTAGTCTTCCTTGAGCAGAGCAGACTGTTAATCTCATGTAGGTTCTTTGGGAATATGGAATTCATATTGACATCTGTAGAAGTGTAGTTACTGAAGTGAGACTATTGTTTATTGATTCACATTCAGAAGCATGTTAATTGGAGTGGGTCCATTTCTGTTTGTTTGACTTAAGGAATAAAGGAGTCTTGCTGGTTTTCAGGCTTGGAAAAGCATGTACAAAAAGGCAAGTTGACCAGGTCCAGTGGCTCATGCCTGTAATCCCAACACTTCGGGTGGCCAAGGCAGGCAGATCACTTGAGGCCAGGAGTTTGAGACCAGCCTGGCCAACATGGTGAAACCCTGTCTCTATCAAAAATACAAAAATTAGCCAGGTGTGGTGGTGCAAACCTGTAGTCCCAGCTGTTTGGGTGGCTGAAGCACAAGAATCGCTTGAACCCAGGAGGTGGAGATTGTAGTGAGCCAAGATCACACCACTGTACTCCAGCCTGGGCAACAGAGTGAAACTCTGTCTCAAAAAAAAAAAAAAAAAAAAAAAAAAAAGAATGAAAGAAAAATGTTGTCATTTATCTAATGGACAAGTTAAAAACTGGTAAAAACTGGTAGTTAAAAACTAGCTGCTTGTTCTCATGGCTTCCAAACGATCAATCTTAATCTGTTTTTGGGAGGATGTAAACATTTTATTATTTGTGCCCCCTTTTGGTCCTGTATCATATGTTAGGACAGTGGCTCTGTAGAAGCGTTTGAGACTGAACAACAGACATCAAACAACTATTTTGTTAACCCAGGTACAATATGAAGTGTTAGCACTGGTGCATACACCTCTCTGGTTGGAAAAAGAAAATAATTCATGACTATTTTATTACCTATAACTACTTTGGTTCTATGGTTTGAATGTGTCCCCTCCAAAATTCATGTTGAAACTTAATTCTTACTCTGGTGGTATTAAGTGGGGGGCCTTTAGGGCCTCTGGGGAAGTGGTATTAAGTGGGGGGCCTTTGGGGCTCTGCCCTCATGAATGGAGTAGTGCCTCATTAAAGGGCTGGAGGGAACTAACTTGGGCCATTTTGCCTTTCTGCCTTCCACCATGTGAGGACACAGCATTCAGCTCCTCTGGAGGAAACAAAGGTGCCATCTTAGAAACAGGGAACAGGGTCCTCACTTGACATCAAATCTGCAAGCACTTTGATCTTGGACTTCCCAGCCTCCCAAACTGTAAGAAATAAATGTCTGTTCTTTATAAATTACTCAGTCTCAATTGTTTTGTTACAGCAGCAGAAACAGACTAAGATGACGCTTGGTTATGAAAAATTTAAGTTGTTTGCTGTGTCTCCAAGGGTTGGACTGTGTTATTTACTGGGTCAGCTAAAGTGAGAGAACACATTTTTGTGGTCTCCTCAAGTTGTCAAACTCCTATGGGATAGGTCACTATCCATAGGAGTTGATGTGGTTTGGCTCTGTGTCCCCACCCAAATCTCATGTTGAATTGTAATTCCCTGTGTTGGAGGAGGAGGGACCTGGTGGAAGGTGATTGGATTATGGGGGCAGTTTTCCCCCTTGCTGTTCTTGTCATAGTGAGTGACTTCTCACAAGATCTGGTTGTTTAAAAGTGTGTATTACCTCTTTGTTCACTTGCTCTCTCCTGCTGCCACGTGAAGATGTGCTTGCTTCCCCTTTGCCCTTCCACCATGATTATAAGTTGCCTGAGGCCTCCCCAGCCATGCCTACTGTACATCCTGTGGAACTGTGAGTCAATTAAGCCTCATTATAAATTACCCTGTCTCAGGTCTGTATAGCAGTGTGAGAATGGACTAATACAGGAGTCTCTCCAAAAAGGGATTTATCCCTTTGGACTCTTTAAGATATATAGTCAGTTGAGGGTATTGGGGAATTATAACTTTAAAACAGCCTAACCAGGAGCCCCCCAGAATAATGAACCTTGGTCCAGGGTTGGCACTGAAAACCTTGGTGGTGAATTCCACAAAGGAAAAAGATCCCAGTTACTAGACAAGGGGGATGATCAACCTTAATGGATTGTAAATGTATTACCACTTATGTTGTCATGACAGTCACAGTTATATGCCAAGAATATTTATATCCTCCTTTTCCAGAACAAGGACATTTTTCTTCACTTATGTATTGTTCTCAAAGGGTGCCATTATTGATAAAGTTAATGTAACATGCCTTTATGTTATTTTTTAGATTGGCTATACTAGATTGGGAGAAAGACATAGTTAGATTGATGATCATTTCTAGTAAAGCTTATATTTATTATAAGAGGTATATGATAGCTAAATCACAACTACATATAAGCTTAAACTAGTAAAGAGAGGAATATGATCAACAGAATAACAGACAAAGGTATGTTAAAGAGAATGTGACAGAAGAATCTTGTTCAAATGGTCTTAGGCAGAAGCCGCCTATTTTGTGTGGTTATCTGCTTGTTCTGAGTCTTTTGGGTTAGCAGTCAATTTCTGCAGATCATCCGCTTCTAAAAGCCCTTCAGAGAACTTTGGGATCTCTAATGGGTATAACTTTCTGATTCTATTAAGACCTTTTCTATTTTTCCAGAGGATTGAAGTGATATGAGCAACAAGGATTCATTTAAAAAGCAAAGCTTATATAATTCAAATCATGAAAAACCATTCCAGCTTAATGTGTCCCTGTATTATTAGATAGATGTAATGTCCTTGGTGGGAAACACAAACTCAAATCCTTTTTTAGCCATTTTAAGTGCTAGCTTTTTGACAAGGGAGTGCTTCCACTTATCCAGAAGATAAATATACCATTATTACTATATAAAACACACATAGAATGAAGTAGTTATATAAAATCCATTTGGATGTACTCAAAGAGTCTTTTAGGATATGGTTCTAGTTCATACCCACCTTTATAACTTTTCCAAATTAATTTCATTACAGATGAGACATTATCTGGCCACATCCTTTGCCATGCTAAAAAAGTTTCTATCAGCGATGAATATTTTGGCAAACTTTTTCATACTGTGATAGATTGTTTTATAGAGGATTTTAGCAAGTGTCTATTTGAAGGTTTTTTTTTCCCTCTCTTCAACTTATTTTAAGTTCAGGGGTACCTGTGCAGGGGTGTGCAGGTTTGTTACATAGGTAAACATGTGCCATGGTGGTTTGCTGCACAGATCATCCCATCACCTAGGTATTAAGCCCAGCATCCATTAGCTATTCTTCCTAATGCTCTTTCTTCCCCCACTCTGCCCCCTACAAGTTCCAGTGTGTGTTGTTGCCACTCATGTGTCTATGTGTTCTTATCATTCAGCTCCCACTTATAAGTGAGAACACATGATGTTTGGTTTTCTGTTTCTGTGTTAGTTTGCTGAGGATAATGGCTTCCAACTTCATCCATGTCCCTGCAAAGGACATGATCTTATTCCTTTTCACAGCTGCATAGTATTCCACGGTGTATATGTACCACAGTTTCTTTATTGAGTCTGCTATTGATGGGCATTTAGGGTTAATTTCACATATTTGCTATTGTGAATAGTCTTTCAGTGAACATACACGTGCATGAATCTTGATAATAGAATGATTTATATTCCTTTAGGTATATTTCCAGTAATGGGATTGCTGGGTCAAATGGTTTTTCTGCCTCTAGGTCTTTAAGGAATTGCCATCCACTCTTCCATAGTGGTTGAACTATTTACATTCCCACCAACAGTGTAAATGCTTTCCTTTTTCTCCACCACCTTGCCAGCATCTGTTGTTTTTTTGACTTTTTCATAATAGTCATTCTGACTGGCATGAGATGGTATGTCATTGTGGTTTGGATTTTCATTTCTTTAATGATCAGTGATGTTGAGCTATTTTTTCATATATTTGTTGGCCACATGTATGTCTTCTTTTGCGAAGTGGCTGTTCGTGTCCTTTGCCCACTTTTTAATGGGGTTTTTTTTTTTCTTGTAAATTTAAGTTCCTTGTAGACTCTGGATATTAGACCTTTATTAGAAGGATTAGACAGCAAAAATTTTCTCCCATTCTGTAGGTTGTGTGTTCACTCTGATGATAGTTTCTTTTGCTCTGCAGAAGCTGTTTAGTTTAATTAGATCCCATTTGATAATTTTTGCTTTTGTTGCAATTGCTTTTGGTGTTTTTGTCATGAAATCTTTGCCTGTGCCTATGTCCTAAATGATATTGCCCAGATTTTCTGTTAGCATTTTTATAGTTTTGGGCTTTACATTTAAGTCTTTAATCCATTATGAGTTAATTTTTGTATATGGTTTAAGGCAGGGGTCCAGTTTCCATTTTTTACATATGGCTAGCCAGTTATCCCAGCACCATTTATTGAATAGGGAATCCTTTCTCTATTGCTTATTTTTGTCAGGTTTGTCGAAGATCAAATGGTTATAGGTGTGCTGTCTTATTTCTGAGTTCTCTATTCTGTTCTATTGGTCTATGTGTCTGTTCTAGTACCAGTACCATGCTGTTTTGGTTACTGCAACCTTGTAGTAGAGTTGGAAGTTAGGTAGGGTGATGATTCAGCATTGTTCTTGTTGCTTAGGATTGTCTTGGCTATTCAGGCTCTTTTTGGTCCCATATGAATTTTAAAATAGTTTTTTCTAATTCTTTGAAGACCATCAATGGTAGTTTAATGGGCATAGCATTGAATCTATAAATTACTTTGGGCAGTATGGCCATTTTCATGATATTGATTCTTCCTATCCATGAGCATGGAATGTTTTTCCGTTAGTGTCTTCTCTGATTTCTTTGAGCAGTGGTTTGTAGTTCTCCTTGAAGAGGTCCTTCACTTCCCTTGTCAGTGGTATTCCTAGGTATTTTATTCTTTTTGTAGCAATTGTGAATGGGAGTTTGTGTTTTGGCTCTTTGCCTGCCTGTTGGTGGGGTATAGGAATGCTAGTGATTTTTGCACATTAATTTTGTATCCTGAGACTGCTGATGTTGCTTATCAGCTTAAGAAGCTTTTGGCCTGAGACAATGGGGTTTTCTAGATATAGAATCATGTCATCTTCAAACAAAGATAATTTGACTTCCTCTGTTCATATTTCTTTCTCTTGCCTGATTGCCCTGGCCACAACTTCCAATGTTATGTGGAATAGAGGTGGTGAGAGAGGGCATTCCTGTCTTTTGGCAGTTTTCAAGGGGAATGCTTCCAGCTTCTGCCCATTCAGTATGATGTTGACTATGAGTTTGTCATAGATTGCTCTTATTATTTTGAGACACATGCCTTCAATACCTAGTTTATTGAGAGTTTTTAACATGAAGGGTTGTTGAATTTCATCGAAGGCCTTTTCTGCGTCTATTGAGATAATGTGATTTTTGTCTTTAGTTCTGTTTATGTAATGAATCACATTTACTGATTTGCATGTGTTGAACCAACCTCGCGTCCCAGGGATGTAGCCGACTTGATCGTAGTGGATAAGCTTTTCAATGTGCTGCTGGATTTGGTTTGCCGGTATTTTCTTCGGGATTTTTACATTGATGTTTATCAAGGATATTGGCTTGGAGTTTTCTTTTTATGTTGTATCTCTGCCAGGTTTTGGTATCAGAATGATGCTGACCTCATTTGGTGAGTTAGGGAGGAGTCCCTCCTTTCAGTTTTTGGGAATAATTTCAGTAGAAATGATAGCAACTCTTCTTTGTACCTCTGGTAGAATTCACTGTGAATCTATCTGGTCCTGGGCTTTTTTTGGTTGGTAGGCTATTTATTACTGCCTCAATTTCAGAACTTGTTATTAGTCTGTTCAAGAATTCAGTTTCTTCCTGGTTCAGTCTTGGGAAGGTGTATATGTCCAGAAATTTATCTGTTTCTTCTGGATTTTCTAGTTTATGTGCATAGAAATGTTTATAGTATTCTCTGATGGTTGTTGGTATTTCTGTGGGGTCACTGGTAATATCCTCCTTATCATTTCTGATTGTATTTATTTGATTATTATCTCTTCTTCTTTAATCTAAACAGCAGTCTATTTTTTCAAAAAACCAGTTCCTGGATTCATTGATTTTTTTTTTTTTTTTGAAGGGTTTTTCATGTCTCTTATCTCATTCAGTTCAGCTCTGATCTTGGTTATTTCTTGTCTTCTGCAAGCTTTGGGGTTTGTTTGCTCTTGGTTCTCCAGTTCTTTTAGTTGTGATGTTAGGCTATTAACTTGTGATCTTTTTAATTGTTTTGATGTGGGCATTTTAGTGCTATAAATTTCCCTCTTAACACTGCTTTAGCTGCATCCTGGAGATTCTAGTATGTTGTATCTTTGTTCTCATTAGTTTCAAAGAACTTCTTGATTTCTGCCTTAATTTCATTATTGACCCAGGAGTCATTCAGGAGCAGGTTGTTCACTATCCATATTGTTGTGTGGTTTTAGGGGAATTTCTTAACCTTGAGTTCTAATTTGATTGTGCTGGGGTCTGAGAGACTTTGTTATAATTTCAGTTCTTTTGCATTTGCTGAGGAGTGTTTTACTTCCAATTATGTGTTCAATTTTAGAGTAAGTACCATGTGGCAATGAGTAAAATGTATATTCTGTTGGTTTTGGGTGGACAGTTCTGTAGATAACTTTCAGGTCCATTTGATCCAGAGCTGAGTTCAGGTTCCGAATATCTTTGTTAATTTTGTGTCTCAGTGATCTAATATTGTCAGTGGGGTGTTAAAGTCTCCCACTATTATTGTGTGGGAGTCTAAGTCTCTTTGTAGGTTTCTAGGAACTTGCTTTATGAATCTGGGTGCTCCTGGATTGGGTGCATATATATTTTGGATAGTTGGCTCTTCTTATTGAATTGAACCCTTTACTGTTATATAATACCCCTCATTGTCTTTTTTGATCTTTGTTGGTTTAAAGTCTGTTTTGTCAGAAACTAGGGTTACGACCCCCCACTGTCTTCCATTTGCTTGATAAATTTTCCTCTATCCCCTTATTTTGAACCTATGTGTTTATTTTGTTTGTTTGGTTTTGGTTTTTGGTTTTTCAAGATGGAGTCTCGCTCTGTTGTCCAGGCTGGAGTGCAGTGGTGCGATCTCAGCTCACTGCAGCCTCCACCACCCAGGTTCAAGTGATTGTCCTGCCTCAGCTCCCAAGTAGCTGGGATTACAAGCACCTGCCACCATGCCCTCCTAGTTTTTTTGTATTTTTAGTAGAGATGGGGTTTCACCAAGTTGGCCAGGCTGGTTTCAAACTCTTGACCTCAACCTATTTGTGTCTTTGAACGTGAGATGGGTCTGTTGAAGACAGCATACTAATGAGTCTTGGCTCATTATCTGGCTTGCCATTCTATGTCTTTAATTGGGGCATTTAGTCCATTTACATTTAAGATTATTATTGTTATGTGTGAATTTGATCCTGTCATCATGATGCTAGCTGGTTATTTTACAGACTTGTTTATGTTGTTGCTTCATAGTGTCACTGGTCTGTGCACTTCAGTGTGCTTTTTTACTGGCTGGTAATAATGTTTCCTTTCCATATTTAATGCTTCCTTATAGAGCTTTTGCAAGGCAGGCCTGGTGGTGATGAATTCCCTCAGCATTTGCTTGTCTGAAAAGGATCTTATTTCTCCTTCACTTATAAAGCTTACTTTGGCTGGATATGAAATTCTGAGTTGGAAAATCTAAACCCATTTATGCCGGAGGTTGCAAAATTTTTTTGTGAAAAATCAAACTTTGCCAATGGCCTTGAGCAGTAGGATATAAGTAATTCCAATAAGCTTAGCGTTCCAGTAATGGATCACTAGGCATAAATGGGTTACGGATGTTGAGTATTGGCCCACAATCTCTTCAGGCTTGTAGGGCTTCTACTGAGAGGTCTACTGTTAGTCTGATGGGCTTCCCTTTGTAGGGGACCTGGTGACCTGGCCTTTCTCTCTGACTGCCCTTAACATTTTTTCCTTCATTTCAACCTTAGAGAATCTGATGATTATGTGTCTTGGGGTTAATCTCATGAAGTATCTTACTGGGGTCCTCTGCAGTTCCCAAATTTGAATGTTGGCCTGTTTTGTTCATTCCCTTTAACGTTTTTTTCTTTATTCCTCTCTGCCCGTCTCATTTCAGAAAGATAGTATTCAAGCTCTGAGATTCTCTCCTCCACTTGGTCTATTCTGCTGTTGATACTTTTGATTGCATTGTGAAGTTCTTGTGTTGTGTTTTTCAGCTCCATCAGGTTATGCTCATGTCTAAACTGGCTATTCTGGCTGTCAGCTGCTGTAGTGTTTTATCATGATTCTTAGCTTCTTTGCATTGTGTTAGAACAAGCTCCTTTAGCTTAGCGAAGTTTGTTATTACCCACCTTCTGACATCTACTTCTGTCAATTCAACCATTTCTTCCTCAGCCCAGTTCTGTGCCCTTGCTGGAGAGGTGTTGTAGCCATTTAGCGGAGACAAGACACTCTGGCTTTTTGAGTTTTCAGCATTTTTGTGTTGATTCTTTCTCATCTTTGTGGGCTTATCTACCTTCGATCTTTGAGGTTGCTGAACTTTGGGGTTTTTGTGGGGTCTTTTGTTGTCGTTGTTGTTTTCTGTTTGTTTTTCTTTTAACAGTCAGTCTACTCTTCCATAGGGCTGCTGTGGTTTGCTGGGGATCCATTCCAGAGCCTAGTTGCCTCAGTTTTTCCCATACCTGGAGGTATCACTAGTGAAGGCTATGAAATAGCAAAGATGGCAGCCTGTTCCTTCCTCTGGAAGTTTTGTCCCAGAGGGGTACTGACCTGTTGCCAGCTTGAACAGCACCTGTAGGAGGTATCTGGAGACCCCTTTTGTGAAGAGTCACCCAGTCAGGAGGAACAGCATCACAGACCCGCTTCTTAAAGAAGCAATCTGGCTGTTTTTTGCTAGTGCAGCTGTGCTGTGTTGTGGGGGACTCTTCCTCATCCAGACCATCTGGACTCTCCAGAGTCAGCAGACTGGAGCTGCTGAGTCGACTGAACTGCAGAGATAGCAACTGCCCCTGTCCCCAGCAACTCGGTCCTTCTCAGACCGACTTCAGCCTGTCACTGCTGGCTGGCTGGAATTCCATGCTAGTGTGTCTTCACTTGTGAGGTGCCATGGAAGTGGGGCCCACAGAACAATGCTACTTGGCTCCCTGGATTCAGACCCCTTCCTAGGGATATGTACTGATGGGTCATCCCCCCTGCCAGGATCCTGGGGCCAGAGTATGCAGAACTCCTGGGTCTCTGTGTGTGCCGGAGTGACGGCTCTGCCAGGACTCCACACAGCTCTGTATTGGTCGCAAGGCCCTGTTGGCAAGGGCTTATGAGGGGATCTCCTGATCTGCTGGTTGCAGAGATCTATGGGAGAAGAATGGTTTGCCAGATGGGATCACACACTCACTCACTGCTTCCCTTGGCTGGGGTGGAGTTTCCTTTGGCTCCCTGCTGCTCCTGGGCGAGACATCACCCTACCCTGCTTTCTTCATTCCCCATGGGTCGAGCTGGTTGCCTAGTTAGTCCCAATGCAAGAACCTGGGTATTTCAGTTGAACGGGCTGAATTCACTCACTGCCTTCATTCTTTTCCATGAGCGCTGCAGACTGCAGCTGCTTCTAATCGGCCATCTTGCCCCCGCTCCATCTTCTGCCATTGAAGTTTTATCTTGTGCTACTGAGTGGCCATTCTAGTTTCACTGTATCTTATCATCAAGGATCTTACAACCCAATCATTCTTAGTGTTTCTTTACAGAATTTGGTAGTGGGGAAAATTTAGTGTATTTCAGATGAATTCCTTGAACTTTTCCATGGATTTGTTATTTGGGGTTTATTTTTCTTTTTGTGTAAGTTATCTTTATGTAAGGACTTTAGTTAGAACAGCCTGTTTAGTGTGTTGATTTGCTAATGTATTTCTATGATATATTTAAAGTGTTTCTGTGTTATGTTCATAGTGTCTATAATATGATATACTCACTTCCATTGTGGGCCTCTACTTTTATGACAGCAGTAGGATCAAAGTATTCTGAAAGCATCAATTAATTCATGTTTGTTGTTCATTTTTAAAGGATGGTTGAGACTAAGAAATGTCTTTGTTTCTCTAGCATTTCAAAGGAGTGAATTATTCTAAAAGTATTGTAGCTACTAGAACATACATTCATTCTTTATTTTCACAATTTTTCATGCCTTACGAAGGCCACAGTTTAGTCATTTAAACAATTTGCCTCCTGATAAGGAATTAAATTCCTTAATAGATATTTGTTGACATTATATAACCAGCCTGATTTGTCCCTTTTTCTTTTTAATATAAGATTCATCAACAAACAATATTAAGTCAGAATTTGGTATTGAAGTGTGCATATGTTCTGTTCAGGACATGAATATGCATTTGAATTACTGAAACGCTGTAATGAAATTCTCTTCCATTGAGTAAGAAATATAAAATTGCTGGGCTAAGGCTATTAAGCCAGGACTTCTGCTTCTGACCACGATAGCGTTACAGGGACCAGATTATCCTCCCACCTACAGCAACCAAAAGACAGACAAATATGGAGACATTGGTTTTTAAGAACACTGGAAGTCATGCAGTAAGAAACAGTGATCCCTGAGAGAAAGGGAACAAATGAGGTAAGCCCTACAATTGCCCCAGTGTATTGAGAAGAAATCAAGTTGGATCCCAGCAGGTTCCCTGAGTTAAGAGCTGGAGCTGAGATTCCAGAGAGACAGAAGTGGCTAGAGTACCAGGACAGAGACCAGAAAGGAGAGCTGGACAGAGGGGACATTTTCAGATATCTGCAGAGGTTCTCTTAAGAGTATTCAGAGTAGTTCTGGTCAGCACATGCATGTGAGGAAACCATCTAAGGCTGGAGAAAGAATTATCCACAAGGGTTAGCAGTAATGATACCTGGTAAAAAAAATATACTGCCAGTTCCCACCTGCCAGAATTGGAAACCTCATTGGGTAGAGTATACAAAAGGATCTTATCTCAGTAGTGGAGAACAGTTAGCCCTCGGTGAACACTGCTCTGGTCTCACCTAATGAATCTTAAAAGACCCCAAATGATCTGTTTCCAAGTAACTGTGTCCAGGACAAAGCTTAAGAATATTTACAGGAATACTAAAATAGATGGCATTCATCAAGGTAAAATCACAATGTCTGGCATCCAGCCCATGACTACCAGGCATGCAAAGCAGCAGGAAAATATGGCCCATAAAGAGAAATCAATCAAAATTGACCCAGAACTAACACAGATGTTAGAATTCGTAAACAAAGACATTAAGAAGACATTATCATTATAACTGTATTCTATATGTTCAAAGTATTATGCCAGTGGATGGTATTATGGGAAAGTTACAGTCATATGCTGCTTAATGACAGGCATATGTTCTGAGAAATGTGTCCTTAGGTAATTTTGTCATTGGGCACACACTATAGCATGTACTCACACAAACCTAGATGGTGTAGCCTACTACACACCTAGCTGTATAGCATATTCTATTGCTCTTAGGCTACAAACCTGTTACTGTACTGAGTACTGTAAGTATTTGTTATGCAATAGTATTTGTGTATCTAAATGTATAAAAGGTACAGTAGAAATACAGTATTGTCATCTAATGGGACCACGGTCATATATGCAGTCTGTCATTGAATGAAATGTCATCATGCAGCACATGACTGCAGTGACATTAATTCATAATTATGTAATTAGTAGAAAAATGATGAGTGGCTTTCTTTAGCGATACAGACTTATTTACCACATGGTAACAACAGATTTCTTAAAAATCTTAATTAGGATCTCGATCCTAATACAAGATTTGTAGATGCTTTGACTAATCTTTTGAGTGTACTCATTGTTCTGAGGCAAGGAGGCCAAGCCATGGCCACTGAACTAAGGGATAGGCAGTGCTTCTTGTAAGTGTGTGGTGTTGTTGAGTTAACACCCCGAGCATGGCCTAACCTTTTCATGTTTGTAAAAAAAAGAGATTTATGAAAATCTAGGAAGAATCCATCTGTACTGTAATTGACTTTGCTCCAGTGAGTCTGTCTGTGGAGTCTTTTGCCCTTGTACCATAGCTGTTTCTCTGGTAGTTGCTTGAGGTATTTAGTGAGATTCGTGGTGTATTCTAATGTCATATCAGCTATACTCTGATCGTATGTAAGAGCTGGAGTTATATATGAAATCTATAGGTGTCACAGACAATATAAGGGTATTGTCCTGACTGATCCCAAAGTATCAGCTACAGATTGGGACTTAGTATTATAATTTCTCATTTTTTTTTTATTGTTTCTAGGAAACCAAAGCAAGTAAAGTTCATTTCCCCTCAAGCTTTTATAATCATTATGCATTCTAAAATTTACCTTTTATCTTTTTCTATTATCTATTATCTGTCATAAACAGTTGATTTTAAGACAAAATCTCTCATAAGTCAGTTTGCCTTTTTTCATTTTAGACAGCTTTGAAGTTTCTCCCTGAAGGATCCGATATTCCATAGTGGTGGGATTAATTGTAGATGACACTAAGATCGACGAGAATGCTGTATTGTTCTACTTGCGAGTGTGGAGAAAGGAGAAGGAGCTGTTGTGAACTAATGTCTCCCTTGGAGTGGCATCATTAGACAGATTTTGGATAGGTATCCTTCAGTTTCTGAGCCAGTATTAGACCATTGTTCTTTCAGTGATCCTTTTACTTACACTATCTTCTGGTTTCTTCAATAGTCTTTCAGTTCTTAACAGGAGACTTTCTGGTCTAGTGTTTATGTCAGAGGTCAGTTTTATATAAAGAACCATAAGTCATATTGATTTCTAGCTTGTATACTTCTTAAGGCTACCCAAAAACATTCGTTCACATATTAGATGTTTTCTAAAACAGTTTAACGTTTCAATTTACTTTTTTCTTACGGCACTGTCAAATTTAGATTTAGACCCATTAACAAAAAAAGAGGATAAGGCTTTCTTTACTTAATCTGTTGGGTCTACCCCAGAGTACTATATGAAAGAAGGGCAACACTGCTAAGGCATTTGTCAACTATTTAACATTTGGCGTCGCTCTTCTCAAGAGCATTTATTCTGGCTTTTGTCTGGTGATCAGTCATGTCATTGAGCAAAAGGGCTTAAGGTGGCACTATACCATGTGATCCTGTGTTCCCTGCCTTGGACTTCTTTAGACAACAGAGATTTATAAATCACTTTCTAATTGTAAGCCCTTTTATAAATGGTCAGAAACAATGTACAGTGCATAGCAGACTAAAATAGACTATGGAATATTTTCTGTTTACCAACCTTAACAGAAAGACAGCTTTGCTTTTTTTTTTTTTTTTTTGTAGTTCTAATAATATTGAGTCTCATTGGACTGGTCAAATGCCTACTGTCAACCAATCACTGTGACTTGAAAGATGGATTATGCACTGATGCTGGGCCTGGGTGCCATGTTCCATCTCTAAAACTGAGGATGGTTTTCCAAAGCAAATCAAGGTGATGTTCGCATAAAAAAGGGGAAATGGTGTTAGGCCAGACCAAAACCACAGATGCCCAACAGTCAAAAGATTGTAAGTAGAGAAAATACACCAAGGTGGTCACTATTGAATTTTATTAATGTTGCAGCCAGAGAGCTCTGAGCTGGTGCTGGGTTCTTCTCTGATTCTGACACCCGTTTTCCTCTAGAGCATTTATATAAGATACCCGCAAGCTGTCAAGTTCTTCCTGAAGGTTTTAAAAACTGATTCTTTAATAACCTAAATGTAGGCCCTTCCAGGTAGCTACAGACAATGGCAGCTGCATAGCTACCCACCTCTCAGTATTTCCTCCACCAGCAATATGCAACAAGACAGGAAAAGTCAGTTCTGCATAAAAAGCACACCCTCAGCATATATGAAGACGAACAATGCCAAATCTTCAAAATATCCAAGTGAAAAGAGAAAAATCACCAAACCCCTCTCCATACTCTCTCATATGAGTACTTCTGCCCAACCCTCACCTCACCACAAGGTAGCAAACAAAGGCAGAGCAAGAAAAACTGTAGGGACTACAGAAAAAGGAAGTTAGTGTGGGGGTCCAAGGTTGATCTGAAACCACCACCACAAAGACTAAATGCACCCTAAGTCTGGAAATACTGGGGGGAAAAAAAAAAGTGTCCAGGCAGATGACAGCATGAACTACAGGGAAGGAACTTCTTTAGGATACACAGGATTTAAACAGGCAGGCATGATTTAAAGGCAAAGGGCATAGCTTCTGAAAAGGCAAAAAGAAAGGGAGAAAGCCCCTTTTGGCAATTGGATTGTTAAAGGGAAAGGGAAAAAAGGAAAAGAAAAGAGGGCTTAGCAAGAAAAAAGAAAAAGAACTCCTCTCTCTCTCTCTCTCTCTCTCTCTCTCTCTCTCTCTCTCTCTCTCTCTCTATAATTTTGTTATTTACCCAGTAGTCATTCAGGAGCAGAAGGTTGTTCAGTTTCCATGTAGTTGTGTGATTTTGAGTGAGTTTCTTAATCCTGAGTTCTAATTTGATTGCACTGTCTGAGAAACTGTTATGATTTCCGTTCCTTTGCATTTGCTAAGGAGTGTTTTACTTCCAATTATGTGATCTGTTTTAGAATAAGTGCGACATGGTGCTGAGAAGAATGTATATTCTGTTGATTTGGAGTAGAGAGTTTTGTAGATATCTATTTAGGTCTGCTTGGTCCAGAGCTGAGTTGAAGTCCTGGATATCCTTGTTAATTTTCTGTCTCATCAATCTGTCTAATATTCACAGGGGGGTGTTAAAGTCTCCCACTATTATTGTTTGGGAGTCTAAGTCTCTTTATAGGTCCCTAAGAACTTGCTTTATGAATCTGGGTGCTCCTGTATTGGGTACATATATATTTAGGATAGCTAGCTCTTCTTGTTACATTGATCCCTTTACCATTATGTGATGCCCTTGTCTCTTTTGATCTTTGCTGGTTTAAAGTCTTATTTTTTCAGAGACTAGGATTGCAACCTCTGCTTTTTTTTTTTTTTTTCATTTGCTTGGTAAATATTCTTCCATCCCTTTATTTTGAGCCTATTTGTGTCTATGCACATGAGATGGGTCTCCTGAATACAACAGACCGATGGGTCTTGACTCTTTATCCAACTTGCCAGTCTGTATCTTTTAACTGGGGCATTGGCCTGTTTCTGTGTGAATTTGATCCTGTCATTATGATGCTAGCTGGTTATTTTGCCTCTTAGTTGATGTAGTTTCTTCATATGGTCTTTACAATTTGGTATGTTTTTGCAGTGGCTGGTACCAGTTGTTCCTTTCCATGTGTAGTGCTTCCTTCAGGAGCTCTTATAAGGCAGGCCTGGTGGTGACAAAATCTCTCAGCATTTGCTTATCTGTAAAGGATTTTATTTCTCCTTTGCTTATGAAGCTTAGTTTGGCTGGATATGAAATTCTGGGTTGAAGATTCTTTTCTTTACAATTGTTGAATATTGGCCCCCACTCTTTTCTGGTTTCTGCTGAGACATCTAGTTTCTGCTGATGGGCTTTCCTTTGTGGGTAACCTGACTTTTCTCTCTGGCTGCCCTTAACATTTTTTCCTTTTTTCAACCTTGGTGAGTCTGACAATTATGTGTCTTGGGGTTGCTCTTCTCGAGTAGTATCTTTGTGGTGTTCTCTGTATTTCCTGAATTTGAATGTCGGCCTGCTTTGCGAGGTTGGAGAAGTTCTCCTGGATGATATCCTGAAGAGTGTTTTTCAACTTGGTTCCATTCTCCCCATCACTTTCAGGTACACCAGTCAAACGTAGATTTGGTCTTTTCACATAGTCCCATATTTCTTGGAGGCTTTGTTCGTTTCTTTTCACTCTTTTTTCTCTAATCTTGTCTTCTTGCTTTATTTCATTGAGTTGATCTTCAGTCTCTGATACCCTTTCTTCTGCTTGATCGATTCAGCTATTGATACTTGTGTATGCTTCACGAAGTTCTCGTGCTGTGTTTTTCAGCTCCATCAGGTCATTTATGTTCTTCTCTAAACTGGTCATTCTAGTTAGCAATTTGTCTAACCTTTTTTCAAGGTTCTTAACTTCCTTGCATTGGGTTAGAACATGCTCCCTTTAGCTCGGAGGAGTTTGTTATTACCTACCTTCTGAAGCCTACTTCTGTCAATTCGTCAAACTCATTCTCCATCCAGTTTTGTTCCCTTGCTGGCAAGGAGTTGTGATCCTTTGGAGGAGAGGAGGCATTCTGGCTTTTTGAATATTCGGCCTTTCTGCGCTGGTTTCTCCCCATCTTTGTGGATTTATCTACCTTTTCGTCTTTGATGTTGGTGACCTTTGGATGGGGTCTCTGAGTGGACGTCCTTTTTGTTGATGTTAATGCTATTCCTTTCTGTTTGTTAGTTTTCCTACTAACAGTCAGGCCCCTCTGCTGCAGGTCTGATGGATTTTGCTGGAGGTTCACTCTAGACCCTGTTTGCCTGGGAATCACCAGCAGAGGTTGCAGAACAGCAAAGATTGCTGTCTGTTCCTTCCTCTGGAAGCTTAGTCCCAGAGGGGCACACACCTGATGCCAGCCAGAGCTCTCCTGTATGAGGTGTCTGTCGGTCCCTACTGGGAGATGTCTCCCAGTCAGGATACACAGGGGTCAGAAAGCCACTTGAGGCGGCCGTCTGTCCCTTATCAGAGCTCAAACGCTGTGCTGGGAGATCTGCTGCTCTCTTCAGAGCTGTCAGGCAGGGACATTTAAGTCTGCTGAAGCTGTGCCCACAGCCGCCCCTTCCCCCAGGTGTTCTGTCCCAGGGAGATGGTTTTATCTGTAAGTCCCTGACTGGGGCTGCTGCCTTTTTTTTTTTTTTTTTTTCCCCAGAGATGCCCTGCCAAGAGAGGAGGAATCTTATACTTGGTTTTTTGGAATCTTATACTTGGGAGGCTGAGGTGGGAGGATGACCTGAGCTGGGGAGGACTAGGTTGCATTGAGCTGTGATTGTACCACTGCATTCCAGCCTGGGCTACAGAGCAAAACCCCATCTCTTAAAAAAATAAGAGGCTTGGCATCCTTGGAACTAGTTATAACACAATCGACTACTGCTTGTCCTCTTTTATGCAGTTGCAGGTCACTGGGCCAGAGGTATCTGTTTATTGGCTTTCTCTTTCTCCTCTACACTTGCCTGAACTCCCTGAATATAAACGCTTGACAGTCTACTAAAATGCCAGGTGGTCCTGCTAACTCTCACTCTTCACATTAGCATACTTACCTGAACTGCAAACAGGATAAATTTGGAGTATGATCTTCAGGGTTGTGATTAGACTTTTCATGCTTCATCTGGTTGTCTTGATACCTGCTAGACTTGTTTAGGTTAAGGCTGAAAAATGGGCAGCAAGAAACACATGCTACGGTCCAGCTGCCCTTCTTTCAATGCTGATGGGAGCCACACAAAGAGAGCTTATGGATCTGATTGCTCAAATATGGAGGGCGAGACTGAGATTTTTTCTATTGAAATGTTAAAAGTTAGACAAAGCATATTACAACAATTAAATTTTACAGTCCTAAATTTATAGAAATGTACTGCCATCTACTGCATATAAAAAATCATTGCAGGATATGTTCCTCCTACTGGAATTAATTATAATCAAGCAGTCACACACATTGAAATGTACATGAATTTATAAGATATGGCAACTGCCACAAAGAACTCATTTAGATTTTTATAACCTTTAATTTTCTTATCTGAAATGGTCTCAATTTTCCATTTTGTCTCTTTAAATTCTATTTTCATTAATTTTTGCAATTACATTTTAAATCTCATAATGTTCTCATTCTTTGAATTCCTTCCTTTTAATAGCATCCTCTTGTTTCATGTGTATGGTATTTTCTTACCTGGGGATATGAATTGCATTTTGTTTTTCTACTTCCTGCACGAGTTCTGTTCCCTTTGCATTCCTTCCTCCCCCTCCCATTGCTTATATGGATCTCTCCCACTCCTGAAGCGTTTCTCTGTAGTCTGATGATGGTGAGCTGTCCACTAATGCTGCTAGCAAGGTGCCAGCAAGCTGAGAGCAGTGGGAGGGGTTTGTTCACAGGTAGGCTTCTCTGGCCAGGATGGGCCGTTTCATTGAGAACCTTCAAACTGCCAGTATATATAAGCTTTTTTTTCTTGGACAGGATTTCTCAGAAAGGAACCCTTTAACTTCCTGCTCAGAGGATGTTAAATAGATGCCGGTTTTCTAGGAGCTAAGGAGAAGGCAGCTGGGCATCTTGCTGCTCCGTGTGTAGACTTCCACTTAATCCTCTGCTTTCAGTATAACACTCTGGCCTTCATCTCTGCCTGGTATTCCCGAATCCAGGGGTCCTGATTCAACACCTCCAGAAAACAGACCACCAGTGTTCCATGAGGGAGTGGGACAGTTTCCTTAGGTGAAAAGGGTAACTAAAGGGTCTCACTGCGGCTTAACAGCCTTGCCACTGCTCCCATTTTTGACCACACTTCACCTGCGTTTGGAGGCACCTAGTGGACGAGCTTTAAGGTCTTGAATCAGCTTGCTTCTGCCCCTCTCCCTACCACCTCCTGTGGGCATTTAGCTTTCATTTTTCTGTAGTTTATTTAGTTACCAATTGCCCATTTGCTTCCTAGTTTCTAAAAATTATTTTGTCATCTCCCTGTCATCTCTTACTCTTTTTGGCCTGGAGTTTATACTGTCTTTTTGTTTGCTGTGTTTTGCTGGTTTTTGGATTTGGGAGGTAAAAGTAACTGTGTTACTTTTGAGATGGAACAGGAACCCCTCTTAGGGGCCTAGAGCCTGTCCCTGCACCAAACAAAATTTTCTTAAAATATTGAATTCCTTCAAAAAAAATTCCAGATGCCTAACTATCCCTAAAAAATAACGTAACAAAAAGATAATAACTTAAAACAATAGCCAAAAAAATTAGTCACTGGATGGTTTGGGTCTCTATAAAAACTAAAAAGAGCATCTTATATGTCCCTGAGTTGTTTTTCAAAAAACCAGACCCGCCACCAAGTGGATCCACTGACACATAAACCTCTAATAAGAGGGAACTTAAGATTAAATGCTGCCATTCCTTGCTCTGAGTTTCTTCCTGAAGGGCCTAAAAGAAGTCACGCCCACGAGCCAGGGCTAACATTCTTTTCTGATGACCCCAAAATTTTAAATAAAGCTTCTCTTCCTTAACCAATTACAAATCAAAAAAATCTTTAAATCTGTTACCTATAAGCCCCCACTTCAAGATATCCCACCCTTTGAGGCCAAACCAATGTATTATAGAACCTCCATGTATTAATTTACAATTTTGCTTCTAACTCTTGCTTTCTTAAAATGTACCCTGGCCTTTAAAAACCCTTCCTTATGAGCCACTGGAGAGGTCAGGTCCTAAGCATAAACTGCCCAATTCTCCTTGCTTCAAGGTGCCTACAAATAAATGCCCTCCTTTCTCCTGCTGAAAACCTTGGCATAGATGTTTGGCCTTACTATGCTGGGCAAGCAGACCCCAGTTCAATTTAATAACACTGTTGAGATTTTTCATTAATTAATTAGTATTGGCATTTATTATAACTTCTAGTTTCCCTCCATGCAAATTTGACCACTCCTTATATTTTCACGTAAGTTGTTTATGTTAATGAACACGGCAGCATGTCATTTGCAGTTTGTCTCCAGTCTACATCAGTCTGTCAACATGCATTCTTTGAGTTCGGTCATTCTACCAGCTGAAGAACCAGCCACACTCCCATTCAATCCACAAGCATATCACAGCAGTCTTCCTCACAGACTCTGCTGAAACCCAGATACATAAAAAGGTAGTCCTCAGAACCACCAGGCTAGTACCAAGCAAAAAGTGTATTTCCTAAAAGATTGAAGTGGAAGGTATTATAGAATCAAGGATATCTTATACAATGAATCCAAGGGTGAGAAGGCAGCTGGCCTTTTTGCTTGGAAGGAAGAGTAAGTATCCTAAGGAACATGACTTCTCCTAAGAGCACACAGATGGCTGGAATCATGCCAGGACTAACATGCCCAAGTGGTCTCCAGAATCCACCTTTTGCCCACTTAAAAAATTCAGTTCATTTGATCATTTTCTTCTGAGAATGCCTCAAAATTATAATTTGCAGTTTCATAGCATAGCCATTAGTATAGGGACTATAGACCTGGAGATATAGTTCATTTCTAGTCCCCCCTTACCCATATCCTCACCCACTATCTTGGCCATTAACTCCTTTCCTACCCTGTTCAGTGTTATGTTGGAGTATACGTTCTTTCAGTATTAACTATAGTATTATAATACTATTAGCGTTACAACACCACAGCAGGAACACTCCTCCTGTTCTTGCTCTGAACGATTTTGAAAAACCTGTTTATTGTGGATGAGACTTTGTGACTCTACTTATAATTCAGCAACAAATTTTATATTCATTTCTGTTTGCTTTATACTTTCTTCCTATGAAAATAGCTAGAAAGCAGTAATGCTAAATTAAAAGATAGAATGGTGGTGGATCAGTTCAAATTTTTTTGTGTGTGCATTTAACAGAAAAACCCAAGCTGGTATAAATATTAAAGTGGAAACTATAACAGAATCAAGGCTATCTTCTAGAACGAATCTAAGGGTAAGAAGGCAGCTGGCCTTAGGATAGAACTGAAAACTGGAAATCTCTGGGACTTCAGAGAACTCTCTCCTTTGCTCATCTTTACTTCTCTTAATGCATACATCTCACTGTTTTTTTTCTTTCCGACAGAACGGGTTAACTGCTAGTTGACCTAATTGTTCTGAGGTTCTGGCCCCACATGAAGGTTCTATTTCAAGTCTGAAATTCCCAGGGAAGGAGGGAGGAAACTCCTGATTGGCCCAGATTGATTCAGGAGCAGACTCCCTCCTCGATCAACTGTGACCACACAGGAGCAATGGAATCTCAGTGCGTGAAACAGATACCAGGACCCCACTGCTAAGGTGAGGATGGTAGGTAAGAGAATGAATATGAGCTTTTAAAAAGATACCCCAAAAGATGTTTTTATACAGGGGTTTTGATGGGCTGAAGGCCTGGAAGACAGAAACACTGCCAGTGTCTTTTTTCTTTCTAAAATAAGCTTATACTTGGCTGGAAGCAGTGGCTCACACCTGTAATCCCAGCACTTTGGGAGGCTGAGGCAGGGGAATCACGAGGTCAAGAGATCGAGACCATCCTGGCCAACATGGTGAAACCCTGTCTCTACTAAAAATACAAAAGTTAGCTAGGCACAGTGGCGGGCGCCTGTAGTCCCAGCTACTTGGGAGGCTGAGGCAGGAGAATTGCTTGAACCCGGGAGGCGGAGCTTGCAGTGAGCTAAGATCGTGCCACTGGACTCCAGCCTGGAGACAGAGCCAGACTCCGTCTCAAAGAAAAAAAAAAAACGTAATGTTTGTTGTTACTCTGAACTGCAGCAACTATGTTCTTCTGAAGGAAAATCTGAGCAAGGAGCAAGTTGCTAGTGATCTTGGAACATGCTATTTAATCTCTAGATATAAGGTGGTGATGACAATACCAATAACAACACCTACCTTGCAGTTCCCTGAGAGAAACAGAGATAACATATCCAAAGGGTTTAGCACAGTACTTAGCATACAGTAGCAGAGTAAAAACTCAGCAAATGGTAGCTATGATTTTAAAAGCTAAACAAACCTATGCAATATCAGCTTTTTTTTTTTTTTATTTTTCCTTAGGGAGACTTATTATTTCCTCCAAGGCTATTTAGTAGACACTGGACCTACATACAGTCCAGTGAGCTAATTTAAGAGAGAAACTCAGAGCACAGAATGCTCAGTTCCACAGAATTCCAACACACTAGTCTAACTTATTACTGTATCTGTTACCTCTACCATTACCTGTAAATGGCATGAAGTAAAAAAAAAAGCATGTGAAACAATTAACCTTAATTATAAAAATAAAATGTATTTAAATTATACACACAGAGTACACAGTATACTTATTACATACAAATTCTGCACTACAAAGTTTTGTGTACAGTAGAAACAGTGGTAAGAATTCCTAATAAGTCCCTATTTTATTTCATCCTAAGCCTCTACTTGTTTCCCTGCCACAGTTGGGCTGGCTGTTACTAACCCATATGCACACTAATTACAGCTTTTATTTTTCCCTAAAAAGTTGTTATTGGCCGGGCACCGTGGCTCAAGCCTGTAATCCCAGCACTTTGGGAGGCTGAGACAGGCAGATCACTGGGTCAGGAGATCGAGATCATCCTGGCTAACACGGTGAAACCCCATCTCTACTAAAAATACAAAAAACTAGCCGGGCGAGGTGGCGGGCGCCTGTAGTCCCAGCTACTTGGGAGGCTGAGTCAGGAGAATGGCGTAAACCCAGAAGGCGGAGCTTGCAGTGAGCTGAGATCCGGCCACTGCACTCTGACAGAGCAAGACTCTGTCTCCAAAAAAAAAAAAAAAATTGTTATTAAGCTAACAGTATATCTAAAAAGTATTGTTAACTTAAATTCAAAAACATGTAATAGTGGAGATGAGTAAAAGGCTTTTATGTCGTGTTTTTACTTTATCAGGAGTATGTCCTTTATTCCATATGTACTACTTGCTCAGTCTTATATTCTTTGTGATCTTGAAATGGAAGCCAAGTCCTGTTATTGAACAAGCTCTTCTCTATTTTTTCGTCAACCACAAATATAGATGAAGCATTTTTTTATTTGCCTTGGAGCAATATGTTTTGAATTAAGCCCAGCATCCCATGTTTCAGTTGAGGTAGCTAAGATATATGCAGGTGAAAAGTAAAAGACTAAATTATTTGTCTTCCACCTATGACATAACTATTTTAAATAATTTTCTTAGGTGCTTAGTTATCATGGTTATGACATCAAGAGTCCCACTTTGTCTTCCCCTTAATAATAAACAACCTCTGTTTATACGTATTTGAAAAACTGCCTCATGTGATACTGACAGAGCTATAGTATTAAATACAAAGCTAAAGTGAGTTAAAAATAGTGTATTCAACTGCAAGCTAGCTCAAAGGCTTATATGTCCATTTCAGCATTGGGAACAATTTCACTACAGAATGCGAAAGGAAAATGACAGAATATACAAATTTTTGTAGGAATAATTTTGCATATATACCACAAGATAATTATTACATATTAAAAATAAATACAGTGTTAGGTAATTCTGAAATTGTCATTTCTGTTTTGGAGTTACAAATAATAAGCCCTGAGACAGAAGATACTGGTCCTCACACAGCAGCTGCCATTGCTCCATTCTCAGTTGCGGTGCTTTATATAGAACAATAGGTATACAGAAGCCTTTGAGCCATTCCGGTATTCCCACTGCTCTGATAAATGAGAGACAAGTTGTAGGCAATATCTCTTCGTAAGTCTAACTGGTCAACTTCTATGCCCTAGGGAGAAAAAGATACCCTTATGTTTAATATTTCCAACTGTCAATCAGGACAATTTTATGGCAAATTAATAGTTATAAGTGTAAGTTTTCAAAAGCTATTAAAGCTCATATACTAAAAAAAATTATAAAACTATGCATATACCTTGGATCAATGCTGATTCAGTTAACAGTTATTATCAAATATTTTAACTGTCTAGCCAGTAATTTAAAGTCTCACCCACAAACTACAGCAGAATAAACGCCAGATGAATTTTGGATTTAAGAGTTAAAAAAAAAAAAAAAAATCCATAAAAGAAAAAATACAATGGGATAATATAATCTTGAGTAGGAAAGGTCCTTTTCATGATAGCAAAAGTAGCAACTATAAAGGGAAAGATATGTATGACTTCATAAAAAACTTCTCTGTGTAAAAATAACATAATATTAAATGAACAACAATGACCAGATGGGAAAAAATTCCTATGCTATTACGGAAAGGCACATAAAGTGTAGGTTTAGGAGGGATACAACAAATTGACTACAATATTACCTCGGGTATTATAGTTTTTCCCACATATATAACAAAGCAATGAATTCAATGGAATAGATTAGACCTATGTTTCTAATCTTCCCCAATACAAAAACTTTGGGTCAACTAAAAAAAAATCTGCAACAATTAAAAATGATACCTATAAAGCTCAAGTAACAAGATTTAACAATATTTATGAAATAACACTGTATAAAACAACCTTTAATAAACAACCTCTTAGGTATATTTGAAAAACTGCCTCAAGTAATATTGACAGGGCTAGAGTATTAAATGCAAAGATGAATAAATGGTATGAGTAAACAATAGTGTTTTTATACATATAAAAAAATATGTATATATGAATATGCATATACACCTATTTATACATATACATATGCATATATAAATATAAAATATGTATGACATACATATATAAATATGTATACAATACGTAAATAGTATATATATAAAAACAGCATCACTATAAAAATATATATTCATTTGTTTAAACTGAACAGTAATAGAAAACAATTGTGAGGGAATATAGGGATTATGAGTTTTTAAAGTTTTTTTCTAATACAGTGCTATGTTAAAATATATTTAAAAATTAACCTATTTCAGGATTTAAAATAAAAATCAGACTTTAAACATAGATCATCATAGTACTGGCAACACTTTACCCTATCTTAAAAATAAACTACATGAATACTGGTCTTTCATCTTTATAAAGAAACATGTGAGTTACACTTGGAAACGGTCACAATATTCTTCAATATTCAGACTTTATGTCTACCAGTTCCTGTCTGTAAAGCATAGGAACTACCTTGGGAACTAAAATGCTCACAGCCACAAGCTGTATATGTTCACATGGTTGCTGGTCAAGTCTTGAGGCTCAGATGTCAAAGATCTAACTGTTGCTGAACATAATTACATAAATGTACTGAATAAAATACATTTTAATATAGAAGCTATTATTTACTGTCTGGAATTAGCTAACTGCACTTAGCTACAGACAGATGAAATGAAGTGTCTCAGTTTTAAAAATGTACAATACCTCTACCACAAGTGGAGGGAGCTCCAGGGCCTTCTGATAATAGTGGATTGCAAGATGAATCAGCCCCAACTGATGAAGGCCACGGCCCAAATTGTAGAATGATTCCTGGCAGGGCCCACGTAAACTGAGGTATCGATTAAGAAAGGAAAAGCCCTAACCAAAAAAAGAAAGATAATTCAATATTTCACTGATTTGACAACGACGTACTAGACCACTGCATTACCAGGTGCTGAAAATACAAATATTTTTTAAAAACATATCTGCTTAGTGTCCTATTACTGTGTAGTATTACGGTGTAGTTAGGTGTCAACATTATAGCTCTTTTGAAGATGTAAGAATTTTTTTTAGCCAGGGATAAATATTCACAGAAAACAAAGCCAAACGTTACAACTAGCTACCAGAGATTCATAATCTACAAGTACACAAAACTTTTAAAAAATAATTTCAAGTTGGCTTGTGCCGTTATAGGCCAATAAACTTTTTGATGTGAGATTGATGCCTAAAAGCTTGAGCAAGAGATAAAATAATGATAATGTACAAAGGTTTCCTCTCAGGAGCAAATTCACTTGAGTATACTTAACATTTTAGGGTAAATTTTACCTTTTATAAGTTACTTCTCAGGACCTTAATAACCTCTTAACCTAAAATACTGGATTTTTTTCTACTGAAAGTTTCTGAGTCAAAGATTTATGGAGAAACTATTTCAGAGCACAGTTACAATGACACTGACTCCCTGTGGGTCAAACAGTCCAAAAAACAACTTGTTTCTTTACCTCTTCCCATATTCACTTTGCCTTTTAATACAGCTTCCGCTTTTATCATCCACTGAAATTACAAATTGCAGAGGTCCAAGAGTCCTAACTGAGTAATCAAATATATGACCAGATAATTAAGAATAAATCAACTAATTTATGAATATAGAATATAAAATGTAATTATTCTCTAGATGATCTCTAGATGATCTGCTATATAGTTAAGTGGTCACAAATTCTGCTTTTAAATAGGTAAATAATAAAAATGAATTATTTAGGGGTAGTAATACTCGTGGTCAGTATACAAATCATACTTTCTGCATAATAAAATAACCTATTTGTGTGACTACGACCTCTATTCCACTGAAACACACAGCTCTCTTAAGTACCAGCAGACTATTTGACTGTTAATTGCAAAGAACTATCAAGTCTTCATAGTTAAAAATGACAAGACAAATTTAAAGACAAAAATATGAGGAAAAAAGGAATAGGAATCTCAGATGAATTGTTGTAATGCAAATGAACCTCTAGGTCCTCTAATACAATAATGGAATTACTTGCTGCTCTTTAAGAAATGTTTAACAAATTCAAGAGGATAATCTGAAAGACTATTCAAATAATATTTAGTGATTTTAAAAACTAGACAATGTGGGCAACCACTTTATTTTATAGATACTGTGAATTATCAAATTTAAAAACTGCAAAACAAATTCTATTGTTCTATTCTATTCTGTTCTCCCAGATGGAGTCTTGCTCTATCACACAGGAGTGCAGTGGTGCGATCTCAGCTCACTACAACCTCCACCTCCTGGGTTCAAGCGATTCTCCTGCCTGACCCTCCTGGGTAGCTGGGATTACAGGCACACGCCACCACACCTGGCTCATTTTTGTATTTTTAGTAGAGACCAAGTTTCACCATATTGGCCAGGCTGGTCTCAAACTCCTGACCACAAATGATCCACCCGCCTCGGCCACCCAAAGTGCAGGGATTACAGGTGTAAGCCACCGTGCCCAGCCAAAAACACACAGTTTAAATGGAAAAGAAAAGAGTTATTTTGACATTATGTTACATTTCAAACATTTTGTTATATTTCAAACATTTAAATCAAATTAATCACTAAAGGGCCCAATGTACTGTCTATATAATATTAAATAAAGGTAGAAGTGAGGAAACATGAATGATTTTACTTTTAATACAATATAAAGGTAAGAAAGATAATAAACCATAAAAAAAATTTTTTTTAGGTAGTGTAACAGAAAACTATAGTCTTGTAGCAGGAAGAAAGAAAAATAAGAGAACAGTTTCAGAAATGACGCTATTTACAATAAAATCTGCTTCTCAGAAACTTTTATGGAAATTTTTTTTTTTTTTTTTTTTTTTGAGAGGGAGTCTCACGCTGTCGCCCAGGCTGGAGTGCAGTGGCCGGATCTCAGCTCACTGCAAGCTCCGCCTCCCGGGTTTGCGCCATTCTCCTGCCTCAGCCTCCCTATAGCTGGGACTACAGGCGCCCGCCACCTCGCCCGGCTAGTTTTTTGTATTTTTTAGTAGAGACGGGGTTTCACTGTGTTAGCCAGGATGGTCTCGATCTCCTGACCTCGTGATCCGCCCGTCTCGGCCTCCCAAAGTGCTGGGATTACAGGCTTGAGCCACTTAACATACACAAACGAGATTAGTCCAATGAACTTCCATATACTCATTACCTCTTGTTTCATCTCTACCGCCAACCATTTGAAACCTCCTATTTAACTATAGAAGTAATTTGAAATTTAGCTTCCATATTACCTTGAAGTATATGAATTTTTGTCCTACAAAGCCCAAAAACTACATATTTTACATATTTAATGAGTTAATCCATAAGATTTTCCTATCAATTTTTGCCAGAATTTTATGAGGGCAAGAAATTCCACCTGTGTACTTACTCACTGCTATGTCCCCAGTTCCTGGCACAAAATGAGCGCTCACTACATTTAATTTATACACAATCCTACATTACTTAATGGATACTTAATACAGTATCCATTAAGGAAGAAAAAAAAGCTTTGAGGAAAAGGTAGATAGAATATAAAAAGGAAAAATTTAGAAGTTTCTGTTTTTCAGGTTTTTTAAAAAACTTATAGAAATTTTCAAATATACAATAAAGAGACCACCTTAATGAACCCATACCTAGTTTCAACTGTCATCACCATTTTAATGCAGACTTTATTTTAACCATTTTACTTTAAAAGAAACAAAAGCCCCTTACTAGACCCTGCAACTCCATTCAAGTCAACATTTTCTTTCCTTTCTCACCTATTTAATAAAAGACATATCTATATCATATCATATTTTGGAAACATCAAACATACAAAAATGAAATCATAGAAATGTAAGTGCTGAAGGCAGAGTAGTGAACAAGACAGACAAGATTTCTGATCTCTTGGACTTTATACTCTTAGAAGAGACATGCTATTAAAGTAGGTAACACAAAACATAATTTGAAATTATGATAAGAACCACAAAGAAAATTTTAAAAGAACAATTTGTTGGTGATGGTGTAAGGAAACATGCACAATCATATTATTGGATGTATAATTATTTTGTTTAAACTACTTTAAGTGAATCTTCAGTACCTAAGATGGCTAGAGACCTTGAGACACCAGACATACGGAAGCCTGCCAGTGCATTCCTCCAGATTCTGCCTGTGTCTTTGTCCCTAAAGATCTGGCTGTGTACCTTTACTATATCGCCGTAGTAAGTCTTAACCATGAGTATAACTATGCGCTGAGTGCTGAACACTGGGGTAAGTGTTGGGGACTCCCGTCATGTGTACTGAGCATTGTGTATTACTTTTGAAGCAGGATTTTTAAAAAAGTATTAAGTATATTCATTTTTAAGAAACAAATCAAGTAACAAGAAATTTGAATTACCTGTACAATAAGAGCATGTCTCCGTAACACATACTTCTGAGATGCCATATGAATAAAGGTCAGGCCTATACAGAGGCTATAGAGAGGTTCATCAGGGTGAGTGCGAAAGGCTTGCACATACTGTCCTGGAAAACGAGCAGTGGTGTCAGACGGTGTGACAAGAACAGAGTTCTTTATTTCTTCAACACTTTTAAGGCTAAACAAACATTACTGATTTTAACATACATAAGGTGGACATTCTATCTTAAATATCAACCAGAGACCTATTAATCTGAATTTTAAAACAATTTATAAAATATAATTAGAACAAGTTCCCCATGAATGTATGCTGACCATGAAGATTAATATGAGGAACTAAACTAACTTTTTCTAGGCACAGCTAGACATTTCCATGTAAAGTAATACTTCCAAAATAAACAATTTATCAGCTGCAATCATTAAATCTATTTTATAACCTTAAATCTATTTTGAAAATAGAGGATGTGTGTTTTGGGGAACATTTTCGTAGAATCAGTTGATCTGTTTTATAAATTCAAATGTGGTGGATCATGGAGGTGAGAAGAGGAAAGCTTTGTTTTGTTTTTTAGGCTACGGGTGTTGTTTTCCCAAATGTAGCAACTATTTTGTTTTTCTGAAAAAGCTAAATGTATCCAATAACAGAATAAGAATTTGGGGTTTTATGAATTACATGTATTCCATATATACAATCATCTCTTGTCAAAAGCCTAATCATATGCAATAGGGGAATTTAAGCAAGTTTTTCTCATAAAGGAATAACATATAGTGTATCACATATAGATGAAAATTTCTATTCCTTCTGGCTTCTATTCTGGAAGGAACGGCACCACAGAATCTCTTAGGCAGCAAAGATGGTACACTGCCATTTGTCTGTGATTTTAACCTTTTGTAAAAGTTTCTAATATAGGAAAATAAAATATTTATATTTTCTTAATATAAAACAATTCCACAAAGCACACACAAAAGAGGAATGTTTCAACATCTGATGTTTGAGGTTACTGGATGAACAATGATAAAAATACTAGCCATACACAAGGAATCATGAAAGTATTAAATAGCCAAAAACCATAGTTTACTCATAAGAAGTAAATCTGGCAACACCAGCTTTTAGGCAGTCGGACATGCATGCCTAATTTTAAGTTTAAACATTTAGTTATTTTTCCACTTGTTTGCTTCTTTTTTTTTAAAGGAGACTCTGCAAGTAATACTTGTTTACTTCTGATTCCTTATTACAGAAATTCCTTATTATAAATGATTAATGAAGTTTCCTTGAGTTTAATTAGAATTAGTAAGCACTACATAAATAAACCTTAATCTAGACTTATCTCCTAAAGAAATGAACTTGCAGCAAATCTTGAATACGTTTTGCATATAGCAAATTAAAATCAGGTGGCAAAAGCATCCATAATTAACAAAAATCATTTTAAAAATAAATAGGCCTAAGCAGGGAGAATTGACCTTTAAAATGAATTTTATAAGACCTATATCAGCCTTTTACAACCAAAGCTTAATAAGAATAACAAATATTAATATTAGTAATTATTATCATTTTTGCTACTATATCCACTTACTATATGTGCCAGGCACTGTTTTAAGTTCTTTATATTGACTCATTTAATTTTCACAGTAATCTACAAAGTAGGTCCAATTATTATCTCCATTTTAAAGATAAAGAAACAGAGACAGGAGGAGGTAGAATAATTTGTCGCAGTAGGGCTGCTAATTAACCCAGACAGTTCCACTCGAGAGGCTAGGCTCTTCACCACACTATTTATGCGCTACAAAGTCATGTGCCAGGACACTTACCAAGCGCATGCTTAAAACTACCAGATACAAATGCATTGTGTCCATTTAAGACACACAGGGCATGATTTTCTGGGTTTTTCAGCATCAAACGGAGACAGAAGCGATGATGTCGTACATCTTGGGAGTGCATGGTAACTTGATTGAAAATGTTCCAGAGCTGGGGTTTATTGACATTTTCCATTACCATTATCCTAAAATTGCAGGAAGAGGGTAAGGGAGAAAATAATGTAAAAATCTTCCTGATTTCTAAAAATGAAACCCTTCAGTGCTGTCCTACCAGCACTGAAATGTACCATCCTCCAACAAGGAAAAGCAGACAGTTTCAATCTATTTAAAGCAAAACTCTCCTACGCAATAAAAGATTTTTCCCAGAAAATGTTGCTTTAGTGTTTCTACATCTTATTTCTACTTTCAACAAAACTTTTAAACTAAGAAGCAAGTGGTTTAGGTTTCACTGTTTCTCTCCTTGCCCACTATAGCTGCAGTACTGAATAACAACTCATAATGATATTTGTCAGGCATTGGCCAGGCACGGTGGCTCACGCCTGTAATCCCAGCACTTTGGGAGGCCGAGGCGGGCGGATCACCTGAGGTCAGGAGTTCGAGACCAGCCTGACCAACATGGAGAAACGCCGTCTCTACTAAAAATACAAAATTAGCTGGGCCTGGTGGCACATGCCTGTAATCCCAGCTACTTGGGAGGCTGAGGCAGGAGAATTGCTTGAACCCAGAAGGCAGAGGTTGCAGTGAGCCAAGACCATGCCACTGCACTCCAGCCTGGGCAAGAGGACCGAAACTCCATCTCAAAAATAATAATAGTAATAATAATGATAATATTTTCCAAGCATTGTTAGAAGGCATAACAACTCCTTTAACCTTCATCATAACCCTATGAGATGGTAGTATTATGATAACCTTTTATAAGTGGGAAGACTGTGGCACTAGAGATTACCTAACTAGCCTAAGGTCACGCAGCCAGTAGGCGTCAGGGCTGGGATTTGAACCCAGCAAGTCTGGTCCTAGAGTGCATCTTCTCATATACTGCCTCTGAGAATCCCAATGAACTGAATTAACCAGTTTATTAATAGGACAGCCAAAAGTAAAGTAGCTTCTAAATCAAAGTACATTTACTTACTCTATTAAAGAATCTAAATAACTGGGAAGTCACCTGATATAGTTGTATGCCTTTCTGAAATTTTTGTCCAGAATTGCAGCAGACAGACCAAAGTATTCTAGTTCTTTGCGTTTTTGCCTGTCATCATAAAATGAGTAATATTCCAATGAGGAATCTACAAGCAACTCAGCCTCTTGAAATCGGGATAGGTCACATAAGGAGTATATGGCCTTCAACAGAAGATTCCACCAGTCATCCTTTGTCAAGACGCTTGTGAGCACAGCAAATATTGCTAAAATGAGACCAATGAAAACCAGTTAGGACACTGTATTTCCAGAAATAGCAGTATTAGAAAAATTCACATAATCAATTTTAAGATAAGCTTAATAACCATGAGCCTAAATTGTTGCCAGTGCTCTCTGGACAAAGATGAGAAGGGGTGGTTGCTTACACTCCTTCAATACTACCTCTTTCTACTCTGCCAGTTTAACCACCTGCATTCCCAGGCATCTGATTCGGACTTGTTCTCTACAAGTTCCGGCTAGTTCCATCTGCATTTCTCCATGCTAGCTAGGATATATCTCCTCCAGGGTAGAACAAGTATACTTTCTATGACTGCAGTCCCATAGAGAAGTGGTCCCAACCTTTTTGGCACCAAGGACCAGTTTCATGCAAGGCAATTTTTCCATGGACCGGGGATGAGAAGGATGGTTTCAGGATAATTCAAGAACATTACATTTATTGTGCACTTTATTTCCATTATTATGTTGTAATATATAATGAAATAATTGTACAACTCACCATAATGTAGAATCAGTGGGAGCCCTGAGCTTGTTTTCCTACAACTAGACAGTCCCATCTGGGGGTGGTGGGAGACAGTGACAGATCATCACGCATTCAATTCTCATAAGGAGCATGCAACCTAGATCCCTCGCATGGGCAGTTTACAATAGGGTTTGCGCTCCTATGAGAATCTAACGCTGCTGCTGATCTGACAGGAGAGGAAGCTCAGGTGGGAATGTTCGCTTGCCCACCCACTGCTAACCTCCTGCTGCGCGACCCAGTCCCTAGCAGACCACGGACTGGTACTAGGGTTGGGGACCCCAGTGATAGAGGATTACATACATACGGGCATTCAAATGTTTGCTTAGCAAAAGACTTCAAATTCATACTTTGAGATTCAAGTTGTTATCTTTTTCTGATCTCAATTTTCTCTGCCTTAAAATGTCTCTTTAACAACCTCCTTCTCTTCCTTAGTTCTCTGTAAAAAGCCTCCCTTTTATAGCCCTTAAGAAATATCAAAAGCCATAAAAAATTTTACTGTCTTTGATCCAATAATTTTCCTTCTGAGAATCTATCCTAAACAATCAAAATATGGACAAATCTGTATCTATGAAAATGCTCACTACATTACTACTTATAAAAGAAAATTGTCAAAAGTGATCATATGCCAAAAAATAAGAAAATGATTAAATAAATTATGGAACCACTATCCAATGGAATATTACACAATCCTTAAATATAATAACTGAAGAGAACAGAGCAAGATGATGAAATGTCTATCCTGGTACACCAGTGTAATGTGATCCTCACCATGATAAAATTTACAAAAGAAAACAAAATCTTATGAGCCTAAGAAAAACTAACCATGGACCTCCAGTGAGGAATCACTGAAAGAAAACAGGCAGATCACACAGAGAAAAATACAACATAAGGAAACATGGTTGAAAACACAAGCTGCAGAGGTAGAAGCTGTCGTCTTTTAAAGTTATATTACTTGAGACTAGGTCTCACAGCAACTTATTTTCAGAGTTTCTATGACTATTGCTACATTTGTTAAAAATTATTTCATAGAGAATGGAATATATATAAGTGAGGTCTCTGGACAAATAATCTATACTGTCATCTAATCTACACAAATTTCTTAAAATATATTTTCTTTTTAAAAAGTCAAAGTTTTGTTTTACTTCTTTCACAGGAAGATCCAAGCAGATGCTTTCCTTTGAATTTTTTTAACTTAAAGTATTTACATTTAGCCTTTCCTTTTTAACACTGAATGAGTTTATTACACTTGAGAGATTTTATATAACATAATGCAAATGAAGTTATTACCTTTTGCATCACAATTTGCTGACTCTTGGTCATTGCTGTCTGATATTTTGTCTCTCGATACTTTAATAAGATAGAGATGCCTCTCTCCAGACTTGGAACTGGATATCAAACAAACTTGGGCTCGATTCATTGCTACCTGAATTAAAGATGAAAATTTCAGATTTTTTAAACAATAACTTTTTTGTTTAGAGACAAAGTCTTGTTATGTTGGCTCAGGCTGGATTTGAACTCCTAAGCTCAAGCGATCCTCTCACCTCAGCCTCCCGAGTAGCTGGGACCACAGACACACGCCACCATACCCAGCTCTAAACAATAATTTTTTAAAGAAAACCTATGGGTCACAGGTGCCACAAGACTGAAAGCTCCCTCAGTAAGAAAAAAAAACCAAATTACTACATTAAAAAGCTAATATTAGAATGAACTGACTTATTTTTTTCTTACCAAAGGAATTTTGGTCACATTCCTCACCTCAGAAAGAAAAAAGGCAATTCACATTAATATTATAACATGTATACACACACATCCCCAGAGGCACACCCACAGAGCTACCTCCCTGCAAATAAGCCAGACTCAGAAAGAATATTAGATCTGGAAAATACTTTTGCAAAGTGAGTAATTTTGGCACATAGTTCTGTCTACAGGGCCAATATCTGATAGTCCTATAGTGCTCACTTTTCTAAATATGTACTAGGGAAGATTTTCACTTAAGCTACTGTCAAGAACTTCCAGTCATATACCAATAATCTCTAGCTTTTTTTTTATCTTTCACTTTAAAAAGTTTGAGTTTAATGAAGTAAAACAATTATCAAGTAGTATAAGCTATGTTTAAATGAAATACTAAACATTTTAAAAGTCAACAAGGCTAACATGAAGATCATTACCCACCTTTAAAAGCATGGCTAACATAGTAAGTAAGGTATCCACATAACCATACATTTTGCCTTGTGAAAACAACAGAGTAGAACGATGAAGCAATAACTTCAGTTCCTAAACAAATAAGCACATGATGATGAGCCTAACAAGATTCCTTTTCTATAAATTGTTTTATTTGCATAGAAACATTTTTAAAAACCAAACTTTAATAACATTTGCTTTATGGTCTTTCACAATAATTAAGAGTCAATATTTTAAAAACTATAATTTGTAATAAGTGGCTGAAACCTAATACTTAAAATCATTTTTCAAAAACATTGAATTTAATACACTAAAATAAAATTTTGGATATAAGCTGTAGAGACATCCTTAACTGAGGAGAAAATTCTAAAATATAATGTACCAAGAAAAACTTCCCTCTATGTGACATGGCCCACCTGCTGTGCAGCATTTGCATCCTGTGCTAAAGTATCTGGATCATACATTGGTTCCAGAGCCTCCAGGGCTTTCTCAGGCCGGCCCAGCTGCTGCTGAAGGGTAGAAAGTGAAATCCTTGCATCCAAATGGAGTGGGGCCAGATCAACCACCTTGCCATAGCTTTCGGCAGCTCGCTCCATATAGCCTAAGGCCTTTAAACATTCTAAGATGATGTTAAAATAAAGCATAAGTATGAACTACAGATTTGTAAACTGGCCAAAATTACTTTCCATTTTAAAAGAAATACAGCAATGTAAAAAATTATAACAAGAAATGAATGTGTATTTCTAGTACTTTAAAACTATCCCTAATCTCTATTAATCAGTCGATCTCTCATAAATTTAAATTGCTAAGGAGTAATCAGTGTATACATATAGTTTAGGGTTCTGCTTTATTCATTGAGCATTACATTTTAAACACTGTCTTCATTGGCATCTTGAATGGTTACATAGTAATCAAATTGATTATTTAATTATATTATTTGCCATTTAGGTTGTTTCTAAACTTTTACTCTAATAATACTACAGTAAACATCTTTGTATATATAAACCAGAGCGCACAACTGGCAGACCAGTGTAACTCACGGGTATGTTTTATTAGCCCATTTTACTTTAAAATAATAATTTCATTATTATTAGATGATGACCATCATCTTTAGGTTAAATTTTGATAATAAAGGAAGAACACTAATATGGATGGATCATCACAGTGACATTTCTTACATTTTCTCATTTTTCACTTTAAAAATATTTTGTTATTTTGTTATGTTACAAGCACTGAATTCCTCTAATTATCTTTCTTATATACTGATCCCAAATTTCTTTACGATTTTTAGATGACTCTGAGATTTTACCTTTCATTCATCTCAAGCCACATGGGCTCAAAATGGAAACAGCATTTATCAGAATCATGACTAAATAGGATGTTTAAAGTATATACTATTAGTAACACAGGAGCAGTTTAAATATCACAGCCCTAATTAGAAAGGCAATAAAAACTCAAATATCCTGCTCATGTCTTTAAAATTCAAATTTCACAAATAATGTAACTTTTCATGATGGTATTACATTTGTATTCATATTCATTCATCTAAACGAAGTGTTATCTTAATCATTAAGTGCTCTCTTTCCTAGTTCATATCTATGATGTGAGTGCACTACTGACCCAAAATGCCAATCAATGCTTCTCTAGTTATAGAGAACTTTCTGTCATCATATAATACTTAAGAGCCATTAGAGTTTTCTGCCATCACACAGTATTTGAAACCAAAACTATTCGATTTTTAATGCGTCTTTTATGTTAACTCAATAAGAAATCCTATTAGAATACTTTTTGCTTTCATGTAAGAGCCATTAGAGTTTTCTGCCATCACACAGTATTTGAAACCATGACTATTCGATTTTTAATGCGTCTTTTATGTTAACTCAATAAGAAATCCTATTAGAATACTTTTTGCTTTCATGTATTTCTTCAAAAGATTTAGTCATGTTTCTTAAGCTATTTTTTCCAGTCTAAATGATTCACTTCAGATTACTATGGACTTAGGCACAGTGTAATAAATGGCTGATAAAACCCAATTTTAAGCATGTATGGCTCAAAGAGCATTGAAAAATATATTAATTTTTCCCAAAATAACATATTAAATCTATAAAAACTCTTCAAAATTAGATTTTGCCCCAAGTCTGATAATCCTTTACTAGAAACCAGAGCCTATGGTTAAGACAGGTTCAAGACAGGCATTTAAGGGAAATGAGTCCTTCTACTTCCCTCTGGCATCATTAAGTAAATCGTTCCTCCAAAGCATTAGTGATGGGGAAATCACTGAGTAGCCTAGCAAGACAATTTAAAACACTGACTTTCAAAAAACTCCCCTGAAACCAGAAATACTTGCACTATAATAATTATTACCATCTTGGGAAAGTAAGTTCTTGGCTGCTTATATGATTAAAACTTCTTCCTCCCACAAAAAAGTGTTACCTGCATGACGAAGCCAAACTACTGCAAGGTTGTATCTTTCAGAGCAAACAAGAGCACTGAGGAGGGGAAGTGCAGAATTATATTCACCAACATCCAGAAAAGCTTCAGCAACATCTAGGTATAGGTCTCCCATATCTTCAGGATTCTGTTCTACTAGTGTTGTCAAGAGAGGCTAGACCACAAATAAAAGCCTGAAGTTAAACATTCATTACAAACATGCACATCTATCTATAGGTTTATTTCTTTTTTTTTGAGACAAAGTCTCTCCCTGTCACCCACGCTGGAGTGCAGTGGCACAATCTCGGCTCACTACCACCTCTGCTTGCTGGGTTCAAGTGATTCTCGTGCCTTAGCTTCCTGAGTAGCTGGGATCACAGGTGCATATCACCAGGCCCAGCTAATTTTTGTATGTTTAGTAGAGACAAGGTTTCACCATGTTGGCTAGGCTAGTCTCAAACTCCTGGCCTTAAGTGATCTATCCGCCTCGGCCTCCCAAAGTCTATAGCTCTCTTTTTAAACTACATATCAGTTATATGACGCAAGCTGAAAAGGAGCAAGGCTTAATAAAACCAGCTTTATATGATCAATTTTCTGTTCACTTCTGCATCTTTATTTTAAATAACTCATACCCATTGAACACATTTTGTGGATCTGTTTAAAGACAGGCATTGCGGGAACTAAGACACAGCTAATCTGTTTTGCTCTTCCTCTAACCAGCACAACATCCTGTGCCTTAGGGCTTCTGTGTCTGCTAATGTTTTTGGAAAGCTGTTTCCTTAGATATCCCCATGGTTTACTTCCTCACTTCCTTCAGGTCATTATTCAAATGTCACCTTTTTTTTTTTTTTTTTTTTTTTTGAGACAGGGTCTGCAGTCTCTACCTCCTGGGCTCAAGCAATCCTCCCACCTCACCTCCCAAGTAGCTGGCACTACAGGTGTATGCCACCACACCCAGCTAAATTTTTTGTATTTTTTGTAGACACAGGGTTTCACCATGTTGCCCAGGCTGGTCTTGAACTCCTGAGCTCAAAAGATCCGCCCGCCTCAGCCTCCCAGTGCTTGGATTTTAAGTGTGCACCATGGTGCCCAGCCAAATGTCACCTCATCCCCTATTGAAAACTGCAACTTTTCCCTGCCCCCAATATTCCTTATTTTCCTCCTTTTTTTCCAGAACACTTATCACCAGCCAATGTCCTGTATATGTTATTTGTTTTATTATCGAATCCCATTAAAACAAAAAAGCATCCCAACCCATGAGGGTATGGATTTGTATATTTTACTCAATACCTTATCCTAAGGTTTACAAAGTAGATGCTAAGTACTTTTTTTTTTTCAATAATATACTTGGTCCAAAGTCAGCAAAAAAGAATAGCTGTCAGAATTATTACCAATTGTCTAATTGTCTAATGACAATCTCAAATTGTCTAAAGACAATCTCAAATTATGATCTTTAGATTGTTATTTTAAAAGAAAAATAAATTACTGTAAGCCCAATTGCAAAACAATTTTAGTTTTCATAATGTATTCACACAAAATTATTTGATGCCTACTGTTACCTCCCTGGTTATTAAGAAATGTGAAACTCTAGGGTCAAGTTATAATTTCTTGACATCTAAAGAAAACAGATGGTGCATTTGATCTGAAGTATCTCAAGTGCAGATCTTGTTACATACGTTAAGTGGTTCAAGAATGTTGAGATGTACAAGGCAGACCATCAACTTCACTGTGATATCTATTGGCACGCCATCAGGTATAGTGCAGGTGACATTCTCAGGAGCTGGGGAATACACAGACAAGAAGCAGTTCCTATAGGCAAGTTTAAGATGTGTATCTTCTATGTAAGGCCTCATTTATTTCAATCAAAGCAAACGATTCTACAGTCAATTCTTAGTGTGGTCAACTCTACTAATAAGTTCTTATATCTCTCTGAGTCTGTCCTTTGGTAGCAAGTATGCTTCCTATTCTATTTCTAACACTTTATGTACTTATGTGAAACTTACTTTCACACCTTCTACTAAACTACGGAGAACTAAAATGACAAAAATAATGAGGATATATGAACCCTCTCTTTTTTTTTTCTTGAATTGAAAAGTCTTTTTAGTGTTCACTAGAAACAGGCTAAGAAAAGGATAAAATAATACTGTGTTATTTTCTAAAACCTCATTACAGCAAAATAATTTTTAAAGCCCTGGGAAATTAAAGGAATTTTTATCCACATTTAAAGTATTTTGCAAAGTCTAATAAATTCCAAATAAGTTTACATGTTTTTGCTTCAGAAAAACCTGAAGTATAGAGGACATTACAGATGTAGCGTAAGTGGTGAAATAAAAAATTACTTCAAGAATTAAATAACTGTATCTGTTTTACAGAACTTGTCATATAAATTATAGTACAGCCAGTCTTCCATATCTTCAGGTTCCACATATGCAGATTCAACCAACTGCAGATCAAAAATGTTAAGGGAAAAAAAAATATATATAATATATATGTGTATACATATAATGTGTATATATATATCATTAAATGATACAAACTTAAAAAGCAATATAGTATAACAGCTATTTACATAGCATTTACATTGTATTATTAGGTTGGTGCAAAAGTAATTGTGGTTTTTGCCATTAATAAGTAATCTAGAGATGATTTAAAGTATACAGAAGAAGATACATAGGTTATATGCAAATAATACACTATTTTATATAAGGAATTTGAGTATCCAAGGATTTTGGTATGAGGGGTGTCCTAGAGCCAATCTCTCATGAACACTGAGGGGAGGCAATATAGATTGCCTAAAATTACCAAGTTATAGGAGGATTTGGACAAGTTTAATTAAGAGGCTGTTTTTATCACTGAGTTCTAGGACAGTAACTGGTATCAGCAATACAGTTGAGATATTTAGTCTGCTCAATGAGAGAGCAGAATTTACCTACCATGTAAATTTACTCACACTAAGCCCTGAGCTCCATGAGGACAAGAACCATGTCTGACTCAAGGCTGTATCCACAACATATTTCCTTCTGTAGATAGTAGCTAAGGTCACCTGTCTAAGGCCTAAACACAATGCAGTCATTTTAATGAGCCTTTGACTTTACTAAAATGGGATTCTATCTTTATCATGTATGGGTTCTGTATTCCAACTGTATCACTTTGATTTTCTTTCTAGAAATGCTGTTTGCTAACAGTCTGAAATGTTGGTGTCCCACCAAAATACCTGTGTTGAAACCTAACCCCCAAGGTGAAGTTATTAAGAGGTGGGTTTTTGGGAGGTGACTATGTGGGTGGGATTAGTGCCCTTGTAAAAGAGGTCTGAAGAAGCTTGTTTGTCCCGTTTGCCACGTGAGGACACAGCAAGAAGGCACCATCTGTGAGAAAAGGGCCCTCACCAGACACCAAATCTGCTGGTGCCTTGGGCTTCCCAATCTCCAGGACTGTGAGCAATAAATTTCTGTTGTTTATACATTACCCAGTCTAAGGTCTTTTGTTTTAGAAGTCCAAACAGACTAAGATACTGTTCAATAAAATATATTTACGTGTTTTAACTTTCAGCAAGAAAAGTATAGTATATGAAATACTTTAAATCTCAGCATAGGCCTTAAAGATATAGTGTGTATAGATGCATAAGTCTAAACCCTGCTTTCATATCAAATCAGAAAGTAAAACTCAACCTTATGTTGAATACAAGATGTATGCCTAAAATCAAGTGATTCAAGAAAGCTGAAAATGAAAGGACAAAGGTATAGCAGGCAGGTGCAAACAAAAAAAACAGGTGTCACAATCTCAATATGAGACAATGTAGAATTCAGACCAACTATATTTAAAAAGGTAAGAAGGTCACTTAATAATGCTACAGGGCAGTGCTACTCAAACTATAGTCTGGGACCTGTGCAGGTACACAAACTGTTAACAGTTCAAACAGGTAAGTATGGAGATTGAGAGTAAGTATTTAGACACTTTAATGGCAATTTGACAATGCTAAGGAAAGTAGTATATATATTTATAGCCCCTACAGCTTATATATTATTAACTAACATTTAACAACACCATCTTTTAAAAAGCTTGTCTTTGTGTCACTGATACTTTGTTTTCCAGAACTCCTATTAGGTCTTTCATATTTAGAAGAATTTAAAAATGTGACCATCAACAGAAAATGCATAATCTACCAATAAATAGTCTCCTTTTTAAAAATGCATACTAAAAAACTACCTTTGCTCACTTTGGGGGATTTGTTTTAATTTCCTAGTCTTCTGGACATATCTTTTTCTTTAAAGTTATTTCATCAACTCTAAGCTGCCAGATTTCAGATGCACCATTATTTTACATACTAAAAAACAAAGAAGCCACTACTTAAACTCTAACCTGTTGTTGATTTATGTTAATATGTACCAGGAAGGAAGGAAGGGAGGGAAGAAAGTAAAATATATTAAACAACAAATTGATTAGTGACAGTTAAAACTTGAACAGAACTTGATATTTCTCTAATATTTTTCAAAAACAAAGCACAGATTTTCAACACAATTAAGAAAAATCTTAAACAGAAATTATGGCAGTAAAATAATAACTTAATTGGGCCTTGGCTTGTACCTAGGCCAGGTCCTAATAAAGTATCGAAACTGGCAGAGCCTCCTTCGCGTGCCCTAATCCATGCTTCCATCTGCAATTTACTCCTTATTCTACTCATTCACACCACCCTGATGATCAACAGCCCCAACCACAGACTGCGATCTGGTCCTGCTCTTCCAAGCAGAGCTCCTACACCCTGTGACTCAGTCTGGATCACACTCTCCATGGGTATCTGCTTAAACTGGCCTCTATAAACATCTTCTGATCCTTGTACACTGCCCTCTATTTTTCCATAACATCAACTTTGCTACAGAAATTATCACACAACTCTTAAACTGTATGCACTTCATCTGAACGCCTCTTCCCCCCTCCATTTCCTTGAGAACAGGAAATGTCATACTCATCTGCGTATTCTCCACACACCCAGCAGTCCCTTACAAGAAACTTACCGAACTGGGTTTCCCTTCCCCAACAACTGTCCACTTTAACATTTATCTGTCCCACATCTCACCTTGGGCCTTACTCTCTATGAATTAGCACAGACTGGCTTGTGTAAGTGAATTACTACTCGCCATTAGGATGGATCATATTTTAAATAACAGTTTTTGTTTTTGAATAATTATGCCTTAGCGCAAAGGATTACATAATGACGGATTTTTAGGCAAGATGACAGGCCAGGGAGGGAGCTGTTTTGAACCACGCAGGACTCAGTACTAGCTCACTTGCCCCTTCTGCAGATTCCATCAAAATCCTCACAGGGAAGGGGTTGAAGTTACTATACAGTAATTCTCTTACAAGAGCCGGGTTATATATTCTGCTCATAGAGATCAATTTTGCTACAACTTGATATAGGGTCTTGAATGTCAGTATTTTTACAGAATAAGTTAATGAGTATGGTACAAAGAGACTCTGCAAGCCACACTTAGGTATAACTTTCTAACCCAATCATTAATTACACATTTGAGTTTTCTAACAATGTAGGGTAATCATATTAGCTTCTACTTATTATGTGAATGCTTAAGCTTAAAGTAGAATGTTTTAAATAAGAGCATTTTAGGTCCTATTTGAAAATCAAATTGCTTCAGTGCTAAAGGTTTTTGATAAACTTTAGTAATTCATTTTTTTCCTATAAAAATGAATGAAAAGGACTGTCAATGAAAAATGCCATGTTCAAATGGACATACTAAGAAATAAAAGGGACTCAAAACAAATTTTTTTAAAGATTACTTGTAAGTCAATACTCACAAGATATGAAATCTCTCAGAAAAAAATTCTTCTTGGGAAAACTTATTATGAGAACATTAACTATCAACTCACCACAGTATGAAATAAATTTTCCCCATAAAACGCCACCTTATGACCAAGAGAGGATTATATACACTTTCCTAAGCAGAGGAAACTACAACCTTTATTCTCTTCTGAGGTGCCTTCTTCTGAAGTTTTTTTTTCCAGCACAATTCCAGAAAAATCTGTAATTACCTAAAAGAATGGGACAGAAGAAAGGAAATAAAATAGTTACGTATGAAAAACTTTTTCATAATGCGAAGATTTGTACAGTTATTTCAAATAATCCTGAATATAAAGATGGGCTATAAAAAGAAACTGTAAGTCTTTTAAAAATGAGAAACCCTGTGACACATTAACATTTTAATATCCTATTAACTAATGCAAACTCAATGTATATAACTTCTCTATATCAAACCAACCTACTTTCCCCCAACCAGCTTAAGAACCAAATCACAGCAATTCATCTGACTGTTGAGTCCTACTACCCTGAAGTACAGACATACTTAGCACCTGTGATAATGGCAATATTTTTTATTATGTAACTATACTTCATATTTCATACTGAATTGCTATAGAATCTAGAAATCACTTGTTTCCATATGGAGTTTAAATATATACATAATTTAATATATAACTAAAACGAAGAACTGCCAATTTTTAAGAATTTCTAGAACACAGAAACACGTTCAAAACCTAACGGAGAAACACATAAGCATTCCTACCTCCAAAGCTTTGTCATACTGTTTGTTAGAAATATATAGTTCAGCTGCTATGTTAACATCTTCCATGGAGACTAGGCCCTGGTGTTTTGAGAAAGCTTCATCAATTATGTTAATAGCAGAAGTAACATCATTGGCTTCATAGTAACTCCTAAAAAAAAGGTGGCAAAATGGATGAATATTTACTTAATTCCAATTATAAAACTCATTTCTTTGCTTAGGCTATCTAACAATGAACAGTGATTTTCATTTTCTTAGAATTTGAGAGGAATGTATATTTCCTTAAAATCATAATCAAAACTGATCCAGAAAAAATGTGCAGTGTCAGTAACAGTGTTACAATTTCAAGCATCTCACTCTCCAAAAGCTACCTCCTATCATTCCAGCTCATTACCTCTTGTAATCCAATACCAACTCTTCTACCTCGACAGATACACAAAGCATAGGTCCTACCACTTTTTCACCATCGCCTACACCCTGCCTAGGCTCACTTTCTTCCTTCTCCAAGACCCAACATTATAATTATTCCTTTGCATACATCCTCAGTCCTCTTGCCCTGCTCTCCCTTGATCAAAATCACTCAACAAAACCCCAAGCCTGGTTAAAATACAACTATATCTACTCTTCACCACCACCTGCCCAGCTGACCATGTCGACTGGTCTCACTCTAAATTGATGACCAATAGCCTCAAGCAGGTCCATGGTACTGATAAGCAGTATTACTAGTTACCTATTCAGTACTTCTCAAACTTGAATGTGCATATGGATCAACTGGCTATCTTGTAAAAATGCATATTCAGATCCAGTAAAGCTGGGGCAGGCCTGAGATCCTGCATTTCTGACAAGCTTCCAGGTGATGCAAATACTGCCAGTCTGTGGGGCAGTAATGTCCTAGACAACTATTAACATCTTCTCTCTCTCTTCAAACTGCCAGCAGTCTCCCAGTCCTACTCTCAGTTGATGGCCTTGCTTGATATTTTTACCAAGAAAACAGAATTAAATCAGAACATCCCACATATTTCCAGCACATCTACCTACCATTCTCTTTTTAACCTAATCCAATCAATTTTTCCTCTCCCCACTCTGCCAATATTTCTAATCTCCTTGTTGCTAAATCTGTCCATTCTCAATGCTCATTTTATGTGATCTATTTGCAGTATCTCACACAGATGATCATCCCTCCTCCTTGAAGTGCTTTCTTCAATTAAACTCTAGAACATCATGCTGTTCTCAGTTTCCTCCTACTTCACTGGCCATTTCCTTTTAGTCTCCCAGCTGTTTCTTCTTCCTGACTTGTAAACATTGAAGTGCCTAAGGGTTCAGTCCTCTACACCCTGTCCACCTCCCTAACCCACCCCTCATATTCAATACATCAGAAAATCTTGAGAGCTCAGCCTTCAAAATACATACATAATCTGATTACTTCGTACCAGATCCTGCTGCTTACATCCTGGTCCACGTTACCATTTTTCCCTTCTATATATCACTATAATAATTTCCTAACTGGTCTCCATGCTTCTGCCCTTCCACTATTCAGTCTGTTCTCAAAAGAGCAGCCAGAATTGATGCACTTAAAATTTAAGTTGGACTATGTCACTTTTCTACTCAGAACCCTCCAGTGACTTCCAAACTCATTCAGAATAAAAGCCAAAGCCCTTACAATAGCCCAAAAGGGCTAAAGATCTATTCTTCTGATCTCTCTGTGCACTGCTCCCCTTAATTCTTCAGCTTCCCTAACCATACTTTGTACTTGCTATTTCTTTTACCTGTGATACTCTTCCCTGAATATCTGTTCTCGTACCTACTTCAATGCACCTTTAGTCAGTAGGACCATAAAACAGAGAATTAAGTCCTTCTCTAATCACTCTATCTAAAAATAACATACCCCCACCCCAAACATCAAATTCCTATCCCTTTTTCCTGCTTTATTTTTCTTCATATCACTTATCAACATCTGATGTACTACATATTTAGCTGTTTATTTATTGCCTATCTCTCTCACTGAAATGTAAGCTATACAAGAACAGGGGATTTTTAAAACTTGCTCAACAGTAGATACCCTGGTTTCCTGTACAGTACCTAGTGCCAAAGATATATTCAATAATATTTCTGGAGGGAAAGTAGGGACCAAAGGGAAAGCCTAAACAGAAGTTACAGTGATAGAATTCCAGGTAGGAAAGACCTCAATGGCAGTGGCAGAACTGACAATCATCACTCTTTCCCAAAAAAGTATTATATCTAATAGACGTGGAAAACCAATTTACTATCATAGGCCACCTAACATTTCACAAAGTCAAAGGCTACTGGACTAACCACTGTGACAGCTACAGATTTAACTAACAGCAAATAACCTAAGAAGACCCTCAGTGCTCATGGTATTCCATCAGGGATCAACTTAGGATTGCCTTGCCTCAGCAAAATTCCTAGAAATGTTTTCTAGTAGTCCTATGCAACCCATCCCTGGGAGGGTAAGGGACAGTTTCACAGCTAAGCATCATTGTGATAAAGGCTGTGGAATTAATAGGGTCACCCCTAATGTACCCTGATGGAGATGGTTACTCCTAGAACAAAATATCATCTGATATCCCTAGAATAGAAAGCATATCACAAGGCATTACTCAGCAAAAATGTTTCCTACTTTGTTTTGCTGTGTAGCATACCAGAGAAGTAAATGTAGTAGGGTATATTTTAGAATAAAATATATATCACAGTCAATAATCTGCCAATGGTAAAAGAGAATTTTTATAGTCTTAAAATATTATATACTGGCTCAAGATAAAATAATAGAAGATCCCAAACCATTAACATTTCATTGGCAAATCTGCAATAAAAAATACTTTTTTAATTATTGCAAATATACACAATTTCGACTAAGTTTGGAAACCTGAGAACTTACTCATCCTTTTAGGATGTGTCCCATTTTTAAACCTCTGAGCACTTGAAATGTAACCTTACATACACAATTTTTCTAAGCAATGACACAGTTGACTTGGAAACAGAAAAGTACTGAAAATTCAGTACAACCTAAAATACAGGGCTGGGCATGGTGGCTCGTATGTGTAATCCTAGCACTTAGGGAGGCCAAAGAAGAAGAAATGCTTGAGGTCAGGAGTTCGAGACCAGCCTGAACAACACAGCAAGACCTTGTCTCTGCAAAAAAAAAATTAAAAATTAGCCAGGTGTGGTGGCGTGCACCTGTAGTCCCAGCTACTCAGGAGGCTGGGTGACAGGATCACTTGAGCTCAGAAGTTCACGGTTGCAGTGAACTATAAACACGACATTATACTCCAGCCTGGGCGACAGAGCAAGATCCTGTCTCAAAAAACAAAACAATAAAATACATAAGGCAAAACACTTCTTGAACTTCAATGAAAGGTACATTCTATTCCAAATATATGCTTTGATTTGCAAAATAAGATTAACAGCAGCAACTAGATATGTTTCACTCCAAACTTACTTTGCCATATCTCTAGCCAGCTGCATAAAACGTTCGCCATCAGATGGAGACAAAAGGTTTAAAATACGCCTATAACCATCCATGGCCATTTTATGATCACCCATCTGTTCGTAAAGGCTTGATCGCTCCCACAGATAACGGACATTAGTAGGTTCATATTTAAGAGCTAAAAAGAAAGAAATACAAATTATTTACCACAAAAAGGGGTGCATGGTACCTGGGTGTGATCCATCATCTTCTCAGAAAATTTAATAAGCAAACTAATTCATCAATGAAACAAAAGGAGTTATTCTGAATAAATGTATTTTCATAAGAACTCTTGACTAGGTTTGATGTAAGACCAGATAGAATCTGAATCTCAATAGTAATCTTCTTCTTAATGTGGTCAATCTAGTCTGATGTTAATCCTCAAGGAACAGCTTAGAACCAACACTGATCTTAGTGGGAAACTGAAGGTACTATTCATCTACCAACTTTTGTGTTGTATTATCTCACAACACTCAAAAAGTCCCTGACAAACATGAGAACAGAGGAACCCCAAATGCTTACCTCTAGAATAACAGACAATAGAAACAAATTTATCTCAGCCAAAATAACACTCCAGAGTAGCAAATACAATGATCAAAAAACCTACTATGTAACATCTTATAAAAGTGAGAAAAAAAAATTTTAATTACCTTTTGTATAGCAAAAAATAGCCTGCTTAATATTGTCTTGTTCCAGAGACATTTCTGCCAGTCTAACCCATTCTTCTGTGTCACTGGGATTTAAATGCGCAGCAATCAACTCAAACTGCAATGATTTTTCCATGTCACCTTGGTCCTCATATATCATGGCAAGAGTAGAGAATGGCTCATAAGCCAGAGGAGCTATAACAAATTAAAAAAATAAATTCCATTGGCTGAGAGAAGAGGCTTGAGTTGATGTCAATCCCACGGTTCAAACTGTGTGTCTTTTTTTAAATACCTAAACTCTTCAAATCACTCTAGCAGAATTATACAAACTGCTTAAGACAAGTTAAAATAAATGCTAGATTATATCTGCTTTATTTTCATACATTTTTAGCATTTTTAAAGCATTGTTTTCTCTAAGCAAGGTATAATTTCATGAAAATCCTAATCTCTACCACATCTTCCTCATGAAAATCCCCCTTTGCTCAGGATAAACATGGCTGAGTATCAGCAAGTTCATCCCAATAAACACCAGCCACATCAGTGGGGCTAAATCTTCATGATTTAGCTCCCACACCAAGGAGTATGGTCTGAATGAACAGATGATCCCTAAGCAGCAGCTAAATGGATATCAAAGTGACTGGCTAATCTACATTTCTGAAATACTGTTTCTGAAACAAAATTCAAAGATTATGAGGTATTAAAGTCAACGATTTTTGTCAAAAACAATTACAAACTAAAATAAAGGGAACAAATACTGGAAAGTAGGAACCAAATGAAATATACTAAAGGAAAAAGTCTGTTTAATCTTAAGCAGTAGCCTCAAATTACCCTAAGGAATAATCCGGGAAATTATAGTAAGACTTTTAAAAGGACCCTAGTCTAACCAAAAAGAAATGCCAAACTATTGAAAAGATGAAAGTTTACTGTATTACAGCTATCTAAACCACTCTGCAGAGCATAATTTGGCAACATATCAAGGAAAGAAAACAATAAATATAAGTTTAGTTAAAAAAAAAACCACACTGAAGGTATCATTCAATATGCCCAAGACGCATCACTTAATTGAGAGATAAGATGACAAGTTTAAACTGTCTTTTACCAAAAAATAGATAACATAATCTAGTACTGCATGATCTAGAAAACAAAAGGAAAAAAGAAAGCTCTTCAAGTGGTTTTAATATAATGTATTTGCCATACTGACAATTCAAAAGTCTAAATCCTTCAACTGAAACATTTAAAAAAAAAAAAAAAAAAAGGTAACTGTGAAATTCACCAAATATTAAGGACATCTCATTGAATCATACTCTGAGATTTTCATTTTCTTGTGAAAAGTGGCAATTACCATTACCACAATCACCCTTAAGCTTCTGAACATATTTTCCAAATAGTACTGTGAAGTACTACCCCATTTGTTTTAAGTTAGACTATTAAACTGCTATTATTAATAAAATCCCCACAGAAAACACCTTGTCTTATGATTTCCATGCACATCAATATCGCTTCTTCACGTTCTCCTCGAGCAAAACGAATGTTGGCTTCACCCATGAGACCTCTCAGAGCTCTGGGAAGTTTACTCCGAGGTCTCTTCTCCTGTATGGAAGAAAAATGACATTTAGATTAAAATATAGTGAAGTCTTAGATTTCAATTCCAACCATATTAATAAAAATAGAATATAATAAAACTGAAATTTCCCTTTAAAAATTTTCAGTTTTTGAAACTCAGAACTAAATAGTTGCAATTCCAATTGACTCTTTAACATTAAAGTTTATAAAGTCAAAATTGGCCATTCTTGTAATCCCAGCACTTCGGGAGGCTGAAGCAGGTGGATCACTTGAGGCCAGGAGTTCAAGACCGGCCTGGCCAACATAATGAAACCCATCTCTACTGAAAATACAAAAAAATTAGCCAGGCATGGTGGCACACGCCCATAATTTCAGCTACTTGGGAGGCTGAGGCATGAGAATCGCTTGAACCTGGGAGGCAGAGGTTACAGTGAGCCAAGATCATGCCACTGCATTCCAGCCTGGGTGACAGCTCAAGACTGTCTCATTAAAAAAAAAAAAAAGTCTAAAACTCAATTGCAGGAAAAAAAAGGGTCAGGAGTTACTAAATTACTAATTAGAATAATAACAAATATAGAGCTGGATGCTGCAAAATGGATTTATATTCCAGGATTATGATGTAATCTACTGAAGATCCCCTTTCTTTCAAATTTATCCACTCAAAATGAACTTGTTTAAAAAAGTATCAAGTTATAGTATGGACATGGACATATGTTTTAAGACAAGAGTCTCACTCTGTTGCCCAGGCTGCAGTGCAGTGGAGTGATCTCAGCTCACTGCAACCTCGATTTCCCGGGCTCAAGCATCCTCCCACCTCAACCTCCAGGGTAGCTAGGACCACAGGAGTGCACTACAACACCTGGCTAGTTTTTTAAAAAGTTTCTTGTAGAGACAGAGCCTCACTATGTTGCCCAGGCTGATCTTAAACTTCCTTGGCTCAAGCAATCCTCCTGTCTCAGCCTCCTGAACTGCTGCCATTACAGGCATGAGCCACTGTGCCTCACCAGTATGGACCTTTGAATAGCAAACCCGCAGTCCATTTTCACACATGCAATAATTAAGGTTGTGTTTGTGTGTCTGTTAGATTCCACCTTTCTAGCATCTCTTAGAAAATAAATGGCCCGATTGGTTTAAATGAGCCACTTTGCTTTGACTTTATTTATTGTATTGTATTTATTTTTTTGAGACAGGGTCTCGTTCTGACACCTAGGCTACAGCCTTGACTTCCCCAAGCTCAGGTGCTCCTCCTACCTCAGCCTCCAGAGCAGCTGGGCTACATAAACATTATCTAATGGGAAACATAATAAACAAATAACAACAGTTGTGTCATAGTATTTCCTTTCATATAGTTTGAATTGTTTCCCAGGTCTAACTTACAGACTTCTTTTTCAATTACTATGTCACTTTCTTCATTGTTTATAAATACCAAAATAAGTAACAATTTACTTTCATCATTTTCTTGGTTTCACGATTGAGAACCATCTCCAATACAAATACATCGCCAGCAGTGGGTTGCTCAGGTGTTTCTTCCTCCTCCTCCTCCTCTTCTTCCTCTTCCTCCTCATCATCTTCATTCTCTCCAAGCATGGAAGCAAAGACCTTGTGAACTGACTTACTCACTCCATCTGATGTTTCTCCTGAGAAAAGAGACATTGATGATGGGGGGAGGGGAGGAAGCTGCAGAATTCTCCGTGAAAAACAAGTATTTTCTAAGTATAAATTTTTACCCCAAGAACACCAAATTTGAAAGTAAAAAATTGTAAATGAACACCCTCAAAAACCAAACCAAAGAAGAAAGTTATCACAAAGCCATGTATTTTATCCTACAGGAATAGCTGACTCATCCTTTAGGCCTCATCCAGATTTATAGGCAAAATTAACCGAAAAATCAGAAGCACATACAATAATAGAGCGGAAAAAAATAGAAGAATTATAAGACATAGACCTAAGAACTAAACAAGACTAGCAGTATGGAGCCCTGGTGGTATAGCATAGTGGTTGAAAGTGAGGGCTCTAGAGCCAAGCTGCCTGGTTCCAAACTTTATCTCCATCTATCACTAACTGTGTAACCTAGGGGAAATTACTGAAGCTCCTCTATACCTCAGTTTCTTTTTGCAAAAAGGGTTAATAATAATTTATAGGGCTACTCTGAGGACAAAATGAGTGTGAGTGTGTCTGTGTATATATACACTATGAATGCCTAGCATATAGTAAACACCCATTAAATGCTATTATTAGTATTAAAATAGCTTTATTATTTCAGGAATAAAATACATGACATAGTTCGTTTGTATCTCAGGATACCACCATAGTATACTATAATGATTTTTGAGTGTCAATAATGATGACTTTGAATGATCAAGAAAAAGTTAAGTTCAGAGGCCAATTTTCTGTTAAAGCAGAGACATTGCTATGGTTTGAATATCTGTCCCCTCCAAGTCTCATATTGAAATTTAATCCCCAATGTGCCAACACTGAGACATCTTTAAGAGGGGGCCTTTAAGAGGGACTGGGTCATGGGGCTCCGCTCTCATGAATGGATTAATCCATTCATGATTTAATGGGTTACCACGGGAGTGGGACTGGTGGCCTTACAAGAAGAGGAAGAGAGACCTGAGCTAGCATGCTCAGCTCCCTCACCATGTGATACCCTATATCGTCTTGGGACCCTGGAAAGTCTCCACAAAGGTCCTCAACAGATGTGGTTCCTCTGCCTGGGACTTCTCAGGCTCCCTAACTATAAGAAATAAATTATTTTTCCTTATAAATTACCCAGTTTCAAGTATTCTGTTATAAGCAACAGAAAACACAAAGATAGACATGTAACATATTTCTGGAAAAGTTCCAACAAAATAGTTAAAATTTTAAGTATATATATAGAGATATAAATATGTTCAAAAAATACATATTTTCTTTGAGATGAAGTTTCGCTCTTGTTGCCCAGGCTGGAGTACAATGGCGCAATCTTGGCTCACCACAACCTCCACCTCCCAGGTTCAAGCAATTCTCCTGCTTCAGCCTCCCAGGGTAGCTGGGATTACAGGAATGTGCCACCACACCTGGCTAATTTTGTATTTTTAGTAGAGACGGGGTTTCTCCATGTTGGTCAGGCTCTCGACCTCAGGTGCCTTGGCCTCCCAAAGTGCTGGGATTACAGGCGTGAGCCACGGCGCCCAGTCAAAAACCTTTTTTTTTTTTTTTTGAGATGGGGTCTCACTCTGTTGCCCAGGCTGGAGTGCAGTGGCATGATCCCAGCTCACTGCAGCCTCCACCTTCAGGGTTCAAGTGATTCTCATGCCTCAGCCTCCCAAATAGCTGGGACTACAGGCATGAGCCACCACATCCAGCTAATTTTTGTTTTTTGTTTTTTTTTTTTTGAGACATAGTCTTGCTCTGTCACCCAGGCTGGAGTGCAGTGGTGCCATCTCAGGTCACTGCAGCCTCTGCCTTCTGTGTTCAAGCAATCCATCTCAGCCTCCCAAGTAGCTGGGACTACAGGCGTGTGCCAACACACCCAGCTAATTTTTGTATTTTTAGTAGAGACGGGGTTTCGCCATGTTGGTCAGGTTGGTCTTGAACTCCTGGCCTCAAGTGATCCACCCATCTCGGCCTTCCAAAGTGCTGGGATTATAGGCGTGAACCACTGCACCCGGCCTGTGTTCAAAAACTCTTAGGCATACTTACTTATGTGAAATGCTTCAAATGCCAAAGATGATGTCTAAATGAGATAATCAATGTTTAATGAAGAACAGATTTTACAAGCTACATGTTCTGAGTAATAAATATTATTTTGAAGTCATAAGTATCATATTCAAGAATTCTGAACATTCAAAATAAAGATGAAAAGAAACATGTAAAATTTATCAGAGGAACAAAAGAGCAATCGTATGATCCATTCTGATAGAAAGAAGCATTTGATAAAATCCAATACCCATTCCTAATAAGAATTCTTAGTCAACTAAAAATGAAAGGGAATATCTTTCATTTCATGAAGAGTATCTACAAAAATTTTCCACAAACACAGCTAATGGTGAATTACTGAACGTTACTAAGAATGAGACAAAGTTGCCTACTACCACCACTTCCATTCAACATTTTACTGGAGGTCCTAGCGAATGTAATAAGAAACAAAAGGCATAAAGATGGCAAGGAAAGCCGGGCGCGGTGACTCACGCCTATAATCCTAGCACTTTGGGAGGCCGAGGCGGGTGGATCATGAGGTCAGGAGATTGAGACCATCCTGGCTAACACGGTGAAACCCCGTCTCTACTAAAAATACAAAAAATTAGCTGGGCATCGTGGCGGGCGCCTGTAGTCCCAGCTACTCGGGAGACTGAGGCAGGAGAATGGCGTGAGCCCAGGAGGCGGAGCTTGCAGTGAGTGGACATGGCACCACTGCACTCTAGCCTGGGCGACAGGGCGAGACTCCATCTCAAAAAAAAAAACAGGCAAGGAAAAAATAAAATTATCAGGTCACAGATGACATGATTATATACATAGAAGACCCAAAACAAATCTACATACAAACTGTAAGAATAAATTAATTCAGCAAGGTTGCTGAACACAAAGTCAATATATAAAAATTATAGTTTAATATATCAGCAAATGAATTGAAAATGAAATTAAAAGAAGATCCTATCTTCACAGTGTGTAAGAACAGTGTCAAGAGCAAGAATTTAGTGGTGTATTTAGTACTGTCCAGGGGAAAAGGTACGATTAGTGGCCATATATTTCAATTAGCTGACTGCCAAAGCTTGTTCAAAACTGACCCCTTCTGCTCTGAATACACGCTCATACTCACCAAGAGTCTTGGTAGAGTCCTGGGACAATTCCTTACTAGGAAATTAGGAGCTTCACATCTTAAAAGGATGGATGAGATTATCTGAGCTGAAGCCAGCCAGTCCTTGTGGGCCTGACTGCTCATGGTGAGCCTGAATTGGACTCAGTTCACTCCTTTTTTAGGGCCTGATGGCTAGCTTTTGGGGAGCAGCTTTAAACAGGACTGACAGGCACCCACCCACTTGTGCCTGCTGCTATAGTAGCCACTCAAACACCTGAGGACAGAAGAGCAGCTCCTCCCCTCAGCAGATAAGGAAGGACCCACAAATCGTGAGAACAACTTCAGTCAGCTGCCTTTTTTCCTTCATCTTTTAAGTTCAGGGGTACATGTGCAGGGTGTGCAGGTTTGTTACATAGGTAAACATGTACCATGGTGGTTTGTTGCACAGATCATCCCATTACCTAGGTATTAAGCCCAGCATCTATCAGCTGTTCTTCCTGATGCTCTCCCTCCCGCAACACCCCTACTCCGAAAGGCCCCAGTTTCTGTTGTTTCCTCACCCCCTTTTGTCCCTGTGTTCTCATCATTCAGCTCCCACTTGTAAGTGAGAACATGCGGTATTTGGTCTTCTGTTCCTGTATCGGTTTGCTGAGGATAACGGCTTCCGATGCCATCCATGTCCCTGCAAAGGACATGCTCTCGTTCCTTTTTATCAGCTGCCTTTTCCACCCCCCTTTCCTGGCAGAATAAGAAATCGTAACCCCCAGTTTTCCCTCCTCTTTCCCCCTTTTTCCCCACTTGGTCCAGGAAGATAAGAACAAATCTTGTTTGTTTTCTGCCCATGCTATGACTGTCTGTTCTCTGGGTGAATGCTTATTTGTTTCGAGGGAAAAGAACCAAACTGTACTTCTAAACCCTAGAACTAGACAGCTGTTATCAGACCCTATACATGAAGCTACATTCTAATTGACAGTTTAGCATCCCAGTTAACTTGATATGGTAGTAAATGGATACCGTGAGATATTATCAGCATTCTGATCCCTGGAAAAGGGTATCAATCACTGAAAATTAATAAATTTGCTTACTAGTTAATTAGGCTACAATGAGTTTAATTATTCTGGGTGCACTAACCAAATTTAATACCTGGACATGCAAAGCTGAGGACTGGATGCTAGAATGACGTAGCCTACCAAGACACTGTGCTGTGTGTGAAGTTCCATGAGGGCAACCAACATGCCTTCCACACTAACATTTCTATCTTTTCTCCCTGTAACTAAAGCAGTGGTTTGGAAGTCACTTTATATCAAAGTGTAATTCATTATAATTTGAGGGACTATAGTCTGGAAGTGTTTAGTTACCAAATGAGAGGGCCAATTTAAAAAATAATCTTAAAAAGCACCCAAATACAATTTAAAACACTTTTCCAACACCAGAGCTCACAAAAAATAACCATCAGGGTATTCAATAACTCAACAAATGTTTATTGGGCACCTACTACACAACCAAGCATTCTGCTCCTGATAAACCACATAATCAACAGAGAATCACTGCAATGAAAATACAATGTTTCACTAAATTACTCTGCTTACATACTCCAAACATTCATTGCAGGAAGCACATGATTTTAACATACCTTCATTGACATCTTTGTCTTGGGATTTGGTAGAGTTAATTCCTGATGACGATGGAACTTCAGAGTCATCGGGATTTTCTTCAGCTGACAACTTTCCTTTTTCCTGAAGACTCTGTGATTGGAAATTAATTAATGATTCCAAAAAATAATGCAGACTTAGCTCTCCCCAGCCACAGAGTATCTGGTTCTAGTCCTAGCTTTGCCACTCAGGCATTTTGTGACCATGGGTTGGCAGTTTATAGAACAGGGCATTTGCCTCATTTTCTAGTCCTACAAAACTTGAGCTGTGAACACATACACAGTAGGTGGAATCTAAGTTTGAATACTGTCAAAGCATTTCAAAGTACTTAGATCTTACCCTTCAATCTGTCATTTGTAAAACTAAAAATAAAAAATCTTAATAATTTCATTAATGAACACATTTTATCCTAATATTTTAAATAAAAAGATAACTTGGTGGCTCACGCCTGTAATCCAACTACTTTGGGAGGCCAAGACAGGTGGAACCCTTGAGCTCAGGAGTTTGAGACCCGCCTGAGCAACGTGGAGAAACCCCGTCTCTACAAAAAATACAAAAATTAGCAGAGTGTGATGGCTCACACCTGTGGTCCCAGCTACTTGGTGGCTGAGGCAGGAGGACTGCTTGAGTCCGGGAGGCGGAAGTTGCAGTGAGCCGAGATCGCGTCACTGCACTCCAGCCTGGGTGACACAGCGAAACTCTGAAAATAAAATAAATGAAAAGATGAGTCCATACTAGTCGCACGAATTATTAAAGAATCTGCCGGCCAGGCACAGTAATCCCAGCATTTTGGGAAGCCGAGGCGGGTGGATCACGTGGTCAGGAGTTTGAGACCATCCTGGCCAACACGGTGAAACCCCGTCTCTACCAAAAATACAAAAATTAGCCAGGCGTGGTAGAAGGCGCCTGTAGTCCCAGCTACTCGGGAGGCTGAGGCAGGAGAATTGCTTGAAACCAGAAGGCCAAAGTTGCCGTGAGCCGAGATCGTGCTACTGCACTCCAGCCTGGGCAACAAGAGCGAAACTCCGTCTGAAAAAAAAAAAAAAAAGAATCTGCCAGCGAACTTAAAAACGTTTCATTACTTTTATTTTCTCTTAGACTTGAAGTAAGCAAGAAGATACAAAAAGTTCAGATATTTCTAAGTATGGGGAAAAAAAGGTACGGGTGAAGATTATCTTCTTATCGGATAATACTTTTTCATGGACTATTACTTCACACCAGCTGGAGACTCCTCAAAAACAGGAGCTCAATCGTTCCAGTTCAGAAAAGGAGACACTGGGGCCTAAAGAAGAGAGGTGAGCTACCCACCCACCGTCACAAAACGACTTAGTGGCAAAGCTAGGACTGGAACCTGAGACTGAAACTCCAAACTCTTCTCCGCACCTCCCATTTAACTTACCAGCGTTAAACTACCCTGAAATAAAAACGTAGTATTAGGGGGGAAAAGAAGAGGTTACCACCAAGACGAAAGGTTTTCGGTGGGCGAAAACGTTTTAAGGATTTTAGCACAGGGATGAGGGGTGAAAATCGGAGTTTCGGTAAGATAAGGAAGAAGCTGCTGAAAGTTCCCAGCCCGCCCCCATCACGGTGAAAGCGGTCGTCTGGGTCCCCAACACCTAAGTGTATTAGGGCAACGAGAGTGAAGGGCACCGAGGCCTAGCATCGCCTCACTTTCTTCTCGCGGGTTTTTCTCTCTTCTCTCCGCCGTTCGAACTCCTCGAAGGAGATTTTCCCTTCCAAGTAGTCGATGAGTTCCGGACTGAACCCTGACATGTTTGCAGGGTCTGTCTGTGCAACCCCAGGAACCGGCACAGAGAACCGGAAGAGCAGCGCTTTCCAGACGCTACCTCGCCAGGGCCAGCAAAAACAAGGAACCGGCGTCCCTCCGCGAAACCCGCCGGGTCTGCGCCGCAGCCGCAGCACTCAGGTTCCGCGTGTGCGCCAGGCCGGGACCTATATGTAGGAGGCGCGCCCCATGCAGACTCGGTCGGCCGACTAGCTCAGCCTTCGGTGCGGAGTATTAGATAGCTCAAAAAAAAAAAAGTGCTTTAAATATATTTTCTTTAACCTGGGTGATTTCCCTCAATTCTTCACTAAGTGTTAGTTTCATTCTCCCAATCCTTTTTTTTTTTTTTTAAGACGGAGTCGCGCTCTGTCGCCCAGGCTGGAGTGCAGTGGCGCGATCTCAGCTCACTGCAACCTCCGTCTCCCGGGTTCAAGCGATTTTCCTGCCTCAGCCTCCCGAGAAGCTGGGACTACAGGCGCCCGCCACCACGCCTGGATAATTTTTTGTATTTTTAGTAGAGATGGGGTTTCACCGTGTTAGCCAGGATGGTCTCGATCTACTGACCTCGTGATCCGCCCGCCTCAGCCTCCCAAAGTGCTGGGATTACAGGCATAAGCCACCGCGCCCGGCCTCTCCCAATCCGTTTTCTTTCCTGAAGGTTCTTTAAATTAATTTGGTCACTGCTGTGTGATATTTTTTTCTTAATTGAACCATTTGCTCTGCCACGTGTATGTTTCACTCTCCAGTTCTCCCCTGCCACAGAAAGCTAAAATCCTCCCCCAATGTATGCTTTAAATTTCACTCCCGCCATTTCTCCCCCACCCGCGCCCTGCTCCCACCCGAAATCCTCACACTCTCCCTTTCCTCAAGCACCTTCTCAGTCTGTAAATACATTCACCTGGGCTTCCTGTTCCACCTCTCCCACCCAAGTTTTCTTCCTTTCCTAACAGCAAACTTTCAGAAAGAACCAAATACTTGGTATGGTTACTACACACTGTTGCCCGTATTAGTGTATAATAAATATATAGACCATCTACTCTTTTATACATATTACATACATTTCTCAAAATAGTCCTTCCTTCTCAGTAGGTATTATTCCTAATGCTATTGTCTCTATCTAATAAGTAGTAGAGCCGGGATTTGAACCCTGGTTTCTGACTCCAGGTCCCATGCTTGGAACTATAATATACTGCTTCCTCTGAATGGTATGGTTTTTCAACTTCTACACACTCCTGTGATTTATATTTTCCCTTATATTATAATTATCTATTTGTCCAATTCTAGAGACACTAGCTGTAAACATCTTGACAACAGCCCTAACTGATGCATCATTGTAAACCCTACTGTATGGCCTAATAATTTGTGCTGAAAACACATTTGTGAATTATATTGGATGGAATTGAAAGTGCCTTTGGAACCTGGGGCAAGGGAGCTGGAGTAGGGAAATGAAGCTCAATATGAAGCTAAGGTTAAAGACAAGTTACAGGGAGAGTATCACCTAGCCATCTTTATGACAATCCTGGTGAGGATAAACAGCAGAAGGATGGGAGAATGAGGGGCCAGGACCTGCAAGGACAGGACTTCCAGGTGAGAAAAAATATATATATATCTTTCAGCTAGAAGTCATTCTCTTTCTCATGAGGAAGGATCCTCAGAGTCCTACCTGGGTATAAAATATGGAAGGTGAGCAGGGTAGAGTATGTTAAAGCAATCCACTTAAACCACTTACAGGGAAATTCTCCCCTAAATTTTTCCAGACAGTGGAGGAACTGTGTCTAAGAGGAATTTAGGAATCTTGAGTCCTAACTCTCCTAGGGGAAAAGAAGAGAAATCAAGTGAGGAGGGATGGTTACCTATAAGGAGAATACTCTCCTAAGACCCAGATGACTTAGACTATCTTGTCTTATTGTTGGCTATCTGAAATATGGGAATAACAATTCTGGAGATATAGATTCGTATTATGAAGAACAGGAAGCAGTGAACAAGGGGTAGGAGGGTGGTTTTTTTGTTTGTGTGTGTGGGTTTGTTTTTTTTTTTTTTTTTTTTGGCTATGGAACATCTTAATGACATGAAACTTATTTTAGCAGTCAGACTGTTGCAACATATCTTGAAATTTCAATCTTTCTGTTTTTCTTTCCCCCCTTCCTTGGGAGAGATTTGTCTCCTGATGAGTCAGAGGTATCTACATTACCTTGAGATGAAGTGGAAAAATACATTCAGGCTTGTTTTGAAAATCGAAATGGAAAGTCTGAAGGAAACAGAACATTGAATTTTTACCATGACCATGTAATTTAAAGCATACATTCTTTCTTCTTGCCAGGGAGAAGAGCCAGGATGGGCTGGGACCCTATGTGGGAGACTGTTTTTCCATGGTGTTATTAATTGTTCTGAAAAAGCTTGTGATAGCTTTGTTCTAGGCTAGCTTTTCAAGGCTGTTTTCAAATCAAACAGCCTTGCAAGGTGGAGCTATTGTCTCTTTCTGGGGCAGGGAACAAATTTTTTTTCCAAACGGTGTAATAAATGTTTCCCTCTGGGCGAAGTTTGGGCGTGTTTGCTAGCAGTGCTATTAGAAGAGTGGGGATTTCCTAAGTTTGGAGTTTCTCAGCTTTGGCACAAACCCACTTGTGCACAGCATACCCCTGGACGCACATTCACACGGCCCCCTTGATACTTGGGGAGTAAAGAAAACTGATGTAAATGTAAAACTCGTATCACTACCTGCCATGCCATCAGTAAGAAAGTCAGTTGTCTCAGACATAAGGTGTCTCATGTATCTGCCAAGTTTGATAAAAGTGTAGAAAGCTAGTGTGTAGCTTGCAAGTAGGATAAAAGCTCACACTCTTAACAGTTCTTGGCCACCCTAGATGAGACACTCACTGAAGAGGAGCAGAGGCTCCTTTCAGTGTTGAGAGATTGCCAAGGACCTATATAGGGAAGTATCAGAGACTCCTCCAGAGCCTAAAACACCTGCAGAACATTTATTTGCATTGGAACAAACACTACATACACTTCATCTATGTTCTGGCAGTAGTTCTCAGCCAAGAGCAAAATCATTTCCCTAGTGAATTTTAGAAATGTGTGTAGGGAGGTTTTGGGGTTTTGTTTGTTTATTTGTTTGTTTGAGACGGAGTCTTGCTCTGTCGCCAGACTGGAGTGTAGTGGCATGATCTCGGCCCACCGCAACCTCCATCTCCCGGGTTCAAGTGATTCTCCTGGCTCAGACTCCCGAGTAGTTGGGACTACAAGCATGAGCCACCACGCCCAGCTCATTTTTGTATTTTTACAAGAGACAGGGTTTCACGATGTTGGCCGGGCTGGTCTCGAACTCCTGACCTCAGGTAATCTGCCCACCTCAGCCTCCCAAAGTGCTGGGATTACAGGCATGAGCCACCACGCCCAGCCCCCGGGAGGTTTTGATTGTCAAAATGATAGGGCAGGCTGGGTGCATTGTCCAAATGTCCCATGTGGACGCCCTTCCTTTTCAATGCCCTGAAACTGGTAAGCATTCCCTTTGTGGAAGTCTTAACACACAGAGCAGGGACAGTATTAAGAAAGGGAAAACCAACCACTAGTACTTGGAACTCGACAGAGGTGAAAAATTCCCTACCACTCTACCATTTATGTGAATAAGCTATACTTTTATGAGGAATAGCTCATCAAGAATTACTTACATTCTTTAAATGGCAAGAAAAAAAGTTTTGACATTAACTAAAAGGAGCTTCCATTACTGTGTGAAGACTGAATGAATAGCACATGTTTATTTCAAGTCAACAAGTATCTATTGAACAATTGCTCCATGCTAGGCATCGTACTAGGTGCTGGGGAAATAAAGGTGAATTAGATATGGTCTCTGCTCACAAAGACCTCATGACTCTTCAGGGGAAACAGACACATATACGACTAATTACAACAGAACATCTTAAACCAGACACAAAATCTGTTCTTGCACAAATATTTTATTCTTCATATACAATATCAATAATCCACCAAAAAAAAAAGCCACAGTAAACTATTTTGAAATGCACAGACTAATGTTAGGACAATGTTGCATTTTAGTGCAACATTCCTTTTGCAGGAATCATAGAGAAGATGATACAGCTATCTATAAAGATACAGGAAAAGCAGCTATTCCAAATGTGAATATGGGAATCAGAATAACTCAGCATGAGCTAGAGTAAGGAGGGCAGGGGCTGGTTGGAAAGAGAGGAAATCACCTGTTCCTACTTTTCCTTCCTGAGGAGGTTGTGTATGAGAGCAAGGGCTGGGGCATTGCTAGAATATGTGATGTGGCACAATGTCCACCTCTGAATATTCTGGCAAAGAACATCTTCAGAGGCATTGACAACTTCTAAAATCCCATGTTTGTTGTGGTTGTTTGCTTCCATTTTAACTTAATTGTGGCTGTTTATCACTTGCCCTCATTTCTTATGAAACTAAAACTGTGAGGTCTTTTAGTAGTGTATGCTGAACATGGGAATGCATCTTCTTTTTAGGAAAGGAAGACAAATTTTAAACCCAACCCCCTATCACATATAATGAATTTTACTATACTAAAAGTGAGCATGTCCCTTTAAAAAAAAATTGGTTGATAAAAGATAATAAACTTAAAAGACAAGTTTTAAAAACAAGCTTAAAGAAACATCTAATTTAGATTATAATCTTTTTTCAGTTTGTGATGTTTTTGTAACTCCTACAAATGCATGCACTGCTCTACATCAATATTTATGGTTGTACAGGAAAAACACTCCATAAATATGCATAGAAATCATAGTTCCAGCGATTTATATGTAAATATGGAAATGTGGAATAAAATCATTACAAACTGAAAAATAAAAGTGAGGGGGAAAGAAACTACACGAAAGTTTAGCTATGACAGTGGTTGAATTTTTCTAATGAGAGGCTTCATCTGTAGCTTTACAATAGCCAGACACCTGAAAGAACAAGACAATGTTATAATTAAATAAAAACTGAAGACTACACAGTCAAACCAACGACCCCCAAATCAACATATTTTAATGAAAACTCTTTTTTTCATCATTTTCTCACCAGAGATGTAAGGAACATAGAGCTCATAATTATGAAATATACTCCAAATCAGAAGCTTTGTGTTTTGTTTTGTTTTTTTTTTCATAAAGGTGAATAATTCCTGTTCTTTTACGATACCACCAACTGGGTGCTTTATCAGTTTCCTGCCCTTAAATATTACCTCATTCCATGCTCACATGAAAGTATTTATTTGATATTTTCTATGATACTTTCTCTAAGGTAGAAACTAGTACCTGCAATTTACAGATGAACAAGCTGAGGCTTACAAGCAATTTATCTGCCTTTTACTAAGAGAGGTAGTATGCTATTAATAACTATTCTCTGAAACCCTAAGGCCTAAGTGTAAAAAATAGTAAAGAGAAAACTTCATTAACATCTTACTGTTTCTTCTATTTTATTTTCTCATTTTAGAACAATATCCAAGGGCATATTCCACATGGTAAGTTATACGTTCTTTTTAGAATAGCAATCATTATTTTTTAATCATCACATTTAAAAGAACTAATAATGAAAACCCTTTCACAAACACCATGAAGCACAAGAAAGACATGCTTCCTCAGAATTTCAAAATTACACTTGTGGGAGACGGGGAAAAGATTTTAATTATGATTCCATTCCCTTTATCATTCAGCTAAACAAAAAGCTAATGGATTGAAATCATAATGTATTTGCTTGGAATTCACCATACTTGTTCTTTTTTTTCTCTTTTTTTTTTTTTGAGATGGAGTCTCGCTCTGTCGCCCAGGCTGGAGTGCAGTGGCGCCATGTCCACTCACTGCAAGCTCCGCCTCCTGGGTTCACGCCATTCTCCTGCCTCAGCTTCCTGAGCAGCTGGGACGAAAGGCACCCCCCACTACGCCCAGCTAATTTTTTGTGTTTTTAGTACAGACGGGGTTTCACTATGTTAGCCAGGATGGTCTCTATTTCTTAACCCCATGATCCTTCCGCCTTGGCCTCCCAAAGTGCTGGTACTACAGGCGTGAGCCACCGCGCCTGGCCAATCATATTTGTTCTTTTTAAATGGTAGGTGTTGGTTTGATAGGAATGCTAAAGTAATAAGAGTAAGGAAATTCGCTGGGTGTGCTGGCTCATGCCTGTAATTACTTTGGGAGCACTTTGGGAGGCTGAGGTGGGCAGATCACGAGGTCAGGGGTTCGAGATCAGCCTGGCCAACATGGTGAAACCCCATCTCTACTAAAAAAAAATAAAATTTATCTGGGCATGGTGGCGGGCACCTGTAATCCCAGCTACTCAGGAGGCTGAGGCAGGAGAATCCTTTGAACCCGGGAGGCGGAGGTTGCAGTGCAAAAGATCGCACCATTGCACCCCAGCCTGGGTGACGGAGTGAGGCTCCACCTCAACAACAACAAAAAAAGTAATGAAATTCAAATCTTAATAAATTTTTAAGTTTTTTTCTATGAGAAAAATGCCATCCTTACTAATAGTCAACCTTTTCTTTCTATAGGTGAGGAAGTTTGAGTTCAAATATATGCATAATACTTTATCCCCCAAAGAACCATTCTTTCAATTTTTAATTCCCATCTAATCCAACAACTCAATTTGGCATATGTCTTTATGTAGATTTTCCACATAACTTAGCTATATCACTTGGTCTGGAAAAAGATACAGGTAAGAGTGTGGCCATGTTATTAATTTAATAATCCTATTGAGAGAGAATTCTATTATTTTAATATGTCTCTGCCTGAATAACTATGCTTAAAAAATAAAAACTGTCATTTCTTTTTAAAACAAGACTGTAAAATACCTTAACCAAATCCAAATACTTAACAGTGAGGAGTATAAGCAGAACTGAGCACTTATTCCTATGAGGAAATAAAATTATTTTTTCAAATAAATACTTTCAAAATATCTACTTTATGGCTGACTTGTATGTCTAGACAGATCCTGCGAATAAAGGGCCAACTTTTACCTGAGCTCAGAAGAAACTTTCAGCCTTTGAGATAATTGTGAAAGGAATTTTTCTGCTCTTCATAATCTGCAGATGCAGAAGCAGTAAGTTCTGATTGGAAAGAGAGAGGTCTAGGATTCTCATTCGTGGGGAAAGGATTTGGAAATGTTCCAAGATCAAGACCTCTGCCCTTAAAATATGCCTGAAGGCTTCTGAAAAACTAAAGAGAGAAAGAAAATGGTCAATGCCAGATATAAATGAAACATCAAAAATAAAGGTGATTTTTTTCCCTCTATTTTTCCTCTGAATTGACTTTAAGGCTAATCTAAGAGGCAAGAGGTTGGAAATCAAAATCCAGAAATACAAGTACATGCTTCAAATACTTCTCCTCCCCTCCCCTGTACCTTCTTTCTGATATTTCAACCCTAACCAAAATAATTCACCATTTTTAGTGAAAATTGAAGAAAGACTATGGAACAGCACCTCAGTCGAAAGATTCATTGTGAACTATCTGAGTACTAAGGTCAAAGATGAAAATGAACTCCATAATTAGCAGCTTTATCTCCTCTTCCTTAAGATGAGATCTCTATCACTGCCTTCTTCAATAGTTTCTTTTCAGATTTCCATTAGGAAATGAACACAGAAGATGTGCAAAGTGCTACTTGCTTTGATGCAGGACAGGCAAACTCCAAAACTGGGGCTTAGCCCAGGAGGGTTCTTGGCTTTGCCCAGAAAAGAATTTAAGGGCAGGCTGACTGTGGTAACAATCTTTTACTGAAAGATACTGCTCCTGCCAGAACAAGGCTAACTCACAGGTAGTACACCCAGAGTTGACAACATATAGGTTCTTAGCAACTGTGTTTTTATCCATTTTTGAATATACGCAAATTAAGGGATGGGTTAATGCAAATAGAAGGGGGTTATTTAGAGCTTTCTAGGAAAGAGGTGGTAACTTTTGGGTCATTGCCATGGAAAGGAGTGGTAGCTTCCAGGTCATTGCTATGATATTTGTAAACTGTCATGGTACTGAGGGGAGTATCATATCCTAATGAGCAATGAGAGCAGGTCGGGACCACTTTTGTCACCATCTGCTGGTTTCACCCAGTGTTTTTACTTTTACTTTATCCTGTCTGGACCAGATCCTGTTTTGGTCAGCAGCTGTGACCAGAAAACAAATCCTGCTGGTCTTTTATCTAGTTTATTTTCATCCTATGTTTTTATATTTCACATCATTCACTTTAGAGAAACCATATTTCAGAATAGTCATGTCAACATGTTTATTGTATTTGGCATATTTTTTAAAGAGAATGTTTACTGATCTTTTGAATTCTATTTTATAGAATATGTTGAAAATATGCCCAGCAAATTGATACCCATGCAGGGCCAACTTTCAATTTTTGCAGTTGAGCTTGGCAATTGCTAGTTACATGATAATTTGTTTTATCATCAGTTCAATCTAAGCTATGCACGAGCAATTCCGTGTTACACTCTTGGTTTTGTATATGTATTAGAAGTCAAGGCTACAAAGTCAATGTGTATATAAGATGAGTTACAAATGAAATGCACTCTGTGTGTATAAGATTGTTTCTAAATATAAATTTGTTTCTCTTTACAGAAACAAATGTAAACCGGCCAGAGAAACAATAGGTTGCCAACCACTAGGGTAGTAAAACTCTGGTCCAATCCTGTTGGAGAATCTTCTCAACCCTTGGTAGCCCCCTTTCCACTATGTTCTGGAAAACAGAACGCTGTGTGCATAAATCCAAAGAGGCATTAGTTCTATCCTGAAACCCAGGCCCCAGGTGTGTTCTTACCAGATCTCTGTTTCTGGGGTTGTTGAGTGGCTTCCATTTGTCTTTGTTTCTTAGTGTGGCTCCATTCACATGCCAAAGCAGCACCAGGGCAACACATAGTAGCAGGAGAGATGCTCTGGTCATGGTGGAGTGAAGCTGAGTGAAAGAGGGGATGGGGGAGCTGTCAATGATCATTGAGAGAGATAGTCAGGGAAGAGAGAGAGAAAGAGAAAACATCTGTAAAGGCAGACAAGGAAGGAGAAATAGCATACTGGTTCATCTAAGTTTTACAGCTATATTTTTTCCAGATTGACTTCTAAATGAGGACCCCAAAATCCAGCTGATTAGCTTAAAGTAGCCCATCGTGATGAGAATGTTATACAGTGATAAGCAAAACAAGTATGAACATAACATAGAAAGTCTGAGTATACCTCTTTCGTCTTTGAATAAAAAGTACTTTGCTGTCTCCAAAGAAACTGCAATTCTTAAAATAATAACAAAAAACAAAACCTTAAATTACTTTTAAGCCTTAAGACAGTGGTCTTAAAAAAAAAAAAAAAAAAAAAAGAAATTACTTCAGATACCCTGAGCTGAGAAATACACCTTACACACACATCTGAGACAGACAGACACATACCACAACAGTGTGAGTAGAGATTGTCTTCCACTCCAAGGTGTGAAATGGAAACTGAGACACATCATAGAAAAGGCTAATAAAGCTTACCAGGAGTTTGGTTTTGCCTGGTCCTCCTAGGTAATCCTGCCTATAATTGGCAAGGCAATTCATGGGTACTTATAGCCAATGGATTGGGTGCAGGTGGAAGTCACTGACGTGAGCAGGGAAGTTCAAAAATAATGATTTCTTATTCATCCAGAGCACAAAGACTCTTGAGAGTCAGATCCTCAAGCTTTTTCAGGGATAAGCTATTTGCCTTAGAAATGCGGCAGCCGTTCCTTGAACCACTAAATATTTTATGGGGATTTTATAAAACACACAAAGCACTTCCACACAGCAAAGTGATTTTCTCCTTTTTTACTTTTAAGGGAAGGGATATACATAGCAGCTAGAAATATGATGATGATTATCCCACCTATTAGAATGTTCTTTGGGAGATACCACTTTTTCAAGTTAACAGCATTTTTTTAACAGAAAATTCTTTTGTGAGAGACAAAATTACTCTTTTTGACTTATATCTTGTACTTTTTCTGAGAATCCCAAGAAGCTTTAACAAGTTTTAAATAGTAGCATCGTTTATCATAATATCCCTTCAAAATAGAGCAAGAAGATAACACATGTTTCATGGAAAAAAGAAAAATTACTATACTTACAACATTCCATTGCTGAATAAATGCCATCTGTAGAAAACGGGAGGCCGAGAAATTGGACTTGAGTTGTGACGTTGCTTTGGTTCCAATGATTTAGAACAAAATTTAGGACAAGATATTTATTCAGAAGACTGGTGATCTGGACTGGAAACTATAGTCTCAGCCTTGCCATCTTGACCCTGGGCAAGTTACTACGACCTCTGCCCTTCATTTGTGCATTTCCTCTGTTTATTCAGTCAGCAGACTTTTAGAAAGTGCCTATTGTGTGCCAGGCACTGCAATAGGCTTTGAGGATGAAACGGTAAGAATAATAAATACAGTCCTTGCCCTCATTAAATAGAGTAGTAGGCAAGATAAATATTAATCAAATCATTATACAACCAAATGTGTACATATAAGTCAACAATCGTTTTTATGAAATAGCGAGTGCTATGAAAGTACAGAAAAAGGAAATTTGACTTAGTCTGAGGGCCAGGGAAGGCTTCTGTGAGGAAATGACCTTACATCCAGTCAATTGAATAGGAGTTGCCTAGGCAACCTGAGGAGGACAGAGGGAGAAGCGTGTCAAACAAGGTGAACAGCTGTGCTAGGAATGGGACACATTAAAGGTACTGAAATTATACCAGGCATAGAGGGAGCAAGTGAGGAGCCTGATGCAAGATGGGGCCAGAGAGGCAGTCAGATTATGATCTTTCAGCTACAAGTAATGCTTACTAATTAAAAGGGTTTTAGGCATCTAAGCAGCTTGATAATACTTGCATTTATTCTGGTTGCAGTGGGAAGGACAGACTGAGCTAGAAAAGAGGGCTGCACAAAGCCAGTTGGGTGGTTACACAGTAGTCCAGGCAGGAAAAGATGTTAACTTGGATTAGGATGGTGTTAGCACAGATGCAGAGATTATAGGTAGATCTGAGAGAGATTTATAAGGGATTGTTAATGTACTGGATACTATGGGGTGGGGGGCTAAGGAGATGGGAGTTTCAAAACCAATTGCTAGGTCTGTGTGTTATGCAGGTGAGTGGGTTACAGTGCCATTCACCAAGATATCAAACCCAGGCATGGAGGAGTGAAGATCATCATTCCATTTGAAATGTGTTGAGTTAGAGGAGGCTTTGAGATTTCCTCATGGGGATGGAGAGTATGCAATACTCTGGAGTTCAAAGGAGAAATCTGGGAAGGAAATGTAAATTTGGGAGTTGTTGGTATAGAAGTGAATGAGATTACGTCAGTAAAGGTTAGAATATGAGCAAAAAAGGGAGCCACAAACTTGAGCTTTGAGAAATGTTAACATGTAACAGCAACATACAGGAATCTACAAAAGAGATCCTGGAGTTGAGAGAAAATCAGTAAAGTATGGAAGCAAGAGAAGAAAGTGTTTCAAGAAGGGACACACTGGATAAAATGGGTCTATGGAGCATTTGAACTGTTTTGGTAGAAAGTTACATTAGAAAGGAGTGGATAGAGAGCAAAAAGAGTGAGTATAGCAAGCTCTTAGAAACGCAGCTATGAAAAGAAAGAAGGTAGTTACTAGAGTAAGAAGTAGAGTCAAGGAAAGGTGTTGTAGTTGTTAAAATGTGAGAGGCTTGTTTGTTTAAATATCAGTGATTAGGTGAGTAAATGAACACCCCGGAATTTTATTACATCACTCTCTTTAAAACCCTAGGACTTTAAAGTTAAAGTATCTAATAATATTGAAATATTAAATTTTTACTGAGGTTCAACATATACAAATCAATAAATGTAATCCATCACATAAACAGAACCAATGACAAAAACCACAACATGATTTGTCTCAATAGATGCAGAAAAGGCCTTCGACAAAATTCAACAGCCCGTCATGCTAAAAACTCTCAATAAACCAGGTATTGATGGAACATATCTCAAAATAATAAGAGCTATTTATGACAAACCCACAGTCAATAACATACTGAATGAGCAAAAACTGGAAGCATTCCCTTTGAAAACCGGCACTAGACAAGGATGCCCTCTCTCACCACTCCTATTCAACATAGTATTGGAAGTTCTGGCCAGGGCAATCAGGCAAGAAAAAGAAATAAATGATATTCAATTAGGAAAAGAGGAAGTCTAATTGTCTCTGTTTGCAGATGACATGATTGTATATTTAGAAAACCCCAACGTCTCAGCCCAAAATCTCCTTAAGCTGATAAGCAACTTCAGCAAAGTCTCAGGATACAAAAATAAATGCACAAAAATCAATGTGCAAAAATCACAAGCATTCCTACACACCTATAACAGACAAACAGAGAGCCAAATCATGAGTGAACTCCCATTCACAACTGCTAGAAAGAGAATAAAATACTTTGGAATACAACTTATAAGGGATGTGAAGGACCTCTTCATGAAGAACTGCCAACCATTGCTCAAGGAAATAAGAGATGACACAAACAAATGGAAAAACATTCCATGCTCATGGATAGGAAGAATCAATATCGTGAAAATGGCCATACTTCCCAAAGTAATTTATAGAGTCAGTGCTATTCCCATCAAGCTACCATTGATTTTCTTCACAGAACTGAAAACGACTACTTTAAATTTCATATGGAACCAAAAAAGGAGCCCACATAGCCAAAAATACAACAAAAAAGAAGAAGGAAACAAACAAACAACAACAACAACAACAAAAAAACAAAGAACAAAGCTGAAGGCATCATGCTACCTGACTTCAAACTATACTACAAGGCTACATTAACCAAAACAGCATGGTACTGGTACCAAAGCAAATATGTAGACCAATGGAACAGAACAGAGGCCTCAGAAATAACAGCATACATCTACAACCATCTGATCTTTGACCAACCTGACAAAAACAAGCAATGGGGAAAGGACTCCCTATTTAATAAATGATGTTGGGAAAACTGACTAGCCAAATGCAGAAAGCTGAAACTGGATCCTTTCCTTACACCTTATACAAAAATTAACTCAAGATGGATTAAAGACTTAAACATAAGACCTAAAACCATAAAAACCCTAGAAGAAAATCTAGGCAATGCCATTCAGGACACAGGCATGGGCAAAGACTTCAGGACTAAAACACCAAAAGCAATGGCAACAAAAGCCAAAATTGGCAAATGGGATCTAATTAAACTAAAGAGCTTCTGCACAGGAAAAGAAACTATCATCAGAGTGAACAGGCAACCTATAGAATGAGAGAAAATTTTTGCAATCTATCTATCTGACAAAGGGCTAATAGCCAGAATCTACAAAGAACTTAAACAAATTTAGAAGAAAAAAGCAAACAACCCCATCAAAAAGTGGCGAAGGATATGAACAGACACTTCTCAAAAGAAGACATTTATGCGGCCAATAAACATGAAAAAAAGCTCATCATCACTGGTCACTAGAGAAATGCAAATCAAAACCACAATGAGATACAATCTCACCCCAGTTAGAATGGTGACCATTAAAAAGTCAGGAAACAACATATGCTGGAGAGGATGTGGAGAAATAGGAACGCTTTTACACTGTTGGTGACAGTGTGAATTAGTTCAACCATTATGGCAGACAGTGTGGTGATTCCTCAAGGATCTAGAACTAGAAATATCATTTGATCCAGCAATCCCATTACTGGGTATATACCCAAAGGATTATAAGTCATTCTACTATAAAGACACATGCACACGTATGTTTACTGTGGCACTGTTCACAACAGCAAAGACTTGGAACCAACCCAAATGCCCTTCAATGATAGACTGGATAAAAAAAATGTGGCACATATACACCATGGAATACTATGCAGCCATGAAAAAAGACATGGATTTGGAGGGACGTGGATGAAACTGGAAACCATCATTCTCAGCAAACTAACACAGAAACAGAAAACCAGACACTGCATGTTCTCACTCATAAGTGGGAATTGAACAATGAGAACACATGGACACAGGGAGGGGAACGTCACACACCAGGGCCTATTGGGGGTTGAGGAGCTGGGGGAAGGATAGTACTAGGAGAAATACCTAATGTAGATGACGGGTTGATGAGTGCAGCAAACCACCATGGCACTGTATGCTTTGTAACAAACCTGCATGTTCTGCACATGTACCCCAGAACTTATAGTATAATCAAAAACAAATAAAAAAATTTTTTACTGATATTATAGCAAAAAGTCACGACACTATAAACTCCTTAGACAGTGCCCACCCTCATATTCCCAGTGCCTAATGTTGAGCCCAATATGCAAGCATTTTTAAAACAGGAAACACTGCCTGAATAAATTAGAACAGATTTTCATAGCCATTTATCTACAAATAATTGATAGTTCCATTTGTATAAAAACATAGCTCATTTGTTCTTTTAAGAGTTTCTTACATTTTTAAGACATATTTAAAGTTTCTCAAAGGAACCAATGAACCAAAGGTAACATACATACTATAGTCTTGTTCCTTAACACTGGAGTTTCCTTGATAGACCATAGAACTATATGTTTAAGTTAAAAAAATTAATTCCTTTGTTTCTTTTTTAAGAGACAGGGTCATACTCTGTCACCCAGGCTGGAGTACAGTGGTACAATCATAGCTCACTGCATCCTCCTAGGCCCAAGTGATCCTTCCACCCTAGCCTCCTGAGTAGCTAGGACTACAGGCACACATCACCATGGCTGGCTCTCTTTTTTTTTTTTTTTTTTTCTTTTTTTGTAGAACCATGTCTCACTATGTTGCCCAGGCTGGTCTCAAACTCCTGGCCTCAAGTCATTCTCCTGCCTAAGCCTCCCAACGTTCTGGGATTTCAGGCATGAGCCACCATGCCTGGCCACTTTCTTAATTTTAAACTTCTTTTTTAAAGAGCAGAAGGTACCATTGATAACGTTGATTATGACATTTCCTTCAAAATGTATCAACACAGTACTAAGTAGATATTTTATAATTATTTGGTTAATAGGTTCAATCGAGAGAGAGAGATTAAAAAAAAATCCCACAATATTTTAGGTTCTCAAATCATTAGTTTCTGGTCCAAATCATCTCATTTAGCCTCTTCATTGAGTAGTGCGTTTGTAAAAGTAGCAGTTGGGACAAAAGGGTGAGGTAGCAGGCGAAAAGGTGCTTCTGCACCCAGAGGCATTTGAATGAAATTCTTTGCTAGCATTTCTCAGTGGAATTGGTAAAGAAAATAGAGTACTCAGCACAGAGCCACACACATGAAAGAAATCCAAAGACGTGTTGATTGAATTACAAATTGAAGTATAATTTAAATGCAAACACAGGGTAATTGTGGGGTAAGCATACTAAATAAAGAAGGTAGGGAGGAATCTTTAAACCATTTATTGGACTATATAACCTTTTCAAACCCTTCTTGTCTCTATTAAGAAAAAAAAAAACCCAGAGCTGATACAGCTTGTTAGCTGTGTCATGAACAGGGACATAAAAATTTAATCTCTTTTTTCTTCCCTTTGGCCTAAGTGAATAGGAAAATTATTATTTATAGAGTGCCTCCTCAGTAATGATGAGGACTTCAAAAATAAGGGAAAGTTTGCTCATATGATTAATAGAGCAGGCTAGGCAGCTTTCTGCTCATAGCAATAACTGCTTTTTGTGTGTGTGGCAGCAGACAGATTTCAGTTTGAAGGTCAAATAAAGAGAAGGAGGAAGAAATAAACCTCTTGTGATACACAGAACAGAAGCAAAGAGCTGTGGGTCAAGGGAGCCATACTGAATATGATGGACAGGAGAGTAGGGGCTCACCCCTCATGTTCTGGGGGCACAAAAATCTTCCAGATTCTATGAGACCCAGAGGAGGTGAGGGATGGCACAGAAACTATTGAAGTTGAATTTCCCTCCTCCCCCATTGGTATAGGGGCTGAGAGTCAAACAAGGTTGGTTAAAAACACACATGACATTCTCAAATTTATTTATTATTATTAAACTTCAAGTTGTAGGGTACATGTGCACAACGTGCAGGTTTGCTACATATGTATACTTGTGCCATGTTGGTGTGCTGCACATTCTCGAAAACTTCCACAGTAGGATGAACCATTTGTCCTTTTCAGCAGCATCTATACTAAGTGTAAGTATAAAGTTGACCCTCAGAATTCTGTATTTATTCACTATGGAGAAATCTGTTAAATTCTTTGCTATCATCAGTTTTGTTTTTTAAAAAATGGCAAAGTAAAGATGACAGTAATAGAAACTGGGGACTATTAGAGGGAAGGAGAGAGGGAGGAAGGCAGGGATTGAAAAACTAACTGCCGAGTACTATGCTCAGTACCTCGGTGATGGGATCATTCATATCCCAAACCTCTGCATCATGTAATATACCCAGGTAACAAACCAGCATATGTACCCCCTGAATCTAAAATAAAAGTTGGAAAAAAATGTTAGAGGGGTATATTAAAAAGGATAAAAGATTTTCCTCTGTTTAAAATATGTTACAGCTGTTTTTACCTAATAGGGCCAAAGTGTGAGCCAATTCCAAAAGCCTGAGTATTGGGGGAACCTGCCCCCAATATTTCAACATCGGTTTCTTCTATTTTCCGTAAGTGTCGGCCGGCTGAGAAATAAAGAGAAAGAGTACAAAGAAAGGAATTTTACAGTTGGGCCGCCATGGGTGACATCACATATTGGTAGGACCATGATGCCCACCTGAGCCTTAAAGCCAGCAAGTTTTATTAAGGATTTCAAAAGGTGAGGGGGTGCAAGAACAGGGAGTAGGTCACAAAGATCACATGCTTCAAAGGGCAAAAAGGAGAACAAAGATCATATGCTTCTGAGGAAACAGGACAAGGGTGAAATCAGAAACTCCTGATAAGGGTCCAGCAAAGATCACAAGGCAAAGGACAAAAGCAGAACTACTGACAAAGGTCTATGTTCAGCGGTGTGCGTATCGTCTTGATAAACATCTTAAACAACAGAAAACAGGGTTGGAGAGCAGAGAACTGGTCTGACTTCACATTTACCAGGGTGGGGTTTTTCCCTACCCTAGTAAGCCTGAGGGTACTGCAGGAGACCAGGGCATATTTCAGTCCTTACGTCAACCGCATAAGACAGACACTCCCAGAGCAGCCATTTATAGACCTCCCCTCAGGAATGCATTCCTTTCCCAGAATATTAATCCTTGCTAGGAAAAGAATTTAGCTATATCTTCCCTACTTGCACGTCCGTTTATAGGCTCTCTGCAAAAAGAAAAATATGGCTCTTTTTGCCTGACTCCACAGGCAGTCAGATCTTATGGTTGTCTTCCCTTGTTCCTTAAAATCGCTGTTATTCTGTTCTTTTCCAAGGTACACTGATTTCATATTGTTGAAACACACACGTTTTACGATCAATTTGTACAGTTAACACAATTATCACAGTGGTCCTGAGGTGATGTACATCCTCAGCTTACAAAGATAACAGGATGAAGAGATTAAAGTAAGACAGGCATAAGAAATTATGAAAGTATTATTTAGGAACTGGTAAATGTCCATGAAATCTTCACAATTTATGTTTCTCTGCTGTGGCTCCAGCCAGTCCCTCCATTCGGGGTCCCTGACTTCCTGCAACACCTGAGATCACAGAGGAAGGAGGCCCTGTGCCAAGTAGGCTGGCCATGCTTCCTCCAGCATGTGAGGCAATTCTGGAAGCCTGAGCCTGTAGAGAAAGGAGGCCCCAGGCCAAGTGGGGTTGCCATGCTTCCTGGAGAGCACTGGCTCTCAAGTCCAGGCTGACCTCACAGCTGCTGCTTCCATCAGGTGTTCATGATCAATTTCTGGGACTTGGGCAACAGCCTCCCTGTCTCCTGCCCCTGGTCTGTCTTCCTCACAGCCACCAGCCTTTCCAGAGCACAAATGCCACAATTTGGGCCAGTAAGAGAGAGCCAGCCAGTGCATCCCTTTAAATCCTGCCCTAAGTACAAGCCATTTCTCCTGCAGCTAAGATGGAGGAGTAGAGTCAACAGAGGACAAAAATCATGATAATCATGCTTGAGTGAAAGCCAGCTGGGAGAAACACAGTGAAAAACTAGACATCCGGATTTACACACCGACTGAGACATAAACTGAACTGAGAACCAGGTTCCCAACCCCTTCTCTCATCAGCCCCTACTGATATCTCCAAAGTTATCAGAGGAGTAAAATATTTTCCCTAAAATATAGAAGGTGGAATCATTGCTTACAGTTTTGCAAACAGGTCTTTGGCAGGCAGGCTACTTTGTAGCAGAGAGCCTGAGGGCAGACAAGGTCTCACTGCTGAGGTAAAGCTCACATGCATCACATCCCCTTCTCATGGTATCTGGATGCCCATAAAATAAAGTCTAAACTCTTGATTATGATGTAAAGGCTCTTAATATGACCCAGTCCTACCATTCCAGCCACTTGACCTCCAGTGACCACCATTGCACTTATGCCTGAGTGCCTTTGAAATTGCTGTTGCTGCTGTCTGGAATACCTTCTCCAACCCTTGTATGCCCTCATAACTTCTCTCTGTTCTTCAAAGCTCAGATCAAATATCACTTCTTTTGTGAAAAAGAAACCACTGAGTCATTTCAACATTTCTTGCCAGGTGAAATTAATGTCATTGACCGAATGATTGTGTCCCCCCAACCCCAAATTCATATCTTGAAAACCTACCCCTTGATGTGATCCTATTAGGAGGTGGAGTCTCTGGGAGGTGATTGGTTCATGAGCATAGAGCCCTGATGAATGGGATTAGTGCCCTTCTAAAAAAGACCTCAGGCCGGGCGTGGTGGCTCATGCCTGTAATCCCAGCACTTTGGGAGGCCGAGGCAGGTGGATCACGAGGTCAGGAGATCGAGACTATCCTGGCTAACATGGTGACACAGCGTCTCTACTAAAAAACACAAAAAATTAGCTGGACGTAGTGGCGGGCACCTGTAGTCCCAGCTACTCAGGAGGCTGAGGCAGAAGAATGGCGTGAACCTGGGAGGCGGAGCTTGCAGTGAGCCAAGATCGCGCCACTGCACTGTAGCCTGGGCAACAGAGCGAGACTCCGTCCCCCCCACCAAAAAAAAAAAAAAGAAGAAGAAGAAGAAAAAAGACCTCAAAGAACTCTCTTGCCCTTTTTCTGCCATGTAAGGATACAAGGAGAAGATGACAGTCTGCAATCCAGAAGATGGCTTTGCCAGAACCCAATCTGTGCTGGCACACTGATCTTAGACTTCCAGTCTCCAGAACTGTGAGAAATAAATGTCTGTTGTTCACAAGCCACCCAGTCTATGGTACTTTGTTAGAGCAGCCCAAACTAAGACAATTAGGATGACTGCATTTGTTACCACTTGGCTCATGGTACGCAAGGTGCTCTCTTGAAGGAGGCACTATGTCTTTTTTATTATTGATTCTTCAGAGCTTGGTCTTGTCTTCAGAGGTTGGTATAATGCCTGGCACAGTGTAGTTATATCACAAATGTTTATGGAATTAAAAATTCTGTAAGTAAAATTTGAACTTAGATTCTTATGTTATTTCAGCCTTGTTACATTTCTATTTTGTATCATTCACCAGAGATTTACATAATGTCATATTTTAATAAGGAGGGGAGAGATAATTGTAGTTGGCCAATATTTGTCAATTTTACTTAAATAGTCAATAGATCAGTAAAGTGTAAGTTAATATTTGATCTATCTCTTGCACACAAACCAATAGAGACTGGGAAAACTGTGGCGTATTCATGACCACACACACTTTTCTATTTTAATTGTTCTGGCTTTGAGGGGGTGGGGCAGAGCTGTTTTGTCCAAGTCCTGAGATAACTCAGATGGGGAAGCCCAGTCAATAAGAAATAATCCATATTTAATATGGTAGTTCCCAGATCACAACATGGGCCTGCTAAAGGAGTTAAAGGACATTAGAACAATCCAGAATAATTATTATTAGTACAGCTTTCTCCCCTCCTTTCAGAAGAAAGCAGTTCTTATTTATTTATTTATTTATTTATTTATTTATTTATTTATTTTTCCCCTCCAAGGATATGGAAACTTCAGGCCCTATTTGGTGCATCCTGCCCTGAAGATATTCAGGAGCCTAAAGGCCCATGGGTCATAGGAGATATCTCCCATTAGTCATCCATGAAGGGCACCTTGGGATTCCTCTCCTCTCCCTTTGTTCCTTTTAACTGATTATTTAGATTTCTGGCTTATTAGCAAACTTTAAGGATGGCTTGACCTTCTGATGTAGGATAATAAGCATGGTATTTATTGAATACATACTATGTGTCAGGGCCTCTGCTTTGTCACTTATCATTGTTAATTTTCACAACCCAATGTATAAACCATACTCTTCTCAATTTATACATTGGAAGTGGAGATTATAAGAGAGACTGAGTTTTCAAGACTGAGTTCCTAGCGTGTTACTTAGTATAAATCTAGATGTGTTTTCTTAGGAGTTTAGGGTTAAGACATACTTACGAATAAGAATTCTGTGAAAGGATTCTGAGATGATCCTGGGTTGCAGCAAACCTGGCAGTGCAGATTTAAACCTTAAATTCTTTCTGAGGATTTGAGCCTCCTAAGATCTATATGGCCCAAAGTAGTATGAGGCCTTAGAAGATATGGTAGGGTGAAAATGGCCACCCCGAAGACATTAAGCCCTAATGCTTGTAAATATCACCTTATTTGGAAGAAAGGTCTTTGTACATGTGATTAAGTTAAGGCTCTTGAGAAGAGACTATCCTGATTTATCAGGGTATGCCCTCAAAGCAATCAGTTTGATCGCTTGTCTTTATTTAAGAGAGGCAGGGGGAGATTTCACAGGCACACACTGGGAAAGGCAATGTGAGCACAGAGCAGAGAGAGATTTGACAATGCTGGCTTTGAGGGCTGGCGTGATGTGGCCACAGGCCAAGGAATGCCAGCAGCCAACAGAAGCTGGAAGAGAAAGGGAACAAGTCCTTCCATATGGTGTCCAGAGGTGGTGGTGTGGCCCTGCCCATGCCTGGATTTTGGCTCAGAGGTACTGAATTCAGACTTTCTGGCCTTCAGAACTGTTAGAAAATATATTTCTATTGTTTTAAGCCATCCAGTTTTTGGTAATTTGTTACAGCAGCCAAAGGAAAAGAATACAGGGGATGTTGAGACATCAGGCTAATCATGGAGAAAGACTCATGACTCACCGCAACTGCTTTAGGTTCTACTAAACAGACTAAGCTACAGTAAACCTAGAACCTGGATTCACATTTTTTAATTCCCTTTTGAGGAAGGCTGAGCTTCTTCTGTCATCCAGATCACAATACAAAATGGATTTGGATTGAAATATCTATTATGAACCTGAGATTTTACGTAAGTAAAGCTATAATTGAATATCTTTTCGATACAAAAGGGATGAGAAAAGGGGCCACGTCAGAATATTAAACTAGATAAGACCCTATGCATGAGTCACATAATTTTGTAGTGAACCACATTTTAGCTTATTAATAAAGTTATGTAAGTATTTGAAAGAAATACCATTCTTAAAATATAACTTAAATTTCCAGGTACATATTTTGTATGATAAAAGGAGTAGTTTTTAAGAAGAGAAAAAAATAAGGACAATTCAGATGGGTAATTCTTTGTATATTTTGGGACATAATTGGGGAAATGATTTTCTTTTAGTGGTATTCATCAGTTGTGAGCTCTGAAATAGAACCAGTGAGCTTTTTTTTTTTTTTTTTTTGGAGACAGAGTCTTGGTCTGTTGCCAGGCTGGAGTACAGTGGCACGATCTTGGCTCACTGCAACCTCTGCTCCCAGGTTCAAGCGATTCTCCTGCCTCAGCCTCCTGAGTAACTGGGACTACAGGCATGTGCCACCAAGCCCAGTTAATTTTTGTATTTTTAGTAGAGACAGGGTTTCACCATGTTGGCCAGGATGGTCTCAATCTCCTGACCTCAAAATCCTCTTGCCTCCCAAAGTGCTGGGATGACAGGCATGAACCATTGCGCCCGGCCATAACCAGTGAGCTTTTATCTTAAGGGGAGAAAAAAATTAACAAAGAACAAAAACAAAAATAGTACCCCACTTCCAAAATGATAGTTCATTCCTAGCATGCTGAGAGCACTCTAGGTACATAAAATGTTATCCAATTATTTTAAACAAAATAGAATAAATAGCAAACATTTATACTCCCCCTTCAAAAGTGCATTCTGTAAGTCTGGCTCTGGAAAAATACATGAGAAATCTCAGAACTTGCTTCTTTACTCCAGAACTTTGTTCTTTAAAGACCAAGATTACATTCTCAATTAGAAAACTGCAATTTGGTTCCATCACATCCTGACTACTACCGTGTAGTTTTGTCTGTTCTTTCATTTCCCCCTTCCTCATTCCTTTATTGTACATAAAGTAACTGGTATATGTGCACAAGCATTTTGTATTTTTTTTTCCAACTAAACGCCAATGGTATGTTTTGATTGACATCAAGTGGAGACAGGATGGGGAAAAATATTGATTCTGTGAAAACACCCCCTTTCTCCATTAGTGGCATGCTCATTCAGCTCTTATCTTTATATTCCAGTAAGTTATTTTGCTCTGTTTTAACAACAACAACAAAAAAATCCTTGCATACCTTGTTCAATTGGAGAATGTTAATGTTTTTCATTTATCACTGTAAAACCAAGGACAATTTTATAACTTTTTTGTATGTAGCTGTTACATGTAGGGCAATCCGTCTTTCAGTAGGGATAAATTACCCTAAAACAAAAAGAATCCTAGATAGTTTTCCCTTCAAGTCAAGCATCTTGTTGTTTAAATAAACTTCTTAAAAAAAAAAAAAAAAAAAAAAACTAATGGGATTATAAAATGCAGGACAGAAGGGAAGTGAGTGAGCAAAGAAGGGAGACCATTTATGAAGCTGCTGTACAATTTGGAATAATAGTAATGATGGTCTAAACTAGGTTGGGAACCAGAAGGGGTGACCCTAAAGAGCTAGATTCTTTAAGGCTTAACAACTATGTAGAAGTAGTAGGCAAGTAAGAAGTTGTCAAAATGAATGTTAAATAGATTTTAAACTTGTGTAATTGAGAGGATTTAATAGAAATTTGGAAACTAAAAAGAGCCGCTGATTAGGGCGGGGAAGAAATTACTAGGGGCTGAGCATAGTGTCTCATGTCTGTAATCCTAGCACTTTGGGAGGCTGAGGCAGGTGGATGGCTTGAGCTCAGGAGTTCAAGACCAGCTTGGGCAACATGGCCAAATCCCATCTCTGCAAAAAAATACAAAAATTAGTCAGGTGTGGGGGTGCATGCCCATAATTCCAGCTATTTGGTGGGGACTGAGGCAGGAGGATCACTTGGACCTGGGAGGTAGAGGCTGCAGTGAGCCAAGATCACACCACTGCACTCCAGCCTGTATGACAAAGTGATACTCTGTCTCAAACAAAACAAAACAAAACAAAACAAGAAAACCAAACCAAAGAAAGAAATTATTATGTTAAATTTTAACAGTAATTTGAAACTTAGTTTGTCTAGTTCGGTGAAGACTGGTTTAGAGGGCTGGAAAGAACGCACGTATCATTCTTGAGAACCTACTATGGGTCAGGTACATTATCTCATTTAATCCTCATCCAAATTTTGTAAGATGGATATTACTAGCTACAATTTATCAATGAAGACACAGACTCAGGCAAAATGTACTGCCATTGACTCAGAGATACTTAGATATGGAACTGAGGAAGCAAATCTGTCTGACTTGGTGAATCATCCACCAAGAATATAACATTGAAGTCACAGAGTTGGCTGAAATATCTAAAGGGTAACAAGGAAGGTTGTGGATATATAATTAGAAACAATTTTTTTTTAAGAGTAATAACTAGTATGGTCAGAAAAGATTTTGACAGTGTAGGAAGTGAACTGATATAATTACATATTTCAGGTCTTCATTTAAGAACACCCTTTCTTAGGCAACCTGGCTTGAATTCTACTATAGGCAAATTACTTAATTTCTCTGAGCCTACATCCTTTCTTATGGTATGGGGACAATAATCCTCCTTGTAAGGGTTTTCTCTCTCTCTTTCTCTCTCTTTTTGAGAATGAAATGATAAGCTGAATGTGAATGTGTCTGGCACAGATTTTGTTGTGACAGGTGCTCAATCCATCTGCTGAAAGGACAAAGTATACATGAAAAGGAAGTGTACAAACCCCAAAATACAGTCTGGAAGATTTTATGAAAAGAAACTGCTTACCTCTTTTAGTTTTCTTCTGATCTGTTTTTTGTTTTCTTCAAAGTTGAATTATAGCATATATTTCTGATTAAGGTTTTCAGTTAGTTATATTTGGTACTTAAATATCTGACTGCACTATACAGTATCACTGAAACAATAAACTTTTTAAAATTTAAAACTGTAAGGTCCAGCAACAAGACAAAGAAAGAACACAATGGAGATTCATAACACTCGCTCTTCATACCCTTTGCTATCGTTAAGTAATAATAGCCAGGTTCTGATCCGGAAACCTCATTTTTGCTTTCAGGATAATGTAAGTATATACAGATATTAGAAACTTCACTTTGTATCACTACACATTGATATAAAGGCAGCCTCACTTCTGCACGCAAAAGAAACAATCAACAAAGTGAAGAGACAACCTACAGAATGGGAGAATGTATTTTCATAGACCTGATAAGGAGTTATATCCAAAATATACAAGGAATCCAAGCAACTCAATAGCAAGAAAATAACCTGATTAAAATATGGGTAAAGGGACCGAACACAGCAGCTCACATCTGTAATCCCAGCACTTTGGGAGGCTGAGGTAGGTGGATCACTGGAGGTCAGGAGTTCAAAACTAACCTGGCTAACACAGTGAAACCAAGCCTCTACTAAAAATACAAAAATTAGCCGGGCATGGTGGCATGTGCCTGTAGTCTCAGCTACTCAGGAGGCTGAGGCAAAAGAAGTGCTCGAACCTGGGATGGGGAGGTTGTATTGAGCCACAGAACTCCAGCCTGGGCAACAGAGTGAGACTCTGTCTCAAAAAAAAAAAAAAAAAAAGTAAAGGACTTCAATGGATATTTCTCAAAAAAAAACATACACATGGCCAACAGGTATATGAAAAAATGATCAACATCACTAATAATCAGGAAAATGCAAATCAAAACCACAATGAGATAACACCTCACATGTTAGAATAACTATAGTTAATAATACTATATTGCATACTTGAAATTTGCTAAGAAAGTAGATCTTAAATATTCTCACCACACACACACAAGGTAACTGGATATTACCTTGCATATGCTAATTAGCTTGATTGTGGTAATCATCTCACGGTGTATACGTACATCAAAACATCATATTTTACAGCTTAAAACTGTATATTTTTTACTTGTCAATAGTATCTCAGTAAAGCTGTTGGAGGGGGAGACAATCTCAAAAGGTTACAAGATATATCCTAAACTACGTTTCTCCAAAGGAGGGTGTGTACATTCTAAGTGGTGTGCAAGACAACACATGGGGATGTAGGAGGAAGACATAATTCACTTTCATGTTTTTAATCTAACAAATGAAGTTACCAACAATTTATAAATGGATTGACACTAACGCTCTCACACATTCAGACATTATCACAGATGGCTGTGCACAGTGCGTGGGAGACACCCTGAGAGAACAGTAAGAATTCTACAGCATACAGGAAGACAGGGCCCCTAATTTGTTCATGGGCTTGTTAACTTTAAGAATAATGTGATGCAGTATATGATTCATGTATTATATTATTAAATATTTATTATGTTATTTAGTTCTAACCAGCATAACTACCACAAATGAATAAACAGCTTAAAAACACTCTTCCCAAGAAACCACAGGTTGAATATAATACCAGTAATGGAAGCACAAACCAACAAAATAAAATAATAAGCACTGGCACTTCTACTCCTTTGCCAGCTTCATTAGGAATCAAACATTATAATTTAATCAGATCTGGTAATGTCACCCCTCCCCATTAAAAATTATCAAGATTATTTGAAAAATCAATGACATCCACTATTGCCCTAAATATATTTTTGTGTCTTGAGATATCAGCTGTTGATCATGGCACTATTATAATTAGCAAAATACTTAAAAATATATTATCTTCATCACGACCTTCTAAAATTTTTTATTTACATATTAGTATTGTAGTAGTATGTTTATGGGGGAACATTTAAACTTTTTTAACAATAAGAGTTTGCAATCAAAAAAGTCTTAGATGATTTTCCAAAACACATTTACCTTTATGGTATTCTATAGATTTGTAATTTATTAATGTAATGAAAGATTGTTACATTAATATCACAGAAATAGAAATGAGAATGATAGCTGCCAGGCAATCAGGAGAGAGGGGAATGAGGAGTTCTTGTTTAATGGAGATAGTTGTAGTTTTCAGAGAAAAAGAAAAAGAGTCACACAGATGGATGGTGGTGGTGGCTGCACAACACTGTGAATTTAATACCACTGAACTATATACTTTAAAATGGGTAAGATGATAAACTTTATGTTATGTGTATTTTATCACAATAAAACAATTGAGGCTGGGCGCAGTAGCTCACACCTGTAATCCCAGCACTTTGGGAGACCAAGGTGGGCAGATCACGAGTTCAGGAGATCGAGACCATCCTGGTTAACACTGTGAAACCCCATCTCTACTAAAAATACAACAAATTAGCCAGCATGGAGGCGGGCACCTGTAGTCCCAGCTACTCAGGAGGCTGAGGCAGGAGAATCACTTGAACCCCAGAGGCAGAGGTTGCAGTGAGCAGAGATCGCACCACTGCACTCCAGCCTGGGCAACAGAGGGAGACTCTGTCTCAAAAACAAAACAAAACAATTGAGCCTGGGCAACACAGGAGGACCTTTTCTCTACAAAAAATTTTAGAAGTCCAGCTACTCGGGAGGCTGGATCACTTGAACCCAGGAGGTCAAGGCTGTAGTGAGCAATCATCACGCCACTGCATCCCAGCCTGGGTGACAGAGGGAGATTCTGTCTCAAAAAAAAAAAAAAAAAAAAAGAACAAATCAGAACAACAACAAAAAAAAAAACCCCTACAACACTGGGAGAAAAAAACTTGTTAGAACAAAGAATTTAAAATACAGTAAATGTTACACATTCCTAACCAAAATGCAACTATATGACAAACTTTTTCTAAAAAGGGTAATCTACTTCCTTTCTTAACATAAATTCTTTTTTTCTCCTGTAAGTCAAAATCTTTTCCAGAAAATAAATTCCCTCTTCTTCCCTCCACCCCAATCCTGTACACCACCTTCTTCAGGCAGCAATCTCTGTATTGCCTACCATGTACAATGCTGTATTTCCTGCAAGCCAGGAAACGAAGAGAGAGGCTGAATCATAAAGTTTCTTCTTCAAGCACCTTCTTACTGAACTTACGTAGTTGCAGAGTGAGGAGGTCGTTAATATTTCAATCAAGTCTTCTACTCTAATCCCTAGATCATTCTAGTTGGAGTTTTTTTTCCTCTCCAAACTTTCTAAAGTTCTTTCTTAATCAGAATCGTGCAAAATATTAAATGTAAAAAGCATGGGGATTGTCTCTTGTGTTGAGCATGTGTTAATATGAACATACCTCACAGAACTATTCCATCCCGAAGGATGATTTACAAATATGAATACTCAAATGGGCATGTAGCTCTGCAAAACCTGAAGCTTTCATTTATACAATATACTGTGACTTAGGCACAACTAGAGAGTCCATCTAACTTAACTCTTTCTCCAAACATAGTCAAAAGAGAATTTCTGGACACATTTTTTAAGGGTCAATTTGAACTTATATAATTTTGTTTGAGTTAGTCATTACTCTTGACTCATACCCAATATGAAATTACATCTATTAAGCACAGTAAAATGCTTCAGCTCACTTGATAAGGCAAACTGGTCCACTCTTCCTTAATTTCAGGCTATATCCAAATTCTGACTGTTCAAACAAGCAGAGCAAATCCATTTCTAGACGAATCAAAATCTCTCTGTCCCTCTCTCTCTCTCTCTCTCACACATACACACACACACGCGCGCGCGCGCGCCGCGTGTGCGAAGCAACCTAGCAACCTAGGGGTGGAAGACTTAAGAGCTGTTTAAAATTCAATCAAGGGACTTTTCTTTCACTGAAACATTTTGTGTTTAATTCATCAGCTCCTTGAGTTAAAACTATGGAATATTAAGTATAGCAATTATGAAAAAAAGACTTCAGTTCCATGTTATGTGTAGTATGCGGACTTCTAAAATGGTCCCCAAAGTTTTCACCCTCTGGTGTATACCTTGTATAATCCCCTCCTCTTGACTGTGGATGAAATCCTGTGAATATGATTGTTTACCTTACACGATACAAATGATTTTGCAGATATAATTAAGGTTGAATGAGTTAATCAACTAAAAGGGAAATTATGTCAGTGGACCTAAGATATTCACTTGAGCCCTCTAAATCTGCGTCTAAAGGTCAGTGACAGAGGAAGTTAAAGAGATTCAAATGTGAAACTCTCGTGTTGGTTTTGAAGGAGCAAACTGCCATGATGTCAAAAAGCTATGTGGTAGGGCATGGCACCAGAGTTCAAGAGTCCCCGGTTGACAGCCAGAAAACAGGAACCTCAGCCCTAGGACCACAAGAAAGTGAATTCTGACAACAAACGGAATGAGCCTCAGATGGGACAGAAGCCTGGTCAAATTCATTGATTTCAGAGGTGTGGGACTCTGAGCAGAGAACACACTAGGGCTATGCCTGGAATTCTGAGCTACTGAACTGTGAGCAAACAAATGGGTGTTGTTTTAACCAGTTAAAATTGTAGTCTTTTGTTATGCAGCAATTAACATACATATGTTAACATATATATGTATATATACATACACACACGCACAAATTGTTTTTCACACAATCTTTTTTCACTTCCTTCTTCATCTTCACCCCCTTTTCCAGAAAAAAGTGAAAAAAGAGAAAAACTAGTGAGGAAGGCCCACGAGGTTTTCATGCTGTATATTCAGTGGATTCCAAATTGATGTAGTCTCATTCAAGGTAATCCCCTAGGTATCCAAAGAAATATTAAAGTTTCTAGTTAGGTATTTTTCATCCTTAAAAATGTACCTCTTTGGGTATATTTAATAACATACACAGTGCTTTGGGAGCCAAGGCAGGTGGATCACCTGAGGTTAGGAGTTTGAGACCAGCCTGGCCAACATGGTGAAACCCCATCTCTACTAAAAATACAAAAAATAACCAACCATGGTGGCGGGCCCCTGTAATCCCAGTTACTCGGGAGGCTGAAGCAGGAGAATCGCTTGAACCCAGGGGGCAAAGGTTGTAGTGAGCCAAAATCCTGCCACTTCATTCCAGCCTGGGTGAAAGAGCGAGACTTTGTCTCAAAAAAAAAAAAAAAAAAAAAAAAAAAAAAGAAAGAAAGAAAAACAAAAAAACGGGCCGGGCGCAGTGGCTCACGCCTGTGATTCCAGCACTTTGTGGGGCCAAGGCGGGCGGATCACAAGGTCTGGAGATCAAGACAAGACCATCCCAGCTAACACGGTGAAACCCCGTCTCTACTAAAATACAAAAAAACTAGCCGGGCGCGGTGGCGGGCGCCTGTAGTCCCAGCTACTCGGGAGGCTGAGGCAGGAGAATGGCGTGAGCCCTGGAGGCGGAGCTTGCAGTGAGCCGAGATCGCGCCACTGCACTCCAGCCTGGGCGACAGAGCGAGGCTCCGTCTCATAACAAAAACAAAAACAAAACAAAACAAAAAACCAAAAACAACAAAAAACCACAACCATACACAACGTTAGTACAGGTAGATAATTCATAAAAGTTCATATATTTAGGGATGCTGGGTAAAAGTTTAGAAGGTACGCCTCCCTCAAAATATATCCTACCCCGTTTTACTCCTCCCATACGTTCTATAATAAAATTGGAATCTGTACTAAAACTCTCAAATTATTTTTTCTTTTGGCACCTTGTAATGCTCAGGACAGCATTTCTAGTTGTTTCTAGGAGCCCTAGCAAGTTAAGTCTATTGACTAAGGGAATGTTTGCCAAACTTGATTGAGAATTACTTTTGGGGCACTTGTTAAAAAAATGCCAGGCCCCTCCCCTAATGATCAAATTTCTGTAGTGACCTGAAAATCTGTTTACAAACAATGTCTAAATCATTCTCATTCCTACTAAGTTGAGAAATTAGGCGCTCAGTGTGAGAAACATGCTCACCCATCCAAACCCAAAGAATGGACTTAGAGGCATGAAGAACAGCTCTCCTAATCACTCCCCGCTTCTCCTGTGAACAGGATATTCGTGACAGACATCATTTCAGCCCAGGTATAAAAGCTGGGTTCCAGGAATTGGTCTGCTAAATGGTGGGGATCTTGTAGGAGTGGTTTCATTTGCTTCTTGAAATTCCTAACTTCAGTTCCTGTAAGAGGAGCGTTTACAAAGCCATTTTTTTCCCTGTCCCATGGGAACTTCCCTAAGAGTGAACATGCTAGATGCCTGCTGTGTGGAAGGGATAGGTAAGCTCTCAGTATCTCTCTTACACTGTTTTAATTCTTTTCTTTAATTTGGATAAGAATTTAAAAGAGCAGTTGGTTTGGCTTCCCCATAGTCTCCAGGTCTTTCTTCCTATAACCCTCCTGTTGCCCCTTGATCTTCCTGTCCCCTATCTTGTGAGGGGTATGGAGGAGTGAGCATGATAGGGGGTCCCAGGGCTTTTCCCTGGGCAGGGGCTTTTTACCAGGCTTTCTTCTTCAAGGCGGAACATGGGGACTAATTCCTTAATCCAGCAGAGTGTAACTTATCTAATTCACATAGAGAATTAAAGCTTGGCACACCCAATCCTCATCTGAGCCAAACTGAGGCCAAAAGACCAAAGGCTTACAAATAGGGTCTTTGGGCCAGATAAAACAGCAATAATCTGTTATGTTTTGCTTTTCCTTGTCTCTGGTACAAGGTTGTTCCTCCAAACCTGCAACATTCTCCCCAAAGGACTATCTGGGGGAATGTCACAGGGAGTCTCTTTGGCTCCCTCTTTCCTTTGTCTCCTAGGCCTAGAATTTCTGTCTCCCATTTTCAGCCAGTCTCTGTGTCTGAGTTTTTCCCTGTGTACTCAGCCCTGCTTACTGGAGGTGTCTTGCACACTCCTGTATACTCAGCCTCCCTTACTGGAGGTTTCTTCTACACCCCGGAACCTTCAAAAAGGCCCAACCACCAAGGCAATACTCTACTCACAGTCCAATTTTCCTACCTTGGCTCATGGACAAGGTGGCCTGGTTGCCACGATGCCTGCTTTTCTCCCTGTGTCACCTCTGCTGCCTCCTGAATAACAGTCTCAGGTATGTCTATGGCTTCTGCGGGGAGCCAGGATGCCCAGACAGAGTGGGCCACCTACATCAAGTGGGACGTGTCTCCTCTCTTGGCCAGAATCCCACTCCATGCAGGCACAGAGATCCTGGATGGGCCCCCAGGTTGTGAGAGACATGCTCACCTGTCCAAACCCAAAGAATGGACTTAGAGGCTTGAAGAACAGCAAAACTGAGACTTTTAATAATGGTCTTTCAAGATTGGGTGTTTGATGGGCAGGCACACCTGGGGCAGTCACAACAAATAATTTATCTCCTAGCACACAAGTCCCTCCCCCAGTTCCTCACTGGTGGAGTACTATGCAGTTACAATCTTCCCAGACATCGCCTGAGTTTCATTATCCCCATTATAAGGTTATACCCCATCCCCTTCTCCACTTAAGTTTTGATTCCCCAATAACAAAACTTTCTTCCCTTTTATGGGTTGACCCCTCCTCTACATTCTGTTCATTTATTGTGGCTTTCTAGGTGCATGAGCCATGTGGTTTGTTACATTTGCAGGCTGGCTGCCAGTATTTAGATTTATCATGCCTTGAAAAATCTCCCAGGTTCATGCCATTATCCTACCTCAGCCTCCTGAGTAGCTGGGACTATAGGTACCCGCCACCACGCCTGGCTTTTTTTTTTTTTTTTTGTATTTTTGGTAGAGACGGGGTTTCACTATGTTAGCCAGGATGGTCTCGATCTCTTGACCTCATGATCCGCCCGCCTTGGCCTCCCAAAATGCTGGGATTACAGGTGTGAGCCACCACACCCGGCCAATAAATCCTTTTTAAAGAGTTTTTACCAAGATGGTATTGTGGAGAGTATGTCAATTGCTAAGCAATCTTTTTACCACATGTGCGTATTCAACAAAATTTATTTTTGAACATTCAGAACACCAGATTATCACAGATTAAAAAGAAAGCACCAAAAATTACTACACATTAATACCTGAGCAGAGACTGAAGGCAAATATTCATCTATTAAACCTACACCATAATGCTGAAACATAGCTAAAAACATTCACAACACATTCTACATAGTAAGTAGTATTTTTTTGTGAATTACAACCACATAAATGTAATAATTTTAATTATACCATATAAAAATACACACAAAATTACACATAAATGTATTTAATATACTATACATTGTACAAAGTACTAGAGATCATGCATGTTTAAATGGAAACATCTGCAAGGTGACAATCATTTTTTATTATATACTACAGGACAAGTTCCTCTGCACTTGTTAAGTGTTGTTGTTATGCACTGTACTTTCTGGAGGGATGAGAAAAAAATTATCAATTTGCAAATAAATGATTACTTACTGAGTCTATCTCAGCATAACACATAGGTTGTCCTCTGTAAATTTTTTAACTATAGTATAAAAATTGATGCAGGCTGAGAACCATTTATTTTATTACATACCCTTGCCCAAACTACTTTCATGTCAATATGATCATGTCTTAAGGGAAGAGGTTTTCTTTGTATGTGTCTTTAGAGAAATCTATATTTTTGTCTGGCGAGTAGGTAGTGGAGGTAAAATGGGAAAACAATGTGTTGAGTTTACGTTCAAAACTGAAATTGAAAAATATACAACTTGTGAGTACACAGAAATGTGAGCATCTTATATCAGAGACCATGATTGTCCTGTGAATAAAATAATTTGGACTTTAATATAAATTATATCCATTATTTTAAATAAGCACAGTAAAAATGCAAGTCTACATTTTTTAAAAACTGAAGTCTGTTTTCTCTTGAAACCTTAAAAATATATAGGAAGAAAAGAGAGAAGGAAAAATGAGGGGAAATAATATTTTAAAATATACTACATGAATCTGAGTTTATCAATTATTAAAAATCATTATTGTGTAAATTAACCTTATTTGATATATACAAGCCTCAATGATTTGAGAAAGAATGAGCGCAAGTCGAAGAATTCATATCTTTGATAGATTATTCATTAATAAGACAAAAAATTACATTTGAAGATTAGTTTTTCCAAGTGTAATACGTTCAGAACAACAGTGTCACCACCTTCTCCCAGAATATTTTTTCAGAAACCTTAGCCAAACTTAATTTTCTACATCTATGCAGTGTAAGTCTATTAATTCAAAATGAAAACTCTGAAAATTAAGGGAGGCCTCTAGAGCAATAGTTCTGGAAATACTAAAGGAAATACCAGTCAACTTTTATTTTAAGCTTTTATTTCACCAACCTCAAAGACAAGGATTTGGGGCCAATTTGAGAGGACCACCCATAATAAAATGTACAGTTATAAAATTGCAGGGCACTCTTTTATCATTTTAAGGCACACTCTGTTTTATCCCAAATGACTGTAAGTTCAAGGTCACAGTGATGATATATATTCAATTTTGGTCTGGTTTCTCATGGGTATGTTGTTATATTTATAGCCAGTCATTAAGTTTAAGAAACTATAATACAATCACTTCAAAATAATATATTCAGTCATTTTTATATTTTTAAAAATGTAAATATGCAACATAATTTCCTAATTTATATACACTGTAAATCGGGAGGTTTTTTCCACTCCACAGTGGAGAAAGGGAAGGTTATTTCTACCAGTATTCCAACAAATACATATTTGATTAGGTAGAAAGCATGATTATGTTAAATACAGCATCTCCTACTTAGAATACAATTATTCAACACAATAGATGGACTCATTTCAAAGAACAATGTACACTGAATTCAGGCCTTGTACATCCTCTTTTTACTAATAACACCTATGGTCCCCATTAGAATAAACTGTCACTAAATGAAGGCCAAAGATTTCGATATTTGACTTTCTGTCCTGCCTCCTTACTTCCAAGGTTATTCATGCAAACTGCATCAACATTACTAGGCAGAGAAATAGTTAGTAATATTAAATTATGGGGAAAACTATAATATGAGGAACTGAAATTTCCTTAGAATTTTTATGGAGAGAAATTGAAGCATTTAATGCAGATAAAAAATAGTTTCTGAGCCTATCGTATTTTCTACTTTACTTCCATGAGTACAACATATTAATGTTAACATTTTAGTATTAATATCTTGTTTTATAATATTTTCCTTTAACACACACATGTTAAAAGGTTGTACTACGTTAGATTCCAGTGGACAAGTTCCCCTGTGAAACATGTGACTATGTAAAGAGACTGAATGGAAATACAAAAAAACAAAAGAAATTCCACAGTTGACTTTCAACTACATAAATGAGACACCTGTACTAAAACGGCTTGTACAACAATGTACATCACAAAATAAATCTGAAGCAAGATTACTTCAAATAATTATTTCAACTAATTGCTGAAAGATCATTACTAGGCAAACTTTTACCCAATAAAATCAGAAAACATTCAAGCAATCACACAAAATAGAACACACTAGGCTACAAATCTTGAATATTTTCAAAGAAAAATCAGGGTATGAAATATAAGTTTTCATGGTTTAAACATTTATTGTAAGTCATAGATGAATCATACTGAAAACATTATTTTTGCTTTAATCCTAATATGCTAAGAAAAGTTCATTGGCACAAATATCCAGAGGTATTTTACAGTTTCATTTACCTTTGGTGGCAAAAAGTATTTTGCTAACCATATGGATACAGTCATATAGTTTCCAATGCACAGCTTTATGCTAAAGAGAATTCAAATGTGTCTCCTTTTTTCCTAAAAAAGGGATGTAAAAAGTCCAATATGAAACAGAACAAGTACAACATGAAATACAAAATATGCCTATCATGTAGGCTTTTGAACAGTTAATAGCTCTACATGTTGTCTATAAACATTTTTTTACTAGTAACATCACTATTGTATAAATATTAAAAACCAAAATGACATTAAAAAATAGCATATGAACTTTACAAAAATGGCTATTTTTAGACTTCCTAAACTAAAATCAGAATTCAAATATGCAAACAAATCTACACTAACTAATCAAAACACACCAACAGATACAGTTTTTCATAAGTGTTCAAAGTTACAATGCACAGAATGAGTATAGACAGATTCTGACTCATATATCAAGTCCTACACAAAGTCTTCAGAAATTAACTGATTAATTGGTATTTCAAAACACAGATGTTATTGGCAGCATAACATGCCAAACACTTTAAGAAAGTACTGTACTTTATGTAAAAGTTATCAACCATAGACAATTAAGACAGCTTAGAATATCACCTAACTTCTGAAAGACATGTTATGAATTTACACTGTTAATGGAAAAACAGCTTGATTATTCTCACAATTTCCAAATTTTATTCTGTTGTTAAAACTAAGTTATTAGCAGATAATAAATTCATGTAAGTTCTTCTGAACTCAATACAATTTATCAAAAAATGTGAATTCTTGAGCATTTGCAGTACACATATTTGGATTTGGATTACTGACCTGACTTTTCTTTCCTATTGTTCTTATTAAAAGTAAAGAATTTGAGTAGCTTTATAGCTTTCCTATTTCCTCAGGCTATTAAACATATTGTGAAAGAATGCATGAGTAATGTGTAAACATAAAAGTTCATTACAGAGTTTAGAACCTTAGTTCAAAAAAAAAACCGGGATCAAAGTTTGGTTCCTAATCAACTTACTATGTTGTAAAAGTCCTTTCTACATTTACCTTACTAGGAAAGAAAGTTTTCTGGCAGGGTGTAATTTTATAATACAAACATATTACTGCTTTCTTATCCTGGCAAATGTCATGCGCTCCAAATGGATTTTCCCCAGTAAATTTTACAAAGTATCTTGTTACCTACGATATACAAGTTCACAAATCCTACACAATGAGAAAACAAAAAGCAATCATGAAAAATAATCAACAAATGCCTAGTCATAGAAGGTCCCAACACATTTTCATTTTTCCCAAATGATTAATAATAACCAGTCCCTAAAATGTCAAATGCAGCACTGTAAAGTTTCACACTGAACCTAATGATAATGCAAGACATTATGCTAATTTGGACCTAACACCTAAAATTAAAATGTGGGCCAACTGATTTATCTGGGGATTCAGAAATCAACAGCCCTAGTTTAATTCATAGTTTTGTGTTTCCTCTATTTCCCAGAGCTTTCAAGAACTAAACTGAAAACTGAATTTTACCACCTTTTATTTCCCTTGGCCACAAAGGGTGCTAATAAACAGCAAGATGAAATGAATGCACTATACTAGATGTGAGAAGTCTGAAGAATTAAGAAAAGTATAGGAACTAGGCCAGGTGGTCATGCCTGAAATCCCAATACTTTGGGAGGCCGAGGTGGGAGGATCGCTTGAAACCAGGAGTTCGAGATCAGCTTGGGCAACAAACTGAAACTTTGTCTCTACAAAAAAATTAAAAAGTCGGGCACAGTGGCGTGTACCTATAGTCTCACCTGCTCTGGGAGGCTGAGAAGGGAGGATCATATGAGCCAAGGAGTTCAAGACTGCAGTGAACTATGACCGCCCATTGCACTCCAGCCTGGGTGACAGAATGAGACTTTATTCTAAAGAAAAAACATATAGGAACTATATAATGAACAAAACAAATAATCCACCTCATGTAAGTGTGTGTATATTGTGGAAATGTGTAGTATCACATGAGTGACAAGACAAGCAACAACAAACACTTACTATGCCTATTACAGTTATTTCTTCTTTTTTCCTTACTATATAATCATGTAGATAGTAGTATAGTTCACTCAAGAAGGGGTATTCCATTATATAGATCTGAATTTGTCTAGCCAAAATATGAAAAAATAAAGATTAATCAATACATGATCAATATATATTGAAAAGACTCAAAATCAATGTTAACCAGGCACGAATGGCTTTTCTAGAGTCACCACTTTAAATATTTTCATTCTGATGACAACCAAGAAAATAAAAAAGAGTTAGTAGAACCTGTTTAATTTCTGGCATAAAAAAGATCCAGGAAAAAAATCATGTTAGCAATCTCTACCTATTATCAGTTCCAAATTACAATCAGTAGTAACTCCAAAGGAGACTTTAGAAATACTGAATGTACCCAGTATTATTCCCTCTACAGACTACATTTGATCTGGTTATCAACAATAGGGTCTAGGAGTTAAGCACAAAACTTACTCATAACTCAACAATTGCTAAATTAGAATGCCATAACAGTTGCTGTAAAAGTTGAGCTCAGAAATTTCCTGAATTAGATAATCTATAACTGCCAATAAATAATTTCATTTTTGTTAACATTGCTAATAGGGCAGTGCTGTTTTACCAGCCAATAATATAGATTGTGTGCATGATGGAAACTGTGTAATTTAAAGGCAAAGGACTTTCCTTTTCTCAAGTGACAGAAACATCCATTTTGCTAATCTTCAAAGAGCCTACCTTCGCATCTCTGGCAGCCATTTGGGTTTAAAGTGCATCAAGACTCAATGAAGACCATGTCAAAATGTAAGTGTACACATATGTGTCTGTATATATACATATATAATGGCTAAAGACCCAACCTACTATTATAAAATATTTAATTAGAATCATTTTTGTAGTCCTTAAAATGAAATTTTTTTTGGCATAAATAAGACTTTAGGACTTGGTGATAACTACACTCCCATGAAAATATTTCAGTGAGAATTACTGTTCCTAGTCTGCTGCTTTAAAAAGTAAATGTACGGCCAGGCATGGTGGCTCACGCCTGTAATCCCAGCACTCTGGGGAGGCAAAGGCAGGCAAATCATGAGGTCAGGAGTTTGAGACCAGCCTAGCCAACATGGTGAAACTCCGTCTCTACTAAAAATACAAAAATTAGCCAGGTGTGATGGCGGGTGCCTGTAGTCCCAGCTACTCGGGAGACTGAGGCAGGGGCATCACTTGAACCTGGGAGGCGGAGGTTGCAGTTAGCTGAAATCGCACCACTGCACTCCAGCCTGGTGACAGAGCAAGATTCCGTCTCAAAAAATACAAATGAAAAGCAAATGTACTACTCACAAATGAGAAATTTAAGCTTGTTACATTCATGAACAGTATTAACTAAACAAAGAGGTTTTAGAATACATAAACATAATATTTATGGCTATCAATAGAAGATCTAAATTGATGAATTTTCTAAAGTTCTTTCTGTATATGGAACTAAGTCCAAATTCAGAAATAGTTTAAGGACACATGTAATCTGTAACTTGAGATACACTAAAATATCAGGTGACAGAATAAAAGATGCAATGTGTATGAAAGTTGTTTATGACTATAAGTATAGTTAAACATAGGGAGATGTGTCCCTATTTAAATATATATATGTAGTATGCCACGGGACAAGTATATAATCTAATAAATTCTCTCTCTTTCCTCTCCAGCTGAAACATATAGCACTTCGTATTTTACCCCTTCTGCTGCTTCTCTCAAACAAACAAGCACCTGTCTGCCATATCCCCACCATGAGTTTATCATTTCCCTTTAATGTTCTCAGTAAGTGAAAATATGAATACTGAACAACACGCTCGAAGCTAGAAAAGACAACAATGGGATCAAACAAACTTAAAACCCTCAGAGGTGAGAGCAAGACCCTCTTCAACTGAGGCCAAAAGAGCAGGACCTGAGGAAGCACTGAGAAGAGAAGTTAGGTAACCCTCTACAGGCAGTAAGTAGAAGTAACAGTCCACAGGCAGTAACAGCTGAGAGGCTGTAATGGAATCCAGATGCAATGGCAGATAAAATGAAACTGGTGCTCGAGGACATCCCTGGGTACTAACAAGGATACATGTTCACAAGTGCAATCGTGGAATCACTGGAAATTTACATGACAGGCTTTGTGGCATCACTAAAACTTTAGTTGAGAGGATTTGGGCATTTATAGTCTATACATCTAGAATAACTCTATAAGCCGGGTATGGCTCAGCCTGAGTTTACGCTATCCTAAGGCAAAGAGTATACTCTTCTGCCTTGCCGATTACCTTCTTCCTACTCTTGTAGCTAAAAGTGAAGTAAATTCTGAAATGAAATAAAATGTTACTCTTTTATTTGTCAAACAGTAATCCCAGAAGTCACCTAGGCAAATCAAAATTCCACTGTTAAACCTAGTGGCTAATGTCTCCAATTTATTCAGGTGTACTGTTTATACTCATGCTATTAATGGGTTACAGTTGTCTACTGTTATTCCATTAATAGTATAATATTATACATCAAATGTGATGTTACCTTGATCATGTTGTTGTTGTTGTTGTTGTTTCCCACAGCAGAAAAAAATGGTACAAACCTAGAGTTTCCAACCACCGGAATTTGGTTATTTTCACAATCCATTATGACCTTAGGCACTTTTGGCAACCATGGTGCAATGAATTGAATCCAATGGTATAAACTAAACAACTGAACTGCTCCAATACTGGGAAGCAAATAGCTATGAGCATTTTTTCTTTACATTTAACAACAGACCACTTTAATAGTCTCCTGACGTTCACCGAGAATATATAATAAGATTTATATTTGAAAAATAGCAAGAAAAATTGTTTACGTTTGAATGTTTCCACCCATCAATCTTGCATTGGTTACCAAGAAAACATGTCTCCTTACCATTCAAAGCTCTATTTTCATAGATGTAAGAAGACAAGATCCACTTTGTTCATGGTGGCTGCCAAAAACTAACCAAAGGCTTTCTGTGGCTATTTAACCTTTGAGAAATCAAACAGCTGTAAATTTCATCAGTTATTTAAAGACTTATTTCTTAACAGATAAACTACAGCAAATTCAAAATAACCTACTTTTGTGAAAAAAGTTTGATGAAATGAGCAGAATGCTTGCAGTGAGATTACAAACAATGCTGCATCTACTAAATCTCTAATATTAGACTTCTCGTATGGTTGATAAAACAGACTATTTGATATGCACAGGAGTCCTCAATGATAGTGATCACCATATATCCCTTCACGAATTTTTCAAAAACGATTAGTACATGGATTCCACACCACAAAACGAAACCATGCTTCAACTACTTCCCTCAAACATTACAAAACTAATTTCCTATTTTCAATATTGTAAAAATAGACTTGTCTTCTCCAAAGGATCTTGCTGTCCATACTGATGGATCTGTGTGTTCCCTCTTATCACTGGCCTTAAACGCATAAATCATCTTCGTCATTCCTTAAGACCACTCTTACATAAAGTTGCATAATGCATGGAGTAAAAGAGGAATGAAGGCAAAGCATGGAACCCTATATAAATGTGCTGACCCAAAAGCAATCACACCAACAGCCAGAGGAAGTGGAAATTGTGAAGCAGTCTTCAACAATTTACTGTAAAGAGACAGAGAAATATAGATTATTTATGTGAAATACATTGTGAGCCAAAATTATATCAATCTTTTATACAGTTTTGGGAAAGATAAATATTTTAAGTGATTTTAAATGAATGTTTTATGTTATGAATTTACCTATTCATAATTTTTTTTTTTTTTTTGAGACAGAGTCTCACTCTGTCGCCCAGGCTGGAGTGCAGTGGTGAGATCTTGGCTCACTGCAAGCTCCGCCTCCCAGGTTCACACCATTCTCCTGCCTCAGCCTCCCGAGTAGATGGGACTACAGGCGCCTGCCACCATGCCCAGCTAATTTTTTGTATTTTTAGTAGAGACGGGGTTTCACTGTGTTAGCCAGGATGGTCTCGATCTCCTGACCTCACCTGCCTTGGCCTCCCAAAGTGCTGGGATTACAGGCGTGAGCCATCACGCCCGGTATACCTATTCATAATTTTTAAAAAGATCAATACAAGCCATATTTGGCTAGAAAAGAAAAATATTTCTATTTTTAAAATAGCCAGTTTTGTTTAGTCTTTCTAATTTTAAAAACAGAAAAATACTAGTTGGACTCTTATTCAGTAATTTCACTTCTAGAAATTTATCCTAACAAAAATCATCAATAATGTTCAATAAGACATAGCTATAGAAATGTTTATTTTAACCCTACTTATTAAAAAAAAAAAACTCAAAGAGCCATCTTAAATTCCCAAAACAAGGAGTATAAAGAGAAAAATCAGAAAAGACGATTACTTTTTTACTCTGAAAATAGAGAAACTGAGAATAAGAGGGGCTAAGAAATTTAACTAAAGACAGAGCTATTAAATGGCAGAACCAGGATTTAAACTCCAGGTTGACCTGATTCTAAAATATCTGCAAGTATCTGCCAGAATCAACTGAAAAGACTCCCAGAGCAAACAACAAGTGAATGAAAAATCAGGTTTTATTACAGAAAATTTGAAACTACAAAAGTAGACTAACAGTATAATGAACCCTCATGCAACCACTATTCAGCCTCAAAAATGATCAAATCATGGCCAATTTTATCTCACCAGTATCTCCAACCACTTCTCTAGTTTGCTTTTTGGGAAGCAAATCTTAGATCATGTTGTTTTAGGATTAACTTCATAAAGAAAAAAAATACCGCATTATATTCTATCAAGTAAAACCTATAATTAAGAAAACAAGTATAATATACTTGCATATAAACCATAATACTGTTATAGCTTTACTTTTAGGAATATTCAAATTAATTAGAAATAAAGAGTATGTTTCATATATAAATGGGGAAAAGGCCAAGACCAGATATGAGAAAAAGAAAAATTAAACTACTGTACCTTGATTTGATTGAAACAGTGTAAGTATTTCCAAGAACTGCCATAGTTGGAATAAGGATAAATGCCAAAGGTTTACATGGATCAGGATTAAGTTTAAAATAATACCTATAATATGAAAAAAAAAAAAACAACTCACAAATCAACAATGACCTGATCATTTTAAATTATCAGAATCAATAGGATAAATATTGTTAAAAACATTCCAATAGCAATATGGATATAAGAAAGCTGTAAACAGTTCATGAAATATCTGATAAGTAATTTTTGCTCTATATCATCTTTGTATCCAAGGTTTTAGAAAGAGAATTATGATCAGAAACTACTAAAGGAAATGAAAATAACCAGGATGAATGCACTTTCTTTTTATAAGCAGTATATGTTTAAAACGGCATAAAGTTTTAAATAAACAAATTACTTCAAATACATGAGTGCTACTCTATAACAAAAAAGATAAAATGAAGGTTCATAAAGTTATTTGTCCCTTATCTTTTTAAAAATCCAATTCATTTCTTGCATTTACTGACAGTAAAATGTCTATAGCCTTTTAGAACCAAAAATTTGTGCTCCTCAAATAATTCTGACAGCAAATCTGTGAACAAACATCTGGATATTGACTAAAATAAGGAACAAAAGGAGGATATTAAAATCTAGTAATCTTTCATTTAATTTGAACTTATTTTGGTTCTGCCAACTTAAAAAATTCCCAGTATTTAGATAACTTGAAAATTTTATATCATTTTTGAAAACTACATTGAATAGAGGTTCAACTACTACTTGGATGAAGTGGCCTTTTATTTAGCAATTGACCAATGAATAAAAATACAATTCACCCTTTTGGGCTGATTTTTTTGAAAAGTTTATATTCCTGAAGTTTATATACACATAGTAAGGGAGAAAATGTGAATGTATTAAAAATAAATTGCTTGAACCCGGAAGGCGGAAGTTGCAGTAAGCTGAGATCGCGCCATTGCACTCCAGCCTGTAAAACAGAGCGAGACTCCATCTCAAAAAATTATAAATAAAAATAAATAAATAAATTTCAGGTAATGTATAGTTTCCTGTTCTTGAGGAATTTTCATTAACCATTAGGAATCTAGCAAGTCTCTACTTAGGGCTATTTATTGTTTGAACCACATAAACAATAATTATATAAATAAAACGCACCTAAGATTCTTTAGCCAATAAATTAGAGAAGGCATGCTGAGAAACACAATCCACGTTAATAAGTTAATCACAGTACTGTGCATGCGAAGGCTGTCTTCAGCATCGTTAGCAGATAAACGAAGATGATGTACTGAGGAGTCTTTATGATGATTGGATTTCTTTTCACTTCTTCTAGAGTGTTTGGGATTCTATAAAACAATAAAGTAAAAATATCAAGATACTAACTAAAGTATATTACTTTATTTAGAATCATACTCATTACTTATTAGCTAAATAAGTACATCTTTCCATTACCAAACTGACATAAAATCCTGAAATTACTTTGCTTAAAAATACTTTAAAAGTTATAAAACTTTTATTCTTTTGACTTGCTAGTTCTACTGCTGAGAATATATCCAAGTAATTTTTCAAAATAAAATTTGATAATAAACTTGTAAAAAAAATGACATAGGTACTGACAAAGATGAACTTATAAGTCTTTTAAAATATTCATTAGGTTCACTTTACTTAAATTCAGAATACTGTATCTTTTAAGCACTATGAAATCCTAACCTTAAAAAAAATAAACTCTTATATTTCCCCATGTTCTTTCATTTTAAATTTACATAGAGTTCTGAAAATAAAACTTACCACAGGCTGACTATTCTTAAAAGTTGTCAAGCTGGCTTGCAGATGAACAACCTAAGAAAAATAAATCATTGTTTAATTTTACTTTTATTTTGAAACAAAACATATAAACCTTTGGTATTAAAAATGAAAAGCACTGTAATCTGAAATTTTAAAAATGCAAACCAAAAAGTCATTTAAACATTTAAAAACATTCTTATACAAAACAACAACTACACATGCTGGCTATCATGGATTAAAAAACAAACAAAAGCAAGAAACATCAACAAAGAAAAAACGGAAACAGAAACAAAACAATACAAACTTCTGGAGTATGGTGGGGCCAGGATATACTGCTATATCTTTTATAACCTGTAAAAGCCTAAGTTTGAATGACGCTTTGTTATAGCAACTTAATGTGTCTTGTGAGTCAAAGATTTCATTACATTCAATACAGTAAAAGAATATAACACATTTTACATATTTTAAGTCTTTGAAAACCAGAACCCAATTACATACAGTGGTGAAATGTTTATAAGAACTGGAAAAAATCTTTAAATTTAATTTATTAGGGTTACCTAAGTATTTAAGAAACCTTTGCTTAATGGGTCAGTGGTTTGAAATACCTAATTTAAAAAATACTAAAATTATTATTTATAAATCAAAGTAGCTGTAAATAATTTTTAAAGAAGCATATAAATTTCCTTTGGAAAACTGAAAATAATATATGATATGTATGCATTTAGTTTACACTTTTAAAAATTTCATTTTTAAGGGAAAAAAGCATTATCCACTCTGATGTCAACTGTCTGTTCCTAAGAATAACATGGAGAGAATACACCTGTATCACCTCCCGGAATTTTTTTTTTTTTTTTTTTTTTTTGCAAAGCCATCGACTTTATCAGACGTGTTTTTCACTTCTTCAGTAAAAATATTAGCCTAATTATTTTTATTGTCATCTTCTGATCCTTCAGCAACATTTGTAACATTTTATATTATCTTAGTATGATTAATAGCTTGATCCTACTGACATTACTTTTTGTTTCATCTCTTACCCATGTTCAAAAAGAGGTGTGAATACAAACTGCTCTAGTAAAACGTTAAAAAAAAAAAAAAAAACTTAACACTTGTAAAGACCAAGAAGCAAGCAGAAACAGATTCTATCTTCTCCTTTCTCTTTCCTTTTTAACAACAAAAAAAACCCCAACTTAGATCAATAATTTCCCTTTTCCAGTTAATTGTATGTAATTTAAATAACTAAGATTTTTTAAAAATCTTTACATTCAAACCCATTATGTAACAGAAAGTTACTACAGTGGTTATGAGAATTTTTGTTAATAATGCCTATAGGACATCCTATATGTGCCTAATACAAAGCTCAATCATTTTGGCTTTACTGATTTGACATACCTTAAACACATAGTAAACATAAGAAAGAAGTATGGCTAGTGCTCCACAAGTTGTCCAACTAACTATGATCAAGACAATTGTCAAAAAGGGCAAGTCTGGTGATATCATCTTGATATCTTTAGGAAGTTCAGAGGGTCTGGAATTACAAGAACAAAGTTTAAAATACATATTAACAAATATTTATACAGTCACATATGAGAAGAAAACAATATAGTATCCTCCCGTCTCTCTTGCTTATATGCAAATATATAAGGTAAACAATAAGGTATTTTAAAAATAAAGGCAAGTGGCCCCAAATATTTAAGTTCTGTAATGTATTGCGATAACTCCTCCACCATTTTGATATACTATAGCTGATACTTGTACTACAGGTGAAAAAATGTCACCAAAGATAATCATTAATTATATACCCTGTGCCATACATCTCCAGTCTTGACAGGAGGAGAAACTATGTTCTATTTCTTAAAGCCTAGAGACCACTCAGACCCTTGGTGGTGTTACTATCAGAATCTCTATCTGAAGCTTCTCAGAAGGGTGGAGGAAGAAGCATCACACCCACTATAATCTCCTCTGTGACAGGAAATCACATGACATGTCTGGTAAGGAGGAGTGGCAATGGGCACTAGATTGATGATTTACCAGGAAAGCCTACCAGTAACTTCAGATTCAGACTGTGTCATTGGGCCCATAATAAAACTCTAGGCAATGTTTCTGGAGCTTTTATACATCTCATCTAATCTGATCCCAATATCTGGATTACAGACTCTTGCCCCTTGGTTTCACTATAGAAGTCAGCATATAAAAGCAATATCATGGGAGAAACAATCCCTCCTGGGAAAGATTCACAACCATGAAATTTAAAACTATCTGTGTAATTTGTCAAACTTTTTTACTAACTCTTGAGCACTAAGGTCAAAATCAAATGTAACATTTAACTTGTAATAAATCATTAGCTTTCACAGACACTAACTTTGAACACTAACCCATACTTTTGCTAGTTATATATTTTTCCTTCGAAAATAGTTTAGTAAAAATAATTAATTTCAGGTTCCTTATCAGAACATATATTTCTTCTTAAAGCAATAAGAAAACTGTTAATCATTCATTCTTTACCTTTTCAAAGCTAGCCACAATGAAGAAAGAAGCCTCACAGATGCAGAAGAGAGTAGGCCACTCCAGTAGGCAGTACACGTTCCAAACAGAAAGAGAATCAAGGATATCAGGGGGAAACACATACTCTGACTAGTTAAAATGATGGCATCTAATTCTGGTAACAATAACACCTCCCACAATTCTTTAAACCATTTATACCTGTGGAGAAAAGAAAATATAAAAGCAAAAAACCCAACAACTGAAATTTAAGGACTTAACATTTGAGGTGTCTGACCATTCAAGAGAGTCTCTAAAGTTCCCTGATACTTAATTTATAATTATACTGAAAAACAAATATTTAATTCTTTGTATGGAACAAGTCATTTATTTTCCAAGTGAGCCTACTGATCCTCGAAGATCTGCATTTCAGTATAGCTTTACTACTCTCTGTTGATCCTAATAAAAAGTAATATGTTCTTTTTTTTTTTTTTTTAGAAAGCCAAGTTAGGTGTAATGATGGAAAAAAAGATCTACATATTGATGCTTAACCAAAAATCTGAAAATGTGACTAAATTAAGAATGGAATGTTAACTAGGGTAGAGAGATCTAAAATACACTTTCAAAAGTGATCAGAGAGGCACTGTTTCATCAATACCCTGTAATGATTTGCATTTGAATCTAGGATACTCACAGATCATGGACCATATACACTTATTTACAAACATTAAAGGCAGTCTAAGTTTAGACTGATATATATAAAGTGAGTAATTACTTTTGAAATGATTATACTATTAAGTAAACATTGATATACTTATTAGACCTCTGCCTAAGAGAAAAAAAATCCCATTTAACGAAACAAGTCAACTGCCAAATCTGTATGAAAATTTATATTGCATTATGGAACCAAATACAATGTTACATGTAAAACACAATTAAAATCATTATCACAGATAATAAAACTTACCCCAACAGAAACTTAATGATAATTACAAAAGGATCAACTTTGTATGGTTTGGCTTCTTTATCCAACATGGTAGCATATTCTAAGCAACAACCTGGTGATTTAAAAAAAGTTACATGCAATTCATAGTAATTAAGTATGAGATATACTATATCCCACATTCTCTATAAGAGCAACATATTTTGTGTCAGAGAAAGCAAGGGTCTTCATTACTATCAGAGACTTTTCTTGAAAGATTAAAAGTAGCTGCAATTCAATAGCTCTTACATTAGAGTACACATTCAATCATTTGTAAAAACAAATTCAGGAAGTCAAAGCTGGGATTTCATCAGCTGTATTTTCACAAAGCTCCACGAGTGATTTAAAAAATTAGCTTTATTGGACAAAATTCTGATATAATTCTTCTATTTAAAGTATATACAGTTCAGTGGTTTTTAGTATATTCAGAGTTGTACATCCATCACCACAGTCTTAGAACACTTTCATTATCCACAAAAGAAAGTTTTCTTTAAACTATCACTCCCCAAATTCCCATCCCTTGGCAACCACTAATATACTTTCCTTCTCTAAAGATAGGCCTATTCTGAACACTTCATATACATGGAATCATAATATGTGGTCTTTTGTGATGGGCTCCTTTCACTTAGCATTTTTCAAGATTCATCCATGTTGTAACATATACCAGTATTTCATTTAATTTCTTTTTATTCAAATTCCTGTTATTCCATTGTATGATTATATTACATTTTATTTTTCCATTCATCAATTGACAGACATTTGGGTTGTTTCTGCTTTTTGGCTGTTATGAATAATACTCCTATGAACATTTGTATATCAGTTTTTGTATGGATATATGCTTTCATTTTTCTTGGTTATATTCCTGGGAATGCAGATGCGAGTTATGTAATAACTCTATATTTAGCCATTTAAGGAACTGTCAGACTGTTTTTTTCACAGTAGCGACACTATTTTACACTCCTACCAGCAGTGTATGAGGGTTCTAGGTTTTCCACATCCTCATTAAAACTTATTATTTGTCTTTTTTTAATTACCGTCATTCTAGTGGGTATAATCCACAGGTGATTTTTTGATAAGTGTCCTTGGTTCAGAACTACATCTTTAATTGGTTGGATACATAATCCAATACTTAAAGCCTCTATATTAACCAGCATCAAACATCCCCCAGATGTACACTCTATATGTTTGAGAATCAATTATCAAGTCAGTTAAAAACAAGAAAAACGAGACTTTTTTCAGACTTTCAAAACAAGATAGACATTTATACTCAAGTCTAGTTGATGTCATAGAGTCAGAATAATCTCTTTTTTTTTTTTTGAGAAAGAGTCTCACTCCGTTACCAGGCTGGAGTGCAGTGGCACGATTTCAGCTCACTGCAACCTCTGCCTCCCGGGTTCACGCCATTCTCCTGCCTCAGCCCCCCGAGTAGCTGGGACTACAGGCGCATACCACTACACCCGGCTAATTTTTTGTATGTTTTTTTTTTAGTAGAGAAGGGGTTTCACCGTATTAGCCAGGATGGTCTTGATCTCCCGACCTCGTGATCCGCCCGCCTCAGCCTCCCAAAGTGCTGGGATTACAGGCGTGAGCCACCGCACCTGGCCAGAATAATCTCTTAATTAAAAGGCTGGGTCTGGCGCAGATCAACTGAATATTGCTTACCTCTTCCTGGAATATAGGTTAAATCAGGTTAAAATTAACACTAAAGGCAGACTTGAAGTTGTATAAAAGTAACTGAAGGGCACTAAGTAGCTGTAGAAAGATTTGAGTGGAGGGGATTTATGGACTGCTGCTTTAATATATTCAGGCCACACTCTTTTTTCCCTGCTCCTGCCTCCCTTAATCACTGTCCAAGCCCAGTGAAACAAAGTTTTAGCCTCCTGGGAAACTGTAATAACTGCTATACTCCAGGGAAGGTTTTGTCCATTGTACTACAGTTTCTACATCTGCTTCTCCAGATCCATTCTCCATCCCTCACTTTTTCCTGAATTTTGGGAGGCTGACTTTTATGGACTGGCTTCTAGTTAAGTTCAGGAGTTAGAGGTATCAGCAGATAGGAGGGTAGGAGAAAATAAGGTTAGTGTATGTATTTCGTCATCTTTTTCCTGCTGAGCCACAGGCTGGCAGTGGCTGTAGTGTTCCTGCAAACCAGGCTACAGCTCCAGGAATGGTGTCCACTCCTACAGCCCTCTAGGTTTGTTCCTTCTCTTGTCCTGGTACCTTGGAGTACTAGATGGCTCTGTTACTAGTTTAGCACCTTTTCATTTCTTGTTGGTTTCTCTTAATCCTGCACATACCTTTGAAATAGTCCATTAAAATCTCAATTATTCCATTCAGTATGCCTAATTGACACAGTTGATACAGCTCAAATATAATAAATGCCTACTGTGTGCTCAGTACTATCTTAGACACCAGGAATAGAATGGAGAACAAGATCAGGCTCTACATTTTAAGAAGTCTTCAGACTACAGGAAGGAAACTTCAAGTGCCAGGGTATAAAATGGAGAAAACAAGTGAGGAACTTTCTTGGGAATGTCTTAAAACTTAAGAGGATCCCAAACTCTTGCAAATTTGGGAAAGATGGATGATACATTTAAGAAATCATCTGTCTTGTTTAGCCACATGTAAGATGAAAAGGCAGCAATGAAGCATTGGCTCTTGGAAGGAAGGAGGGAAGGAGGAAAGAACAACAGACAGACGGACAGAAGGAAGGAAGGAAAAATGGAAGGAAGGGAGGAAGGGAGGGAAAGAGGAAGAGGAAAAAAAGAGACGGGAGGGGAAGGAAGGGAGAAAGAAAACGAAACAAACTAGGATGACAAGGAAGGAAATTAGGGAGTGAGTGTCTCTTATTAGAAGTATACATATTATGAACTATTCCTGCAGCAGCAACAGCAAAAAAAGAACAGGGATGGGGATCAGTGGGAAATAACCTGAATCTAATCACACCTATGGCTCTAATTATCAATTTATAGAAAATAGAAAAACATGTTCAACTGTACCATGGGGATGGAATCAGCAAACTCTAAACTGTAGAAAATACAAAAGTATAAAAAAAACATTTTATTTGATAAATTATAAGGGGAGAAAAAGAGATGGAGAATAGACCCTACAGATAAAGAAACAATTCAGTTCTGACAATGAAAGTTGTTGTCAGAATCAAAATGGAGTCACTGTGTTTTTTTTCTTTTATCTTTTTTCTTTTTTTAAAAAATCCTGACAAATAGAGTCAGGGAAGGCTGTGAAGGGAGGGTTCTCATGCTTGTATACCTAATAGCAAAACTATCACAGAAGACTCTGCGATAACCACAACTCTTCAAAGGCCACTGCAACCTTACACGCACAAAAAAATACTTCTCTGAGGACATCTGCCCAGCAACTACTTGTCCAACCTCAGGCTGGCACCACCCTTGTTATGGATCCTTGTAGCCAAGGATAATTATTTCAAAACAATTATGTAATCCTCCTCATTTTTTCTTGACACTCATTGTCTTCCTTTACCTTCCTGAATATGCAAACAATTTACTATAACCTGTGGATTCCTGTTGCAATACCCTATTCCCAAATAAACATTATTTTATTTTAGAGAGCCCCCTCTCTGTTATTTAGGTTGACATGAAGCGTGTCCAGAGGTAGGACCTAGAATAGGATTACTTTTGGACACAGTTTGTGATGCTCAGAACTGGTGTGCAGTACTCACTTGAGCCCCTGGAGCTCTCTGTTTCCACAGCACACCTTTTGTCAGGCCAGGACCTTCTCTCCCTCTAAAATCAAGGTAGAACCTCTTGACTTTATTCTGGATCTGGTAAATAAAGGACCTTACATCTCTCCTGGGATGACAGAAGACCTTTTGTCTCTTCTGGTAAGTCTTTTCTGGTGTAAAGACAAATGTCTTTGTGGTTTGAGGACCCTAGTTTCTATGGAATTTACATTCTGTTTGTTACACATGTCTTTTCTAGGGAATTTACTTTAGGTTTTCTGTGTGCCTAATTTAACATTTTACTTGATCTGCATCCTGTAGGCTACTTTACCCCAAATTTTGGTCCACAGTCTTAATTACATATAGGGGCCCAATTTTGTCAGAAATATAATTTGAATCTAATTATCTTTCATAAACCAGTGAGTTTGTATTACTACTTTATAATTAAAATTCCAAAATGAAATCTATTAAGACTTTTGAGTATGTCTATATATGTTCAGGTACATTTATACATATGTACATGTATTGGCATAGCTGGCCAAAATCCCCTAAGAAATTCTATTCGGATTGGCTTCAATAAATGAATACTCATATAAATTATATACTAATTAACCCAAGTGTCTTTTAGTTCAGTGACTTAAGTAAATCTTTAATAAATAAGCTGGTTCTCATCTATTAAATACTAATAAGTGACAGTTCAAATTACCTGTTAAATTTAAGGTTACTAAGAGTTAAATTTCTAGTTAAAAATATAAATTAATTTACAATAACAATTCTAAGTAATGTATATAAAATATATTAAAAATAATGTATTATTGATGAGAAAACTTATAAGAAAGGCATAAAAATGTGTTCTTTATTGAGGAAAAATAATTTTGTCTAATTTGGATGTTATTTAAAGGTTGTTTCAAAATATAGATTTAGAAAAAAATAGAAACAAGATAGAAAGGAACCAGTAAGTAAGAGAGAGATGTGAATAAAGTTATGGGTTGAGAATGTGTTTTTGGTAAGGAAGGTTAGAAAGAAAACAGAATAGTTTTGTCTAAGACCAACTTATGCGATACATTTTTGTCCTAAAGTAAAATGACTGGTTATTTAAGAAATAGGAAATATTTGGACAAGACAGAAAGGCTAAGCATGTTATCAAAGGTCTAAGTAAGTCATGAAAAAAGTTGATGAAGAGTGACTTTATGAAAGAAAATTCTGCATGTGATCAAATTGGCTATAAAAGAGATTTGTGTCTTTCTAAAGATTAAGCTTTGATATTAAAGATACACTAACGCAAAACTAAAAATTTGGTCCCCTGTGTAAAATATTCTTGAAATATTCATTTACTCTTAGAAAATCAGAAAAGGTTTTGATTTTTAAATCTGAAATCTGTTTTCATTAACCGCCATGTTTTACACTGTCCAGAGTTTCTATTTCTGCCACATTTCCTCCTGAGATCTGCTCTTCCTCTCTCCCTTTAAGAAGGCCTCAGGTGACAACCTCTCTTTCAACCTTTTTTGTCACCTCCTGTGTAACTTTTTTCTTCAGTTCTAACTCTACTATTATGGCCTGAAGTCAAAATATTCATCTAGAAAAACAATGTTTTCCTCTTGGATAACTTGATTCTATATTATTGGCTTTTCTTGATATGTCTCAATTGTTCCATGTAATCAGGAAACCATATCACATGCTTTTACTTTTTCTACAAGCCACTTATTCCTCTGTTCCTAATACTAGCTTTCTTGTTTATATTCCTCTATAATATGGGCTTACACTTATAACCTTAGACACATTTTTCCTGTATCTGATTAAATTCAAGTACCCGTTCATCAGGTTCATTTAAGTTCTGGGTTATCTAAATGAGTTTCCCATAAGAAGATGAAGTCACACTGCAACAGACTTTTCTTTATCTTTTGGTAATAAAAAACCTAATACAGATAACACAGGAAATTACACAATACTGATGTTTTATAGGATAATTTCCTGTGTTAATCTTTATTAGTTTTTTTTTTTATCACTTAGGATAACTCAACTTTAAGAAGGTTAATTTTTTATATCCATACAATTTTCTGTATTGCTTTTTAAGTCTTTTATTACTTTAAATGAACTATTATTTCACAATGACCTGTGATCCTCTTTTGATCAAGTGTTTTGAACCTGTTGACTTCTTTGGCAAGCTTCCCAAAGATGAAAATTTCTTTTTTTTATTGGTGGAGGAGTGCAATGGTGCAATCACGGTTCACTGTAGCCTCAACCTTCCAAGCTTAAGTGATTCTCCCTTCTCAGACTCCCAAGTGGCTGGGACCACAGGTGTATGCCACCACACCTGGCTAATTATTTTTTATTTTTTATACAGAGAGGGTTTCACTGTATTGCTCAGGATAGTCTCGAATTCCTGTGCTCAAGTGATCCACCCTCCTAGGCCTCCTACAGTGCTCTGAGAATAGGCATGAGCCACACACACCTGGCCAAAAATTCTAAACTAAGTCTTTTTTATCTTAGCTTTCAGATTTTCTAGTTGGGTCCCTGAAAAGCTTCCAAGAATATATCTCTCATCTTGTAGCGATATTAAATGATTAGGCTTATTTGGTAAATTATATGGAAAACATTGTCAAATGATAAGTGATACTAGATCTTCTTTCAGTTATATTCACGTTATTGATATGCTACAAAATTATATAAATTCATAGAAATCAAATATGTTATCAGTCATAATTTCGGTTATGTTAAATCTTCTTCAAAGTTATATTTGTATGGATATACTATTGATGTCAACATTTCTAAAAATTATGTAAAATTGATAAAAGTCTGATGGTCCTGATATAATGCTGTCAGTCATGATTCTAGTTGATATCTTAAAATGCTGCATGTTAACAGAAATAACTAAAATTTCCTTATCACTTTGAGGCTTTCATCAGATTTGAACCATGACTATGATAAGTTTCTGTCATCCACAGTTATTGTTTTCAATTCTTCTCCAAAAGCATTTGCAATCAGCTGTATTGCAATCAAGTATTTCATGAAAAAACTTTAACAAGAACTCTTGAGCTTTATTGCCGGGGCAGAGCAAGATGGCCGAATAGGAGCAGCTCCAGCCTCCAACTCCCAGCGCGAGCGACACAGAAGACCGGTGATTTCTGCATTTTCAACTGAGGTACTGGGTTCATCTCACTAGGGAGTGCCGGACAATCGGTGCTGGTCAGCTGCTGCAGCCCGACCAGCGAGAGCTGAAGCAGGGCACCTGGGAAGCGCAAGGGGGAAGGGAATCCCTTTTCCTAGCCAGGGGAACTGAGACACACGACAAGAACTCTTTCTCTCGCTTTTTTCTTTTCTTTCCTTTAAAGACAGGGTCTCACTCTGTTGCCCAGGCTGGAGTGTAGTGTTGCAACTGTAGTTCATTGCAACCTTGAACACCTGGGCTCAAGTGATCCTCCCACCTCAACCTGCTGAATAGCTAAGACTGCAGGCGTGTGCCACCATACCCAGCTAATGTATTTTTTTAAAACTTTTTTTTTCTTTTTTTGTTTTGTAGAAACCTGGTCTCCCTATCTTGCCCAGGCTGGTCTCAAACTCCAGACCTCAAAAGTGATCTTCATATCGGCCGGGCGCGGTAGATCACGCCTGTAATCCTAGCACTTTGTGAGGTGGAGGCAGGCAGATTGCCTGAGTTCAGGAGTTCGAGACCAGCACGGTGAAACCCCCGTCTCTACTAAAACACACACAAAAAATTAGCTGGGTGTGGTGGTGGGCACCTGTAGTCCCAGATACTTGGGAGGCTAAGGCAGGAGAATCACTTGAACCTGGGAGGCGGAAGTTGCAGTGAGCCTAGATCAAGCCACTGCACTCCAGCCTGGTGACAGAGGGAGACTCCGTCACCAAATAAAAAAAAAAAAAAAAGGGATCCTCATATCTCAGCCTCCGAAAGCATTGGTATTACAGGTATGAGCCACCACACCTGTCCAATAAGCACTCTTAAACACAGATTTCTGATAACTTTAAGATTAATTAACTAAATAAAAATTTCCAAAACCCTGATGAAAAAACTGATGGGCTCAGGAAACTGCTAATCAAAATCAAGCAGAACAAAAATTAATTACATGAGATTGACCAACTGATAGTGTTTTTATGACTTCTACTTGAAATGTTGGCTCTTCACTTAAATGTTTTATTTTCCAGATTTAAGGAAAATTTATCTCTTAAGCAGGCAATTTGGTAAAGTATACTTTTGTGAACAAAGATGGAATCATATGCTTTTTCTCTACTTGGTTCCTACAAAATTTGGAAACTATCTGAGTATTCTTATGGCCATATGATTTTTTTTTCTTCTGTAAGTCCAATAAAAATCTGGCCTCTTTATAACAGGACACGACTGGAAATATTGTATTGAATGTTAGTTACATTACCAAGGCTTTATCAAAAATGTTATATTTGAGAAGATGCACAGAATATCTGACTTTAAATGTTCCAAGCCTGATAGTGAGTAAATAAAAACTGTCAATTGCTGGCAGGCCTAGGAACCTTAAGACCTTAAAAACCTCAAGAGGTTTTTATTGTTTTGGGGTTTTTGTGTGTGTGTTTTGTTTTGTTTTGAGACGGAGTCTCGCTCTGTTGCCCAGGCTGGAGTGCAGTGGCGCGATCTCAGCTCACTGAAACTTCTGCCTCCTGGGGTCAAGCGATTCTCGTGCCTCAGCATCCTGAGTGGCTGGGATTATAGGCATACAACACCATGCCTGGCTAATTTTTTTGTATTTTTAGTAGAGATGGGGTTTTTGCCATGCTGGCCAAGCTGGTCTCAAACTCCTGAGCTCAGGTGATCAACCTGCTTCAGCCTCCCTAAAGTGCTGGGATTACAGCCATAAGCCACTGTGCCCAGCCCTCAAGAAGTTTTTTAATCTGAGATTGCTATGTGATCAATACAGAGATAATAAAAATTATGTTTCTAAATAAAAGCTGTAATACACCTGTTATTAGAATGTAGCTCTGTTGATTGTTTTCAAGTTCTTGATAGACTATACTACTTGACAGACTAGACTAGATCCTGCATTCTTCTAGATTCTTCCAATCCAACTTTCTTCCATGGAATTACTGAAAATGAGAACACCTTTGTTCTGAAAGCCCTATTAACTGAAACTAGATGCTTTTTAAGAAATAAGCCTCATGTTTGATGTATGGGCCACACAAAAAGTTCACCAAGCCACCTGATGTCATAATCAGAGTCATCTAAACTACAAACCAGGATGAGAAGTTGACACTTTCACTCTTCAGATAGCTTTTCCCAAGATGTCAGAACAAGACTTCGTATCATGACACCCTTACCCTTCTTAATGACCTTTTTTACTTGAAGAATAATGGTCATTTGATGTATTCAACTGGTTGTGTTTAAGCCTAGGTTCATGGTTCAAAACTATTATGCAAACTGATCATTTTACTTTGTATTTTCCCTTTTTAAACTTTCTATCTGTTTTTCTTTGTGTCTTCTCTGATTTATTTGAGCTATGTTTTGTAATTCTCATTGTGGAGATCTTTTGCCTCCCTGGTTAGCTATATTCCTAGGTATTTTATTCTTTTTGTGGCAGCTGTGAATGGAATTGCCTTTCTGAAGTCCTTTCCAGAGCAATCAGGCAAGAGACAGAAATAAAGGGCATGGAAATAGGAAGAGAGGAAGTCAAACTATCTCTGTTTGCAGATGACATGATTCTCTACCTAGAAAACCCCATAGTCTCGGCTCAAAAGCTCCTTCAGTTGATAAACGACTCCAGCAAAGTTTCAGGATATAAAATCAATGTACAAAAATCACTAGCATTCCTCTGTTAACTTGTTTAAATTTTGTAGAACTACAACTCCTAACAGCTTAATGCTGGCCCAGCATTTTGAGATGATAGCAAAAGACTATGGAACAAACTAAACTGAACTTAATAATGGACTCCAGGTAGACTTAGCCTCAGAGCCACTCCCTTCAAACCTCCCTCAGTGCTCAAATGTGGCTAAAAGGTTTATGACACTGACTCCTAGTCACCAATCATTACAATGTGGGATTAGACCAGCAACCTGGGACAGGTCTATTCCAGCACCAAGGGATATCAAAATCTAACTATGGGGTAATTGATCAGTGATGCTTTTGGAGAAAGATCTTACTCAAAAGGGGAAAATGTAAAACTGGCCAGAATCAACATGGAGTCATTTGTGTTAGGAAAAAAAAAAAGAAAAAAACAAAACCAAAACAAACCCTGACAAACAGAGCTGAGGAAGGCTAAGAAGAGAGAGTTCTCATACTTGTATGCTTGATAATAAAACTAACACAAAAGACTGCAACCTGGAACAAAGGCCATCTCAACCTTATACAAAAAAAGTTTCTCTGAGGACATCTGCCCAGCAACTGCCTGCTCAACCTCAAACTGGCATCGCCCTTGTTATTCATCCTGGCAGCCAAGAATAATCATTTCAAAACAATTTTAATCCTTTTTATTTTTCCTTCAACGTCCTGTCTTCCTTTACCTCCCTGAATATGCACAAGTTTACTGTAGCACACCAATGCCCTATTACAAATAAACATCATTTTCCTTTAGAGAGCCTCTCTCTGTTTGTTATTTAAGTTGACAAAACTTAATGAAACTAATGACCAACTGGACTGTGTGGATCTTCTTTGAAAATGCTCTAAAAATTTTTAAATAAATATTTGACTCCTGGCCAGGCATGGTGGCTCACGCCTATAATCCCAGCACTTTGGGAGGCCGAGGTGGGCAGATCATGAGGTCAGGAGATCGAGACCATCCCGGCTAACAAGGTGAAACCCCGTCTCTACTGAAAATACAAAAAATCAGCCAGGTGTGGTGGCGGGCACCTGTAGTCCCAGCTACTTGGGAGGTTGAGGCAGGAGAATAGCGTGAACCCTGCAGACGGAGCTTGCAGTAAGCCGAGATACTGCCACCGCATGCCAGGCTGAGTGACAGAGCGAGACTCCATCTCAAAAAAAAAAAAAAAAAAAAATTGACTCCTAAACAATGAATGGGTTAATGAGGAAATTTTTTAAAAATTAAAATATTCCTTGAGACAAATAAAAATGGAAACATAATATACCAAAAGCTATGGAGGAATACAGCAAAGAAAGTTCTAAGAGGAGAGTTCATAGCAATACATGCCTAAATCAAAAAAGTAGAAAGACTTCAAATAAAAAACCCAATGATGCATCTCAAGAAACTAGAAAAGCAAGAACGAATGAAAACCAAAATTAGTAGAAGGAATAAAATAATAAAGATCAGAGCAGAAATAAAAGATATTGAGACTGAAAAAAATACATCAGCTATAAACAAGCTTCAGGGAAAAACAAAAAGATCAACAAAATGAAAAGTTGCTTTTTTGAAAAGTTAACCAAAATCTACAAACTTTTAGCTAGACCAAGAAAAAAGAGAGAAGACTCAAATAAAATCAGAGACAAGGAAAGAGTTATTACAACTGATACCACAGAAATAGAAAGGATCATTAGAGAATATTATAAACAGATTTAACCCCACAACTTGAAAATCTAGAAGAGATGGATAAATTCTTGGATACAACCAACCTACCAAGGTTGAATCAAGAAAAAAAAATAGAAAACCTGAACAGACCAATTACAAATAATGAAGCTGGGCATGGTGGCTCACACCTGTAATCCCAGCACTTTGGGAGGCTGAGGCAGGCAGATCACCTGATGTCAGGAGTTCAAGACCAGCCTGGTCAACATGGTGAAACCCTGTCTCTACTAAAAATACAAAAATTAGCCAGGTGTGGTGGCACACACCTGTAATCCCAGCTACTTGGGAGACTGAAGCACAAGAGTCACTTGAACCTGGGAGAAGGAGGTTGCAGTGAGCCGAGATTGCACCACTGCACTCCAGTCTGGGCAATAGAGTGAGACTCTGTCAAAACAAAACAAAAAACCGAGTAATGAGATTGAAGCAGTAATAAAAAATCTCCCATCAAAAACAAGCATGGGACCTGAGGGCTACACTGCTGAAATCTATCAAACATTTAAAGAACTAATATCAATACTAGTCAATATTCCAAAAAGACACCGAAAAGAAAAAAGCAACTCCAAACTCATTCTATGAAGCCAGCATAACCCTGACACCAAAACCAGAAAATAATACAACAAAAAAAGAAAAGTACAGGCCAATATCTCTGATGAACATAAAGGCAAAAATCCTCAACAAAATACTAGCAAACTGACTTCAACAACATATTAAAAATATCATTCACCACGATAAAGTGGGATTTATCCTAGGAATGCAAGGATAGTTCAATGTATACAAATCAATCAATGTGATAAATAACACAAATGGAATCAAGAATAAGTATAAAAATCATTTCAATAGATGTCAAGAAAGCATTTGATAAAATTCAAAATCGCTTTATGATAAAAACTATTAAAGAACTGGATATAAAAGGAACATACCTTAAAACAATAAAGGCCAAATATGACAAACCCACAGCTGACATTATACAAAATGGGAAAAAAAATTGAAAGCTTTTCCTCTAAGACCTAAATAAGACAAGAATGTCTGCTTTCACTACTTATTCAATAGAGTACTAGAAGTCCTAGCCAGAGCAACTAGGCAAGAGAAAGAAAAAAAGTGCATCCAAATTGGAAAAGAAATAGTCAAGTTATCCTTGTTCACAGATGACATGATCCTAGATTTTTAAAAAACCTGAAAACTCCACCAAAAATACTGTTAGAATTGGTTTTTTTGAACTCAGTAAATTTCAAGATACAAAGTCAACATATAAAAATCAGTAACTTTCTATATACTAATAGAAATCTGAAAAAGAAATCAAGAGGGCTGGGCGCAGTGACTCATGCCTGTAATCCCAGCACTCTGGGAGGCCGCAGCAGGTGGATCATTTGAGGTCAGGAGTTCAAGACCAGCCTGGCCAACATGGTGAAACCCCATCTCTACTAGAAATATAAAAAAATTAGCTGGGCGTGGTGGCACATGGCTGTAATGCCAGCTACTCAGGAGGCTGAGACAGAAGAATCACTTCAACCTGGGAGGCAGAGTTCACAGTGAGCCAAGATCGTGCCATTGCACTCCTGTCTGGGCGACAGAGTGAGACACTGTCTCAAAAAAACAAAAACAAAAACAAACAAATCAAGGGCGTGAACCCATTTACAATTAAATTATATCTAGGAATAAAAGTAACTAAAGTAAAAGATCTCTACAGTGAAAAATTATAAAACACCAATGAGAGAAACTGAAGAAGACACACAAAAAAATAGAAAGTAATTCCATCTATGTTCATGGATTGAATGATTCAGCATTGTTAAACTGTCTATACTACCTCAAGCAATGTCTAGATTCAATGAAATCCCTATCAAAATACCAATGAGAGTCTTCACTGGTATAGAAAAAACAGTCATAAAATCATACGGTACCAAATAGCCAAAAAAATCCTGAGCAAAAACAAAGAAGCTGGAGGCAATCACATTACCTGACTTCAAAATACACTACAAAGATATGGCAACCAAAACAGTTTAGTACTGGCATAAAACAGATACATAAGCCAATGGAACATAATAGAGAACCCAGAAATGAATCCACTCATTTACAGCCAACTAATTTTCACTAAAGGTAACCAAAACATACACTGGAGAAAGGACATGGTGCTGGGAAAACTGGATATTTATATGCAGAAGAAAGAAACTAGATCCCTATCTTTCATCATGTGCAAAAAATTAAATCAAAATAAAGACTTAAATTTAAAACCCGAAACAATGAAACTACCACAAGAATATATTGGAGAAATGCTTTGGGCCATTGGTCTGGGCAAAAATTTTTTGGGTAAGACCTCAAAAGCACATGCAACAAAAGCAAAATGGGATTATATCAAGCTAAAACGCTACTGCACAGCAAAGGCAACAAACACCAAAGTGAAGAGATAAGCCAAAGACTGGGAAAAAATTTTGCAACCCATCCATCTGATAAAGGATTAATAACCAGAATATATAAGGAACTCAGACAACTTAACAGCAAAACAAATACTCTAATTTTAAAAGTAGCCAAAAGATCTGAACAGACATTTCTCAACAGAAGAAATATTAATGGATGATCAGATGCGGTGGCTCATGACTGTAATCCCAGCACTTTGGGAGGCCAAGGCAGGAGGACTGCCTGAGGTCGGGAGTTCAACACCAGCCTGACCAACATGGAGAAACCCCGTCTCTACTGAAAATACAAAATTAGCCAGGCATGGTGGCCCATACCTGTAATCCCAGCTACTCGGGAGGCTGAGGCAGGAGAATCTCTTGAACCCGGGAGGTGGAGGTTGTGGTGAGCTGAGATTGAGCCATTTCACTCCAGCCTGGGCAACAAGAGCAAAACTCCATCTCAAAAAAAAAAAAAGACATATCAATGGTCAACAAATATATTTTTAAAAATGTTCAACATCACTATCACCAGTGAAATGTACATCAAAACCACAATGAGATATTACCTCACCCTAGTTAAAATGGCTTGTTATCAAAAAGACAAAAAATAACAAGTGCTAATGATGATACGGAAAAAGGGGAATGCTAGCACACAATTGGTACAAATGTAAATTAGCATAGCCATTATGAAAAACAGACTGGAGATCCTTCAAAAAACTACAAACAGATCTGCTATATGACCCAGCAATCTTACTGCTGTATATATTATCCAAAAGAAAGGAAATCAGTATATCAAAGAGATGTCTGCATCCCCATGTTTACTGTAGCACTATTCACAATGGCCAAAATATGGAATCAACCTAAAGTCCATCAACAAATGAATGGAAAAGAAAGTGGTAATATATACACAATGGAATATTATGTAGACATAAAAGGAATGAAATTCTATCATCTGTAGCAACATGGATGTAACTGAAGGACATTATGCTAAGTGATAAGTCAGGCATAGAAAGACAAATATTATACACTGTCATTCGTATCTGGGAATTTAAAAAGTTGATCTCATGGAGCTAGAGAATAGATGGTTACCAGAGGGTGGAAAAGGTAAAGAGGAGTGGAGGGATGAAGAAAGAATGGTTAATGGGTATAAAAATACAGTTAGAAGAAATAAGGTCTACCGTTTGATAGCACCGCAACCTCTGCCTCCCGGGTTCAAGCGATTCTCCTGCCTCAGCCTCCCAAGTAGCTAGGATTATAGGTGCCCACTACTAAGCCTGGATAATTTTTTGTATTTTTAGTAAAGATGGGGTTTCACCATACTGGCCAGGGTGGTCTTGAACTCCTGACCTCAGGTGATCCGCTCGCCTCGGCCTCCCAAAGTGCTGGGATTACCGGCATGAGCCAGCACTTGACCAAGATGACTGTAGTTAATAATTTATTTTATATTTTAAAATAGCTAGAAGATTTGGAATGTTCCCAACACAAAGAAATGGTAAATGCTTGAGTTGATGGATATCCTAATTACCCTGATTTGATCTTAACACATTATATGAGTGTGTCAAAATATCACCTGTACCCCATAAATAGGTACAATTATGTATCAATCAAATAAATTAAAAATAAAATACTTCTTAAAAAGTCATTTGAGGCCGGGTGCGGTGGCTCACGCCTGTAATCCCAGCACTTTGGGAAGCTGAGGCGGGCAGATCACAAGGTCAGGAGTTTGAGACTAGCCTGGCCAACATGGTGAAACCCCATCTCTACTAAAAATACAAAAATTAGCTGGACATGGTGGCCGGTGCCTGTAATCCCAGTTACTTGGGAGGTTGAGCCAGGAGAATCACTTGAACCTGGGAGGTGGAGGTTGCAGTGAACCGAGATCACACCATTGTACTCCAGCCTGGGCAACAAGAGTAAAACTACGTCTCAAAACAAACAAACAAACAAAAACAAAAAAAGGCATTTGATAATATTAGGGCATTCTTGTTAATTTTTTGCTGTGTATTATGGTTAAATGTTTTGCCCCTTTTTAAGTCATAAATACTAGCAAATTATTATATGAAGATAATTATACTGCTTGATTCCTATATGTATTTTAAAAAACGACTTAGTTAATCTGGTTAAACTCAAAGTTATTTTTTCCATTAAAAATGACACTGATACAAAAATGACAAGCTAAGAGGATGTTAATAATTTGCAGGTCTTAAGACCACACATTGAAGGTCTCTGGACTAGCTTCCTCAAACTATTTGGGATTGGTAGTTGATAGTGGAAAAGTAATAAAGACGCAGAGAAGGCTCATCATAAAATCACATGCTATTCTGGAGTTTTCAAGAACAGAATAGTAGCTACTATTATGTGGCATAATTATAAAATAATAAATAAATTAAATAATAAAGTAATAAAAAGGGAGTTTTAAGAACTCTCTTAATTATGTCTACTGATTCAATATAATAGAATTATACATATAAATACATATGTGGAACTAATAGTTGTTCTACTTTAATATTCATAACAAAAGTAACTTAAAAATTAGAAGCATTCTTACCTGTTGAGAAAAGAGAATATAATTGTCCTCTATAAGTAAGAAGCATATTAGATACGACATAAGCAGGAAGAGCTCCACCATGAAATCTAACTACCTAAAAAACAGGTAAGTCAATGGGCAACTCCTGAATATTCATGTTAATGAAATAAGTGTAGTTTCACATAAAATTTAAAAGTTGCTCTTCAATTTATACCTTTCCTGACATGGCCACAAAGATATTTCCAGTAGTAAGTATCAAAAACTCTAAGTACAATAAATGTTGAAAATACATAGCAAACTAAAAATGCATCTGAATTTTTTATCGAAGGCATAATAGAACACATAATTGAGTAGCATATACTACAAAACTGTTTTCCAGGACACACTGATTATTTAACATGTTCCAGGCATGACAGTAAACACCTTATATGCATTATCTCATGTCCTTCTCCTAATATTGTTTGAGGTAGTTCTTATCCCTATTTTATAGATAAAGAAATTCAGGCATGAGAGCCCAACTAACCTGCACAATTTAGAACATAATGGGCAAGTTACTTAGCTTCCCCTCTCTATGTCTTTATCAGTAAATGGGGACAATACTAGTATGTACCTTGTAGATAGTTATGAGCATTAGACATGCATATGTGTGTAAGGCATTCAGAATATTAACTCATATATGACAAGTTATGAGAAAATGTTAATTGCTTTATTAACTTTTTATGTCCTTCACTGTGTTTGAAAATCTTATGGAACTATAAGTTTTAAAATCAGTGCCTGAGTTCATAATCATTGTGTTATAGTGCCTCAAGTCATCCTATCAGCTCTCTACAAAATACATACAACAAAAACAAGCATTCCTATACACCAGTAACAGACAAACAGAAAGTCAAATCACAAGTAAACTACCATTCACAATTGCTACAAAGAGAATAAAATACCTAGGAATACAACTTACAAGGGATGTGAAGGACCTCTTCAAGGAGAACTACAAACCACCGCTCAAGGAAATAAGAGAGGACACAAATAAATGGAAAAACATTCTATGCTCATGGATAGGAAGAATCAATATTGTGAAAATGGCCATACTGCCGAAATTTATAGATTAAATGTTATCCGCATCAAGCTACCATTGTCCTTCTTCACAGAATTAGAAAAAATTACTTTGTTTCATATGGAACCAAAAAAGAGCCTGCATAACCAAGACAATCTTAAGTAAAAAGAACAACCCTGGAGGCATCACTCTACCTGACTTCAAACTATACTACAAAGCTACAGTAACCAAAACAGTATGATACTGGCACCAAAACAGATATACAGACCAAAGGAACAGAACAGAGGCCTCAGAAATAACACCACATATCTACAACCATCTGGTCTTTGACAAACCTGACAAAGACAAGCAATGGGATAAGGATTCCCTATTTAATAAATAGTGTTGGGAAAACTGGCTAGCCATATGCAGAAAACTGAAACTGGACCCTTTCCTTAAACCTTATACAAAAATTAACTCCAGATGGATTAAAGACTTAAAGTAAGACCTAAAACCATAAAAACCCTAGAAGAAAACCTAGGCAATACCATTCAGGACATAGGCATGGGCAAAGACTTCATGACTAAAACACCAAAAGTAATGGCAACAAAAGCCAAAATTGGCAAATGGGATCTAATTAAACAAAAGAGTTTCTGCACAGCAAAATAAACTATCATCAGAGTGAACAGGCAACCTGCAGAATGGGAGAAAATTTTTGCTATCTATTCATCTGACAAAGGGCTAATATCCAAAATCTACAAAGAACTTAAACAAAGTTACAAGAAAAAAACAAACAACCTCATCAAAAAGTGGCAAAGGATATGAACAGACACTTCGCAAAAGAGGACATTTATGCGGCCAACAAACATATGAAAAAAAGCTCATCATCACTGGTCAACAGAGAAATGCAAATCAAAACAACAATGAGATACTATCTCACTCCAGGTAGAATGGTGATCATTAAAAAGTCAGGAAAGAACAGATGCTGGAGATGATGTAGAGAAATAGGAATGCTTTTACACTGTTGGTGGGAGTGTAAATTAGTTCAACATTGTGGAAGACAGTGTGGCAATTCCTCAAGGATCTAGAACTAGAAATACCATTTGACTCAGTAATCCCATTACTGGGTATATACCCAAAGGATTATAAATCATTCTACTATAAAGACACATGCACACATATGTTTACTGCGGCACTGTTCACAACAGCAAAGACTTGGAATCAACCCAAATGCCCATCAATGATAGACTGGATAAAGAAAATGTGGCACATATACACCATGGAATACTATGCAGCCATAAAAAAGGATGAGTTCATGTCCCTTGCAGGGATATGGATGAAGCTGAAAACCATCATTCTCAGCAAACTAACACAAGAACAGAAAACCAAACACTGTATGTTCTCACTAATAAGTGGGAGTTGAACAATGAGAACACATGGATACAGGGAGGGGAACATCACACACCAGGGCCTGTCAGGGGGTGGGCCGCTAGGGGAAGGATAGCATTAGGAGAAGTACCTAATGTAGATGACGGGTTGATGGGTGCAGTAAACCACCACAGCACGTGTATACCTATGTAACAAACCTGCACGTTCTGCACATGTACTCCGGAACTTAAAAGTATAATTTTAAAAAAAGCCTTAAGTTCTTTTAACGTCACATTATTAAAAGTAAATTTACTTTAAAGCATGTTTCCCATTCCACATATTTTTTTAGAACATGTATAGACTTCTCTGGCAACCTGAGGAAAGCTATGTAAGTACAAGCTTACTATAAAAGTTGGAGAAAATTTCAGAAAATTCAGGGTCTCCCTAAAGTTCCTCCATGGATTCCCAGGTAAAAAGAGAAGAGAAAAAAATCAGATAACGTACAGCCCATACTTGTCACTTACAGTTTACAGCTTTGCATGGAAGGTTGGGAAAGCTGAGTAAAAGGGAAAAGACCATTTTGCTACCTAATACCAAATCATACATGACATGCTGGGAAATATACTGTACTTATCAAGACTATAAAAGGAAAGTTAAGCAACATAGCAGGCTCAGGAGTTAGACTCCTGGATTTAGATTCCAGCTTTGCCTCTCACTAGTTCTGTGTCCTTGGGCAAGTTATTTTACCCCTCCATTACTTTCCCTTCCCTCTCTCTATATCCTCATCTGTAAAATGAGATAAACAGCACTTACCTCACAGGGATGTAAGGCTTAAATATGTTCACACTTGCATAAAGCATTTGGAACAGTAACTGGTACATGGTAACTGACTGGAAAATACTAGCTGTTATTGTTACCTTTAATGCCCTTCACTGTGTTTAGAATCTTGTAAGACATCCCACGCAGAGTATTCTGAATATAAAATTTCTTTTAATGACAGAGGATCATTGTTATGAGTATTAAATGTTATACTGGGCTACAGATACAACTGGGTATATAAGATACTACTAAACTTACAATTATAAACTGATCTCCCTGTCTCATAGTCAAACTGTAGCCATTTGTAGTATTTGGTGCAGTATTTCTTTAAATTTTGAATTATATGCCAACATTGAAAAATTAAAATATTTCATCTAAAACTTCAGATTTCTAGTTTCTCTTAAAAGCTGAAAATCCGGCAACACTGGACTTCATTCCTGCACAGAAATGATTTACCAGCGTTTATGGAATTATCTTGAGAAAGTAACTTTCAGTTTATGCTTTGCCCTCTTTTTCGTAAGAGCAGACTATAGAATATGTGAATATTTTCCTCTTTCCTTTTTCAGAAAAAAATTTAACTTTATGAAAAGTTATCCACTGAAGGCTGAAGTTTCTCTTATTCATTTTCTCCAACCTTCTGTGACTGAATCAGCAACATTCAAAATATGTATTGTTTTTTAAAACAAGTAAGATATACAACTTTCATTCATTCTCTTACTACCTACAAGCTACATTTTTAAACAAGCATGAAGGAAGAACATCTTATGTCTTTTCAATAATTTGAGAATTTAATTCAATTAATACAAATTATTTTTGTTTTTAAATTTTTTATTACAGAACTAAGCTTAAGCTTCAATAATACAAATTATTTAATTGACATTTTAAAAGAATCTACATTTGATACTGTTAACACCTGTACATCCTCAGTCTTTAGAAAGATTTCCACATCAAAACCAGAATACTAGGTCTGTCCTCTTTTGGTTTATAATTATGCTTGACTCTAGTGTGTCAAGCTGACTTGACTTTTCTTGTTACTAAATTGAATTATGAGACACAGGAATTATATGGATAAGAGAGTATGTTATATTCCTACTCCACTGTTTACAGTAATATGCCCTTTCACCATACTAAATATACAATAGTATGAATTTGAGAGATTTAATTGGTTCCTTAACATTTTAGAATATATACTGTAATTATCCATGATGCTATTTTCCAACTTACACAAAGATTTTAATCTTCCCTTTCTAATTTAGCACAAAATTTTTATATATTAACTTATAATTTTATAATGTTCACAAATTAATAACATTCATAATCTAGTTCTCACCAAGTTGCTCTGAGGATTGAATGAGATAATGCATATAAAAAATGTTTCTAATTTAATTTTGTCTTGTGAGTTTTATTACAGTATTAAATGACTTAAGAGTTAAAACAAAATTCTACTATGCCTGCATTGCAAAATACAACAGATCAAAAAAAAGTGAAAGTAATAAAAGCTGTAACACAAATTTGACTGAATTTTAAAACTATGTAACTTCCCTAACTTATCAATTGTTATCTTATTTATGTCCAGGTTGCACAATTGTGCAAATTATAGCAATGCTAAGTAGTATCTATAGTTCTACTACTTTATGCAGTATTTTTGTAATATCATTTGCTAATGAATTCAATACGTTTATCTTTAATAGAATTTATGTTTACCTTTTATAAACTATGCACAATATAAAAAGTTATTTGAAAACATTCATTTATACAGCAGAGCCTACATATTTTATTGTACTATGATTTTAAAATGTAGTATGAGCAACATGAAATCTTTTTTCTTTTTCTTTCTTTTCTTTTTTTTTTTTTTGAGATGGGGTCTCCCTTTGTTGCCAAGGCTAGAGTGCAGTGGCACAATCTCAGCTCACTGCAACCTCTGTCTCCCAGGTTCAAGCGAGTCTCATGCCTCAGCCTCTTGAGTAGCCAGGACTATAGGTGTGTGCCACCATGCCTGGCTAATTTTTGTATTTTTAGTAGAGGTGGGGTTTTACCAGTTAGCCAGGCTGGTCTCGAACTCCTGACCTTAAGTGATCTGCCTGTCTTGGCCTCCCAAAGTGCTGGGATTACAGATGGGAGCCACCATGCCCGGCCATGAAGTCTTAATATGAAATTCATTTAGGCAAAAATATTAGTTTGTTTGAGAATCAGGTATCAGCTCTCATTTTTTGGATGTATCAAACATGAAAGCATCACCTTAAAGCAGGGGTGGACAACTATGGCCTGTGGGCCAAGAATAATTTTTGGATTTTATTAAAGTGGAAGAAGAATGAAAAAGAAAAAAGGAAGAAGACAGAAGCAGCTACAGCAGTGGCAGTAGCAAAAGATACTGTATGTGGTCTGCAAAAAATTATTGATTATCTGGCCCCTTATGGAAAAAGTCTACAACCCCTTCCTTAGAGTTATCTATTCATAAAGCAGTAAATAATTAACCAGCCAGGAATCTCTCTTACCTGTCCAAGTATTTGTGAAAAGGAAGTCTTAATTGTCACCTAGTTTAAAACAATTATTGAAAAAAAGGTTATTTTCCTCTAAACTCCTTTACATTTTATTAAATTGAGTACTTCTGCATTTCTCTAAGCATAATAATTGATTTTCCATAATAGTAAGTCTTAAAGGCACTCAAGATCTTAAAGAATCTTCTGAACCACCATGTAAATTGTATTAAGTACAGTTTTACTGTTTAGCATACTTTCCCACATATCTAATTATTTGACAGTTGAGTAAATGCTATTATGCCCCTTTACTACCTAAAATATTTGATTAAGTAGAATATCTTATTACCACATCATGCCAGCTAAAGAAATTTAAGTCAAAATAATATTTTAAAAAGAATTTCATCCTTAATTATCTCTACCATAAATACAACTTTTTTTATAATTAGGAAGTCTATTTGATATTAGAAAGGAGATAAATTTTTTTTAGGGAAGTTTAAAATGATTACATTTTGTCAAAATATAGACTTCTTGAAAATATACAGTATTTGCAAAAACATGGACATTTTGAGAGCATGCAGTATTTGGAGCCAAATTTTTATCACAATTTTTTCTATTGCTTTAATATTATAAATATGAATAGGCAAGTTAAAAACTACTATGGCCCTGAAAAACCCTTAACTGTTAGAAACAGGATGCAAGATATCAAAGCAATAATAAATTCCACGAAATCTAAATTAATTCATAATATAAGTTCAACTGAAACTTGGCTGGAGGAACAGATTCTATTAATTTGACAATATCAATCCTAGTTTACCCTTGAAAAGTTAGATCTAACAAAGAATCCAAACATTTAAGCTTGGTTTAAAGTAGTTGAGCAGAAATAAAATATTTCACATAAACCAGAGGCCTATGATGTCATAACCACTGAAATGAGTACTTTAACCACTTAAATCTGGAATCTAGGGGCTCTTCATTCATGAATCCATAAGTAAATAAAATGTTACTCTCAAGTCTATTTCCCTTAACACAAAGAGATGTATTTTGATTACAAAATAAACATAATAGGTATGAAATCACACATTTTAATGACTAGCAGAGCTTAAAATAATTAGTGAAAAGGAAAGAAGATCCTTAAGCTAACAACCAGTAGAGCTATACACCAATAAGTATCATGTCAGTTACTGCAGTAAGCCCCTGTCAGCTGACCTCATGATGTTCTTCAATTTATAAAAGATTCTGGACTTGGGGCTTCCAAATTCAGAAGTTGAATCTACAGTCTCATTTTTTTGCTTTATCTTCTATTACTTATTAAGATGTATACATTTTCAAATGGTCCAGTTATGGAGATGCTAAGGTGGTGTTAATAGGAAAAATGAAGAATATTTAAAATATTTTGAATGCCTATTTTTTGTATGTATTGGCTTCCATACCACCATGTATCTAAAGCTTATATAAAAAGAATATTTCTAGCTTATTCTATAACTAAACCTTAAAAATTCATCAAACATACAACTTACCTCGTACCGACAGTCTGATGATGTGTACATTTTTAATAATGCCACATGGCTGTCATTTTCTGGTTGAGCAATATGGAGTTTCAGAGAAATTTCTGTGGAAGATGGAGCCCTGAAGAGATAACTTAAATTCAATTCTCAAATACAAAATGCTGGTAAAGAGCCACGGCTAAGTTAATCCCCAGCACAATACAATCGAATAATGTAGAGGAAGTTAGGTACCAGACACATAATTGTGGATGGGCACTTTTTCAATGATATCACAATTATTTGAATGCTTCCTCTAGGACACAGGAGTAGGGAGAGGGTGGAAGGGGGCTCAGGTTCCAAGCAAGTAAAGTTTAAGTTTTCTATCATTTAATAAGAATACTATATATTAAATTATAGGAACAATGCTATATAAAGGATACATACACTTTACTGAGGCATTTTAATAATTCATGATTTAAATAAATAAACTAAGCAGAATATCTATTATTCAAAAACACCAAAGTTTAAAGTAAATTCTTTCGAATACTTACTGTGCAATGGTTAGTGAATCTTCATAAGACCAAGGAATATGAAGTTTATAGATACTGGTTATTTCTTCTGTTAAAACATTAAAAAAATGTATTATTAACAATATGTTACTGTAAACATTAAACGACTATAACACCTAACTAATTATACAATTGTCCATTTCATTTAAAAAATCAGTACAGGTTATATTACATGATAAAAAATTATGGAGAATTCCTAAATAATAATGCTTTAATTCGATTTATAATAGATATTACAGCAGATAGGCAGTACTAAGAAAGTGGAAAAATATTACATAACTAAATCTGAATTACTACTATAAGACATAAAGATATATGGTATTTTAAAAATGTGGATATTTAAAGTGAAACAGATAAAAATGCTTTACTGTTAAGAAAGGGTCTATGTTAAATCCCCTGGAAATATAAACAACTTTTCTATTATATATTTAATTTTACTTCACATAAAGATATATGGAAGTATTATAGAAAATTCAAGTTAACACCTACTGACTCTTCAAACGACAATATTATTTTCTACACATTTTTTAGAAAACATATTTACCTTTCACTGCTGAGCACTTGCTTACCACGTTGATTTTAAAAGCTTGGTATATCTAACAGAGTTTGACCACAAAAAGAAAATAAAAAGGTTACTTGTATGTTAAAGTAAACATTAAAGTAAAATCAAATTCTTCTTGTTGTAGTCAGGATTAATTACCTGTCCAAAGTTCAGAAGCTCTATATTGTAGTATAGGCCGTTTGTATTTAACACCACTTTCCTTGAAGACAATCCTGTTGAATTGAAAGTACTGTATTACTTAGAATATCAAGGAAGTTTTTAAATACGTACTGATTATTTAATTAGCATTAAAACAATGCCAATAATTAAAAGTTTGTTTACAGGTTTTCACTTCTGCATGGAGTTAACTCCTAAAAATCTAATCCCCCAGCAATAAACTCTAGACAAAACAACTTTTATGACTTCCAATCACATCTATCTGCTTTTAAATAGTCAGGTATATAATTCCAATTTCAGAAAGGTATATACTTTCTTGGTAGATCTTTTATTTTAGAAGCTTCTTATCTTCTAATGATAAGGGTGATTCAGAATTGTCATTTCTGTATTGTTCTGGGTATTTTTATACCAAAACAAAGGGTAAGGGGAAAAATAAAAATCTTCGAGTTTTCCCAAGTAACACAGATTCTTTTCATAAATGGGATGTAAAAAAATATTTAAAGGATGGGCATACCAAAATGGCACAGGAGTTAACGTAAAAAAGTTCCCAATATTCAAAGCTAGAACAACTTAAGCAAAAATATATATAATGATAGAATTTTTTTATAGCCCAATGAATAAAATAGATATCCCTGAGTCCATAGTGACATAAATAAAAATTGAATAAATAAATAAATGGGGGAGAAGGGTCTACTTTATCTCAGGAAGAATTCCACTAAATGTAGAATACCAGAGTAATATTTGCAAAGTACTAGATGAACCAATGGATGCTAAAAATAGTAGGTTATTCTAAAGAAAAACAGGACATTCATATATTCTCTCTTTTTTTTTTTTTTTTTAAATTTATTTATTACTATTAAACTTCAAGTTGTAGGGTACATGTGCACAACGTGCAGGTTTGCTACATATGTATACTTGTGCCATGTTGGTGTGCTGCACCCATCAACTCGTCATTTACATCAGGTATAACTCCCAATGCAATCCCTCCCCCCTCCCCATGATAGGCCCCGGTGTGTGATGTTCCCCTTCCCGAGTCATATATTCTCAAAGTATGTTACCCCAGATATTTATTAATTACAAAAGGAAAAAGCAATAACGTTATAATGGAGAAACCTAGCAGGCACCACCTTAACCAAGAAAGGAAAATTAACATAACTAGTAATTAGAGATATGAGTATCATGTATACTCAATATGATATAGTAGGTAATCCTCATTGCCTCTGTGGTATTGGCAAAAATATATAACCTCAATATCATCATAAGAAAGTATTAGACTGGGCGCCTTGGCTCATTCCTGTAATCCCAGCATTTTGGGAGGCCAAGGCAGACAGATTTCTGGAGTCCAGGAGTCTGAGACCAGCCTGGGCAACATGGTGAATCTCTGTCTCTACAGAAAATACAAAAAAGTTAGCTGAACATGGTGTCACATGCCTGTAGTCCTAGCTACTCAGGAGGCTGAGGTGGAAGGATTGCTTGAGCCCAGAGGCAGAGGTTGCAGTGAGCTGAGATCATGCCATTGTACTCCAGCCTGGGTGACAGAGTGAGACCTTATTCCCTACTCCCCCCACAAAAATGAAAGTATCAGACAACTCCAAATAAGGAACATTGTACAAAATAATTGAACAGTATTCTTCAAAGGTTTCAAAGTTGTGAAAGGCAAGGAAAGATTGAGGAACTGTCACAGATTACAGGAGACTTAGGAGTCATGACAACTAAACACAATGTGGAAACCTGCAGAAGCAGGACATCTGTGGAAAAACTGGTGAAAAACCAATAAAGCCTGTAGTTTAATTAATAGTATTGCACTAATTTCTTGGTTTAAAAGGTTGTATTGTGTTTATGTAGAAGGTCAACCTTAGGGAAATGTGGGTGAAGGATATACAGAAACTCTTTTGTAACTTTTCTGTAAATCTAAAATTATTTCAAAATAAAGTTTAAAAGAGTATTTAGAGAAATCTTGAAACCTTCTTATACAAATAACAATTTATAATTCTATATTAAAATTGTATTAAAAGGGCCAATAGGATAAATTTCACATAAGAACAGACACACAGACACATATATACACACACTCAATTACCTGCAAATGTATGTGATTATGGAAGCTCACTTTTCAGAATATGACTGCTAGCCCAATGAGAAGAAAATCACTGAACCACATTATACAGTTATTCTAAGAACTATACTTGAAATAGTCAACAACATTCGATATTACAAGCTCTGCTTTACTGCAACTCTGTTAAAAATAAAAGCAATTCTTATGCTTTCCAAAAACAAAGTACTTACCAAAAGAGAAAAGATGAGTTACAGGAAGCTGTATGGATCTTGTCTCTTTTTTAAAGAATTCACAATCTACCACAAACTGAAATACAAAACACTGATTTATTTTTAAAAAGTAAAGTTAAATTTATAATAAAACATCTTTACTTGATGTTTGAGTGGAAAATAAAAGTCTATAAATCTCAGCTTTGGAGAAAGTATCATCTATTACACTATAATTCTGCCTATACTTAGGTGACAAGAATTTCTCAAGGAGAGATACTACGCTGAGAAAACTTGATACACAAGCTTAACTTAAAAGATTATTAGAGGACCATTTCTAGAACAACAGATCCATAGCAGTTTTTTTTTTAATAGTTAGCTTTAGGTGTTTGCAGAAGAAGGACAGTAAAGGATGGATCAAAGTATTAAGAGCCTAGGCTAATTCAAGATTAATTAAGGATTTAAATACTATGTCTCTTAATACTTTCATAGTCAACAGGAAAATGTGATTTTGTTATATATCTTTTTGAAAAATCCTGTATTTATTAAAGATAGTCTAATTCAACTACAAAAGGCTTTTGGAGAAATACTGCCATTGATTGACATATGGCTAATGTTATTTGTGGAACAATATTTCAGGTTAAACAGTTATTACAGTAAGTGTAAAAAAGGTTTGCTATGTATGAAGCCAGAAAAAGAAATGCTTTTCAAAAAAGTAGAACTAAAATGTGATACCCGCATCATTATAACTTTTTGTAGTGACATTTCTTTTTAAATAACATTTCTATTAGCTGCATGAGAAACTCTGCTCTACTTATTTCTGGTAAAGGAAAAGTTTCATTAAAATAATCTCTACAATGCAATATTATTTTGATCTATAGAAGCTAAAGAAAAATTAATCTGATGCGTAACTGTAGCTGGCAAGTAGTTTGCTGTCTACAAAAGCGGAAAGCTAGTGGGGTCTATCCTAGGCTTTTCTAATAACTATACTTTGGATTTGTCTGAAGCAGTATTACTTTGTTTGCCTCTTGGGTAGACTTTTTATTGTTTTCAAAAGTGAAAAACAGACAGGGAAATTGCTACTAGATTATACCATACACTTGGGGGAATAAAAGAAAAAACTTTTAAGGAGTTTTACTTTTATTTCTCCCTCCTTACTTATAAGGCAAAGAACACAGTCAGATATTTTCATTATAGAAAACAGCTGCTGAAAGATTATAGAAATCATTTATTGAACAGGATTATTCATTATATTTTTTACAAAGTACTTTTGGATAAGTCTATATCAGACAGGGAAGCAGTTTTTAAAAGCAATTTAATCACTTTGAACAAGTTTAAAATAATAGAATTTTTATTATTGCTTTAAAAATTTGGCTGTGCCTTTAGTTTTGCATAATGACAAAAACCCTACCCAAGAAAGAGAAAATTCAAAGGCCTGTCTCTCAAACACCCAAGGTAAGTAAATTTCTAACGGGTTTAATCATTTTGTTTTCTGTTACAAAAAAAAAAAAAATGCAGATAATTCCATATTTGCATTTCTAAAAATATATTGATACAAGTTGACTAAAAAATGTTTTACACTATTTGAATATATGTCACGTTCTGATGATGAGCTATATACATAGACATGCAAAAATTATGAAAGACTTAAGTTATAATTCTAGTGAGACAGGGTTGTATAACAGTAGAGTCTGCAGTGTTACTTTCCAAAGAGCATTAAGATGCATTACATATTTATTAGGCTGCTAAGACTGTCTATTTGCAGAAAGGCTCATTAATTTCTTGGAATAACCAGAGAGGGCCTTTTCAAGTTTGAGAAAAATATTAGATTCATTCAAAACCATCTTACCTGACAGAAAAACCCTTAAAGAGAGCTTTTAGTATTGAAGATGCTGAATTACCTCTCACTTGAGCTAAGCAAAACAGAACAATGAATCCATTATAAGGGACTTGCGAGATTTAGTCATTGAGATGACTCCCAACTACATCCCCCTTTTCCTTTCTTTATTTCTCCTAAATTTTTCTGATTATTTTGGCTACAAATCTTACCACCTTCTCATTCAATAAACATTTTCTTGAGCATTTATGCAGTAGTCACTGAAGGTTGAGGATGCAAAGTGGAATAAAACCTATCTGTTCATTACTGTTAAAGAGTTCACAATGTGGTCATGGCAACTGAGACATAAATAAATTATAATTCAATATAATAAAATTTTTGAAGAAGTTATAAACAAAGTATCAGAATAAGTAAAAGATTACTGGGGGACTCTGGAAAAGGGAAAAAGGGACACAGGTTGGATCCTGAAGAGTAAGTCTGCTGGGTGAAATAGGAAAAGGGGAGTCCAAAGTACCCTCTACCTCCATTTTCTTTCTTACCCACTAATTCTATCAAAATGACCATTCTTTTCTTTCTATTCCCACTTCCCCAGTACAGGCCGAGGATCCCTTATCCAAAATGCGTGGAACTAGAAGTGTTTGATTTTTTCAGATTTTGGAATATTTGCCTATATATAATGAGATATCTTGGGGATGGAACCCAAGTCTGAACGTGAAATTCATTTATATTTCATATATATCTTATACACATAGTCTCAAGGTAATTTTTATATTTTTAATAACTTTGTGCATGAAACAAAATTTTGACTGTTTTGACTATATCTCACCACATGAGGTCAGGGGTAGAATTTTGCAATTGTGTTGTCAGATTGGCACTCAAAATGCTTTAGATGGCGTGCCCTCGTTATTATAGCAGTGAGTATCCCCACCTGTCAAAAAGTTTTAGAGTTTGGATTTTTGGATTAAGGGTGCTCGGTCTGTACAAGCCCCTTAGGAGTTGTGTAGTCTGTTTCTGATCTATTCTACAGCATAAGGAGATTAATCTCCCCAAATAAATGATTTCTGATACCATTACTACTATAGTGAAAAATCTTATGGCTTCCTACTGACTTTTGAATTCTGTTAAGTCCTGAATCCTCCAATCAAGACTTTCACAATATGGCCATGAACTAATTTTCCAGACTTTTCCTCCACTACTATTCAAACCTATCGTGGCCATCCTTTCAAAATTATTATTTACTCATTCACTGGTTTTCAAATATACTTCATGCTTTGCTCTGTTGCTTTGTCTGAACAGTGCTGTCCCTTATAACTCCTGGCAATGATGTTACTATTGAGCATCTGGAATGTGACTAGGACAACTAGGGAACAGAATTTTTTATTTTATATTAACTTAAATTGAAATAACCACATGTGCTAGTGATTCCTGCATTGACAGCATGGCTCTACAATGTTCATTCTTCCTATAAAAATTCTAGCTATCCGTTAAGGCCATTTTGTTTTATTTCATTTCATTTAAAAGGTGGGGTCTCATTATGTTGACTAGGCTGCAGTACAGTGGCTTTTCATAGGCATAATCATAGCATACTACAGCCTCCACCTCCTGGGTTCAAACGATTCTCCTACTTCAACTTCCCAAGTAGCTAGGACTACAGGTACTTGCCACCATGTCCACTTGAAAGCCATTTTAAATATCATCTTATTATAATGCCATTCTTTTTATGTACTTGCTATATTCTGATTTGTGTTATGTGTATTTGGGTAGTTCTTTTTCCACTCTTCCGTCTGCTCCAGTTACATTTCTCTCCCCCTTCCCAATAGCATGTAGCTTTTTCACAGTGGCTCATACCTGTAATCCCAGAACTTTGGGAGGCCAAGGTGGGCAGATCACCTGAGGTCAAAAGTTCAAGACTATCCTGGCCAGCATAGCAAAACCCCATCTCTACTAAAAATACAAAAATTAGCTGGGCGTGGTAGCACGCACGTGTAGTCCCAGCTACTTGAGAGGCTGAGACAGGAGAGTCGCTTGAACCCAGGAGGTAAAGGTTGTAGTGAGCCAAGATTGAGCCACTGCACTCCAGCCTGGGTGACAGAGCAAGACTCTGTCTCAAAAAAACAAAAAAAACCAGGGTCATGTCTTCATTTGTGTGCCTCCTATAATTCCTTGTACATAGCATTGTACTTAAAGGGTACCTAATAATTCATAGGTTTTACACCTATGAATTACTATTATGTGTCTAATAATTCACAGGTTTTGAAAGACTGATTGATAAACTGGAACCATTTCTCACTTGGAACAAAGAAACTTGGGTTTATTCTGCTTAGTTCAAGTTAGAGTAGATGATCTTAATAATTTAACAGTCTTAGGTGGATCATCAAACTGGCTACGGTTTTAGATAAACTCTGTGCAGAAAAACTCATTGAAAAAGAACTGTAAAATTTAGCATGTATCCCCAAAACATTCTGATAACAATCTTAACCCACTTGTTACCTTACTTCCATGAACAGATGGTACATAAACAACAAGATGAGACAAAGATGGATAGTCTTGAAGTCTTAATGTCAGAAACTAAAATAAAAAAAAAAAACAAACTACTTTTATTTCTTAGAGATTAACGCATGGTTAAAGAAAAATAAATTACACTTATTTCTTACTCAATTAGTTATCTTAAAAAGCAGGCTTCCAATTTATGTTCAGTACTTCACAAAATGCCCATGTTTACATTTCCAGGTCAATAATCCTGTTGAAAATCAAGTTCCTAATAATTATTATGTTAAATAGGGACTGCCAAAAATATTCCTTGGATCCCTTCACATAAAACAAATGACATTTAACATTAAATTTAATTATTATCTATTATTATTTCCAAATTTGATGTCTTTATTTTTATAATTTGGTTGTTACATATAGTATCACAGCATCGTTTCTACATTTATTTTGGTAGTATATAACAAAAAACATTCAATAGCTAATGAATGAATGAATGCTAAATATAATGAAAGAGTTACAATTTAATCCCAAATGATTTTGATCTAGCCCAAGTAGTAAAGAGTTACTGGCTAATGGCATATCTGCACATCATCCCCTGGAATTTATTTAGCAAATGACAAAGACAAGTATGTCTAAATAATGCACCTCACCGAATGAGTAACAATTTAATTCTCAAAATTAAGACCAGTCCTATAGTCCACATTTTGAGGAATGGATTGGTAGAAGACTGCTCCATTTAATGAAAAGCCAAGGCACCAAATACAGGTTTTTTTGTTTTCTTTTTTGTTTTAATTTAACTTTTATTTTAAGTTCAGGGGTAGATGTGCAAGTTAGTTACATAGGTAAACTTGTGTCATGGGGGTTTGTTGTACAGATTATTTCATCACCCAGGTACTAAGACTAGTTACCCACTAGTTAGTTTTCCTGATCCTCTTCCTCCTACTACTCTCCACCTTCCAATAGGCCCCAGTGTGTGCTGTTCCCCCTACATGTCCACGTGTTCTAATCATTCAGCTCCCACTTATAAGTGAGAAGATGTAGTATTTGGTTTTCTCTTCCTGCATTCATTTGCTAAGGATAATGGCCTCCAGCTTCATCCATGTTCCTGCAAAGAACATAATCTTGTTCTTTTTTATGGCTGCATAGTATTCCATAGTGTATATGTAATACATTTTCTTTATCCAGTCTACTATTGATGGAAATTTAGGTTGATTCCATGTCTTTGCTATTGTGAATAGCGCAGCAATGAACACACGCATACATGTGTCTTTATAATAGAATGCTTTATACTCCTTTGGGTATACACCCAGTAATGGGACTATTTCTATTTTTAGGTCTTCAAGGAATCTCCACACTGTCTTTCACAATGGTTGAACTAATTTACACTCCCACTAACAGCGTGTAAGTGTTCCTTTTTCTCTGCAACCTCGCCAGCATCAGTTATTTTTCGACTTTTTAATAATAGCCATTCTGATTGGTGTGAGATGGTATCTCACTGTGGTTTTGATTTGCATTTCCAATAGTCAGGGATGTTGAGCTTTTCTTCCATATAATTGTTGGCTGCATGTATGCCTTCTTTTAAAAAGTGTTGGTTCATGTCCTTTGGCCACTTTTTAATGAATTGTTTTTATCTTGTAAATTTGTTTAAGTTCCTTATAGATGCTGGATATTAGATCTTTGTCGGATGCAGAGTTTGCAAAATTTTTCTCCCATTCTGTAGGTTGCCTGTTCACTCTGTTGATAGTTTCCTTTGCTGTGAAGTAACTTTTTAGTTTAATTAGATCCCATTTGTCAATTTTTGCTTTTGTTGCAATTGCTTTTGGTATCATCATCATGAAATCTTTGCCCATTCCTATGTCCAGAATGGTATTGCCTAGGTTGTATTCCAGGTTTTTTATATTTTTGGGTTTTACATTTAAGTTTTAATCCATTCTGAGCTAATTTTTGTACGTGGTGTAAAGAAGAGGTCCAGTTTCAACCTTCTGCATAAGGCTAGGCAGTTATCCCAGCACCATTTATTGAATAGGGAAACCTTTCCCCATTGCTTGTTTTCGTCAGGTTTGTCAAAGGTCAGATAGTTATAGGTGTGTGACCTTATTTCTAGGTTATCTATCCTGTCCCATTGGTCTATGTGTCTGTTTTTGTACCAGTACCATGCTGTTTTGGTTACTGTAGCCCTGTAGTATAATTTGAAGTCAAGTAGTGTGATACCTCCAGGTTTGTTCTTTTTGCTTAGGATTGGCTTGGCTATACTGGGCTGTTTTTGGGTTCCATATGAATTTTAAAATGGTTTTTTCTAGTTCTGTGAAGAATGTCAATGGTAGTTTAATAGGAACAGCACTGAATCTATAAACTACTTTGGACAGTATGGCCATTTTAATGGTATTGATTCTTCCTATCCATGGGCATGGAATGTTATCCATTTGTTGATGTCATCTCTGATTTATTTTAGCAGTGTTTTGTAATTCTCCTTGTAGAGATCTTTCATCTCTCTGATTAGTTGTATTCCTAGGTCTTTTATTCTTTTTTTTGGCAATTGTGGATGGGACTGCATTCCTGATTTGGCTCTTGGCTTGACTGTTGCTGGTGTTAATAGGAATGTTAGTGATTTTTGCACATTGATTTTGTATCCTGATACTTTGCTGAAGTTGCTTATCAGCTTAAGGAGCTTTTGGGCTGCGATGATGGAGTTTTCTAGATATAGGATCATGTCATTTGCAAACAAAGAAAATTTGACTTCCTCTCTTCCTATTTGGATGCCCTTTCTTTCTTTCTCTTGCCTGATTGCCCTGGCCAGGTCTTCCAGTGCTATGCTGAATAGGAGTGCTGAGAGAGGGCATCCTTGTCTTGTGCTGGTTTTCAAGGGGAATGCTTCCAGCTTTTGCCCATTCAGTATGATGTTGGCTGTGGGTTTGTCATTAGATGGTCCTTAGTACTCTGAGGTATGTTCCTTCAATACCTAGTCTATTGGGAGTTTTTAACATGAATGGGTGTTGAATTTTATCAAAAGCCTTTTCTGCATCTATTGAGATAATTATGTGGCTTTTGTCTTTAGTTCTGTTTATGTGATGAATCACCCAAATACAGTTTTTAATCGAGTTTTGTCCTGGAAGTATATGTGGGGTGGTAGTAGTTATATGTTCTAACAATATGTTTGCATTAAAACATTTCTGAAGACACTTAGCTTTCCTCAATCTTCTTCAGAAGCACCAATGTGGGCAAGGAGGACAGAGATGCTCAAGCTAAAGAACCATTAATGAGTAGCTGACTAGATTCATGTGGGATGTTTACCAAACATAAACTCCTGGGCTTCACCCCAACTTAGCAAAGTCCCTCTGACAGGCTCATATGTTCTAATGTAAATTAAAGACCTTAAAAGGGCCACATAAGCCACAGCTACAGGCAGCTAAGACCCACCAGACAAACGGTAGCTAATATGAAACATAAATTAATTACGAAGAACTTGGATAATCTGTGCAGCTATCCACTCTAATGGCTTTTAAGTATTTATTCTCAAGAATGGCCAAGTGTTGAATTTGTATGTGCTTTGATGGAGGGCTCCATCTATTTCTTAAAAGTTCAGTACACAGAAATGCCTAACAGTGATATAATTCTCATCTGACATTACTTTTATTGAGATAGAAATATGAATAAAATTTACAAAATTTCTTTGCTTTCGTCATCCCTTCGATTTCAAAGCAAAATAATTTTGTGTGCTGTTTATAAATGGCTAATACATATTACATACAATTTTTATTTTCATTAAAATAAAAGATCTGTCCTCTTAAGCTGAGAACACGTAAGACTGCAGAATGCTATAATACTTGTTTTCTAACTTCTCTCTTTCAGCATTTGCCATAAAAAGTAGGCAGCTGAAACAGCTTGTTCTCCTGCTATTCAGCCAGCTGTTTCTTACACTCAGAACAAACAACATAGGGACCTAGTGTTTGATACAGAGACTGATTAATCTTTGGATATTTAAAATAATAATATAAAAATTTTATGATTTAAGAAATACCTTTTAAAACACAGGAGCAAAGTACATTTTATTGGGTTTTTAATAATTTATTTCTTCTTAATCTTTACATTATAGGCTGGATAGAACATCCAAATTAATCTATACAATTCATCCATGTAATAAAAAATCACCTATACCCCTCAAGCTATTGAATAAAAAAATAAGTTGAGGAAATATTTAATAACACCTTATAAATGATTGTTCAGTAAGTATATCCTAACACTTTTGTTTGTTTTGATCCTGCTTAGGACAGTATCAGTGAGAGACCTTAAAAATGTTCGAGTCAATTTACTCTCCTACCATATTTGTTTGATAAACACAAGGTCACATGAATGAATATGTACAAATAAGACTGACCAAGGTGACAAAAAAATTTGCAACCATTCCAAAGTGAAGTGTGACTTGCAATTATTTCTTCTGTCACCACTTCTCTCTGTTAGCATAAGTTTCTCATTCTCTGTATAGTGTAGAGTTGACTATACATACAAATAATTATAAACATTCAGGAGCAAAAATAACTAACTTAATTGGAGCTAATTGTGAAATAACTGGAAACCACCAGATGATTTCACTTACAAGTCAATGAATGAGTCTAGGATTCATTATGAAACTATATTTTTAAAGCACAGATTTACTTGAAGACTGAAAACTATCAATCCTGATAAAACATTATCAGTTACAATAAACACAATTTGGAAATCAGAACAGACATTTTCATCACATTTTAGAATTATTTTGCTTTTCAACAACAGATTTTGAGACGATGCAAATAAGCCCTTTATAAAAGCACTTGCTGACCTACCAAAGTTGCTTAATCAAATCACAAACAACTATGAAATAAATCCCTGCTGTGACTTATCACCTTGGAGAGCACTAGATAAACTAGTTATTTGAGTGCTTGACCATGTATCATATCTCTTTGAGATGTCCATTTCCCAACTGCAGGCCCTTCCTCCCAAAATGAATTCTAAGTATACTAACTCAGTTCATATTTTAAGGCAGGCCATTAAACATATCCTCAAATTGAATGTTAGAAATCCCTCCAGTTCTTTTGGTCTGAAGCTATAACATATAGAGATTCAGAGGACTATTAACTTAAGTTTTTATCTCTGAAATTAAAAAAATATATAAATGACACTAATGGTATGTTATTTCCTATCAAATGTATTTCTAGAGAAAATATTTTTTAAATGTAGGTTAGCAAATCTCAAGTTTATTTAATACCACGATAAGCTAATGAAAGAGAATATTCTAAAATGTATATAGACTCAAGTATTTTTTTCAACTGAATATTAAAATTCGGAAGCCATAATTTACCTTAATTGTTGGCAGCAGTTCAGCTTTCCATGATAAATCAACCCCTTGCTGGCTTTGAAATAAATATGAAAATATAATTAAAGGACAAATATATGGAAATATTATAAATTATAAATAAGATTCAGAGGAAAAAGAAACCATCTCTACACCTAGTAGAGATGTCTAGTGAGTCTAATCCAATATACTCTGTCCGCATAGTTCCCTTAGCAACAAAAATGTTTTTCCCAGCTAATTTCAATGTTTGCAAAAATTACTAGTATATTCATTTCCTTTACTTTTCATTTTAAAAACAATACCATAATTTCATATAGCATCAAAATTAAAATAACAATGTATGAAACTATTCTAAAAGTGTGATTTACAAGTATTGTTTACGTTGAGATAAATGAACAGTGGGAGGGCCACGCATTCAAAATACTTACCACATAGAAGTGCTGTTTATGCAAGCAAAAATCCAACTATTCGTATCCTGTTGGTTAACAGCACAAAACAAAACACACTAAGTATTGTAGAAAATAATTGTACAAAACAAGCATTCATTTTCAACACTTTATTGTTATATGATAGGGTGACTAGGAGCAAATGAAATATAAATGACAGTTTATTGTTCAGAAACATATCCAAGATGTTCTCAAAGTCAAATAAATCAAGGATAGGTAAAGAAAAAAAGTCTAATGTCAACATTGATAGGTAAGCAGTTATCCTGGAGCCAAGAGTATGAGAAAGACTGCACTGACAGGTGTCCCTCTCTCTCTCTTTTTTTTTTTTTTTTTTTTTGAGATGGAGTCTTGCTCTGTCGCCCAGGCTGGAGTACAGTGGCGCGACCTTGGCTCACTGCAACCTCCTCCTCCTGGGTTCAAGCAATCTTCCTTCCTCAGCCCCTCAAGTAGCAGAAACTACAGGTGTGTGCCACCACACCCAGCTAAGTTTTTTGTATTTTTTGCAGAGATGGGGTCTGACCATGTTGCCCAGGCTGGTCTCAAACTCCTGAGCTCAAATGATTCACCCACCTCAGCCTCCCAAAGTGCCAGGATTGCAGGCGTGAGCCACCACACCTGGCTTCCATTCCTAGTATCATAATAAATGCACGCTACAGCATTTTTAAACAATACCACATTTTTAAATAGTGCCTAACATAGGAGGTACTCATTAAAAAGAAACAAAAAAATCAAAATCATTATTCTGATACAGTAAATCTAGATAACATTGTAAGTTACTCTATTATCTTAGAGAATATTTGCTATAAAAAGTACCTCAAATTTTAGTATGGAAGCCAATGGAAAACAGAATTCACTTTATAAAGTTTCTATAGAATAGCTTTGCTTAATTATATCTATTCTTTAAAGTACTAATAGAAACTTATAATTAAAGGGGTTTTGAATTCCATTCCTTCATCATGAACAGAGTAAAATGAAGGCAGAAAGACAGGGTGGGAGACCTAAACTAGAACCAAAATCACAATTTAATAGCATAGTATCTGTGATTTAAAAAATTTGATTAATACTTTTCAATCAAAACACTGTTCCAGAGAAATTATTTTTCAACTACTTAGATTTAATAATATTTCATAGCTAGGTCTACCAGTAGAATTTGAAAAATGAACAACAGTTAGCCTCTTAAATTTACATAAAATGTCCCAATTATCTTACCAGCATAGTGCTCTGACAATAGACGTGAGTGTAGATTTTTCTATGATTTTCAAGAGGAAATGTAAAATATATCTTCTCAGATTCCTACAAAAAAAAAAGGAAAACAATATAGCTATAATGAGCAAATTAATTTCATCATTCAAAAATCCAGATATAGCAAATGAGTTAATTATTCTAATTTTATCATTCTTGGTGTTGAGAACCAATTCTCTAGGAGTAGGAGGAGGAAGATATGGAAGGGCAAGAGAAAGATTAGATATAAACTCTGTAGTCCTCAGTTTGTCCTGGAAGTATCAGTGTGAATGTAATTTTTTTGGTTGTTTTATTGGGTTTTTCTTTTGGTCTTTTAGTTAAGATTTTATGCAGTTCTTAACTCTGGCCACTGAAAAGGCATAGAAATGCCAACCCAATAGCCACAAGCATTTCTAGTACCAGATTATGGTTTTGAGATACCACTTCCCAAAGAAAAGGAATAATTCCTTAAAGAAATAGCTGATTCAAGGTTTGGAGCAGGAAATGTACAAAATAAGCTAAAATATCTTGTCATACTCAACAGTGAGGAAACTATTAAAGACAACTAAAGAGTATATCAAAAAGACTCAGAAACTAAACTTGAAATCGTTTCCACTGGTCAAATACGGAATGATTTTCGTATCAACAGATTGAAAGACAACTATATTTAAATGCATCAGTACATAATAATACTGGAGAAAAAAACCCTCTAATGGTCACTAATAAGAGGAAGTTTGTGAGCCAACTCACCATTCTGATAATGAGTAAATATAAAGTAAGATCCAAAGATCCACACAATTATCACTCTTTTCCCATATGATTTATTCTACTTTTGATAAATTTAGTAGATGAGCAGAAGTTTTTCTCTAAGAATACAGAATTAACTAGAATACTATTCTAGTTAATAAATAATAAAATTAAACTTATTACAATTTTTGCATCCTCCTAAATCAATTAATAACTCCAGGCATTCCTCATCAACAGTGGCTAACATCACAAAGAGAGAGAGAGTCTAGCAAAAACAAAAACAAAACAAAAATCTGAATATGAACAAGCAGCTAGATCCAACTACTAAATCACAGGACTACAACAGGCAAAGGAACATGCTGAATGACTACAGGAATGCAATCAGTAAAATCAAGACTGTGAAACTCCAGAGGACAAATGACTTGGTGTTTTTTTCAACAAATAAGTTTCAAGAAAAAAAAGGGAGGGTGGTGGTAAGAGAAAGTCTTCCAGATTAAAAAGGAATAAGACATTAATCAATAACAATGTATAGGCCTTGTTTGGATCCTGATGAAAACAAACTGAACATCAAAGAAAACAGCAAAAAAGATAAATTTATACAACTGATTACTGACTAGATAATCATTTAGGAATTATTATTAAATTGTGGGAAAATGGCATGCAGTTATCTTTTTTAAAGAGTTTTTAACTTTTAAAGATAAATACTAAATTATTTCTGGAAAAACATGAAAAAAAATTAATTGGTGGAATACTTACATTGTAAGCTACATAGGTCCATTTGGACACTTTTACTGGAACCCACATAGATGTCCCTTAAGGTAAAGGAAATTAATTTATTTGCCTTGTTTTGTTTTTATACTACATAGTTTCTTTCTTCTTTGAATCCTGGTGAAATACTTCTCAATCACAATAAAGAAGTGGTTTTCTGAACACTGGCTATATTAAAACAGAAAATCTAGTAGTATATTTTCTATATGCTCATCACCAACTAGCATTCACATCAAGTAAAGTAAAAATCTGCTTGGTGTCCTTTAACTCTAAGGCATTATCAACATAAGGAAATAAATATTTCATTTCCCAAACAAGACATATAATTAAACAGGTATAATTTGCTTTATATTTAAATAGACAAAGCAAGTTATTTTGCTTTATATTTAAAAGCAAAATTTATCAGCAAAAGATATGTTGGTAATCCAAAAGAAGAATGAAGAATAACTGATAATTGAGGAACTGAAAGGAGTCAAGAATAATATGGCACTTAGTTTATGTAACTGTTAGAAGAACAGTCATTTAACTGAAATTTTTCTATTTGTCATGTTATTTTCAAGACAAAATTTTTATCAGCAACCTCTTACATATTCCTTCTTTTTCCCTTCCTAACCAAGAACTGCACCAGCATCATTATAGGGAAATTAATAATATATGTGTATATATATAATAGGATCCTAAAACTTGAAGTATCACAGTTTCAAAGATTTTGTCGGCTATAAACAAATTTACCTAAAATTAATAATGAAATACTTTATTTAAAATTAAAATATGTTATTGTCACCAACCTGTTAAGTCAGAAATTATAGCTGGATTTTCCTCAAAATGTTTTGATGGGTGTCTTATAAAGTGGTGACTCAAAACTGACAGTTTCTTCTTGGAATTTTGAGTTATCTAGAAAGAACATTGATATATTCTGTATTACTTTGTATCTATCGTAATAGCTCGATGAAACATTGCTTCAGTAATAATGACAACAGCCAACACTTACTACTCTGAGGCACTGTTCTGAGCACGGTACATGAACTCACTCAATTATCACAAAAACTCTAAGAGATGATGATTTTATCTGCATTTTCAATGTGAAGAAACTAAAGCACAGAGAAATTAAGAAACTTGCCCAAGTTCACACAGCTATTAAGTCTGGGCTGGGATTCACACCCAGGCATTCTGGCTCTAGAGTCCATGCTTTCATTATTACGCAACAGTGCCTCTCAAGTAACATTTAAGAATAGAACATTATAAAAATGTATAGAACCAGAAGAGAATTTTAGAGATTCTCTGGTTTGTGATTCCAACATACCAGTTTCCAAATTCAGACTACTGCCAATACTGTAACAAAGAATCCACTGGTCACTAGAGAGAATAAATATTGTCAACTTTCTTACCATAGAAATTACTCTTTTATTCTATCCTTCTACTTGTTTTTTAAATATCCTGGCACAATAAAAAGTTGGCAACTTTAAAAAAGTTGTCATCCCTTTAAAAAAAGTGTACTGGGGTATAAAATCTATTTGGTATTGACCATTATTCAACTCTCTAGTTTAATAATTGAGGCCCTGACAGGTAAGTGACTTTCTCAACAACAGAGTGAGAATGACAAAGAAGTAACAGTGAGGATCCAGGTCTACTAAACCTTTCCAGTCCCTTTGGAAGTCACCCAGGATTTGCTTGAACATTTTAATTCGCTACTTTGTAAGACCGTGCATTCCAATTTTAACAACTCTTACCAGGAGAATGCTTTATTTACAGCAAATATCTGATTCCTTATTACACTGCTATCTTAGATTGGGAGACAGTCCCTCAAAACTTAAAAGCTTGCTATGTTCTCCATTCAAATAAAACATTTCTTCTGCAGATAAAACAACTTCAAACATATCAACCGTTTTTCACAGAACTCTTTTAGTCCCTTCACCATCCTGATTGCCTCCCCTGGATAAACTCAAGTTTGTTGATGTCCACCTCAAAATATGATGCATGAAATAGAATACAGTTCTCTAGATATGGTATAAGCAGAGTGGAGGACAGTGGAGAACTTTTATATTAATTGATACAAACTCTCTACCTCAAATAACTCAGTCTTATACTAAACTTGTTTGATGTTCTTAAGTGGCCACATCTGTTTGTAATCAATTAAACGTTACAGCCTGTCTATCAAAACTTCAGGCTGGGCACAATGGCTCAGGTCTGTAATTCCTTTTGGGAGGCCAAGGCAGGTGGATCACAAGGTCAGGAGATAAGACCATCCTGGCTAACATGTAGAAACCTCATCTCTACTAAAAGTACAAAAAATTAGCCAGGCGTGGTGGTAGGTACCTGTAGTCTCAGCTATCAGGAGGCTGAGGCAGGAGAATGGCATGAACCCAGGAGGCGGAGCTTGCAGTGAGCCAAGATTGCGCCACTGCACTCCAGCCCGGGCGACATAGCAAGACTCCGTCTCAAAAAACAAAAACAAAAACAAAAAAACTTTGATTAAGACTGGATTCCACCATCCTTACTCACTCTCAAAGGCATCTACTCACAAGTTTTTACTCATATACTCACAAGTTTTTAGCTATGACTTTTATGCTAATAACCACTAGAAATTACTCTGATTCTTGCCTTATCACCATGCTTAGGACTAATTAATCTTTGCATTTTAATTTCCCTGAATATATATGTTCTGCTTTTCTCCTGGACTATATGCTTCCTGAGGGTTAGATATCATACTTTAAGTTTTTATTTTCTACTATTTAGTCCAATTACACATAGTGAGTTTTTAAAACAAAACTGTTTCATAAACAGTATTTTTGATTCTTAGCAGTATGGTTATCAAAAATTTCTCATTTTCCCCTTAAAATGCATAACACATTTATACATTCAGAATTATAATTTATTACATATTAGTACTATAGTTCTTTTCTCATCTTATGAGTTAATGGAAAAACATGATTTTATTTATAGAAATTAGTTTTATGTCCAGTTTTTTTAGGAATATATCTGTCTGAGGTATCCTGTTCTTCACTAGATGGAACAAGGTTTTTCCTAAGTTTACCAAATGTCAGTTCAAGTACAAACTGGTCTAGCAACTTTAATTGATTCTATTATTGTATCTAGTTGCACTCCCTCAAGTAGGCTTAGAACTTTTACCACAGTTATGTCTCACAGCTAAAACAATGTCAACAAACCAAAAAATGTTTGTGTTCCATGACAAATGTTTGTGTTCCATGACCAAGTCACAGTGTCAACAAGTCACAGGTGAAGCTTGTTTAAATCAATAAATATACTAACTTAATACCGAATCTTGTCACTTAAAATTGGTAAAACACAAAATGATCTGGACCTTCAGGAGACAGCTAAGTATCTATGATTCTCTCTATAAGTGGTTATACAGCTTTCTGAAGAGTTGAGGAAAAAAATCCCTATCCTTCTAAGAGAGTACACTACAGGGTAAAGGAGCTTTCCTCATTGTTAAGAATTAAGTACTGCCTGGAGATGTATTGAGAAAGAGGTCACCCATACTAGTCTCCCAAAGAATTGGAGCCTTCAGGTGAAACACTCCAAAAATATCTGGGCTGCAACGCTTTGCCATGAAAAAGACTACATAAAAACTAAGGAATTTTTTTCTCCATAAGAAGAAGCCAGAGCCATAGTTCTCAAAATATTTCCATGGAACAAGATGACCTGAGTTAAAAGGCTGTTTAAGATGAATAATGGCAATCTGTTCCCAACTCACCAAAAAAAAAAAAAAAAAAATTTAAGTTAATGGAAAGAATTTTCTAAATTTTGCTGAAATCCTGCTACCATTTATCTGCTAGCAGACAAGAAAGAGATAAAAGAGTAACATGATAACCTGTAAAGGATACTATGATTTCCATATGTTCTGCTAATTAAACAATTTAGAGAATTACTAGTTTGAAGAGTTTACACTGTGAAATTACACTTCATTACAGAGAAGGTAAAACTTATAGAAGTACATAATTTAAGTTCTGGTAAGCTTAGGTTATTCAATAAATTACACATTTCGATCTTATCAGAAAGCTAAAGTGGTATTTTTAAAAAGCATGGCTCAAAACTGTTTAACAAACTCAGGAGGCTGAGGTGGGAGAATCACTTGAGCCCAGGAATTTGAGTCCAGCCTGGGCAACATAGTAAGAACTTGTCTCTCAAAAAGAAAAAAAGTCTAATAAGATAGATCATGATGTTTATAACATATTACAAAAAAATTTATAAAATAGTTTGTAAGAACTATTTCCCCTACATTTAAAAAATGAAAGAAGGGGCCGGGCGCGGTGGCTCAAGCCTGTAATCCCAGCACTTTGGGAGGCCGAGATGGGCAGATCACGAGGTCAGGAGATCGAGACCATCCTGGCTAACACGGTGAAACCCCGTCTCTACTAAAAAAAGTACAAAAAACTAGCCGGGCGAGGTGGCGGGTGCCTGTAGTCCCAGCTACTCGGGAGGCTGAGGCAGGAGAATGGCGTAAACCGGGGAGGCGGAGCTTGCAGTGAGCTGAGATCCGGCCACTGCACACCAGCCTGGGCGACACAGCGAGACTCCGTCTCAAAAAAAAAAAATGAAAGAAGGCCGGGTGTAGTAGTTCACGCCTGTAATCCCAGCACTTTGGGAGGCCAAGACAGGTGGATCACCTGAGGTCAGGAGTTTGAAAACAGCCTGGCCAACATGGTGAAATCCCATCTCTATTAAAAACACTGGTGGTGCACATACTTAGTCCCAGCTCCTCTGGAGGCTGAGGTGGGAGGATCACTTGAACCTGGGAGGCAGAGGCTGCAGTGAGCCAAGATCATGCCACTGCACTCCAGCCTGTGCGACAGAGTGAGACTCCATCTTAAAAGAAAAAAAAAAAAAAAAAAGATATATGTCAAACTTTAAACAGTGGAAAGAACTGGGGCAAGATTTAAGGTTCTCTCACTTTTCATCTTCATTGCATTTTACAAATTATTTGCAGCAGTTAAAGTAGTATGAGAAAAAGAAAGATATTTCCATTTTGGAACTAATTAAAATTGATATAAGGTATATGTTTCTGTTTTCATCAAAGTAAAAAAATTACATTAAATCTATCATGGCTGTAAATGATATAGCAAAGTAAAAGCTTTCACTTAAATAATTTTTAGTTTAAAAATACATACTTGTTTAGTATCAGCATCAATAAGATCAAAGAATGCTCGAACTGTAGTCAACTGCAATTGTTTACACCTAAGGAACAAAGTAAGTGTTACAAATAAAACTTTCTTAAAACATATACTTTTGATCAAAATATGCACAATTCTATTGTTTAGTGGAACATCTGAGTTTCCTTTAGTGCTCTAAACTCAAAAATTATGTAACAAATCATTCTTATTAAGCATATATCTTAAATATGACACCTATAAAAATAAAGCAAATTAAATCTTCCTGGATGTTGGCCAGAATTTTCAGGGTCCTTCTGTTTTCCCTAAATCCCCTCACCTAGCCTAGCCATAGATGTACTACCTACCCCATCTTTATATGCCTGAAGTATGTCATTCTAGCAGATACTACTGCTTGCACAGCCAGAGAAAAGTCAAAAGAGAATCTTTAAGCTGAAACACAATGAGATAAATATATCAGGGTCTGCCTATTTCTTGACCCATATGGATAAATTTAATTCCTACTTGGTTTTCCATGTGCTGCTCCATAGAATAATCACTGCTCCATTAACCAAATCTGAATATGGTGATTGGCCAGAAGCTCACAAAGTCCTACCAAAAGTGCAGTTGATTCCACCCAACTAGGAAAAACTCAAAAACTTTGATATTTGATGTTCGCTTCATTTGAGACTAATGCTATTGGGTTTTTGGGAGATTGTTTTACATGTTGTCACAAGGACCTTGGTCAAACTGAAACAAGAACCAAGATTAGAATTCCAAGCTTCTCAATTAATATTTCTTCCATAGTCTTATTTATGGATGAAGTTTTAAGAAAGTTAACAAACCAGGCCAGGCGCGGTGGTTCACCCCTGCAATCCCAGCACTTTGGGAGGCCAAGGTGGGTGGGTCGCCTGAGGTCAGGAGTTTGAGACCAGCCTGGCCAATATGGTGAAACCTCATCCCTACTAAAAATACAAAAATTAGCCGGGCGTGATGGTGCATGCCTGTAATCCCAGTTACTTGGGAGGCTGAGGCATGAGAATCACTTGAACCCGGGAGGCGAGAGGTTGCAGTGAGCTGAGATCGCACCACTGTCCTCCAGCCTGGGCAGCAGAGTGAGACTCTGTCTCAAAAAAACAAAACAAAACAAAAAGTTAACAAGCCAATTAATTACTGTATTGAGGAGAAAGAGGACCACGACAAATCATCAAAATAAGTTATACAAGTATTAACTTACCACACAATGGAGAGGTGGTCTGTTGAGACCCAGGTCTTAGGCACTGCTGAACTCTAAAAGAAAAGAAAAAAATAATCAAACTTATGAAAAACACATTTGTTATTCTCTAAAAGGTCTGAAATTCTTACAAGCTAATATTTAGAAACACATAATATAGTCTCAGTATATTGTGATGTCTAGACATTTTTAAATGATATTCTTATAAAAGGTGATCCAAATATATTAGAATTTTCCTCTATAAAACATAACTCTTTCTAAATATCATTCCTGGTTAGTCAAGTTTAAATTATCTTTTAAAAATTATTAAAGCAACCACAGACCCTTTCCTAAAGTTTAATGTCTGACCTTTTTTTTTTTTTTTTTTTTTTTTTGAGATGGAGTTTCGCTCTTGTTGCCCAGGCTGGAGTGCAATGGCGTGATCTCAGCTCACAGCAACCTCCGCCTACTGGGTTCAAGCAATTCTTCTGCCTCAGCCTCCGGAGTAGATGGGATTACAGGCATGCACCACCACACCCAGCTAATTTTGTATTTTTAGTAGAGACAGGGTTTCTCCATGTTGGTCAGGCTGGTCTTGAACTCCAGACCTCAGGTGATCCGCCTGCCTCGGCCTCCCAAAGTGCTGGCACTACAGGCGTGAGCCACCACGCCCAGCAATGTCTGACTTTTTATTACTCTAATGAGAGACAAGTTTAAGATTCTTTAATAAATCACAGTTAATGCATAAGTTGCAAAAGACATTCTGGTAATTTTAATTTTGACTAAACTACCACTTGATAGATTCTAAGATGTTATTTCTTCATCAGTGGTGTACCTAAGAAATACCTAGGCCTAAGGAGATTTTTCAAATCAAATATGCCTGATCACAATTCCAAAACTACCAAATCTGACTTTCCCAAGTGGGGTTCAGGCTTATATATTTTGAAAAAAAAAAAATCCCTAGCTGATTAGGATGTATACAACTAGTAAAAGATAGATATAAGGACAAAAGGCTTCTAAAAAATTAAGTATTTGCAGAAGGCTTCCTAACAATGGCACAGCACTCCTTTTCACACCAGATAATGATCTCTCTGTGAATAGCATCTTACACACAATAGGGGCTCATTAAGTAAATCTGATTTTATTTTTCATAGCATCTCTTTATGTACCATCAAAGAGACAAGGAGCTGCCATCACCAGAACTGTCAAAACAAAATGAAAAGAGTAGACTAACAGCATAGATGCCAGAAAATTTACAGAGGCATAAAATGTCTCTTTAATAAATAAACTGAAGAAAAAAGGTATGTATAACTTCTAAGGAATCACTATTACCCTTGATCTATAAGGTATCTTTGGGTTCCAAGTTCTGAAGTGGGAGGAATCTACAGCTTACTTGATGAACTTGTAAGTACTTGACATATTTAGAAATTACGGCTGATAGTTTACTAAAAAAAATTAGACAACCAGAGTTCACTGTCGTTCTTAAATTACATTAATGGTCAGTAGAGTAAGAACTCTTAGTAGACAGCATTTACCATTACCAATATAAAGTTGGTTTACTTTCATTCAGTTTAATTAATGCATGTGTGCTAGAGTTGAAAAGGAAAGGCAACACAAATTTAAAAATCAGTTGCTCATGATTGTTGTGTTGAAAACTGCTAAATGTCTACCAAAATCCATTCTTTTTTTCTCGCACACTTGGCTAGACTTCAGCTCTTAGCCTGTCTTGCTTTAATATATGACCAAGGCTGGGCGTGGTGGCTCACGCCTGTAATCCCAACACTTTGGGAGGCCAAGGCGGGCAGATCATTTGAGGTCAGGAGTTTGAGACCAGCCTGACTAACATGGTGAAACCCCATCTCTACTAAAAACTTTCCAAAAAATTAGCTCGCATGGTGGCGTGTGCCTCTAATCCCAGCTACTCAGGAGGCTGAGGCAGAAGAATCGCTTGAACCCTGGAGGTGGAGGTTGCAGTGAGCCGAGATTGTGCCATTGCACTCCAGCCTGGGCAACAAGAGTGAAACTGCGTCTCAAAAAAAAAAAAAAAAAAGGACTGAGTTTTTTCTAATCGTATGTGAGCAGGAGTGATGTGTGCCATTTGTAGGCCTGACACTTGCCTCGTGTTCTTTCTTCCTTCTTGTAGTTGAAGATAACTGCAGCAACCCTGAAAGTAAAGCATTCAACATGGAATGCCTACTCTCAGCCTGAGTTCCTGAATGGAAACTCATGGAAAACCACACCAACCTAAATATCCACCTAGGGCAGTTACGTGAGTAAAACGTCAACTTCTATTGTGCTTAAGTGTCATTACCTGTGTGGGACTATATTACAGCAGTTTAGTCAACCCTCTTAATACAATTATGGTCTCTAACTTAAAAGATTTTTCCAGTCCTAATGGATGTAAATATCATTTAACTATTCTTGAGATAATCATTGAAAAATTGTTACTTGTTAATAATTTTTTAAAGTGAATATACATGTAGGTATATGAAAGACTGGAATATCTGGAGGCTAAAAAATAAATCTTAGGTTATACAATGGCCAGCTTTGATAAAGTTCCATAAGTAAAATATCTTCATCAGAGATACAGAAATCAAAGATAACAAGCTCCCTTGAAAGCAACACATTATCAAATGGGTTAGAAAAAATAGGGAAATACACACACACCCATGCCTACACACACACACAAAGATTAAAGTTCTTTAAAAGATAAGCTTTAGGATGTCGTATCAATACAGCATCATGCTCCAGACAAGGTCCAGGAAACAAGTTACATCAAATTTCATATGACTAAATCATCTGTGTTTACAAGGAGTTGACATTTAGTCTTTTGAGGACTTCCAACAAATATCTGACCAAAATATTCAACACCAAATAGCAACATTCATACCTCTAACAATGAGGTTTGATAGATTTACTAATTTAGTTCCAAAGCTATTCTGGCTACATCCCAGTTCCTCTAGTTATATGAAAATGGTGGGTAATAGCAGAATAGCTTAATAATTTTTGTTCTATGTATGGCAAGCATTCAGTAAATAACCTATTTAATGAATGAACAGTAATCTAAAGTAGGATAACAGTAGGTGAGATACACAAAGGAGTATCTATGAAGAGGTACAACTATGAAACAGTGACTTTCTAATGTTATCTCCTAAAAAGCAAAAGGAACAGACCGACTACATTCTATGCATTTTCTCTTTAGGAAGTAAGTTATATTTGGAGATGATGTGTATACCGAGTTAAGAAGCTAAGACCTTAACTGAAGACTTCAAGGTTAAATATACATGAAAGAAGTCCTAAGAGGAAACTTGACTCACTTTACATAGATTATGTATCCCAGTTAAAGATCAAATACTTGATGTCCTAGCTGGGAAGAATAAGTAGCAAATTAATTAATCAGGGTTCTACTTATACTATTTATACTGTCAAAGCTAATCATGCTGTTAAAAAATAGGTAAACTTTCATTCAAGTTTAACATTCAGGAGTATGTGATATGTTTGATATTCCACTATGATTATATCTAGTACAACACTCAGATATAACTGGATTCCCCTCCTTTCCAGTCCACACATTCTTATATTTACAACTCTAATCAATGAACAGGCTCTTATTTTGGACAAGAAACCATTACTCCTCATAAATAAGGGTCATTTTCATCAAGTTTCTAAGATCCTGTGTACTTACTTTTTTTTGTTTGTTTTTGAGTCAGAGTCTTGTTCTGTCATCCAGGCTGAGGGGAAGTGATAAAATCACAGCTCACTATAACCTTGAACTCTTGGACTCAAGTGATTCTCCTGCCTCAACCTCCTGAGTAGCTCGGACTATAGGCACTTACCACCATGCCTAAATTAGCCTGGATAATTTTAAATTTTTTTTTGTATTTTGTAGAGATGGGGGTCTCCCTATGTTACCTAGGCTGATCTTGAACTCCTGGCCTCAAGCAGTCCTCCTGCCTTGGCCTCACAAAGCACTAGAATTATAGGCATAAGCCATGGTTCCTGGCCATCCTTTTTACTCCCTATAGACATACGCATCCACAACTCTGCCCTCCCAACACATTCATATTCATTCATTCATTCATATTCCCTCTTTCTCTCTTTCCCTCTCTCTCTCACACACATGCATGCACATACAGCAGTGCAACACCACTAACTCAGCAGTCATTACCACGCAGCTATACATTATTTCTTCTTTCATGCTCTACTGGGTCTATTACATTACTATTTCAGTAGAATCTTAAAAAAAGATTACCACAACAGATAAGGCACTGGTATGATGGCTTAATTTTGGTAGAAAAGTCAATCCTGAACGAACTTGGTAATCCCGGAATCCTCCAGCTATAGAAAGTGTGGTTAAATTTATGTGTCGAGCATTTAGAATCCAATAGTTGTTTACAGTCGTATAAAAATCTGGTAGGGAATAAAAAAGAGACATTAAAAAATAGTAGCCATTCCCTGAAAGAATAAGATATCTATACAGTAATATTAATATTTAACTGAATTTTTGCTTAAGTCATTTCATCTATAAACAGTGTGTTATTCACATTTCCCTACTTTCAGTAAAATCAGTATCTTTACACATATTCCTACTTCCCCATTAAATAAAAGTATAAATACTAAGAGTTACTAAAGGTATCAATAAAAAAAAAAACCCAAATTTTACTAGTTTTGTATCCATAAGCAAACACGTTTCTACATTCCACAAGGGTGATGCTTATTCATGAGTCACACAGTATAGCAAAAAGAGAAAATAATAATATTCTTCCAAAGGTAAGAATTTACATTATCTTACAAATTATTGTATAATTTACAATATACATTAAGTGTATACATTACAAACTGCATACATCACATATGTGCAGTATTTTATATATCAATTACCCTCAATAATGCGGTTTAAAAAAAGAGCGACAGCCCCCTCCCTATGATGGCAGTGTCCCAGCTTAAAAAGCCTTAGCTTGGGAGGCCGAGGTCAGGAGTTTGAGACCAGCCTGGCCAATATGGTGAAACCCCATCTCTACTAAAAATACAAAAATTAGCTGGGCATAGTGGTGTGCACCTGTTATCCCAGCTACTCAGGAGGCTGAGGCAGAAGAATCACTTGAACCCGGGAGGCAGAGGTTGCAGTGAGCCAAGATTGGGCAACAGAGCGAGACTCTGTCTCAAAAAAAAAAAAAAAAAAAAAAAAAAAAAAAGGCTTAGCAAATCTCTTCTGTGGCCAAACACCACCACACAAGCACTATTTAAATTCTTACAATCTATCAGGACAATACCATTGACGTTAGTCTTAGGACTATGCTACTGCGGAAAACCTCAGGTTAGGGTTCAACCCATTTATTGTAACAAGTAGTTCAAAGGGAAGAACCTGCAGACAATTTTTCACTTTGTCTATTGAAGGTGAAAAAAGCCTAGTGTCAAAGATTAAACTGAGGCTAGGGCAGGGGATTTCTCAATTCTTTTTCTGATTATCAAAACTTAATGCATTTTTATCCTGGCATTTGATCCCACTCAGGGCTTCAAACATTGGGTACAGCAAGCTGCCCCCATTAAAGATCTCAGCAGTACTTACTTAGATTACCACCTAGCAGACTGACGCTTCACATCTGGAGAGCCTGGGATGTAAGTACCAGTGGGGCACACATGCCATATGTCTAGATAGTTTAAAAAGTCAAAAATCCAGCTAATAACCTGTTAAATCAAATATCTTTTTTCTGCCTATCTTCAAAAATACATCATTGAAATAACCTGCAAGGCCAGGTTCAAATTAAGAATTCTCAGACACCTCAGAGTTAGCCACTGGATGGTGGTAGCATGGGAAGAGCAGATCTCCAGTCTCTTACTGTGCTTCTCTTCCCATCCCAATTGGATCCCGCATGACAAGGGCCTCATGTGCACATGCAAGCTCTGTCTGTACTTTCTGCAGAGCTATGCCTTGGCTACAACTCAAGCTTAGAATTCCACATACCTGCCCTCAGGAGAACAAAGAAAATAAAGAGACCCACACAGGTCTTGGAAGCAGGCTTAGGGCACATAGACAAGAAAAGTCTGGGGGCAGCCGGGCATGGTGGTTCACACCTGTAATCCCAGTACTTTGGGAGGCCGAGGCGGGCAGATCATGAGGTTAAGAGATCGAGACCATCCTGGCCAACGTGGTGAAACCTTGTCTCTACTAAAAACACAAAAATCAGCTGGGCATGGTAGCACGTGCCTGTAGTCCCAGCTACTCAGGAGGCTAAAGCAGGAGAATCGCTTGAACCCAGGAGGTGGAGGTTGCAGTGAGCCGAGATTGCACCACTGCACTCCAGCCTGGCAACAGAGTGAGACTCTGTCTCAAAAAAAAATAAATAAAAATAAAAAATAAGAAAAAGAAAAGTTTGAAGGCTTGGTTAGCTAGATCCCAGTGCAGAAGTAAAGACACAGCCTCCACATGGGGAGGCTACTTAGCCTTCATACTTCTCACCCTCTGGGAAAGGGTAAGGGCAGAGCAGCAGGAGCCTCCAAAGCGCAGAGCCCAGTGCAGGGCCTCCTTCCTTCTACTGAAAGGCAGTATTTTCATCAAGTATAAGCAGGGAATCCACTTCTGAGGTCATATGGATCTCTGTCTCTCAAAACTTTAAAATTTTCATTCTAATTTTGACTTAGTAAAATAAAAAGAATAAATATAGAATAAAGAGGAAAGACTTGCTAATCACAGGAAAGGTACAGAATTCTTGACCCTAAGAATCACTTTCAGCCTGAGCCTTATAGAGACAGAACAGTGCCACCCTCCAAAGCAATAAAACCTATTGAGGGTGCATTCCTCAAATAATTTTAAAAATATATTTAAGTCATTCTAATTTAATCTATGCAGGTCATCCACATATACCACACAGAATGCAATAATATAAAGAGTTCTCAATTACGGTGACAAGTACTATGACTTTTAGCCTTTAATTTTTTTCCTAAACCTAAGGTCATTTAAGATTATTAGACTACAACAAATTTAAACAACTTCATTATTAAAATTAAGATGTTCTTTATTAAAAGACTTCTACAGGCAAAGTTTTAAATGTACCAACAGAAAAACTGGGCCTCATAATAATTACTGTTGCACCAGATACTTAACAGCAAATAAATTATTCTTTGGCAATGCTGTTATGTTAAGAAGGGCACTTTAGAAAAACTACTTTGGTTTGGAGTCACCGGGAAATATTTCTCACTTAACTACAAACAAAATTTTCATCAAAATTAAGATAATGCAAAATTTTTATAGGTAAGAAGCTATATACATTTACTAACCAGGAAGAATTCTTTCTAAAGATTTTCTTCTACTCATATAATATTCCTATAAGCAGTGAGGATAATCTGACTTTTTTTAACAAAAATTTGAGAAAACAGACATTTAATTCTTATTCTGTGACATTATCACTTTTGATTAGATGATGTCAATCACAAACACCTACATTTCATTCAAAATTCCTGCAAGATTATAGTATTATCTATGGTTTTATTTCCTATGTTAATGTACTTCAATTAACAGGCAGTACAGCATGTAAAGTTAAGAGCACAAGCCCAGAAGCAAGTTTACCAGGGTCAAATATCGGTTTCACTAGTTTCTTGACACATGACTCTGGGCAAGAACATTATCTTGGCCTTTTTCTGTCCATAAACATGAGGATAATAATGGTACCTACCTCACAGGACTGCAGTGAGGATTAAGTGTGGTAATACATCACCTGAAGTCTTTAAAACCCATAACATAATAAGAGCTCAATAAATATTAGGAATTATACCTCATTATATAAAGTGTTAGCATACCTTTGTACTTAAAAACTAGACATTGCTACTATTTTACTTAAATATAAGCTTATTTTGGATAGAGTCCTAAAACAGTTAACAAAGCATAGGAAGCTTAAAGACATCTTAAGAGACAGGGTACCATCCTCAAAAATCACTAAACTGGCCAGGCATGGTGGCTTATCCCTGTAATCCCAGCACTTTGGGAGGCTGAGACAGGCAGATCACTTGAGGTCAGCAGTTCAAGACCAGTCTGGGCAATATGGCAAAAACCTGTTTCTACTAAAAATATAAAAATTAGTGGGGCTGGTGGCACACACCTGTAATCCCAGCTACTTAGAAGGTTGAAGCATGAGAATCGCTTGAACCTGGGAGGCGGAGGTTGCAGTGAGCCGAGACTGCACCACTGCACTCCATCCAGCCTGGGAGAAAGAGCAAGACCCTCCCTGTCTTAAAAAACAAACAAACAAACAAACAAAAACTAAACAGAAGCCCTAGTGCCTAAGAATTATAAAACACATGTCAACCACGTTAAGATGCTATGGACAGACAAAACTTAACAGTAGCTTCAATTATAAGCCTAAGTTCAAAGATATAAAGAGACACACACTCAGAATTGGAGGTGCTGATTTGCAACCGAGTTGCTTCATACATGGATAAATCTGTAGCATATTCTAAGGGGAATAGCCCTAGAGATTTATTTATTTAATCTTAAGCAACAATGGGGAGGTCAGTTAATGTTTACCTAACAGTACTCACCTGTAATGAAACGATCTAATGGCATCACAGGAGCAACATGAGGTGTGGCTTGTGTAATAAGAAGATTTATCAGATCGTGCTTAAAATTTTTCAGTGTAAGCAATGCTCTTGCAACGAGGCCACCCATAGAATGACCAATTATTGCCACACTTTTTGGAGCAAATTCTTGACCCTATTAAAATAAATCACCATGTCATAATTAATACTTTTTTAGGTATTTAAAATATACTAAATATTTCTCTCTGCATATGAGCAATTTTATAGGAAAAAGGAAATCAAACTATATAACCTCCCATCAAAAGGTACAGAAGTACATTTTCATATAGTTTTAATTAGTGTATACATACTATTTTGTATTCTGCCAAACATTTTTAACAGGTATATCTTGGTTTTCTGGACCAATAGGAACAGTTGGTCTAGCAAATCATGTTTATACTGGTTATTACACTACATGTAATCTGAGGCATAATTATATTTCGTATGTACAAGATTATTAGGTTTTACAAGATATAAGAAATCAGATAATTTGTTTGAAACTGAAAATATCACCCAAAAAAGGCCAAGATGATTACAGTTGTGATAGCAATATACTACCTTATCATGTTATCTTTTATCTCATCAAATTATTTCTCTATTGTGCATTTTGGTTTAAAAATGAAGCAGCATTCCAAACATTTATTCACTGACAATTACAATATTTTATTTTTTAGATAAGTGCTTTTCAAGAAATCTTTTATTTTCAACAATCTCCTCAGTCTCATTACCAGACTTTTGCTCATCACCCCCCACATGGATCCTTCCTATGTACCATCTCTTCTCAATGAGTAGAGTGAATCTTGTGCAGAAGAGTTAACACAGGAGGCCTGAGACTACTGTCCTTGGCATGGGCTGGATACAACGTTGGCTCTTGGCTGGAATCTGGAACCTTATATTTTTGGGGGAGATTCCCACCATTCCCTAAATGATAAGAGTGTCTAAAATGTTTGTGCAAACAACACGTTTTATGCTGAACACCTGCTGTCCTCCAGGCTGGAATTTTGGTATGTGCTAGGCAGAGGGTATCTATGTGATAAGTCCCCAGTAAAAACCCTGGGCACTGAGTCTCTAATCAGCTTCCCTTGTGTATACTATTTCAGCCATGTCATAATATGCTGGTATAGGAATTAAGTGGATCCTTGGTGACCTCCAATACAGACCTGATCTTAGCGAAAGCCATCCCCTACAACTGTGCTCTGAAACCTATCCCCTTTGACCTTCTCAAGTACATCACTCTAGGAATCCTTCTCATTTTCTTCTTGCATTATTGCTTTTCCCTATCTACTAGATCATTTTCATTAGTGTATAAATATACTGGCATTCTCTCTTAAAAATAAAAATAACTCCCTTTTAATTCTCCCTTTCCCCTTAGTGACTACTTTACATTTCTTTACAGCAAAACTCTAAAAACAAGTTGCAGGCCAGGCGCGGTGGCTCACGCCTGTAATCCAGCACTTTAGGAGGCCAAGGTAGGTGGATCACTTCAGGTCAGGAGTTCGAGACCAGCCTGGCTAACACGGCAAAACCTGGTCTCTACTAAAAATACAAAAATTAGCTGGGCGTGGTGGCACGTGCCTGTAGTCCCAGTTACTCAGGAGGCTAAGGCAGGAGAATCACTTGAGCCCAGAAGGCGGAGGTTGCAGTGAGCTGAGATCACACCACTGTACTCCAGCCTGGTGACAGAGTGAGACCCTGTCTCAAAACAAACAAACACAAATCTCCAATTTCTCAACTTCCATACACTCTTGAATTCATTTCAATCAGACTTTCACTCCAACATGCCACCAAAACTGCTCTTGCTAAATCACCAAGGAATCCAATGGTCAATTCTTAATTCTTTTTTTTTTTCTGAGACAGGTTCTCACTCTGTCACCCAGGCTGGAGTGCAGTGGCACAATTCATGGCTCACTGCCGCCCCAATCTCCTAGGCTCTGAGTAGATCCTCCTACCTCAGCCTCCCAAGTAGCTGGGACTGCAAGTGTGCACCACCACGTCCAGCTAATACACTATATTTTCTTTTTTTGTAGACACAGGGTCTCACTATGTTGCTTAGGCTACAATGGTCAGTTCTTAATCCTCATCTTATTTGACCTATCAATAACATTTGACACAGTTGATCACTTCTTCCTTCTTTGAAATATTTAAGTTAGTTTCTTTGACAACAAACTCTCCTGGTTCTCCCTTTGCCTCACTGGCTCCTCCTTTTTAGTTTGTTTCTGGTTCCTTCTCATCTCTCCTCATTTCTTAAAACTGAAGTGACTCAGGCCTCAGCCCTTAGATCACTTCTCTTTCATAGTTTTGTTGAAATCATTGGTGATCTCTTCCAGTCTAGCAGCTTTAAGTGTATCTACACACTGTCAACCTCTCAGTAATTATCTCGAGACTGTACTCCTTCTCTTGAACTCTAGCCTTGAATTCCACCTGTACAGTAGCATACATGGAATGCCTAATGTGCATCTCAAACTGAATCTGTCTAAAACTAAACTCTTCATCTCCTCCATATCTGTTCCTCCTACACTCTTCCCTACCTCAGTTAATGGCAGTTCAATCTTTCCAGTTTAGCCAAAAAACTTGGGGTCATCCTTAACTCTTCTTTTCCTCTCACTTTGCCCTTCCACATCTGATCTGCCAGCAAATTGTACTACCTCAAACTTTAAGATTTACACCGATCTGACAATTTCTCATCACTTCAACTGCCACCACCTTGATTTAAACCACCACTATGTCTTGAACACACCCCACCACTTCCTCCTTAGCATGCCATTGTTTTATAGCTACTTTCCCTGTGCAGCATGGCATTCAAAGATTGAAAAACACACATTTTTAGAGCCCCTTTCTTTGTCTCACTGTCTTCTTTCTCATACTGCTTCAGCAGCCCCCAATTCCAATTCTCTGCTTTCTTTAGCTAAGTGATATCAATGTGCCCTGCTTGATCTCCTCTTACTTGCCCCATGGTCTGGAAAATGTTTTCGGGCAGAAATTCAGAGGAATCATGGAGCTCACTTCTTCCAGGGATCATAGTGCTTTGCGGCTCAATTGTCCAACATCTCAAAACAGGTGCTTCAGATATCTTGACTAGTTTTACAGTTGTTTACATATGCAGGTGGTCTACCCTAGTACCAGTTACTTAGTCATAGCTAAACATAGAAATATATACCAACGGTTTTTAGGTAATGCATTGCACTCGTAATTTATAAAGTTTTAAAAGGTTTTTCTTCCTGAATTCACCATAAGAAATGTTTCTTATAAATTTAAACTTCAAAACCATTATGGAGGGCAAGACAACAGACTCTCACAAAAAAATGTTTGTGCCTTCTCTGCTTCAACTTCCATATAAACAAATACATTATTTAAAATATATTGAATCCCTCTTTTAAAAGGTGCTGATAGGCTGCACCACTATTGATTTGCATACTTATCTCTCACCTTATAGAGTTTGAGAATTGTTTTAATACATTCATGTACAAACTTGGTCTGCTTCTGAAGACTTCCACCATACAGAGCCACCAGTTCTTCATTGAAGTTTACACTAAAGAAGTCAAAGTGGTACTTGAAGTCAATGTCCTCTGCTTTTCTAAGTGCAATGGAGCCAATAGAACGAACTGCAGAGGAAAAGAGTGAAGTGCACATTAAACAATATTTACAGGTTTCATCCATTCTTTCTTCAGAATTTCTTAGTAAATAACCTTATCCTGCATCACGAATATAAACCACCTATTTCAGGATGAAATTCATTAATAGTACCAATTTAGAACAAACTAATCTAGCAACTGTATGCCTTGAATGCAGTAAGTGTGACCTAAATATTTTTAAAATTAAATAAATAAAAAGCAAACAGATCACTCACTCTCTACCTTCTTTTCCTTTGGTAGGAGCAACAATGGCTAAAAAGGCAGGATTCTTTGAAGAATAAGACATATAAATTTTGCCACACTTACTGAGGATTTTGAGAATGACAAGGTTCCTACAAGAAATATCCATTCATCACCTGGTTTAGATATTCATGCTTCATTTGTCTTTTTCTCCTACACAGGACATCCAATCCATCAGTAAGCGCTTCCATGACATAGCTTCCAAATCTATCCCCAGTTGAAATTTCTCACCATTCTCACAACTATTGTCCTAATCCAAACACCACTATCTCTTATCTGAACTACTCTAACAGTTTCTTTACTGGTCTCCCTGCTTCTACTCTTTTTGTTCTTGTTGCTGTTTTGCAAATCTTTTTTAAAAATATATTATAAATTGCCTATATTAGGTAGCACAAAAATTGTAGCATATGGTTTAGCAAACAAAATACCTGTCTGCCATTTCATTTTGTAAAAACATATACTAGGGATACATTATAATCCACATATTATACAACTCACTATATAAAACTGTAAAATTCAATGGTTTTTAGTATATTTGCCATCTCTGGTATATATTGTACAATCATCTCTGAAATCTAACATTAGACATTTTTTAATCACTTCAAATACAAAACTCTGTGCCTACTGGCAGTCACTCTCCATTTCTTCACTCCTTCCAACCCCTAGGCCTAGCAAGCACTGATCTACTTCCTGTCTCTACGGGTTTGCCTATTTTGGACATCTCATATAATACGTGGCCGTTTGGAACTGGCTTCTTTCACATAGCATGATATTTTCAAGGTTCATTCATGTTGTAACATGTATCAGTCCTTCATTCCTGTTTTCTATTGAATAATATTCCATTATATGAATATGTCACATTTGATTCATCTATTCATCAGCTGATGACCATTTAAATTATTTCCATCTTTTGGTTATTATATGCTGCTATGAACATTTATATACAAGTTTTTGTGTGGGTATGTTTATTTTTCTTGGGTAGATGCCTAGGAGTGGAATTTTTGGGCCACATGATAGCTCTATGTTCAATATTCTGAGGAACTCCCAGTTTTCCTAAGTGGCTGCACATTCTGCATTTCCACCAACAATGTTTGAGGGTTCCAATTTCTCCACATCTTCACCAACACTTGTTGTTATCTGTCTTTTTTTATTACAACTATCCTAGGATGTATGAAGTACTATCTCATTTTTTATTTATAGTTCTCTGATGACTTATGATGTTTTAGTATCTTTCCTGCTTCCATTCTTGCCCTTCAAAGGAAATTCTCTTCATAGCGAAGCCAGAGCAACCTGTTTTTAAAAGTAAATCACACCTACCAGATTGTTTAAAAATTTAATATCTGACAATTCTCGTGTTGTAAAGGACGTGAAGCAAAAGAAGGTAAAATATACTGCTTTTAGGAATATAAATTAGCACAATCAGTAACGATTAAAAAGATACACATAACCTGTAACATGGAATTACACTCTTGGATATCTATCTTACAGAAGCACAGGTTTATGTGCTCCGGGAAACATATGGAGTGAAATTCATTATTTTTAATTGCCAATAAATGTAAACATTTATTCTGTCCAAAGACAGAAAGGACAAATCATGGTATAGTCTTACAACAGAATAATATAGAAAAAGGAAAATGAGTGAATCACAGCTCATACAACAACTTGGATGAATGTTAAAGATAATGCTGACTGAAAGAAGCCAGACACAAAATAATACATACTGAATGACTATATTCATATTACAAAATTTAAAAACAGCCTCAAATGAATAGATTGCATTAAAACTACAAAGAAAGTTAAGGAAATTACCATGTTAACATTAGGATTGTGATTATGTCAAGAAAGAGAAAAGGGAGTTTTAACCACGAAGGGGCACATAAGGCCTTTCCAGGTTGCTAGCAATCTACTTCTTGACTAGGGTTTTGATTTCATGGGTGTTCACTTTATAATAATTTGTAACCAAGTATCTATGTTCTATATGTTTCTCTGTATGTAATATTTCAAATACAAAGATTAATTTTAAAAATCAGATTCTATTTTTCTTACCCAAAGCTCTCCAACAGTTTCTCATTCAAAGTCTTTTCCACAGCTTACATGATATGGCCCATGGCTACTTTTCCATTCTTATCTCTTTTGTAACTTTTTCTAGTCACAGTAGCCTCAAATGCACAAAACATGTTCCTGCCTCAGGACCTTCCCTCAGTCGAGCCTCTCCTCAAATATCATCTCCTCATAATGGCCTTTCCTGACCACCTCATCTAAACTAGCCACTTCCTGACCCTTTTATCTTCTACCTCCTGAGTCTGTTTTTGTTTCTAGCTTTTAACATTACTGACATATTTGATGGCTGTCTTCCCAATAAGCATATAAATTTGATGAGAGAGGGACTTTGTCTTGATATGCTCTGGATCCCTGATACCTGGAATATGGCTTGGCTCATGGTAGATACCTGCAGATACGTGCTAGATGAATAAACATGGAAATAATTGCACATGTTGAAACAATTCTACTCTCATCACATAGCAATTCCAGCCCATTAAATAACAAAAAAGCAGGTTTTAGTTTAAAATGAAATTAATTCCAGATTACTTGGCTGTTATGCCAGAAATAACTACTATATCTCCAAGCCAACATCAATTTGGAATCTGTACATGTAACTTCCCTATCCTCACCTTTCTATGTTCCCCCGAGTACTTCCAAATCTCTCTCACTTAAATAACTCCAAAAGAAGAAAACTAATCTCTCTTGTCCTGCATAACATTAGCCACTGATTTACTTCCCTAATCAATGCTTAAGGTTCTGTTCTCTTTACCTTCCATTTCCAACATAAATGTATTTCCTCTGCTGATTCCCCAAGGGGTTCCCCTTTATCGTCTACTTATGCCATCCCACTCCAACTTATTCTTTGTATCCCTCTCTTAGCAAAGTGGTCTTCAATTTTTCTAAGTATTTCTCACATGTATTCTCTCTCAGAGAAAATGTCATATTTTGGTCTCTCTGTAAGCCCAACACAGTACTTCACACACAGCATGCATTTCATTTACTCTATTTGATTCACTAAGTATGGATATGATTCAAATTTTTGAGTTGAATTTTATAGCTTTCAAATTTTACTTCCAGTAAGACTTACCTTGCTTATAACTTCCAGCATTACCAGGAAGAAAGAGAACTGGAATACCCGTCAAAGGGAGAATTTTGTGTTCTTCAGCATATGATCCCTCTCCATAAAGATACAACTCATATGCGGGATAGCGTTTTGCCAGTTTCTTTGGAAGTTCTATTTTCTACATTAAAAAAAAAAATGTAGTTTCACTTCAGTCAGTTTTATTAATACAATTCAGCCTCACCATATGCAATTCCGAATTAAGGAAATTTGGAATAGTGCAATATAAAAATATTACTGATACTAAAACCACACTTCATACACAAAACAAGTTCTACTTGTAGTTTATTCATATAGAGAATCAGTCTTGAATTGTGTATATTTTGAACCATGCAGTCTTCAGGAAAACATAAAAGAGGACTACTTGAATTTCCAACCAATACAAATTACTCAAAATAGCCACTGACAATGGTATATGTCAACAAGCTACACGTTAACATAATTGGATAAGTATCAATTATACTTAGAAATGATAAAGGCTTTCCATCATCAAATCAATTCTTTTTTTCCATTTTTAACTATTTTGTAATGTTTCTCCTTTTACTCAGACCCAACAATACATTTCAGCTGTTATATTTTCAAAAGAAAGTAACTTGTTTTATAATGCAGCTTTCTGACTTCTCAATTTAATATGTTTTGGCCTACAATATGCTTAACAAATTAATCTTAACCTTATAGCCATGTCTTGGTCAAGACATGTACACTCTTCTTACCATAAACATTCCACTGAATTAGTATCTATTTCAGTTTTCATGGACCAGGTGCATGATTTGCTGGCAAACTTTAAACTACCCTACACTTCATATTATTGTATACCAATAATACAGCAGTTCACCTAACTACTGAGTCAGCAGTTCACCTACATTTTTTTTCAGCTTAGTACAAATTATCTCTTAATGTCATCCTCAAAGGTAGACATCTATAAAAGCGGTAGTAAAGTATACATACACCCTTTTGCTCCTTTTCTTTTTTTATTTTAAAGGAGAGAAACCATTAAGAACGAAGCCAATTACATTGGACAGTAATGTCTACTTATTTAGGTATACATAAATCTAGCAGTGCTGTACATGTGGTATGTGCTTGATAAAAGAATTTATGGAGTGAATTCCAAAACCTGTAAATGTTGCTAATGACTACTGAAACCCCTTGTTGTTCTAAAAAAAAAAAAAAATTCTGATCATTTGTGCACCTTCCTAAACATCCCTTTGTAAATGATCTATGCCAATAACATCACAGAAACATCTGCAGAGACTGTAAGCTTAACATACTAGCAATCTTAGTTATCTCCCCAAACACTCAAAATACAGAAATACTAACCCCACTATTCGTTTTATATTTGGTATATGTACTTCAATGCAAATTAGTCCCAATACTGATTGTGCACAGAATACAATCAAAAATGAAAATGACAAGATAGCTTACTTCTTTAGGTACAAATTAAACAAGAAGAAAACATAAGAGAACAAAGAAATAGTTTCTTATTTCCTCTCAATTTAGTACACCATTATTCTTTTAGTACAGTAGCTAAACAGAGTTTGGACTAGTCAAAAATTAACTCAAAAGAACAGGAAACTATCAAATATATCTAAAAAGAAATATTTAATTTTCTTGAGACAGAAAAGCAAGGAAAAATATACTTGATATATTTCATAAAATACTATTATGAAAGCAATTTTATAGTGAGAAAGAGTATTTTTTAAAATATGAATGTATACAGAGTTTCTAAAAAAGTATAGAGATGGACAAAGAAGGTAGAACAAAAAAAATAAGAGAGGAAGCAAGAATGGTGGGAGTTGTAGGCAAATGGCAAAACTCAATTTCCAGACAGAGTTCAAGTTGGAAGGGAAGAGCAAAGACCCAGAAGAGGTAATTGACCACATTGACAGAAAAAGCATAGGCATACAAAAAGGATGCTGATAAGAAAACAGAAGACGGTCAAGGGATTTAAAAGGAACATACTTATAGGAGCAGAACTCCAATATAAATTTTTTTATTCTATATAGTTTATTTTAAATGAGCAACCCCTCTACCATATTTAGATCAATTACCTTTACATTTAAATATTATCTCCACAATCCTGCCTCTGCTGTCCTCCTTCCTTGACTCTGCCTTAGTGCAGGTTCTTCTCATCTCTACATAAACTCTCTCAAAAGGTAAACATTCTAATAAACTCCCGAGTACTAGAAAAATGCTGATTCAAGAAACTAAAATATCTATTTTATGATATTATTTAATTGTAAACTTAAACTGAAAAATAAAGTTTGATTTCCATAATTAACCAAAAAGAAAAAAGATTTTGATCAAGATGCATACACACAGTTTTTAAGTTCACATAGTTTTTAAATTCTCACAAACAGCTCTCAGTCAGCCCTATTCTGCTCTCTACCCCCCATAAGAATAGCTCTAGGGGCTCCACTAGAGAAAAAAAAAAAAAAAAAAGACCTTAAGGACAACTGAATTTTTCAGACTTGTCTCTATCCTTGCCTTCTATAATCCATAGTTCATACTGCTAACACACACACACACACACACACACACACACACAACAAAGGCTTAAGAGACGTCCTTTAAAATCTGGTTTAATTATTCTTACCTACTGTTTTTTTTTTTTTTTTTTTTTTTTGAGACAGCGTGCCACTCTTGTTGCCCAGGCTGCAGTTCAGTGGCACAATCTCGGTTCACTGTAGCTTCGACTTCCCGGTCTCGAGTGATCCTCCAGTGATCCTCCCACCTCAGCCTCCTGAGTAGCTGGGACTACAGGTGGCACATGCCATGACGCTTGGCTAATTTTTTTTAGCAGAGACAGGGTTTCACCATGTTATCCAGGTTGGTCTTGAACTCCTGGGCTCAAGTGATCTGCCCGCCTTGGCCTCCCAAAGGATTACAAATCCCAAAGGATCCTCCCAAAGGATTACAGGTGTGAGCCACCTCATCCTGCCCTTACCTACTTTCTTATAACTTAGATATGACATGCTTTAAAATGTATTTTTAACATATTTTTGAATTCAAGATCCAAAAGGATATACATTGAAAAGGATCTCTCCTACCCATGGTCCTTCAGGCATCCAGTTGACCCTAGAAGGGTTATTAGTTTGTGTGTGCTTCTAGAAATATTTTACATATATACAAGCAAATGTGTTTATCAATTTTTTTTAGTTTTGACATAAATGATAATATAAATACTATTCATGCAATGTGTCCCAGTGCATTACCACCTTCACATATATTATTTATGCCTGCAACGTTCTTTCAGTACTTCATACACCCTCCATGTCCCAATTCACTTTGCATCTTCTCTAAAGCCTTTGAATACCCAAGACAAACTTGGATGCTCTCCTTTATATGAAAAGCTCTGTACATACTCTCTTATGGTGAAATTATAACACTCAGTACATTATACTGTAACTATGCACTACATGCCCATTTCCTCCATTGTATTTATCAAGACATAAAGACACAAGCTCTAATTCAGTTCTAATTCCCTTTCACCTACACCAAGTAGCTAGATAAACCTGGCAAAGACTAGTCATTCAGTAAATGACTTTCTACATAAGTAACAAAATATATGACTCATTTTATTTATTTATTTATTTATTTATTTATTTATTTATTTGAGACAGAGTCTCACTGTTGCCCCGCCTGGAGTGCAATGGTGCAATCTTGGCTCACTGCAACCTCTGCCTCCCAGGTTCAAGCAACTCTCCAGCCTCAGCCTCCTGAGTAGCTGGGACTACAGGCACACGCCAACATTTCCTTTCAGAGAGCAACTGTTAGGTTACACATACGAAGACAGCCAAACAAATCACTGTATGAGAGAAACAACTCAGATGTTTCTTCTAAAATTCTGCAATTTGCCTAAAACCAATTGCTACCAAATAAAGGTTTTGCCTTGCTGTCATAACAGGGCAAGAAGCTTTAAAGGATAAAGTATATTTTGCCTCGTAGGCTTTAGATATGGGTTCGTGAGATGTTCAATTAACTCTGAATAAGTGAATCTGGGAAAATCAGAGGTAGAAGATGAATAGAGATAACCAAACAATTTTAAATTCAAAATTCATTTTTGCAAAGAGTTTCAAATTTATGCTCCACTTTTAAAAAAAAATGGAGAATAAAATTGAATGTGTTTCAACTACCTTTCTATTTCTGCTGGCTAACTAAAGATGATGCAAATGAGCAGAAAAAAAGAAGAAAGGCATCAAAAAAGAAGAAAACCCAATGACTAGGACATCTCACATCTGGGTATCCAACCTGTGAACAATTAGAGAGCTGACTTATAAAATATAACTAAAGGTAAGCAAAATGTAAAATATCTTTAAAACATTTTTATTCATGGAAGCCATTCGGTTCTCAACAGAATGGCCTCATTTATCCAGAAATCTCACTATGTTCAAAATGACTCATTTTTATAGGCTGGTTTTAATTGCATGTGTAAGATAACATGACCTTTTTGTTATGCAAAACAAAAAGACTAAGAATACAATATAAATATTATCATGAATTAACACAGCTTTTTACATCATGAAAACCTGCTAAAAATCAAAAACTTCTGCCACTGCAATTATTACTGTATTAGCAAATTATTAATAGAAGCGTAAAACCCCCAAAAAGCAACTTAAACCAAAATAACTAAACCTAGACTACTCAACAACAACAAAAAACCGAAAGAGCTCTTTACCATTAGCTACACTAATTTTCCGTTTTTCCAGTCAATTTATGAGGCAGGAAATGCGTCTGTGAGATCCATATGCTTTGTTCCCAACACTAAGGAGAACAATTTCTACTTCTGTGAATATTAAAACAGCTTCAATAACTGTAGGAAATCTAAAAATAAATGGGAATTAGTAATGCATTGTTCCAAAATGATTTTAACCTAACTCTTCAATGCAGTACAAAACTAAAGTGACCTACATCAATCTACTGGGAATTTCCTAATTATTAAAACAAAAATAAGCAGGGAATTATAATAGCTCTATTTTCAGTTTTTTAAAATACTAAACTAAAAAGATTTGCTTAGAAACGAACAGAGAGGAGAGTAACATGTCAAAATCTTCTCCATCAATAGCATCCCTACCAAATGTTTCCACTCTCTTATCATAAATGCAAAACCAAGGTAAGGATCTAAACACAGATGAAATCTAAATTTACTAGAATTTTTCCCATGGGAAAGAATGCTCCTCAGCAATTTAAACCTTAAGTGGTCTTAAGATCAAAATAATAGCAGCGTAATCAAGTAATAGGCTTCCTCCATAATGACTTGTACAGAGAAGCAATCAGGACTTGCATCCTTCACCCCCCCCCAAAAAACTGCTGTGATTTTAAGAGTATACTAAAAATGCATTTTATCAATATGTGTTATAGTGCATATACATTTTATGGTAGGGAATTATTATTATAATAGGTAGTCCATAATTAAGAGATGCACTTAGAAATAAAATAATCATTCGGAAAAAATCTCTTAGGACAGCGGTGTAATTTGTCTGCGCCTTTTTTTACAGCTAGTCATGAATGAAATTCTAGATTTCTACTATGCCGAACTAACGAAGCCATTGATTGAAAACATTCAAAATGGCATGGAAGCGGTGGGGGTGGAGAGAGAAGGGTAGGGTCTCTCTTAAACTCCGAACCCAGCGAGAAAACAAAAACAGCACCATGAAATAGATTTTGTATGCAACTATTAAGAGGCTCGGCTGCGAGAGACATGCATAAACACAGGTATGCACACACACACAGGCAAGCCCACACACGCACGGCCTCTTAACCTGCAAAATAAGGGGATCTGCAACATCTTTCCAAGAGGGAATCTAGTTTCCAATTTAATGACTCGCCAGCTTACCCGTAGGCAAAACCCTGGAGTCTCTAAAAACAGCCTTGGGAACTATCTAGCCAATATACACTCCGCAGACGCTCGGTTCCTTTCTAGAAATGCGAAATCTGACGCGCGAATCACTGGGCGCGAGGGGAAGAATTTAGGCGCGTGGGAAGCAAAGGAAGGTCCTGGGGCACGGGTCAAAGCAAGAACGCGAGAGGGATGGAGCTTGGGTTTAGGGAGCAGGGTTGAGGCTGCCTCTCTGGGCATAAAGGGGGCTGGGCCCGACCAGTCAGAAGAGCTTGTGCCCAGGATTTGGGGCTGGGGAGGCGGAGGGACAGCGGAGTAACTACGAGGACGACCACGAGCATGCTCTCGGGAAATCGTCTAACAAACACCCCGCCGTGAAGAAAGGACACAAAGGGTAGGTGACGGGGGCAGGAAGAGGATGCAGAGTCTCCCTGGGCGGAGAAAACAGAGGCAAGGACGGGACAGGGGGCCCGCGAGGCGCAGAGAGCCAAGGCAGGACGACCCCACAGAAGGAAAAAGGCACCAGGGGCCAGAGTCTTGGAGCGCCGGACTGAGGAGAGCGCAGAACCTTACCTGATACTCCGGGTACTCAAACATGTAGCTCATACTGCACTTATTCTCCTCGAAGCCGAAGAAGACATCCCACAGCCCCAGGGTTGCCAGGAAGACCATGAAGACATAAAACGCCAGGTTCCAGAGATTGACTGAGTGAAGAAACATGGTGCCGCCGCCACCGCCGCCGCCCCCTCTACCTCCGCCTCCGCCGAGGGGCCCCAAGCCCGGACTGAGCGAGCCAGAGGCTGTCCGACCGCCAGCCCCGGAGCCGAGCCCCAGCCGCGCGCGCCTGCGCTGCTGCCCGGCCTGCCCGCACACCAGCCGCGCAGTGCGCCTGCGCGCACCAGGTCCGCGGCGCCTCTGGCCTGGCGACTACCAGAGCCGAGGGAGGAGTAGGTGTTGCCGCGGGAGCGCGGATCTGAGGGGAAAGAGGAAGAGCGAGAAAGCTGGGTGGGCTGGGTTGGAGGGTGAGGGGAAAAAAGGAAAGTGGGGAGGGAAAGGCGCGAGGAGTGGCTGGCAGGAGGGAAAGAAGAGAGAGAGAGGAGGCATCCAGAGGGGGATGGGCGGAGCGCGGCAACCCTGGAGACAAGCAGGGGGATTGGGCAGGAGGCGGGTGTCAGATGAGTGAATCTGGGGGAGGGGGCTAGAGCCCAGAGCCCAGAGGCGATTAAGGACCGTGAGCGGACCGAGAAAGGGGAGGAGGACTTAAAAGCCCAAGGGTCATCAGCTGTCACCTCGCAAACGCCTCTCCCTGCGGCAGTTTAAAAATCCTTCCCGTTCAATTTTGAAATGCCTCAGGCCTCCGCAATTTCGCTTTTCCCAACGGTAATAGAGGACTCTCACAGCTCTCTGGAGCAGCTAGCTTGAAGAGGGAACAAATGGCTTTATTTTCCCTCTTCCACCGCCTACTTGGGCCCAGTAGGTAACAGCAATTAAAAGCAGCGGCTCGAAAAAAAAAAAAAAAAAAAAAAACCCGCAGGCCGACGAGATTCTGCTCTCGGTATCAGATGAAAGCCTGAATCACAAAAAGCATCGTTAGTCCTTAAAAAATGTTACCAAAATATCCATTAGCACTGACGTCCCCAACAGGTATCTGCGTAATCAGTTAGATGCTGACTCGCCTTGCTCTCCAGAACCTTCACCTCTTGGGGAATGGGTTCCACGTTAACTGGAGGAAGCAATTTCGTCCAGCTTCCATTCAAACTCGCAAGTGATTTAATTCGTTTTGAAGAATTTCGGTTTTGTTTTGTTCAAAGGAGGAGGTTTTTTTAAAAAAAAAGTAGCTCGAAATCAATCACGTATAGCAGCTTCAAAACGCTACAATGTTAGGAAAAAGACGATCACTCTTTAAAGCTGACTCAACCGTAGATGGTATGTGTGTGTGAATAGCTAACCACAGGATTCTTAGAATGGTCTTTGGCACTAACTGAATTTCATTGAACTTGGGCTGATTTTCTGGTATATTTTCCGTGCAGAGGAAGTCTGGCTACAATACATAAAATCAAAGAATTTTAAAACCAAAAAGAAGCTTATAGTTTATCTTGTGCAACACCCTGACATTCAGATTACAAAACTTTGAAGGAGAAGTGGAGTGATCCTGAAAATCAAGATATTCTTTACTCTACACAGAAACAGTTGCAAGTCTAAACAAACACAGCTAGCTACGGAATGTGGAGTATGGATGGAGAAAGACAGAAATGGGAAAATGCAGAAGCAGTCTTCTTTTTTGTAAGGAGATAAGTCTGGAAGGACCAGGATAACAGGGGAGCTGTGGGTGGTACTGAGGAGGGCAGTTGTTAAGTAATATGTCGTTGAAATGTGTCGTGTATGAGGTTTTTGTTTGTTTGTTTGTTTTGTTTCGAGGCCGAGTCTTGCTCTCGCCCAGGCTGGAGTACAGTGGCGCGGTATCGGCTTACTGCAGCCTCTGCTTCCTGGGTTCAAGAGATCCCCGTGCTTCAGCCTCCTGAGTAGCTGGGATTATAGGTGTGCACCACCACGCCTGGCTAATTTTTTTTTTTTTTGAGATGGAGTCTTGCTCTGTTGTCCAGGCTGGAGTGCAGTGGTGCAATCTCAGCTAACTGCAACCTCCACCTCCCGGGTTCAAGCAATTCTCGTGCCTCAGCCTCCTGAGTAGCTGGGATTACAGGCACACACCATCATGCCCGGCTAATTTTTTATTTTTAGTAGAGATGGGATTTCACCATGTTAGCCAGGCTGGTCTCAAACTCCTGACCTTGTGATCCACCCACCTCATCCTCCCAAAGTACTGGGATTACAGGCGTGAGCCACTGTGCCTGGCTTAACTTTTTATATTTTCAGTAGAGAAGGCATTTTGCTATGTTGGCTAGGCTGGTCTCAAACTTCTGTCCTCAAGTGATCCACCTGCTTCGGCTTCCCAAAGTGCTGGGATTACAGATGTGAACCACGACACCCAGCCTGAAGTTCTTTATGAGTTGGTGATTTCACTTGGGAATGTCATGTCTGTTATATTCTGTTAATAGGTATAGGGTGTGTTAAATTTGTAAAATTACACCAACCTGACTGGATTGTCAAGAAGAACCCATTTTGATTGCAAGATGTTAAGAGATAAATGTGATAAAGAGGAATATATACTGTAGGGTTTTGACATTGTTGACCATAAAAGAGAATGCATTTGGGGTTTGGAATGGAATTAGCAGTGAGTGCGGAGGATTACAAATCATTTGGGGAAGGCTTTAAGTTATAGATAAAAAGGGGGGAATACATTGAGTCTGGGTGCTAAAGAACATCATGGGCAGAATGTCTCCTCTTTATTTCTCCCAGCATGTTATGAGCAGTATTATGATAAATAAACCCAGGGTGAATCCATACTCTCTCATCTCTATCTCAGTGCTTCTTAGAGTTAATGTGCATGTGAATCACTTGGAGATTTTGTTAAAAAGCAGATACTGGGCCAGGCACAGTAGCTCACGCTTGTAATCCCAGCACTTGAGGAGGCCGAGGTGGGCAGATCACGAGGTCAGTAGTTTGAGACCATCCTGGCCAGCATGGTGAAACCCCGTCTCTACTAAAAATACAAAGAATTAGCCAGGCATGGTGGTGCACACCTATAGTCTCAGCTACTTGTGAGGTTGAGGCAGGAGAATCACTTGAATGCAAGAGGTGGAGCTTGCAGTGAGCTGAGATCCCACCACTGCACTCCAGCCTGGGCGATAGAGCGAGACTCTGTCCAAAAAAAAAAAGGAAGCAGCAGCAGATTCTGATTTAATAGTTCTGGGGTAAGACCCAAAATCCTGCATTTCTGACAAACTCCCAGGTGATGCCAATGATACTGGTCAGTGGACTACACTTTGAATAGCATGGACCTGTACTGCCTGAGGACTCTGTTCTATGGAGAAATCCCTGAACTCCAAGATGACAGAGCTTCCTATTTTGGTGGCTTTCATGGGTTGTGGCAACTAGCTGCATTGACTGTTTACTCAGAAAGGAGTGGGAGAGAGAGTCAATGGATTCTTCATGTTTGTAATCTTTCTATCCTATTTTTTTACTGTCTTTTTTTCTATCCATCATTATCCACTTCTAACTTTACTTTTATATTCAACCTAACCCTGCTGAGCATCACTTCAACCACCCTCTGCCAGAGCTGTCAACTATCTTGACTGCTTGTCTTTCTACCCCACTCTACTTCCAAACTTCCAACCTTGGGACAATATAATCTGGCTCTGAGCTCTGACACTACTGTATCTGACTACTCCTAGAGAAAATGACACAGTCATTTGAATTACTCTTCAAAAATACTTGGCCAGGCACAGGGCTCATGCCTGTAATCCTAGCACTTTGAGAGGCCAAGGAGGGTGGATTGCCTGAGCTCAGGAGTTCGAGACCAGCCTGGCCAATATGGTGAAACCCCATCTCTACCAAAAATACAAAAATTAGCCAGGTGTGGTGGCGCATGCCTGTAATCCCAACTACTGGGAAGGCTGAGGCAGGAGAATTGCTTGAACCTGGGAGCAGAGGTTGTGGTGAGCCGAGATTTCACCACTTCACTCCAGCCTGGACAACAAATGGAATGAGACTCTGTCTCAAAAAATAATTGTATTTGTTTCTGGTCACCATCTTCCTCTCCTATATTGCAGATCACCACTTTTTAAGTGCCCTGCCACTTTTTAAGCTCCCTACATTTTTTCTTCCTTCTTTTAGTAGATTTTTAGTACAGAAATTTATCTTCATATTCCAGAGATAATTTTGATTTTCAGATGCATATTGCTTGAGCTCCTCAGTCCTAATTCAGTTAATACATCTAAAGTGTTTGGCACAGTGACCGGCATATAGTAAGCATTATCATGGTACTTTGATATCCTTAGAGGACATAAAAAGCAAATCTCTCTAGCTGTGCTTTATGTTCCCATCTCCTGCTCCTTTCTTTTCAGGAAGTTAGTTCTATCACATTAAGGTCTCTATCAATCGCTCCCTTTCTGTCCTCACTCCCCAAAGCATATAAATATGCGTGTTTTTTTTTCTTTCAAAAATCTTCCCTGTAGCTCTCACTTGTAGCTCTTCTCATCTCAGTCAAGATCCTAAAGATGTGATCAATACTTATGTCCAATTCCTCATCTCCCATTCATGTCTCAGCTACACTGTAATTTTTGCCCCCCTCACACCCCATGAAACTTTTCTTACAAAAGTAACCATTGACCTAATTACCAAATCCAGTTGACACTTTTCAGTCTTACTTGATCCTTCTACTACATTTGCCACTTCTTTCTTAAAACACTGCCCTCCATTGTTTTCTATAACATCATTTTTCACTGGTTTTCTACTGTTGATGTAGCCTCTGAATCTCCATCTCATGTGACTTACTTTTTTTACTTATCCCTTACATTTTATTAATCCCATGATTTTATTCCCAGTCATCATTCTACTTTCCAACATAAAATCCTTCAGTGGCCCCTCAGAGCCTGAACTGTAGTCAGGATTCTTTTGGTTGCAGGAACACAGACTAACTCCAGTTAAAACGGGGATTTTTTTTTTAGGGTAAAAAGGAACTTGGGAATCCACAATAAGCTGACAAGTCAGTACACACGCTGACTTCAGGGTTACACAGTTCCCTCGTGGCCACTCCCAACCCCAAATCTAACCAATCTTTTAGCTTGTCACTACTGATTAGAACTCCTCTTGTCAATTTAGATCCAAATCCTGCTTTGGAGGTTGGAAGGTGAGATATCTCTCATTGGTCTAGGTGATTCTTTTGAACTAGGACTTACAGAGCAAAGACTATTAAATAAAGATTTTGAGTAAATAGAACTAGAAAGGTAAATGGGAGCCAAAACTAGTAAACAGAGTAGAAAAAGGAATATGAGTTTTATACAATAGGCAAGTGGAAGCTACTGAAATGGGAAGTATTCAGAGCTGATTATTCAGGAAGATTCAGCTTACAACGATGTCCAGCTGGACTGTAAGGCATAGAGTCTCTAATTCAGACCAACAAGAACTGTGTATTTAGTCCAGGTAGAAGGATAAAAGAAAAGGAGTTTTTGTTATTCTTCATTATAAAGAACTATAAAGAATTTTGGTTAACGAATGAAGAACAGGTCAGTCAGCTAAAATGGAAAGGCTCCCAAGATTATATCATTAAGGGAAAGAACAAGGTGCAGAACAGTATATATGTATGTTGTCTTTGGTGTGAGAAAGAGAAATACTGGAAGGAAAATGAAAGTAAGTGTTACCTAGAGGCAGAGGAAATGAGGTGAAAGGGACAGGAGTTAAAATTTCTCCATGGATTTTTTTGTATGTGTGTGTGCTATGGTTTGAAAGTGTCATAAAGTGTATGTGTTAGGAGGATGGGGCATAATAAGATGTGATTTGGGTCATGAAGGCAGGTCCTTCATGGATGGATTAATGTTACTATCAAAGGAGCAGGTTAGTTATTGTGTGAGTGGGTTATTATAAAGCAGGTTTGGCCCCTGGTACCTCTGTCTGTCTTGTGTACTCGCTTCTGCCTTCCATCTTCCACCCATAGGATGACCCTCTCCAGATGCCAGCTCTTGGACTTCCTAGCCTCCAAACTCAAATAAACCTATTCTTTATAAATTAATTACTACACAGCCGGTAATACAGCAGCAGAACATGGACTGTTACCTCCCTATATATCTTTTGACTTTGAACCATAAAAGTACAGTAGTCAGTAGAAAATAAAATAATTTAAAAGCAATTCTATAATTGAAAATGGAAACAATAAATTTAACTATAACAAATACTTGTGATAAAACTATTGTTAGGAATGAAGATTTTCCAGTGCCAGAGAATAAAGATGCATTAAAAATCAAAGAAAAGTTTTCAAAGTTGATACAGCCCAAGTGTCTTATAGGTAGTAGGCTGAGGAATAAAGACTACCTATTCAAAAGGACAATAAGAAGAAAGGAATTTTGTATGATGGGGATAATCAGAGGTAATCTCTTGGGGATAATCATCCTCATCATACAAAAAATGTAGGACTGTAAGGGAAACATTTAGGAAACAAAATTGTATATATAGTTATTCTCAACTATATAAAATGCATAGAAAAATGTCTTCAGGGAATATGAAAAAATGTTAACACTATTTACCTCTTGGTAATGAGATTATGAATGATCATTTCAGCCTTCTTTTAATTTTTTCTCTACTTTCCAAAATTGTTTCAATACAGTTTTAATCAAAACTATTTAATCACTATTACTAATGTAATCACTATACCAAATAAATTGAAATTTGGTTCAGATATGTTTACAGTTGTGTTTGGGTTTTTGGTTTTTGTTTTTGTTTTTTTGGTGGTGGTGGTGGTGGTAGTGGTTTTTTGGTTTTTTTTGTTTGTTTGTTTGTTTGTTTGTTTGTTTTTTGAGTCAGGTTCTCACTCTGTCACCTAGGCTGGAGTGTAACAACATGGCCATGGCTCACTGCAGCCTCGACTTCCTGGGCTCAGGTGATTCTCTCATCTCAGCCTCGAGTAGCTGGGACTACAGGCGTACACCACCACACCTGGATTATTTTATTTTATTTTATTTTATTTTGTAGAGGCAGGGTTTCGCCATGTTTCCCAGGCTGGTCTCGAACTCCTGAGCTCAAGAGTTCTGCTTGCCTCAGCCTCCCAAAGTGCTGGGATTATAGACTTGAGCCACTGCACCCCTCCTACAGCCATATAACATGTTATATTAAAAGTTTTAAAATATATGTCATTATATGATACATTAAAATATCTTAAAATGTATAGATACTTCATAATGTTTAACTTATTATGATTTTGTATTTAGCATTTGAGAAGAGAATTTCCTGATTTAGTGGGAGAATAGCCAGTTACATATCACTTTTGGCACCTTTCTTACATTTGGATAGTGACAAGAGAGAAAGCCTACAAATTGGTTATAGCATTTGCATTGTAATGTCCATCGCTTCTTATATTTTATTCCTCCATGCATAGTTCATTTTCACTTTTGCTTAATTAGATCCTTTGGTAGTTCTTTCAAGAAGGGTTTATGGGTAAACTCTCCTAAAATATGTACGCCTGAAAATGTTATTATTTCACCCTTCTGTGATAATTTAGTTGCGTATAAAATTCTGGATAGATGGTTCATTTCCCTCAGTACTTTGAAGATAGTTTTCTATTGTTTTCTGACATCTGTTGTTGCTGATAAAAAGTCTATTCACAGTCGGATTGCTATTTTGTGTGTGTGTGTGTGTGGAAAACTGCCTTTCCATCTCTGGTCATTCGGAAGATTTTTACTGACATTCTGTAGTTTTCAATATGATGTATGAAAAAGAGGAAATACTTAACTGTTTGGGGGAAAGGGACCCTGGAGAAGAGTTAATTATGTACACAATGTTGTAATCGGGACTCAGTGAGTACTTGTTGGAATATTGAGTGAATGAATTTATGGATAGATAGATGGCTGCAGCTGAAAGAATTGAGAGGGTGATCTTCCACAATTCAAGGTACCGAGAGGCTTTTTGATCATTCTTCAGGTAATGTTTGCTTCTGACACTTTCTGAAAAGCAGGCAGCTTCATAGTTCACTGAAAACTTACATAAGGTGTTAAGGCCATGTTTAGCAATTCTTTTATTTACATACATGTTCATATGTTTTTATTTCTTATAGTGTGTATCTCATTTTTAAACAATAGATGAGTTCCTAAGAATTATATGAAATAACAATATTTTTAAATTGAAACCTCAGTGAAGATATAATGAGTATTGGATGAGGAGATATGAGTTCTAGAACTTTCAATTCTGCCAAGCAGGTATGATTTGAGGCAAGTTCCTCTATTTCTCTAGGCCTCATTTTTTTCATATGTAAAATGAAGGTATTTGACAAATGATTTCTGAAAGTTTATGACTTATATTTTAAATGAATCAAAGCTATTTAAACTTTAGTTAATGTAACCTTTCATAAAGGAAAATATCATATTAAAATCATTTGACAATCATCCCTCAACTGAAATATTTAGTAAATTCATTAGAATATTAGTTTCTTGGAAAACCTTTTACATTTACTCATTTTATTTACTGGAGGCAAAGACTATTTTCTTAGCACAGAGTAACCACCTTCATATTACCTAGATTTTATACACAGGAAGAAGGAATCATGCAGTCTGGTATGGAAATCTAGTTGTTTTCTAAAACTAATTTCACTAAATTATGCTGATCTCAGTGCCCTACCCTCACACTATAGGTTTTTAAAATAAGCTTTATTTTATTCTTTTCCTTTAAAAAAAAGTCCCAAATATGTAGTAGATTGACTCTTAGAAGCTTACATTTATTCCACTCAATTGCTTTAAAGCTTTTTCTCAAACTTGTTAGTTATACCTCCTAGTGCCTTATATATAATAGGCATTCAATAAATATTTGTTTTTAACTTATTTGAAAATAAGCCAGATTCTACAAAGTAGAATACAGAGTACAATAATAAAACCTCACCTTTTCTTTGATGCTTCAAAGCTTAAAAAGAAAATAAGAAAATATAATGCTAGCAACTCTGTGGCTGCCAGCTCTGTTTCCAAGGAAACAGAGAGTAGATCATCAAAAACCAAATAAGAATTTTCAACCTGATTACCCTTTTTTCACTAGTTCAGTCTCCATTGCTATATAATGAAAGGCAATATAACATCAGCCTTGCAATTCAGATTTTTAATTCTGTTTATGCCGTCTCCCACTATTAAAACCAGCCAAAAAATTAATCTCTTGGATTGAATGCATGTTTGCTTGTAGGGAACTAAACTCCTTCACAAGGATGAAGACTACCTTGTGAATATAAAGCACTATGTATATGTACTGAATAATCTAATATGTATCCATCTCTAAACTGTCAAATGTTTACATTATGGAATCTCAGATTTTATATTTCTTGAGAATAATATAAAAAAGTAGTGGGAATTTGTAACTAAAGGATAAATACTTCCAAAATGAGGCCGAGCACGGTGGCTAACACTTGTAATCCCAGCACTTTGGGAGGCTGAGGCAGGCAGATCACCTGAGGTCAGGAGTTTGAGACCAGCCTGGCCAACATGGTGAAACCCCATCTCTACTAAAAATACAAAAATTACCTGGGCATGGTGGCAGGTACCTATAATCCCAGCTACATGGGAGACTGAGGTAGGAGAATCACTTGAACCTAGGAGGCAGAGGTTGCAGTGAGCTGAGATTGTGCCATTACACCCTAGCCTGAATGACAAGAGCAAGACTCCGCCTCAAAAAAAAAAAAAAAACAAAAACCTTCTAAAATGAAATATTTTGTTTAAAGAGATTTAAAAAAGGAGGAGGGACTTGATGCAAAAAGGATAGGAAGGAGTCAAGGAGAAATAATTGGATTTTCATTCAAAAGAGCAAAATACCGCTATAACATTGTTCTCTGTTCCACATATTTATACCTACTGTGGATAAAATTATGATCCTGAAAAACAACAGCCATAGATAACAAAATCTTAACTTAGCATTATTATATTACCTAGTAGTGTTACGTTTCATAAGGGCAATATTCTTCTATTGGAAAATTTTAGTTAAAGTCAGAGGATTTTCTTTGGGGTGAAATGCTCAATCAAAATTTGTTTTAATGGAAATACAATTTAATAGGCTTTAGATGACATAATTTCATATAATGAATATAGAAATTCAGATAATAGCTTTAAAGGGAAAGAATGATTAATTCTTTGGAATTAATTATTTGGAATTCTTTCTTATGTCTGTTTTATGTTTATGTACCTATTTCCCCCCCCAAAAGAATTCAAATTTTTCAAAGGCATAAGCTGTGCAAGACTCTTGATCACTTTTTATACCTAAACTCGATGTAGCACCTTGTAATTGGAGGTACTCCATAATTATTTTTGAATGCTTTTTAAATTTAAGTGACACTTTATACTTTAATTAAAGGTTTTAGCTACATTTGGGCCTCTTGCTATGAAATACAAAATCTGTGATATTCAAATACATTTTAATTGTAAATACTAATAGCCAACGTAGATTATTTACTTTAAACAACTCTTAATACATAAAGTTTTTGAAAAAGGCTAGCAGAATAAAATATTACTTTGGAAAATTAGCTTAGCCAATGTAAAGGACCTAATGTTATAAGAGAATACCAGTAATGTGGTTATGTTAAAAGAGGATACCAACAACATATGGAAAAAGCATATACTTGAGAATGGTAAGGAAAAGATGGTGGGTTTGGGCTAAAGCACATATTCATATATTTAAGCAAAGCATGGAACTTGATGAGACCTATGGAAATATTAGCAAAGGATCTGGAAAATGTTTGTATCTATACATAAGGAGGTCGGACTAAATCAAGAGTCAGCAAACTTTCTATAAAGAGCCAGATAATAAATATTTTTGGCCTTGGGACCCATAAGGTTTCTGTTGCAGCTAATCACCTCTGCCATTGTGGCATGAAAGGAGCTATAGACAATAGGTAAATGAATGATTATAACTGCATTCTAATAAAATTTTATTTACAAAAACATGCTGTAGGCCAGATTTGGCCTGTTGGCCATGCTTTGCTGACCCTTGAAGTAAATGATATCTAATTCTGTATTCTGCATTCAGTAGTCTACATCTGTGAATGTTAGCATTACTCAACATGGATTTTCTGATTTTCCAAACTCATTAGACATTGGTCAAGAGATGTGACTAATGGTGAAATTAGGAGACAAATTTAAGCATTAAATATAATTCAAATTTTAGTTAAATGTGTGTCAATTTAACCAGAGTTCTGTCTATTTAGTATCACTGTGCATATATGAAATACTGTGACATTGCTTGATATAGTATTATGACTAATTTTATTAATAGATCCATTTTAAGTGACTACCTAATATATTTTTATGAAGCATATTCAAACACATATGGATATAGAAAATCTCTCTATGGAACTTTAAGGCAACATAAATGCTATTAATTTTTAAGAATCTTAGATTTCCTCTTACTGGGATGGGAACCAAAGTAATAGTCACTGAAATGTTAGGATGTTTATAGAACAGTATCACAAAACTAAACTTGCACAAAATTCTACTTTTACCATTCTTACCATATGAGTATATCATCTACAAAATTATTAATATATTTCTTCCCTGGTCCTAATGCTAGGTCACTGAGGAAAAAGATATTACTTTTTAGAACCTTTCTGTGAGAAACATGGTTAGTCAAGGGTTTCTATTATACTTGAGGGACAACACGAATGCCTATTTAAGACACAAGCTCAGTAAAAATGAGATAATGATGGAAGCAAATTGACACTCATAACAAGGATTGTTGTGGGTATCTTGTTTTCATTGATTAGTTAGCTTTTTAATGCCAAATTACTTTTGACTTAGTAAGAAGCAGAGGGAGTTTTCAAGGAATTCAAACTCCAAAATAAATTTCTTCTAACTGATAGCATAATGTAAGGAGGCCTGGTTCAGTTTTTACCTCTGGCTCACTATTTTTATTATTTGGGAAGTTATTTAATCTTTCCAAGCCTCAGTTTTCTCATCTGCAAGATGGGAAGAATAATTCTATCTTAGGGGTTGTTGAAGAGATTACAGATATCTCTGTGAAGTGCCTGATACGTAATGGGCACTCAAAAAGCTATTATTACTATGAGCTTTATAGCACTTACCTATTTATAGAAAAGCTAGTACTTGCCCCAGTAAAGACTTTCCTGCTACCAAAACAGAAAGAAAAAGGAAAACGAACAGTTCATTGAACACACGGATTTCTATCTTTCTATTAAAGAGACTAGCATGGTGCATTGCCCAAAACTGACATTCAGAAATACTGATTTAATGAAAGAAGGTAGAAAGTCTTTAAGGAGAGATGAGTACACATTATATACAGACCGCTGAAAGATAGTGAAAGTTTCTCTTAGCGGTTAGGGAATCCCTCCAAGGAAAACACATTCCAATGAAGGGACAGAGTTTCTGTGGACAGTTGATTGTGAACCTGTTATACCTATGCCCTAAGGCAGCTGTCCAACACATTTCAGTTTGGTGGCTCTTCCTGAACTGTATGACTATTTTCTCTCTGCTACTGCAAGGCCTGCTGCAAAACCTACTGCTGCTGTTGTGCACTTCAGAGCTTCTTTTCTGGGCAGTTGGCTGCTGCTAAAGCTTTGCTTCAAAGCCCCTGAGAATGAAACACATAGGAAGATTCCAGGCTCACATTGCCAGGTGCTACAGAGACTACATTCTGATGTGGGTGCACAGAAGGGTTCCTAGCTCTGCTGTTCTCAAACCCTCAGATCAATGAGTCACATTATACAGGCTCCAAGAACTCCCCTCTGGCAGGTTTTGCATGACTAATAACCATTTAGATCTTTAAAGAGACACAGCCAGAGGAAGTCTGTCTGGGAAGAATTAGCCTGATTTTCAATGTATTTTTTCCCCTGTGTCTTGTGGGTGGGTTACACGGACATGAACTTTAGGCAGATAGGTATGTGCAGACACCCATGTCTGCTCAGTCTAGCCCAGCATTTCATACCCTGGTGCTTCTGACTTACCCTGATGGTTACCTAGATGGAGGGTCCTTCCTTAGCACCTTCTTTCTCATACTGATGCTGAGATGGGTTCCTTCAAGCAATTAATGAAAATAATACAAAAATATGGGCCAGAAGAGGGTCAGATTCTGAGGACCTCACAGGATGCCAAAGTTTAGTTAACAACAGCAGAGTGAAGAACAGAAAATGGTCAGAAACCAAGTCAACAATCAGAGACACCAATTCTGAACAGAAGAGAAGGATAGATCCAAAGTCTGAGAAACAAAATGAAGATGATTGCTGGTAGGTTATGCCAGAGAGACAAGAACAAAAGAACTGAAAATGTGCTTGTAATTAAATTAGCTATAGGGCATTCCACAGAGGTCAGGTGCCAGCATCTCTTAAGGTTCCAGGTATGATCCTGTGGCCCTGCCTGTTACCCATTCTCATCCATATCTACCTCATCATCCTAAAAATAGGGAGTACTCATGAGTTAATAGTGCTAATATGTTGTATAAAAGTGGGTGACAGCCCTCAAACAGATATTTGTACATCCATGTTCATAGCAGCATTATTCACAATAGCCAAAGGTAGAAATAACCCAAGTGTCCATGGATAGATGAATGGATAAACAAAATGTGGTTTTTTTAGGGGTTAGGGAATCCCTCCAAGGGAAGTATGTACACACACATACATAACTGCCCCCCCACCACACACACACACAATGGAATATTATTCAACTTTACAAAAGAAAGAAATTCGTACACATGCTGCAGTATGGATGAACCTTAAGGACATTATACCAAGTGAAATAAGCCATCATGAAGAGACAAATACTGCATAATTCCACTCATATGAGGTACCTAGAGTAGTCATATTCATAGAGACAGTAAGTAGAGTAGTGGTTGCCAAGGGTAGGGGTGGTGGGGGGAGAGTTATTGTTTAATGGGTATGGAGTTTCAGCTTTACAAAATAAAAGTAGTTGTGGAGATGGATGGTGGTGACAGTTGTACAACAATGAATATGTCACTGAACTGTACACCAAAAAATGGTTAAAATGGTAAATTTTATGTTGTATATTTTACTACAATATTTTAAGTGGATGATGGCCTTGGAAGATTATCATTTTTCATAGCAGTGGGTAACTGGTGTTAATTATACATGAATCCCATCCTCAAAGCTTTTTCAGTTTAGCGAGAAATCCAGTGATTCTTGCTCTCCAGAAACAGAAAGTACGAAAGACATTTTCATGAATTTCTAGGATTGCTTTCAAGTGGAAGTGCCTTCTTTTTGACACTACCAAGAAGCCAATGCTTTTTTGCCAAACTGATCATTTTCTGAAGAGTAATTAGTAGCCCATCTTACTATGAGAGAGAGCAGGATGGGAAAAGGGAGTAGATTAAGACAGTGTGTCATACAGAGCACAGTGTGTTCAGGAAAAATCCAGAAATAGAAAGAGAAAAAAAAAGGAGGAAATGAAGAGAACAAGGAATGAAAAGCAGAGAGCAATATAAAATCAGAGGCAAAAGAAGAAAATGTAGCAATAGCTCTTTGCTGATCTGTGTGAGCCCTCAGCAGCAAGTAGGACTGTGAAACTTCACGGTACAGTCATCTGTCAGCCAAAGAGCTCAATGGAGAAGGCATTATGGAACAAAACAGGACTAGAGAGAAAAACTAAGGCGTGATCCTCAGCCACTTCTGACCTGTGAGCTGTTATACACCTCTGTAGAAGAAAGAAGGCCTAAACAACAACCACATACGCTCTCTAGAATCGCACTCCTTAAATTTTTGCATGCATCAGAATCACCTGGAGGACTTACTAAAATAGAGATTAGTATGCTCATACCTAGAGAGTCTTCTTTAGTAGGCCTTGGGTGGATGGGAACTGAACATTTGCATTTCTAGGAAGTTTCCAGTTGATCCTGATGCTAGTGGTTTGGGGACCACACTATGAGAACCATAGGTCTAGACTTACAGAGATACAGGATTTAGTGATTGGATGTTTAAGTTTTCTGTTTTTGTTTTTGTTTTTTCCCAAATGCTTAAAAAGGAGGCCAATGGGGGAGGGGGGAGGGATAGCATTGGGAGATATACCTAATGTAAATGCCAAGTTAATGGGTGCAGCACACCAACATGGCACATGTATACATATGTAACAAACCAGCACATTGTGCACATGTACCCTAGAACATAAAGTATAATAATAATAAAAAAAAAAGAGGCCGAAATGTAAGAACTGAAGGAATAGACTATATTGAAAATATTTAAATATTTAAATCCAGGTGGATTTTGTCTACCAGTTGTCTCTTAATGGAGTGTTTAAAGGTATGAACTCTAGAGTCAGACAGAAGGGGGCAACATCACTTTGGAGCAGTATGCCTTTGGGCAAGTTACTTAACCTTTCCATACCCTATTTTCTTCATCTATAAAAATAGAATAATGTAATACCAACCCAATGGGGTAGTTGGGAAGAATAAATGATTGATGCATATACAAGGAGTAGTACCATGGCACATGGTATATGTAGCAAGCATTTCTTTTTGATAACCCAGCCTCCATCTCTACTACTTTTGTACCAGCCCTAATTAACTGTACTATTGTGTACAGCCTTTTGAAATTTGAGTCTTAGGAACAAAGCCAAGATAATAACCTGCCATTCTGATCCTCCCAATTTACCATGGAAACCACTTCATCCTGTGACAGGTGATTTATAAGCAAAAGTAAAGGGATATATATTGCCTTTATGGAAATGTTTAATCCTTGAATATTCTCTCCAGTGGTTACTAGAGAGGTAGAAAGATAGCTCCAGAGGTTTCCTGAGTGAATTAATTAGCTTACAATTGTAATATTATTCAATATCTTGTTTTCATAGCATTGCATAAGAAATATTACAAAGGAAGCAAAGAGTTTCCTTTAATTTATGATTAAAAAACTGAGGCTAGCTGATAAGATGGAATGCAATTTTTTTATTATTTGAAAACTCAATGAAGATAATTTGGGAGAAGAAGAATATTCATTTCAATAAAACCGAAATACATGACCAGTTTCAGTCCTGTTCTGTCAGAGGATGTACCTATACTCATTGAGAAATGATTGAGTTCATCATTTCCCCTAAATAGATACAAAGGGAATGCTCTGGATCATGTCCTCAAGGCTAATCTGTATGCTGTAACCTCTTAGGAGAATGCAAACCTTGGCCCTCTGTACACCCTGCACTCATCCCTTAACCTCTAAGAAGACAAGCTCTGACATAGTTCCATTACAGAAGTGCACCCCCCAGGGACCCAAAGGCACAAATGGGCTCTGCACCCTTAAGGTTGGAGTTTTTGTTTTTTAAATGATTCCATTTTTGGTTGTGCCTTTTGAGTAGCTTCATGTAGCAGACACCTTTAGATGCTACCCATCATCCTCTCCTTCTTTCCTTGTGTACTGAACTTTCTCATCCACATAGTGATGTGCTTTATAAGAGGCTAGTCCCAGTTTCAGTTCTGTGAATGGAGGGTGGCGGTAGTATTTCATATCTTCAATTGGCATGTGACAAGGACTTATGACACAATTCTGGCCATGATTGAAAAGAGGGGACGTCTAATGGGAACATATGGGTAACCTTTCCTCACTCTTAAAAGGGGCACATAAGAAGGAGGTGGCCTCTTTTTCTGTTGCATATGTTTATGTATGAATGTCAACTAGTTGCATGTCTCTTATAAGGTACAGCTATCTTTGCAACTAGGAAGAGAATGAAGGACATTTATTTAGGTTATAAAAATCCTAAGACCTCGATGATGTCATTGAGCTGCTGAATTCAGTGACCATAGCTAGAAGCGTCTTCTCTCAGGACTCTGTTAAGTGAGGTAACAAAATTTCCCTATTGTATGACATTTTAAGTTAAATTTTCCATTACTTGCAGACAACATTATCCTAACAGTCATATCTGTATTATACCAATCCTTTGACTAGATAAAGTATTCAGAATTACAAAGAGATATGACAAATGTTTTGATGGTGATGAATAACTTTATTATGCTGATTGTGGTGATGGTATCATGGGTGTTTACATATGCTACAACTTATCAAATTATACATTTCATGTATAGTTTATTGTCTATCAACTATACAGTATCTTAAAGATGACTTTCTCTAACTACAATGCAATTAAATTATAAATTAATAATAAAAATTAGGAAAATTCCATTTGGAAATTTAAAAACATTTCTAGAAATTCATGAGTCAAGTTAAAAAATAAGTTTAGCAATTCTTTATAATTGAACAATGAAAACTGTGTATAACAAAGCTTATTAGTGCTGCTAAAGTGTTACTGAGAAGTAAACTTATTGTCTTAAATGCTAACACAAGAAAATGAGAGCTTGATATTATTAATCCAGGTTAGAAAAAGAGAATTTAATAATGAGGAAATGGAACAAAATAAAGAACAGAAATTATGAAATTGAAAACGTACATTTAACAGCAAAAGCTGATTCCTTGAAATGACTAATTAGACAAACCTGAAATAACAACAACAACAAAAGACAGAATATACAAAACAACAATTTTCAAGACACTGGACATCAGCAGACAAAGGACAGTAATCCCTGTGAGTTGGAAAACAAATGAAGAGAGTATTGCCCCAGTATTGCCCCAACTCATTATCTTTAGAGTTTCCAGGCTATAGTACAGGGAGGAGGTAGAGCCCAGAAATTTCCTTGAGTTGCTAAGAAGTTGCTTTCCCCCATGAATACAGAGCTGAGAGTTCCGTGAGACCAAAGCACCTGGAGTTTGCATGACAGAATACAGAACTGAGAGAGATGCACAGAGAGCCTAAGACATCTGCACGTGAATGTGAGGAAACTGCCTGAGGCCAGAGAGGGGAATATCTGAAGGCATTAAGGGAAACAGCACCTGAGGTTCACAGAGGGCCAAGAATAGTGCCTGCTCCCACCAGCCAGTGTGGAAAACTCTTATAATTCATTGAGTACGCTGAAGGGATTACAGAGGAACATGAAAAAACTTCTGGGGGTGATGGATATGTTCAGTATCTTGATTATAGTGATAGTTTCATGGGTGAATATACATATGCATATGCCAAAACTTTTCAAATTGTATACTTTAAATATGTGCAGCTTATTGTCTGCCAACTATATCTTTAAAAAGCTGTTGGCCGGGCGTGGTGGCTCACACCTGTAATCCCAGCACTTTGGGAGGCCGAGGCAGGCAGATCACGAGGTCAGGAGTTTGAGACCAGCCTGACCAACATGATGAAACCCCGCATCTAGTAAAAATATAAAAATTAGCCAGGTGTGGTGGTGTGTGCCTATAATCCCAGCTACTCAGGAAGCTGAGGCAGGAGAATCGCCTGAACTTGGGAGGTAGAGGTTGCAGTGAGCCAAGATTGTACCACTGCACTCCAGCCTGGGCGACAGAGTGAGACTCCATCTCAAAAAAATAAAAAATAAATAATTTTTAAAAAGGTGTTAATTTTGTTCTATTATTATACTTTAGGTTCTAGGGTACATGTGCACAACGTTCACGTTTGTTACATAGGTATAAATGAGCCATGTTGGTTTGCTGCACCCATCAACTCATCATTTACATATTTACATTAGGTATTTCTCCTAATGCTGTCCCTTCCCCAGACCCCACCCCATGACAGGCCCAGGTGTGTGATGTTCCCTGCCCTGTGTCCAAGTGTTCTCATTGTTCAATTCCCACCTATGAGTGAGAACCTGTGGTGTTTGGTTTTCTGTCCTTGTGATAGTTTGCTGAGAATGATGGTTTCCAGCTTCATCCATGTCCCTGCAAAGGACATGAACTCATCCGTTTTTATGGCTGCATAGTATTCCATGGTGTATATTGGGTTGGTTCCAAGTCTTTGCTATTGTGAATAGTGCCACAATAAACATAAGTGTGCATGTGTGTTTATAGTACCATGATTTATAATCCTTTGGGTATATACCCAGTAATGGGATGGCTGGGTCAAATGGTATTACTAGTTCTAGATCCTTGAGGAATTGCCACACTGTCTTCCACAATGGTTGAACTAATTTACACTCTCACCAAAGCATTCCTATTTTTAAAGCAGTTACAACTAAAAAAAAAAAAAAAAAAAAAAAAAATTTAAAAAGAATAAAAATAGACTCTAGAACATGAATTTACAGTGCATAATATTCCTTCAAATACTTATTAGTTTATATAAACAACTTTATACAATAAATCTGAAAACCTGTGAAATAGATTAATTCCTAGAAAAATTTAATTTACAAAATAGACTTAGGAAGAATGAGGTAGGCCAAATTGTCCTATATCTAATAAAGAAATTAAGGTAGAATTTTAAAACCATTCTAAAAGAAAAACAAAAGAAAATGTCAGGCACATTTTAGCAAATTTTCAAGTGGAATAAATTTTAAAATGCTATATAAAAAGCTAGGAATAAATTCACATGTACAATACTCACTATAAACATAAAACACACTAAACGCAACAATTAAGAGGAAAAAAAGACAACCATAGTGGCAGAGTAACACAATTACCTCAATTGATAGATAAAGCTGACAAAATATCAATAAAGACAAAGATAACTTAAACAGTATAGTTTCAATTCTTACACAAATATTTCCAAAGAAGGGAAAAAAAGGCTCCTTGGTTCATTTTATGAGGTTAAAATACCTTGATACAAAATTTAGTACAAAAGAGGAAAAGGTACAGATCAATCTCAATCATAAATATAAAAGCAAAAATCCCAAACAACAATAACAAGCCTATCAATGTATAAAAAGATACTTCATGACTGGTTAGGTTTTTTTCCCAGAAATATGAATGATTTAACATTAAAAATGTGCAAATGTTTTTGAGATGTTAAGAAGTATTTAAAAACATACTACATTAACAGATTAGTTGGAGAAACTATGTGATTATCTCAACATATGCAGAAATTTTTAAATAAAACTTAACATCCTATTCAGAAAAACTCTTAGCAAACTGTGACTATAAGGAACTTGCTTAATCTGATAAAACTACTACTACTACTACTACTACTACTACAAAAAAAAAAAAAAAGCTACAGGAAATTATACATTTAATGGCAAAATGTTGAAAGTATCCCTTTTAAGATGAGGGATAAAATAAGGATATTCATTATCATGACTTTATATTCTCTATTTTATGACAAGGACATTCACTCTCAAGACTATCCAACATTAAACTGGAGATCCTTGCCAGTGTATTAAGATAAGAAAAAGAACTAAAAGGTGTAAGAATCAAAAAGGAAAAAAACAAAACTGTCATTTACAGATAATACAATTTCCTATGTGGAAAACCTCAAAAGATCTCCAGATAAACTGTTGGACTTCATGAATTTTATAAGGTTGCTGGATTCAAAAATCAATATATAAAAAATGAATTATGTTTTTAAATAACAAAAACATATTAGAAAAAAATAATTTTGAAAGTATTATTTATAACAGCAACAAGGTAGGGTACCTAGGAATAAATCTGGAAAACAAAAGTGTAAGTCCTCATAGGAAAATTTTAAATTTTATTGAAAGACCTTAAAGAAAATCTCAATAAAAATGGTATGATAAGCTATGATGCTCATAGATAAAAAGACTTAATGTCACAGAAGTGAAAACACAAGTGGAATACAAATATATTTTAAAGTACTCAATGTTTTTAGTAGTCAGAGAAATGTAACATAAAATCACAATGAAACACCATTAAACCTCTACCATATTAACAGAAATTAAGAACTCAGACAATACCAAATGTTGGAAATGATGTGTAACAGTGCAAACTGTCATATAGTTCCAGTGGGAATGTAAATTGGTACAGTGGTTTGGTAGTACATAAAAAAGTTGAACATGTACAGACTATATAACCCAGTATTTCCACTCCATAGAATGGAAGCTCTTGTACATGTACTCAGGAGACATTGTACAAGGATGTTCATAGTAACATTGTAACTACAAAAAAAAAAAAAAAGAAAACAGAAACAACCTAAATGTCCATCAACAGTAGAATGGCTACATAAAGAATAGTATATTTATACACTGTACCATGGTGAAAATGAATGAACTACTCTTAAATGTACCACCATGGAGAAATCTGAAGAACAGACTTGAGAAAAAAAGAAAAGAGAAAGCAAGTTAAATAATAATATAAATAATTTATGTAAAATACAAAAAACAGGCAAAACTAAATGACATATTGTTTAGTGATACATACATAGGCTAATATTATGATGAAAAATAAGAGAACAAGGAACACAAAATTCTGTTTGAGGTCACACCTGTGAGGGCGGAAGGGGTGTGGGTATATAAGGGGTTTCTAAGGCACTGTTTATGCTTTATTTTATAAGCTGAATGGGTGTTCATTTTATTCTTTTTTTTTTTTCTGACACAGGGTCCTGCTCTGTTGCCCAGGTGGTACAATCACAGCTCACTGCAGCCTTGACATCCCAGGCTCAAGCAATCCTTCCACCTTAGCCTCCAAGTAGCTGGGACTATAGGCACATGCCACCACATCCAGCTAATTTTTAAAATGTTTTTTAGAGGCAGGGTCTCATTATGTTACCCAGGCTGGTCTTAAACTCAGGTTCAAGCAATCCTCCAGCCTCAGACTCCTAAAGTCCTTGGATTACAGGCATGAACCACCACACCTGGCCTCGTTTTATCCTTTACACTACTCATTTACATTGTATGTTCTCTTCTGTAGATATGAAATATTTCACAACAAAATCTTTTCAAAGCAAAAAAACAACAGCGATTGTTAATTATTGAGATACTTTAGCTGATATGATTGAGATAAGAGTTCAATTCTATAAAAGAATTCACTCCCCAATGAATTGGGTGGTCCCATGGCTCTTTATTTCTGAATAATTAAAATCTTTGGATTTTTTGAACCTGTGATGAGGGCTTGGGTGCAGGTAGTGAACTTGTGGGCTGATTACAGGCAGCAGGATTGTGAGACAGTAAAGCAGACTGATAGAGGGAAGGAGAAAAGTCAATAAATTATGTATTATTTGGGTCATCTCTGTAGACAGTAGGGGCTCAATTCCACCAAAACCTCTGAGAAGCACAAAGAATGTCTCCTAAATTCATGTTGAAGAACAGGAGACTGTGCACTGACTGACTTTAGCCCTCACTGGTTGAGAGTTGCTCCCAGGGGTATTAACTCACTGTCACTTCTGGGCTGTGTTTGTACTTGTACTAAGTACAAGGCTTCCAAACAAACCTAGAGGCAGAAAAGGCATTGTGCATACAATGGTAGAGGAAGTAGATCCTACCACCACAGCTGTAGCTGCAACCAGAGGTAGGCCAAGGGTGCACCAAAGGATCTGCCACAACCAGCATGACATATCCAGGCATCACATCTGCAAAGCATACTCACAATGCACAGGTTGCTTGTTTTACATCTCAAAATTGCTAAGAGAGTAAATTTCAAATGTCTCACCACAAAATGTTAAATATTTGAGGTGATGGATATGTTAACTAGCTTGATTTAATTATTTCACTTTGTATTAATAAATCATAACATCACTTTGGACCTCATAATTTTAAGAATGATTTGTGCAAATTCACCCTCTTAGAGATAAAAGTGGCAATGAAAAATTGTTTAATTATTCATCAGAACTATCAGAAGTTATTTTTCCCACTCATCTTTTTTTTTTTTTTTTTGACACAGAGTTTCGCTCTTGTCTCCCAGGCTGGAGTGCAATGGCATGATCTTGCCTCACTGCAACCTCCACCTCCCTGGTTCAAGCAATTCTCCTGCCTCAGCCTCCCCAGTAGCTGGAATTACAGGTGTGTGTCACCACGCCCACCTAATTTTCATATTTTTAGTAGAGATGGGGTTTCACCATGTTGGCCAGGCTGGTCTCGAACTCCAGACCTCAGGTGATCCGCCCACCTCAGCCTCCCAAAGTGCTGCAATTACAGGCATGAGCCACCACACCCGGCCTCCCATTCATCTTTTAAGATGCTGCTCAGGTTCTACATCTTCCAGAAACCTTCTCTGGCTCCTCCCAGCTAGATTAGATGTCACACTTCAATGTCTCCATAACTCTTTGCGCGTGCACTTCTTTTCCACTGTACTCATCTGATTACATTTTAACTTGCAATATATTTATCTATCTCTTCCACCAGACTGTTTTAGTCATCTTGGAATGCTATGTTCTCATTTGGCACAAGAAGTTAACTAAATGTTTGTTAAATGGATGAATGAAGGCGTAGTGAGTGAACAACTGATTATGGAAATAAGAATGTAACACGAACCAGGAAATAGTAGGAGGAGACAAAAATAGGGAGAAACGAAGGAATAAAGCACAGGAAATTCAGTCTGAAATTAGATTTTCCTCGTTTTAATATATTTTTCTGAATTAGCAATATGCTTTCAATGCATCTTACTTGAATTTTTTTTCCTTTTTTTTTTCAGAGCACCACTGAAGAAAGGCATAGCAGATGATATCCACTGGGGCGAATACACAATACCTCCATTTTTCCTTGAGGTTTGAAGAGATAGGCATGAGGTAAGACAGATGGAGATCAACATATCATTTTGATTATTTGTAAAGCAGCTATTGGAAAATGCCACTTATGTCTGGGAACAATACTACACCCCAGAATTAGACTGACATTCTCACTCAGGCGTGGACCGCTACTGGCGGTCTGGGTGAGGTCTGATCCTGTAACACTGACTTAGAGACAGGGGTGCTTCCTGTGGGCAGCTGGTACCAACAAGGGGAGAGGAGGAAGCATGGGGCTCCCAAATCCAGCAGGTAGGTCACTCCCTTCCCTAGGGTAGTGTGTGTGGATGCAGAGGGGTCAGGAGAGTTATACTAACTGATGTCCCTTCACACAGAAGAAAACCCCAGAAGTAGGGAATAAATATTCCTGTGAAAGATAGTCATTTTATGATTAAGACAAAACAAGTTACTCCCACCATGATGTACTTATTTTTACAGGAAGAGGAAGCCAGCATGTAGAGTAATTTTTACAGTAAGCAGGTTCAAGTTCAACAGTAGGAAAAAGAGGTCAGAAGTTAAAGAAACAATATATGTTCACTTTCACACTAGAGAAATGATCTAAATATGTAATTTAACAGTTACTTTTAACATTTTTTAAATAAACCTTTTTGGAGGAATAATTATCACATGGTACGAATTTCAAAAGGTATAAAGTGTAAACAGTGAAAAAGTCTCTCTTCTATCCTGACAATTACTTTCAAAAGTTATTTTTGTAATTATATATTATCAGAGATATGTTTTATTTCATTTGCCTTTTCCTCTTGATTTGATGAGTTCAAGGTCCTCAATTTACAAATGAATTTCTGGAGCATAATCTGCTTGCAAGTCATTTGGAATTCAGATTGCATGGCAAATTTCTGTTTCAGGTTTCTTAAGGTAGTTCACTAACAGCACCCCTAGGCATTGGAGGACACAGCACTCACGGGTCTCACAGCTCTAGCTTTGTCCTGAAGTACTAGGCTATTGTGCACGTGAGTGTCTTTAACTTACAGAGACAATCTATTAAAAAGTTGAAAATCTGTTTAATTACATACAATGGTACCTTCTCTACCTCTTGGTTGCAATTGATACAACTTGAAAAGGAAATATTTTTCACAGTCATTTTTTGCTTCAAAGAAGTATGAATATTTCTTTTATAGTATGATTCAAAACTAATTCACCATCATGATAGATGGCAAATATTTTGGCTAGGAAAACCAGAGTGGGGATATTTTACAGACTGTTACCCCAGAAACTGAGACAGCCACCCGTCAAGTAATTAAGCCAAACATTTTCTTTTCTCACTCACTCAATATATTGACCAGATACGTTAGGGCAAGGAGTATGCTTGGAGAGGAGTCAGACAGTCTTGAGGGATGAAGCAGACGTGGAAATGAGCAAGGTTCATGGAGTGATACAAAGAAGGAAGCAGTAAATTCTACCCAGAGCTGGGGATGAGGCTTGGAGAGAGGAGGGCACTCAGGAGGCCTCAGTGAGTGTGACTCTTGAAAGGAGACTGCCTTCAATAGCTCCTACAAAAAGCATAGGCACAGAGCAATGAAACAACCTGCTGTGCCAGGGAACTGCAACTAGATCGGGCTTTTCTGGCATAAGGAATGTGGGGTGGGGTGTGGCAAGAGGTGACGGTCTGGAGGCTTCTGACCTTCCAGGATTCATGTGAATGCTTTATATCTTAGCCCATTCATCACAATCCTCTGGAAAACAAAACAAAAAAATTATTATTCTTTCTTCTATTACTAATTAGTTTTAAGTATATCAGTTTATTGTTAATCATTCATACAGGAGGTTATAAAAGGAAAAGTCAAAGCTGTTCTTGCCATTTCTATATCTAACCACCTAGTCCTACTCAGCTGTAGAATATGTTACAAAAATTCACAGAAATGCGTATACGTATCAAGCATTATTTCTTCTGTCTGCCTATTATGTATTTATATAAGACTATTGACTTATTTATATTAATTTTGCATGCTACCTCTTTACCAAATTCTCTTATTATTTATATTAATTTCTCCATTTACTTTTTGTTTTCTTTTTTCTCTCTTTTGAGACAAGGTCTTGCTCCATCACCCAGGCTGGAGTGCTGTGATACAATCACAGCTCACTGCAGCCTCAACCTCCAGGGCTCAAGTAATCCTCCATCTCAGCCTCCTGAGTAGCTTGGACAACAGGCAAGCTAGTTTTTAAATTTTTTTTGTAGAAACAAGGCCTCCCTATGTTGCTCTGGCTGATCTTGAACTCCTGGGCTCAAGTGATCCCACCTCATCTCCCAAAGTGCTAGGATTATAAGAAATGTGGGCCACTGAGCCAGGCCTATTTTTTGTTTCCTAGCTATGTAATCACATCATCTGGAAAGAGATAGTTTATTATCTTCCTTCCATTCTTGTATAATTAAATGCTTTCTCCCAGCCAGGGCAACATGGCAAAACCCCATCTATAACAACAACAACAAATAGTCAGGCTTGATGGTACAACTGATGTCCCAGCTATGTGGGAGGCTGACGTGGGAGGATCACCTGAGCCAGGGCCATGAGCCATGATTGCACCACTGCACTCCAGCCTGGGTGACAAAGCAAGAGCTTGTCTCAAAATAAATAAATAAATAAATAAATAAATAAATAAATAAATAAAGCTTTATGTTATATAATTATATTGGCTAATCCCCGTTTCCAAGGCTCAAAGTAATGGACATGGTGGTCATCTTTGTCTTCTTCCGACTTTTATTGTTTTTCCAGCCAGGTGCAGTGGCTCATGCCTATAATCCCAGCACTTAGGGAGGCTGAGGCGGTTGGATCACCTGAGGTCTGGAGGTTGAGACCAGCCTGGCCAACATGGCAAAACCCCACCTCTACTAAAAATACAAAAATTAGCTGGGCATGATGGCCGTGCCTGTAATCCCAGCTACTCAAGAGGCTGAGGCAGGAGAATCACTTGAACCTGGGAGGCAGAGGTTGCAGTGAGCCAAGATCGCACCAGCCTGGGCAACAGAGCAAGACTCCATCTCAGAAAAAAAAAAGTTTTTCCATTAAGTGAGAAGCTGGCTTTGGCTGAAATAACCATCAATTTCTATTTATTATTTAGTATTTTTGACATGGAAGCATGTTGAATTTTGTTTGGCATTTACCTTTTTGGCATTTATGGAGGCAATAAATACCTTTTTGGCATTTATGGAGGCAATAAATACCTTTTTGGCATTTATGGAGTCAACAATCTGATTTTTTTCCTTAGCTTTATTAATATGATTAATTGTATTAATTGATGCTCTACTAAGGAACCACTCTTGTATTCTTGGAATACATTTTATAATGTATTATGTATGTATATAATACACAATACTTATGTATTATTACTAAATATTGAAGCAGTGTCATTGTCTGGGGTAAATACCTGAGGTTTGTTATCTCCTGCCAAGGGAATTGAGGACACAGACACACAAGAAGTGAGTTTAAGAGCAGAGTTTTAATAGGCAAAAGAAAGAGAAAAGAGACTAGATCTCTCTCTCTTGCAGACCCCCAACTGGATCTGCCGGTTTCGTGGTGAAATGCATGAGGTTTTATAGACGAGCTTGAGGATGTGGTGGTGCCTGATTTATATAGGGCCCAAGAGAGATTGGTTGCACTAGGTGTGATGCTTGCATAGCACATGAGAAAGCTGGCCTTACCACCCTAATCTTTTATTATGCAGATGGGCTCTCCACATGGCCGGCGCCATGCTGTCTGTTCCTTACTGTACACGTGGTTGACAAAGAAAGGGGAAGATGGAGCCTCCATATTGAACATACTTGGCCTCCAGGTAGCCTTTTTCTATTGGCACAGCTGCTGGTATTTACCTATGCAAGTTTTAGCTTGCTTATCTATGCTTGCAGCTTGATTTTTCAGGCTGCCTTCTGTTAGAAAAGAAAGGATTTGGGGGCTGCTTTTTATAACAAAGAAAACCTTACCGAGGACTTTCTTACTTCACTATCTGCCTAAATAATTGCTTTGTAACTCCTATATCAATATGCCATTGGTTCTCTTTGCTAATTTTTAGATTTTTTACCTCTCATAAGTGAGATTGGTTTATAGTTTTCTTAAAAGATTTTAAAAGTTTTCTTACTTTTCCAGTGCTATCAACTGGATAAAATAGCATTCCAATGATCTCACCTTTTGTGGTTTGATAGAATTCCCCTATGAATCTGTCTTTTTAAAATCATGATTCCCCAGTTCTACCCCAGTTCTACAGAATGTGGGGGACCAGAAATAAAAATATTTTAAAAGTATTTGCCTGCCACCCCTATCTCAAACCCATCCCTCATCCATAGGCTCTGCATTTTAGAACCACCATAGGACATGGAAATCCATTTGGTGTTTTTAAGCGACTACAAAGTACACTAAAACTGTAGTGTTCAGGATGGATTAGGGAAGGAGACAAGATTGGTTGAGGAAAACATGTAGAAAGCTGTTTGCAGTAATACAAAGGGAGAAATGATGATATCATGAAACTAAGCTATAGCAGTAGTGATGGACGGGAGAGATACATGAGAAAGAGACTACAATGACAGAAGCAATAGGTGTGGCTACCGATTATGTGTTGAAGAATAGAGGAAAATAAAGGACAAAGATGACTCTAGTATATGCACAAAGAGGAAACAATCCAAATATCCATCAACTAGTAAATAGATAAATAAATGTGGTATAGACATACAAAGGAACATTGTTCAGTAACTAAAAGGAAGTACTGATACATGCTACAACACGAATAAATCTTGAATCCATTATGCTAAGTGAAAGAACCCAGTCACAAAAGACCACATATTGTACGATTCCATTCACAGGAAATTTTCAGACTAGGTACTCCCTAGCTACAGAAAGTAGATTTGTGATTGCCTAGCATCGAGGTAGAGGAGTAAAAAATGGGGAGTGACTGCTGATGGGTATGGAGTTTCTTTTGGGGGTATGAAAGAAAATAAATCACTGAGCCAAAGGGAAAAGTCAAGCTGAGACTGCATCAGGCAAACGTGCTCCCATTTGATTCCTAAATGAGATAGCTACAAAGATAAAAAAGCTATTAGGTTGGTGCGAAAGCAGCTGTGGTTTTTGCTATTTTAAAAAAAAAAAATGGCAAAAACCGCAATTACTTTTGCACCAACCTAACGCATCCCTTCCTCACACTTTGCCCACAAGAAAATTCCTTGTGAGACTCAAGATTTTTACCCTAAAACAGTTATGTTGTATTTTACCTTGGCAATGTAAATTGGTAGCTAATCTTCACAGGTGCTGGATAAAGGACTGATGTCACAGTCATTCTCCTTCTCACCTGAGACAAATGCATATCTGATAGCTTCCTCTGCCTTATTGTTTATGTAAAAATCACTGAGCCAGACTAAGGCATAAGTCTCTACTCTTCTACCCACCCTCTCACATGTAAATTGTGTATTCAGTGAAAGGCTAATCAGAGACTTAAAAGAATGCAACCCATTGTCTCTTATCTACCTATGATCCCTCCTGCCTTTCCGGAGTGAACCAATGTACATCTTATACATATTCATTGATCTCTTATATCTCCCTAAGATGTATAAAACCAAGCTGTGCCCTGACCCCCTTTGGGCACATGTCATTGTAACCGTCCAATGGGTTCACCTTGCCTACTGCCTGGCCAGAGCCGATTTATCAAGACAGGGGAATTGCAATAGAGAAAGGGTAATTCATGCAGAGCCAGCTGTGCAGGGGATCGGAGTTTTATTATTACTCAAATCAGTCTCCCCGGTTAGGTTAGGTGTCTTTCACTGTCTCAGTCATAATTTTCCAATGGTAGTTTCATCATCAGGACCGCCATAGGCTTTATCATGGGCACATCCTTAAACTTGGCAAAATAAACTTTCTAAATTGATTGAGACCTGTCTCAGACACTTTCTGGGTTTACAGAGGTGGTGAAAATGTTGTAAAATTAGATTGTGGTGATAGTTGCCAATCCTGCGAATATACTAAAAACCACTGAATTGTAAACTTTAAAACAAAGTTGAATAGTATGGTATGTGAATAGTAATGTTATGTGAATTGTATCTCATTAAAGCTGTTTGTTTGTTTGAGACAGAGTTTTCTCTATCACCCAGGCTGAAGTGCAATGGTATGATCTTGGCTCACTGCAACCTCTGTCTCCTGGGTTCAAGCGATTCTCCTGCCTCAGCCTCCCAAGTATCTGGGAATACAGGCACGCGCCACCACGCCCAGCTAATTTTTGTATTTTTAGTAGACAGGGTTTCACCATGTTGGACAGGCTGGTCTCGAACTCCTGACCTCAGATGATTCACCAGCCTTGGCCTCCCAAAGTGTTGGGATTACAGGCGTGAGCCACCTTGCCTGGTCAATTTCTTTCTTTCTTTCTTTCTTTCTTTCTTTCTTTCTTTCTTTCTTTCTTTCTTTCTTTCTTTCTTTCTTTCTTTCTTTCTTTCTTTCTTTCTTTCTTTCTTTCTTTTTTTAAGTAAAGAAAGAAGTTTGGAAGGAAAGCTACTGAACTCAGCTTTAGAAAGGCTATAAATAGTAATTGGAACTATGGAAGAGGATAAAGTTACAAAAGATGAAGACAAGCACAGAAAGTTATAGAATCATGGGTTCATTCACACTCTAGCACATTATCCCGAAATTCTATATTGAAATAAACTCAACTCTTAAGTTTTTTAATACAAGCTGAAATTTCCCTTTGCTTTTCACTTTCTTCTTAAAAAGATACTTGATTTCTTTATCACAACCGATATTCAATGGATTGTTAATTTTAACAATTTAATTGTCATTATCACATAGTAAAAGAATAACAAACTTTGTGTATATGTGTATATGTGTATATATATATATATATGCAACCCATTGTCTCTTATCTACCTATGATACCTCCTGCCTTTCTGGAGTGAACCAATGTGCATCTTACACATATTGATTGATCTCTTATATCTCCCCAAGAGATCTCTTATATCTCCCTATATTACCTGTAGAAACAATGTATATTACATAATATATAAAGACATGAGAGGTCAATCAATATATTTATATACACATATATGTATATTTAGAGACTATATATATATATATATATATTTAGAGACAAGGTCTCACTGTTACCCGGGCTGGAGTGATCATAGCTCACTGTAAGCTCAAACTCCTGGACTTCAGTGATCTTCCCGCCTCAGCCTGCCAAGTAGCTAGGACTACAGGCGTGTGCCACCATGCTGGCTAATTGTTTAATTTTTTTGTAGAGACCAGCCCAGGCTGGTGTCAAATTCCTGGCCTTGAACAATCCTCTTGCCTTGGCCTCCCAAAGCCCTGGGATTACAGGCCTGAGCCACCCTGCCCGGCCGTATTTTTAAAACCTTTATCTGGAAATTATGTTAAAAGAGTTACTTTCAAACACCAGTGAGAGGAAAACACTTCTCTATGACTGGCTTCTCTCTGAAGGTTTATGAAAGTTTGACCTATTTGTAGGACATGGCGGTAATCGAATAGGGTGTAAATTAAGATGAATGAGTTTAAAATTGTCAGGTTAATCCTAGCCTCACAATGAGTCAGACAATGGAGAAAAACTTATTTCATGGAGCTGAAGCTTTTGTTATTTTTGTTGGTTAAAGCTTCAAATTGACTTATATGGAGGCTGCAAGCAGATTCTCTAGCAAATTGGCATCCTGGGGAGAGCCAGGTACTTTGAAAATTTCTAATTAGGAGAAGTTAAAGGTTATATAAGCCCAGCTGCCAAATTGACTGCCTGACCTTAAAATCCAAACAGAATCTGTTCCTTTCCTTCCTTCTCCTCCTTAGCCAAGACCTTATCTAGAAATGAATTTTAAAATACAAACAGGAACTTCTGTGTTAAACCAAGTCTGATAACTAGAAGGAAGCTTATTAGTTATAGTTGAACAGACTCTAATGGCTATTCAAAGTCTTTAAGCATTCACAGCCTTAAGTAGTCACACATTTGGCTTCAGTTTCAACTAATCCAGCTAGAGGACAAAAACCTTCAGTAAATTATATCATATCCATAGAACTTTTGTTCCTTAAGCATATTTACTGTATGTATTAGTCTGTTCTCACACTGCTATAAAGAACTACCTGAGACTGGGTAATTTATGAAGCAAAGAGGTTTAATTGACTCACCGTTCTGCAGGCTTAACAGGAAGCATGACTAGCAGGCCTCAGGAAACTTACAATCATGTCGAAAGGTAAAGGAGAAGCAAGTATCTTCTTCACATGGTGGCAGGAGAGAGAGGGAGCAAAGGGGGAAGTGCCACACACTTTTAAACCATCAGATCTCGTGAGAACTCATTACCATGAGACCAGCATGGGGAAAATCCACCCCCATGATCCAATCACTTCCCACCAGGTCCCTCCTGTAACACTGGGGATTACAACTCAACGTGAGATTTGGGTGTGGACACAGAGCCAAACTATATCACTACATTTTTAGAAACAGGATAATTTTGTTATGGAGTTATAGATCCTATGGAAAAATCTAGTCAAGACCACAGTGAATAAGACTTAATTTTATAAATGATGTTTATACTCCTGCCAAAAAAAAAAGCCAAGTAGATCATCAATTTCATACAAGTTATTTTACCAATTGTGGTTTAGAAAATATTTCTAATCCAATTGTCACCCATCTTTACCTGTAGAAACAAATGTAGTCACACACTTTACCTGTAGAAACAAATTTAGGTCACACATTGTATAAATTATAATGGGATTCAAATTTTATTTTCTTTAAACAGGAACTATTTTTCTTCAAAATGGTCCTGGTTATTTCTGGGAGTCCCTGAACATATGCTTTCCTCATATTCACAAACAAATCTATCAGCTTTAATCACTACTAGAATCATCCACCCACTTAATTAATAGGTATTGAGTGCATACTATGTGAGAGGATACGACAGAGTCCTACAGAAATCTCTGTCCTGCCCCTCTTGGAGCATCCCTAGTATTTTTCCTTGTCTGCTACAGTTCTCATCTGTCAACATGAAGTCCTGGCAAGTAGCTGAAAGAAATTTTTATCACTGCCTCCACTGAGGAAGTCCACTGCAAAACATTTGACCAAGAATGTGCTGAGAATACTGTCTCCCAATGTCTCCAAAGCCCCCATCACATGTGCCAGAACAACACTAGATTCCATATGGAGGTGGGAAAAATGGCCCTCTCCAACTCTGTGCCACTCTTTGACATCTGGACCCCAAAGCAAGTCCTGTTCATGAAAAAAAATTTCTGTAGTTCTAGGGGCTCACAACCCACCCAGTGGCCTCAGTGTCATGTTATCATCTCCATCATTCTCATCACCCCTCTTCCCTGCCTCAAGCTATTACCAAACAGAAGCACCCAGTCATGCCAATGAGAGAAAATGCATAGTGGGTGCTGGTGGTTGTGTTTACACTAGGAGTGTCTAGACACCAGCTGAAATGGCCTGTGACATTGTGTAGCATACTTCAAAAGTTTGGCCAGCAATCCTGCATACAAAATGCAACCACTTGAAGGTTTTGCCCAGAGCTATGGCAGTAAAGTGCATAGCAGCAGTTCAGTGAACTTTCGCCATTCTTCAACCTGCCCAAAGCACTGGCTGATGTGGCCAGATATTGTTGTCCATGGCTTTAATTATTTAGAAGTAGATATGAATAACAGGGAGCTTGAGGTTATCTAGAGCTTGGTGTGGTGCTGGCTCAAAATAGCAACTAATTCCTATGTAAGTTGAAAAGAGCTTGATATGGGTAACCTCTAGAAGATCCCAAACAAATTAGAAAATGTGGTCAGGAAAAGGATTCAGTCCTTGAATATTGAGAAATCGTGTTGTCACAGAGAACACGTGACAACTTCCATGTGCAAACAAAACATAACAGATACCAGGCTGTTCAGAAACTGTTACTGAGGTACTTGCTCCTGGAAGGCTGAGGATAAATCAAAATAAATCCAACCAACACCAAGTCTGACTTGACACGTAGGTGAGGCAGAAAGCTGAAAAAAAAAAAAAAAAACCCAAAAAACCAAACCAAAATAAACGTCTAGAATTGGAGCCTTGGAGAATTTTAAATGGTCTCATTCAAAAGTTCCTATTCTACAGTAAAGAATAGTTCAACATAGGGCTATGATATTTCTAAAACAGGACTTGAATGTGGATCAGATAGCTGAAATTTTGAAATTTTTGGTATTTTGCTCAGTTTTGTTCTTCCCATCATTTAAATGACCTCAACGGAAATACTTATGATCACTAAAGATTTCTAATGTCCAAGAATAGGTCAATTCTCAGCCCAGGGCTTGACAAGTTAGCAATTAATTGTTGTTTTCATTTTTAAAATATTTATTTAAAAGGTAATGCATATTTGTTTTAGATAATTTTTTTAAATACAGAAGTAAATACATACGATCAAAAAGGTCTCTTCCAGCCACGTGCGGTGGCTCATGCCTGTAATTCCAGCATTTTGGGAGGCCGAGGTGGGCGGATCACTTAAAGTCAGGAATTCAAGACCAGCCTGGCCAACATGGCGAAACCCCATCTCTACTAAAAATACAAACATTATCCGGGCGTGGTGGCAGGCACCTGTAATCCCAGTTGTTAGGGCGCTGAGGTAGGAGAATCGCTTGTTCCTGGGAGGCGGAGCTTGCAGTGTGCCAAGATTGTGCCATCGCACTCCAGTCTGGGTGACAGAACCAGACTTGATCTTAACATAAAAAAAAGTCTTTTCCACTCCTACCCCAATCCCTATTCCTCACAGGTAACCACCATTACATTTGCAATATATCCTTCTTGTCTTACATCCTGATGCATTTACATCTTCTTTCCAGAATATGGGTTCATGTTATGGGCAATTTAGCTTTTATCACTAAACAATCTAAATTGGATAGATCCCACTATATTAATGTAACATTATTTATCCAATCCCCTTTTGATGGGCATTTGGATTGTTTTCAATTTTTGATTATTAGAGATAGTGCTGCAACTAACATCCTTATATATTCACATTTATGCATTATGCAAGCGTTCTGGGAGATAAACCCCCAGGGGTTGAATTGCTTGGCCAGATGGTATATGCATTTAGAATTTTGATAAATATTCCCAAAATTACCTCCAAAATGTTGGCACCAGTTTACACTCCCACCAACGATGACTAAGAGAGCCTGTTTCCCTACATGCTCCTCACACTTTGTATCAAAGCATTGACTAGTTAAATAAAGGAATGTGTCTCTCACTTCAGAAAGACACGGTGATAAAGATCTTGCCTCATTCTCTTATTTTCCTTTATTTTCTCTTTTCATTTCATAAGTGCCACTTAATCCTAAGGGAAGAAAAAAGAAATACTTGTTTGGTTTTCAGGATGTTCATCAAAGGTACGTGAATTCTCCAAGTTATGAACACCAATACTATAAGCACCCATACCTTACAAATAAACTGCTCATTTATATGTAAAAATTAACTATCCTGAAAGTGGGAAGATAGTCCCTTTTAGATGCTGGAGGTGGAAAAATATACTCCTCATGTCTCCCTTTGACTATTCATTGATTCGTGCATTCACGTATGTATGAGTCCATGCATTAGTTCATGCTTGCATCTATGTATTCACTTATCTAAGTCAGATAAGTTCTGGGTACCATGCTAATCATTATGGTTGTGGAAGTGAAATACAATCTCTGCCTTCAAGGAGATCATAGTCTAACTTAGTGGAGAGACAGAACAGGAAACCAACAGTTAAAGAGTGAGAAAGTGCTACTTTCAGGTTAGTGCAGAGCTCCTGAGGAGCAATGGGGTGGGGATGAGCTCATATGTGAGAGTGGGCTGCAGACAATGCCAGAAATCTGGCTCTGGGAGGAACCAGGCAACTATCACATCTAACCCAGCTGGGGAGGAGGTAAGTAAAAGGCCTCAGGACTGGAATCCCTAAAGGGTACTCTTTGGCTAGAAGTTATATGCAGCAGAAAGTTCCATTTTGTAAGAATTGTTTTGTTTTACTGTTAGTTTTTTAATGAGAATTCCTAAGTGAAGAAAATCTCAACTTTGTCTTTGGATAGGATTTTTATCCCATCTATTAAACTGCCTCTGTGCCTGTGGGTTGGCAGCTGAACTGTTTTACCTTGTTGACATAAAGGAGCCATGGAGATGAGGCAATCACGGAAGCTATAAGAAGCCAAGAGGGTGAGAAAAGAGTCAGCTCTAGAATTAACAGTCATCTCATTTCTTGGTGCTTATCCTAAGTATGAAATTTATCCTGAGTCAGAGCTGTAGACAAATATTTGTCCACAAAGATGCTTACTGACAATGTACACAGGTCAAACTTGGAAACAATCTAAATGTCCACCCAAAGGACATGAATACATTATGGCAAGTCCATGAAATGGAATAACTTACAGCCATTAAAATCATATTTTCCAAAATTGGTAAGATAGAAAAATTTTCATAGTGAAATATTAAATCAAAAAAGAATGATAGAGTATGAACCTATCTTCATACTAATGATGAATTTTATATATTTGTATCTCTGTATACACATACATATATACATACAGTTGCATTTACATACAAATACTCACAAATATCTGTATATATTTTCTGTCAGAGTAAGGTAATTATGCTACATTAAAAACCTGATAATCTCTGCTGCTTATAACAACAAAGCTTATTTCTCCTTTATACTGCCTGTCCATCTTGAGTCATCAGGGTTGCTGTAATCTTCATAGATACTCTGGAATACATAAAGATGACAGACGCTCCATCTCAAGACAAGCTTCTGTGATTGCAGAAATGAAGAATGGAGAGCATGGAGATCCACGAGCGGGTTCTTACAGCTTTGGCCCAGAATTGACACTCATCAATCCTCCTCATGATTCATTGTCCAAAGGAAGTCACATGGCCTCATCTGTGTTCAACAGGACAGGGAAAGGCACCAAGTATTTGTGAGCAATATTACAGTCTACAACGTCTATATATCTACATATTAAGGAAAGGGAGGTAGGGATGAGAAAGAAGCTCACTAAAAGAAGTGATTATCACAGGGTGGTGAGCATACAAATAATTTAAATATTTTCATATACTTCTCAATATTTCGGACTTTTATAAACACACATGTATTACTTTTACTGCTTGTTTTCTTTATGTCTGAGTGATATGTTAATATAGTCTGTAAATAATTGAAACACTCTAGAAGTAAGTATAATGTAAAACAAAGTACCCCCTTCATATCATATCACCCCACTCTAATCCCAACCCCCTAGTTCCCACCCCCAGAAGTAATCACTAACTATAGCCTGATGTATATACTTCCAGATTGTCTTTGTATACACCTTCACAAACATAAATATGAATATACATTAATTTTTCTTAGGAGAGAAAAAATTTAAAACAGCATGAAAATTAATCAATATGCATACTACTTTAATAAACTATTTTCTTATATAGAATGCATAATTCATCCATACCAGTTCAGTGTCCTTAACAGCTCCTGCCCAACTCATGAACTCATCTGCAAGCAACCCATGCTGTCCACTTCTCCGTGCATTTCCTTTCCTTCTGGGAGTTTTTTCAGCTTTCTGCGTCTGTCTTACCTGTTCTCCATTGCTGACTTTTCACTTTGGAGTCTCACTCCACATTGTTACCACGTTGGCTCCCTGACCCTGGCTGGGGGCCATGTTTTCCTGTGGCCCAATAACTTCTAGCCAGCACCGCCTGCTCACAGCCCTGGTGCCAATGTCACCAGCCCAGCTGCTCACCTACCTGGGAAAGGTGTGTGTGATGGGGGTTGTTGGCCTTGCTTGATAAGACTAGGAACTATTTGGCGCCTCAGCTTACTATACTTAAGGGAAGCCTGGAATAGTGACTCTCGTGGTGGGGTGTTGGAGTGCATGTGGTTTGAACAAACATATCCAGTATTATGATTTTCATTTGGAAAATAATAAATGAGCCTTCGTTTTTGTAGAAGTAAAGCTTGAAGACAAATTATAGTAATATTGTTGACAATGGGGGAAACTGGGTATATGGGAGTTCTCTGTGACTCTTACAATTTTTCTTTGTCTAAAACTATTCTAAAGTTAAAAGTTTGTTATTCAAAATCTCTAAAGCTTACAAAATCTTATTGACTGGTGGGGATACTCAGAAGTCACAGGGATTCCCAATCAGGGGTACAGCCTTTGAGATTGTGTGTAGAAAACCCAAATATATAACTTTGATGGCAACCATTACATAGACTAAAAATTCAGAAATAATCAGAAAAGTAATGTGAACTGGAATATACACTGATAGAGGGAAATCCTCAGTGTGAACTAGCAAAGGAATGAAATTTAGATTTAGATGATAGGTATCTATAATTTATTATTTATATCCATTTACTTTCAAAAGAGGTATGAAAATTGCTTATAATGAAACTTCATATTCAATGGAATAGTTAACAATATTGCGAAAAGGCAGAATAGCATTTTTGAAAGTATGTTTCATAAAATAGAAAGAGGTGTTACACGAAAAATAAAGTCTATGTTCAAATAAACTTGAGAAATGTTTAAACCAAATGAAAACAGTATTTCCTCCTTTCAGAATTTTGCTTCCAATGAACACGGTGAATAAACCAGAGAAGGAGGTGTATGCAGTCCTCCCTGACTGCAGCATCCTTTCTGCAATGGTGAAAATGTTGTACCAGCTGCTAGCCACATTTGGGTATTGAACATTTGAATGGTAGCTAGTGCAGCTGCACAACTGATTATTAAATTTTAATGTAAATTTAAATAACCCCAGTGACTACAGTCAACAATAATTTATAGTACATTTTAAAATAACTAAAAGAGTATAATTGGGATGTTTGTAAAACAAAGAGATGATAAATGCTCGAGGCGATGGATACTTTATTTACCCTGATGTGATTATTACACAATCAATTGCATGCCTGTATGAAGATATCTCATGTACCCCATAAGTATCTACACCTACTATGTACCCATCAAAATTAAAAATTAAAAATAAACAAATACATAACCACATGTGGCTAGTTTAAATTATCCAATATGTTTGGATAGTACCGAATGAGAGCCCCCCATGGGCCAAACTTTCAAAGAACACACTCTGGGAAGCATTTATACAGAGCAGCTCTTCTCAAACTTTTTGTTCCCAGGATTCTTTGACGCTCTTAAAAAAATAATTGAGAATCCCAAAGAGCTTTTGTTTATGTAGGTTATATTTATCAATATTTATGATATTAGAAATTAAAACTGAGACTTTTTAAAGAAAATTCATTAATTCATTTAAAAATACCGTCAGCTGTTGTCCTTGAAGTGACAGGCTCACTTCATTTATTTTCAGGACAATACCTGCCAGATACCCTAGTCTGAGTAACCATCCTTCATCTTATCAGTTGTGTTTCAAGTGAAAAGGTGTTCCATGAAAAAGCAGCCAATTCAGCTAGCAGCTCCAGCAATCACGCGGTGCTGGAACCATTGTACTTCAGTATGCAGCACAGGGCTTTATGTATGCTTTCATTTCTTCAAGGACTGAGGTTTAATAAAATTGATCATTTTTACTGCACCTTTCTTTTCCCTGCAAGTGTGTGACAGTGTAGAATACAATGATAGCCAATACAGTTCCAGTACACTGACATTTGTGCCAAGGTACCAGCAGTTTTACCCACTATAAAACTTGTTTTGGCACCATCAGTGAAAAAAGGCAATTCCTCTTAGAATTATTATGAAAATAGGTTCTGACTTGTGGGCCCTTTCAAAGAGTCTCTGGGACACAAGGGAAGGTCTGCAGACTACCTTTTGAGAAAAGCTAATATAGAAAGCGTGTGGGGGCTGGGGGAGGGGATAAGACCAGAGGCAATAAATTCCAGGAACCTGGGCCTTTAATGAGTTTGATAAGAAAACTGGTGAGAGTTCAAACTGTTTATTACACACGCTTACCTTAGAGGAACATGGAAAAGTTTAAATAGAATCGATCTTTGGAAGTGAGTAGTTGTAGCAAATAAAATGGAGTACCAATCATATCCCCTGAAATGTTACTAATTATAATAGTTTCCCATTTAAGAACAACTTAATAGTATAAATTAATATAAATTAGCTAATATGGTTCCCAGGGCTAATTCTTTACAGATGAAATAAACCAGAAAATGAAATAAGAGAGAGAGCGTCATTTTTCGTAGTAGTGGTCTGAAAAGTGTGGTACTTTAATTTTCTGTGGCTCAGAAGCCATTTCAAAATATGATCAAATTCCTTTCCACATTCATTCTTGAGTTTCCACTTCCTGAATTCCTTCCTGTCTTATAATTCAGGAGTTATAACTCCAGGATTTATTTTCCTTCCCACATTAGTGGACTTCAAATCCATCAGGCACCTCTTCTTGTCTCCACACCACACCTGGTTTCTCCTCTTCCTTTCAACGTGATCTTAGAGGTTTACATTTTGAATGATTTTCCTACCCTTATGCCGATCTTATCTCCTTTTGCTTTTGTCCAGCAGGCAGTGTACTATAATATAATATGTAATGGGAAGTGGGAAACAAAGGTAATTTAATCAGGGGCTGATTTTTGCCTATCTTTGACTCCTCCTTCACTGCAGGGCAAAGTTCTCTTGCTACTTAATTACATAGTTACTTGTTATAGCATCCAGAGATTTTTAATTAAAAAGGCTTTACTTGGGGAGAGTTATCAATGATAGGAACACAATTTAACAATGAAAGAAATCATTCATGTTCCTATAACACTTACCTTGAAGAATTTCGAAGTGCTCTAGAAATATTACCCAGTTCTAATTTCCATAGCCAACACCCTTGCCTTCTGTTTTCTAAGGGAAAGAGAAATTTCCAGTACCTTGTTCCCAGTTGGAAAATAAAGGGTGTGTGCTTCTCAATCACAGACAGGCAGGACAATCCGGTCACTCCCTTTCCCCTCCCTAACCGCAGCTCCTGCAGTGTAACCCTTTGCATTCTGTGGCTAGAATAAAGCACATTCTGATTCATAATTGGTCCCTCAGGGTGCCTGTTTTGCAGCCGACCTATGTTCTTGGATCTTGAAGAGTTAACAGCCTGAGTTGCTGTTTAAAAAAAGAAAAGTGTGCAATTATGTTAATTGTTGCATTTTTCTGTAAAAAAGAAAGTGCAATTGTGTTAATTTTCTCAAAATGGGGGATGGGGAATGCTCAAGTAAGGAAAATATTTGCAGAAATATGATACCAATGCAAACCGGTACAAACCAGTTCTTTAAAAAACTATACAAATAAACGTATGCAATAAACAACATAGGACTCAATTTCATACAATGGCAACAAAAGCTGATCCTACATTAGGAAAGAAACTCAACAGATAGAAGTGCTGACATTAAGAATCTGAACAACAGCTCTCACAGGTTTATGCTATCTTCTCGATATAATTGGGATATTTGTCCTTGCCCAAATCTCATGTTGAATTGTAATCCCCAATGCTGGAGGTGGGGTGGGAGGTGTCTGGGTCGTTGGGGTGGATCCCTCACGGTTTGGTGCGCTCGCTCTCTCTTTCTCTCTTACTTGCTCTTGCTCTGGCCATGTGACATGCCTGCTCTGCTTTTGCCTCCCACCATAACTGTAAGCTTCCTGAGGCTTCCCTAGAAGCTGCGCAGATGCCAGCACCACGCTTTCTGTAAAACCAGCAGAACCATGAGCCAAATAAACCTCTTTTCTTTATAAATTACCCAGCTTCAGATATTTCTCTATAGCAATGCAAGAACGGCCTAATACACTCCTATTTCAAGTCCATAGCAACTTAACAGATTTATTCCAAGAGGAAAATTAACTGTGAATTATCAGAAGAGACCAAATGTGGAAATGGAATTGGTTGACTGAAAACATTAGATTTCCTCAAGGATGTTACTGAAATTGGCTCCAGGAATGGTTCCACAAAGGGCCATTGGCAGGGAGAGTGTACCAAGGAGTTTATGTCTTACTTCACCAATAACTTTCACAGCATCATCATCATCATCTTTATTTATTTAATCACAAGTGTGTAACAGTGTATAATGCAGTGACTACCAGTATGGTTCCAGGATACTGACATGATTTGTGCCAGTTTTGCCCACTATAATATTTGCCTTGAACAGTCTGGACTGCCCTGCCTAGTGGGAGGAGGAGGATCAGAAAGGAGGATGATGCACAGCCTGACCCAGTGTTCTTAAACAGCTAAACGTGCCCCAATAGAAGACACATTCTGAAGAATTTCCTCTTCTCAGTTCTCTGAACATATCTCACTTATTTGGGACTTGTGCATGGACATCATCCTTTGGACTCTCCTGGTCACTGATCTCACAGCTCATTCTACTTTTAAGCCTTTGCCTTGTCTTTCTCTCGGCTGTCACATTAATAGCTATCATCTTAACTACTGCCACAATTTCATCACTTTAATTATTGTCTTTCTATCTTGAGCTTTCACCCAGGGCCCCCCCCGCCCACCCCACCCCGTCTATATTCAATCTGTAGGTACTCCTCTCATCTGCTGGCCTGGCTTCAAGGACCATTAGTGCTTAAACATTCAGCAAAGTGACATCACCTGGAAATGTTGGCTAATACTGATTCTGAAACCTGGGAATTTTCTCAGAAGGAGCTGGAGACAACTTATTTACACACATGTGCCACTCATATATTCACTTATTAAATCATTCAGGCACTGTGTTAGGTACTGGAGAAATATGTGTAGAGTAGAAAGGGAGGCAACAGATACATGTAACCTAAATAAAACCTAGGGCCCACATGGCTTAGTCTCTTTGTGGGAAGCCCTGTTTAGTTTCCAAATGCTAATTTAAAATATACTTCAATATTTATTTAGCTTCTCAAAGAGTATTAAAGGAGTCTCAATTCAATTTGCCATAAGTAGAGACTTTGATTACCAAGAGGTTCTCATGCGCTAATCTTCCCAAACTCTTTCCCACTCTGGTGGCAAGACCCTTTCTCTGAGTTCTCCCCTTGTTCATAGATTTGGCTACTTTTACTAGACTCTTGCAATTTTCTTCTTCATTTTCATTCCTGTTTTTATACTGCTTTTTATTCTTCCACTCCAGGAAAAAAAAAAAAATCCAGAATTTGACAAACTGTCCGTTGGTATGTGGCAGGAAGGAGGTAGGGGATGAGGAACGTTGGCGCAGAACATTTTATCTCCATCACACAGACGTAGTTACATAATTACAACAGAAAGTGATATACCAGCTACATTGCTAGTGGCATCTCCATTGCTAGTGGCATCTACATTGCTAGTGATATACCATCTACATGGCTAATGGTAGATTTAATCAAATGACAGAATCGTGGGCAATTTTAGTTCTGAATTTATGTTGGTTGTTTTTGCAATAAATATTTCTTTTAAGACGTTGGAATGCATAAATAAGGATTGGGAGGTAAATCAATCATTCTATGTAATGCTACGTTAATAGTGTTCAGAACCAGCTCTAAGCTCCACAGCTAAGGAGTAATGAAGAAAATTTGGAGGTGCTCCAATAAGAACCATCAAAATATTAAGAATTTAAGAATACATCATTTTAGGAGCAATACAAGGAATTGAAGTTAGCTTAAAGGTTTCTTCAACTGTAAAACATGGAGATTTGACTCAGTAATTTTAAGGTCCCCCTAATAAGGACTTTAAAATTTTAAAGTGGAGATAGGGGGACTTTACAATCAGCCTTGTGTTACCTCTACATTTACTACATATTTTTCAGATAACTTTCCATGATCTTAACTTTCCATGCTGCAGTGAAAGCTCATTTATTATCTTGCTCAGAGGAGAATGGGCAAATCTCCTTAACTGCTTCTGTCTGGAAGAAATTCTTCTTATGGTGGAAGGACTAAGATGTAGTCAACCTTCAGCCACAGTTATTCTTCACTCACATAATATGTTTTTTTAAAAGTGTAGGCCAGTTGTGGTGGCTCAGTCCTGTAATCCCAGCACTTTGGGAGGCTGAGACAGGTGGATCACCAGGTCAGGAGTTCGAGACCAGCCTGGCCAACATAGTGAAACCCCCATCTCTACTAAAAACACAAAAACTAGCCAGGCATGGTGGTGTGCACCTGTAGTCCCAGCTATCCAGGAGGCTGAGGCAGGATAATCACTCGAACCCAGGAGGCGGAGGTTGTGGTGAGCCAAGATCGTACCACTGCACTCCAGCCTGGGCAACAGAGCAAGACTCTGTCTCGAAAAAAAAAAAAAAAGTTATACACCATCTACATTGCTAGTGGCATATACAAGATGCCTTGGACACATAGAGAAGAAACAATTATTTCTGTCTTTTGTTTTTAGGTAAAAATTTAGGAAACACTTGAGAAGAAGTGAAATTTGACCTGGGTGCCAAAAGTTGAGTTCAACAGGCATAACAGGGAAGAAGGAATAGTGCCGGTGAAAGGACTAGCACGTATAAAGGCAGGAATATATGAACAAGGACACCGATTGTTTCATAGTGTCTGTAGTTCAGGGCGAATACGTGGTGTGATGGGAAATGAAGATGGAGAGGTGCTGGTAGACACTTTCAGGTGAAAGAGCTTGGGCTTTTAAAAGATATAGTTTTGGGCAGCAATTTTTAAAAAGAATTGAAGACAAATAAGATTGCAAACAAGGAGATTAACTAGGATGCTATTGCAGTAATCTAAATATCCTGTGATGAGGGCCCCAAATAGGAGCAGTGGCTAGGAAAATAAGGTAATTGGTTCAAAAGACTTTTAGGAGGCACAAAAGGGAAAGGACCTCATAACCAATTGGATAAGGATAGCAAAGGAGAGGGAGGAGTCTAGGATGTCTGTCTGGCTTTCAGCTTGGGGACACAGGACAAATTTTGGTGCTACTGAATACAGTAGGGACTATAGGTTGCTCAAAGGAGAGAGGAAATATGTTTGACTATCTGTGGAACAACAAACTGATGAAGATCGTTGTATACAATGTGCTTAAAGGAGTTCTGAGCTATAGAGCACATTGGCTGACATCTCTCTAACACCATCCTGCACCTTAATTCTAAAAGTCTCCAGATAGGGAGACTTTACAATCAGTATCTTGTTAACTGTTCGTTTACTACATACTTCCCAGATAACTTTTTAAGATCCTAAATTGGTTGTGCTCCAGTTAAAGCCCGTTTACTCTCTTGCTCAGAGGAGAATGGGCACATCTCCTTATCTTCTGTCTAGAAGAAATTCTTCTTATGGTGGAAGGACTAAGATGCAGTCAGCCTTCAACCATGGTTATTCCTCAGCATCTTCATATGCCGAATTCACTGTTTCAGATGCTGTGGGTAGTTGGCAGTTTCTCTGCTGACTAACAGATCTAGTCTCAGAACAAAAAAAATGTTGAAGCTGAAAGGATATGAGAAATTACTGAGTCAAATCTCCATGTTTTGCAGTTGAAGGAAGCTTTAAGCTGTTTAAATTCAGTTCCTTTTATTCTTCCTAAAAGGATGTATTCTTAAATTCTTAATATTTTGATGGCTTTTATTGGAGCATCTCCAAGTTTTCTTCATTACTCTTTAGCTATGGAGCTTAGAGCTGGTTCTACTGAACAGTATTAACACAGCATTAAGTAGAATGATTGACTTACCATCCCCCCAATCCTTATTTATGCATTCTATTCTCTTAAAAAAATCTTTATTGCAAAAACAACCAACATAAATTCAGAACAAAAATTGCCTAAGTTTCTGTCACTTGATTAAATCAATATTTCTTTTTGAGACATGGTCTCACTCTGTTGCCCAGGCTGGAGTGCAGTGGTGTGATCAGGGCTCACTGCAGCCTCTACCTTCCAGTATCAAGTGGTCCTCTCACCTCAACCTCCCGGATAGCTGGGACTACAGGCATATGCCACCACGCCTGGCTAATTTTTTGTATTCTTTGTAGAGACGGGATTTTGCCATGTTGCTCACACTGGTCTCAAATGCCTGGGCTCAAGAGATCCTCCCGCCTCGGCCTCCCAAAGTCCTAGGATTACAGGCATGAGCCACCACGCCTGGCCAATATTTTAATTTTTCTATGTTATATTATAGCCCTTGTCCATAGGCATATTCAATGTTTGCATATTTTTTGCATATAAACCAATTTTAATTCTACATTTTATATTTTCACTTAACATTATGTCATGCACATCTTCCCTTTAGCTACAACTTTACCATTCCTTATGCTTTTCTCCTATAACATTATAGAGCAAGTCCTGACATAACTTTGCTTGTGATCATATAAAATGACAATAATAAATAATATGTGAATTTTTCATTGATATCATTTGAGATTATAACCCTAAACATTTAACTGCAACTTGCTTTTTCAAACCATACTTGATATTTCTTAATCACATTTATTATTATTATTTGTTTGAGACGAGTCTCAGTCTCTCGCCCAGGCTAGAGTGCAGTGGTGCGATCTCAGCTCACTGCAACCTTCGCCTCCCGGGTTCAAGTGATTCTCGTGACTTAGTCTCCTGAGTAGCTGGGATTACAGGCTTGTGCCACCATGCCCCACATTAATTATTTTTAATAGCTGCATATTTTTTCATAGTAGGGATACACTAGAATTACATTCAAATTTCCTTGAGATTTTTCTACCAAAAAATGCAATAAACGTTTTGGCATGCATGTCTCTGCTTTTCTGAAGGAGTAATATTTAACTCGTACATACCAGAAGAGGATACTGGCTAGCAGTAAAACTCTTAGACCTGGGCCCCCTGCTGGAAGACAATTGCCCTGGCCCTCCTCCAGTTCGGTCTCTCTCCATGGGGCAAGGAGTCTGTGAGCCAAAGGGAATGCGTCCCATTGTAGCCTGTCACCCACTTTTTGACTCGTTTTATACCCAAGGTGATGAAATTGCCTACTCAGAGGTCCTGAGCCCACTTACAGGTTGGCATGGGTCTCTATCCCAGCTCTGCCCTCTTGAGGGAAGCATGTGCCACCAGTGCAAACACCTCTAGGCCTCAAGTATAGCCAAGGAGTGTTTGAGGACACAGACAGAGCTTGGTCATGCAGGCTGGGGGGTTTGTATGACGACATGCAAGACTCCTCTCAGTGAGAGAGAGGATAGAAGTAGGAAGAAAATGAGGGTGAGTCATGAGCCACAGGTTGAAGATGGGAGGCTACCTTCCCGGTGCTACCGTGGTCAGAGAAGGGCAATAATTTTATTTTATATTATTTTTTGAGACAGGGTCTCGCTTTGTTGCCCAGGCTGGAATACGGTAGTGCAATCTCAGCTCACTGCAACCTCCACCTCCCAGGTTCAAACAATTCTTATGCCTCAGCCACCTGAGTAGCTGGGACTATAAGCGTGTGCCACCACACCTGGTTAATTTTTGCATTTTTAGTAGAGACAGGGTTTCCTCATTTGGCCAGGCTGGTCTTGAACTCCTGGCCTCATATGACCCACCCACCTCGTCCTCCCAAAGTGTTGGGATTATAGGTGTGAGCCACCATGTCTGGCCAGGGCAATAATTTTACATTCGAATAGTTCTTGCAGGTTGTCTTGAAGGGATGTTTGTCAAAATATGGTGATAGAACATATTTGATTTAATAGATTTTTAGCTTGAATTTACAACAAAGTTTAAGTATATAACATCTGGTATGTAAGCCTCTATTTGTAGCCTGCCCAGGGCTTGAGAATGTTAGGGGAAGGCCTACTAGTTGGTGTCTTTTTTGGTTAGTATTTGTTCTGATTGGCTGGTGTCTGTGTCATACTAGCTAGTAAATATTTTAAGTATCACCTTGCTTATTTTTCTTTCTCCAGCATATATTCCCTAAAGTATAAGTGCTTGTTGAAAGGGTATGTATAATTCTACTGTTAATGGATATTGAAATCTTATCAGATTTTATCATTCACATTTAGCATCCCTGAAATTGGGATGCATCTTATAATCAAAGAGCAGAAAGCACTGTGTCATAGTTTAATTGGCAGTGGTTTTCTTCCTTAGATAAAATAAGGGTGCATCCTTCAATTGCTATCTTAGATTTGATGAAATAAAGTATTACCCCCATTGTAGCAATTCCTATACCCACTACCACTGTAGGAGAGTTCCTGTTTTTCAGCCAGCACCATTTATTATCACTATTTTCAATATTTTGGTGAAAAATAGTAAGCCATTTGCTTTGATTTGGATTTCCCTGACTATTATTGATGTTGAGATTATAAAATATACTTCTTGAATATTTAGATTTCTTTTTCTGTACAGTATTAATTTGTATCCTTTTCCTATTTTTAAAATTGTGTTTTCTGTGTTTTTCCTATCACTTTATAAAATCTCTTAATATATTATAGATATTAAACTTTTATGTCATTTTTATTAAAAATATTTCCCTTTCTATCATTTGACTTTGTTTATGATGACATTACCATCCAAAATTTTACATTTTTATATAATCAAATATATCAATCTTTTAATTTTTTACTTTTGCTTATAGTATCTCCCCACGCAAAGGATGAACGTGAACTGGAGATTTAAAAAATCTTTGAACGACATCAAAGGATATTCAGTGAAAATAAGTCTCCTTTTCATCCCTAACCCTGGTTTTCCCAGTTCTTCTCACTACAAGAAACAATGGTAACAGTTTCTTTATTGCCTATAAGGAAATATTCTCTCTATATATGTATCCCCCTCTCATGCTTGTTTATATTCACAAATGGTAGCCAACCATATTCACTGTCTATTCTTATTTGTTTACTTAATAATATAATAATATATATTTATATATAGACCTATATCATTCCTTTTAAAACTTCCATGATTTCATATTGCATTCTATTGCCATAATTTATTAAACTAGTCTCCACTGAGTTTCATGACATTAAACATACATCTCCACACTGAGACCCACCATGGCATTAGACTTTTATATTATTTGTGAAGCCCTTTCTTAAGTTGACATTGAAATAAGCCTTGATAAACTTTAAAGTATTGAAATCACACGAAGTATATTCTCTGGCCACATGGAATGAAAGTAGAAATCAGTAAGAGATGGAAATTTGGGAAATTCACAAATACGTGGAAACTAAACAACATACTCTCATACTCCTTTTTTTTTTTTTTTTTCAGCCTCTTGCTCTGTTGCCCAGGCTAGAGTGCAGTGGCATGATCATGGCTCACTGCAGCCTCCATCTCTGAGGCTCATGCAATCCTCCCAGCTCAGCCTTCTGAGTAGCTGGGACTACAGGGGTGCACCACCGTGCCTGACTAATTTCTCTGTTTTTTGTAGAGACAGGGTTTTGCCATGTTGCCTAGGTTGGCTGTGAACTCCTGAGCTCAAGTTATCTGCCTGCCTCAGCCTCCCAAAGTGCTGGGATTACAGCCATGAGCCACTGAGCCTGGCCAAAACAATATATTCCTTAATGACCAGTGAGTCAAAGAAGAAATTACAAAGGAAATTGGAAAATATTTTGAGGACAATGAAAATGAAAATGCAATATACCAAAACACCTGGGATGCAGCTAAAGCAATGCTAGGAGGAAAATGTGTAGCTGTAAACACCTATATTTAAAAAGAATATTTTATATTAAAATTCAATAACCTAACAACCTTAAGAAAATAAAAAAGAGGACAGGTGCAGTGACTCATGCCTGTAATCCCAGCACTTTGGGAGGCCAAGGCAGGCAGATCACCTGAAGTCAGGAGTTTGAGACCAGCCTGGCCAACATGTTGAAACCCCGTCTCTACTAACAATACAAAAATTAGCTGGGCATGGTGGCACACGCCTGTAATCCCACCTACTTGGGAGGCTGAGGCAGGAGAATCTCCTGAACCTGGGAGGCAGAGGTTGCAGTGAGCTAAGGTCACACCACTGCAATCCAGCCTGGGAGACAGAGTGAGACTCCATCTCGGAAAAAAAAAAAAAAGAAAAGGAAGAGTAAACTATACCCAAAGTAAGCAGAAGAAATAAAATAATACAGATTAAATACAAATAACAAAAATAAATGAAATAGAGAACAGAAAAACAAAAGAGAAAATTAACACAAGTCGGTTCTTTGAAAAATCAGCAAAATTGACAAACTTCTACCCTGACTAAAGAAGAAAAGGAGAAAAGACTCAAATTAGTCAAATCAGAAATGAAAGAGGGGACATTACTACTAACCTTACAGCAACATAAAGGGTTAGGGAATACTATGAAAAATTGTATACTACAACAAATTAGATAATCTGTGTTAATAGACAAATTCTTAGAAAGACACAAATTACTGAAACTGACTCAAGAAGAAATAGATAATAGATCTCTAACAAGTAAGGAAATTGAGTCAACAATAAAAACAACAACAAAAAATTCCACAAAGAAAATCCCAAAACCAGATGACTTCGCTGGGAAATTCTACCAACTTGCAAAACAGAATCAGAACAATAAAAATCTTTTTCAAAATGGAAGAGGAAGGAACATTTCTGAACTTATTCTATGAGGCCAGCATTACCATTACACCAAAACAAGAAAAATACATCAAAAGGGGCTGTGTGCGGTGGCTCACGCCTGTAATCTCAGCACTTCGGGAGGCCGAGGTGAGTGGATTACAGAGGCCAGGAGTTCAAGACCAGCCTAGACAGCATGGTGACACCCTGTCTTTACCAAAAAAAAAAAAAAAATTAGCCAGGTGTGGTGGCAAACACCTGTAATCCCAGCTACTTGGGAGGCTGAGACACGATTGTTTGAACCTGGGAGGTGGAGAGGTGGAGGTTGCAGGGAGCCACAATTGTGCCACTGCACTCCAGCCTGGGTGATAGAGTTAGTCTCTGTCTCAAAGAAAGAAAGAAAGAAAGAAAGAAAGAAAGAAAGAAAGAAAGAAAGAAAGAAAGAAAGAAAGAAAGAAAGAAAGATCAAAAGAAAAGAAATTGATATCCCTTATGAATATAGTTACAAAAGTCCTCAACAAAATATTAGCATATAGAATCAACAACACAAAAAAATGATAATACACCATGATCAAGTAGGATTTATCCTATGTATACCAGCTGATTGAACATATAAAAATTAACCAATGTAATACATTATATTAATAGAATAAAAGACAAAGGACAAAACCACATGATTGATCATCTCAAAAGAAGCAGAAAAGCATTTAGCAAAATCCAACCCCCTTTCTTAATAAAAACACTCAAGAAACTAGAAATAGAAAAAAATTCTTCAAACTGATCAAGGACATTTGTGAAAAACCCAGGATAACTCTCTCTCTCTCTCTCTCGATATATATATATATATTTATTTTATTTTATTTTTTTAAAACGGAGTCTCGCTCTGTTGCTCAGGTTGGAGTGCAGTGCAGTGGCATGATCTTGGCTTACTGCAACCTCCACCTCCCAGGTTCAAGCAATTCTCCTGCCTCAGCCTCCTGAGTAGCTAGGACTATAGGCACCAGTCACAAAGCCTGGCTAATTTTTTGTATTTTTAGTAGAGATGGGGTTTCGCCAACGTTATATTTAATAGTGAGAGACTGGATTCTTTTCCCCTAAGATCAGGAACAGGGTAAGAATGTCACTCACACCACATCTATTCAACATTATACCGGAGGTTCTAGCCAGGGAAATTAGGCAAGAAAAAGTAATAAAAGCTATAAAGGTAATAATTCTATCCAGATTGGAAAAGAAATAAAACTATCCCTATTTGCAGATGACATGTAGAAAATTTTTCTTATATGTAGAAAATTTTAAGGAATCCAGCTGGGTGCAGTGATTCATGCCTGTAATCCCAGCACTTTGGGAGGCCAAGACAGGTGGATTGCTTGAGCCCAGGAGTTCAAGACCAGCCTGCGCAACATGGCAAAACCCCATCTCCACAAAAAAATACAAAAATTACCAGGGTGTGGTGGCACACGCCTGTAGTCCCAGCCAGTTGGGTGGCTGAAGCCAGAAGGATCACCTGAGCCCAGGAAGTCGAGGCAGAAGTGAGCCACGATCATGCCACTGAACTCCAGCCTGGGCAGCAGAATGAGATCTTGTCTCAAAAGAAGGAAGGAAAACAGGAAGGCAGGAAGGAAGGAAGGGAGGGAGGGAGGAAGGGCTCTACGGAATAGTTTTTCCACTGAAAAACTAGCTCAGCAAGGTTGCAGGATACAAGATCAATTTTTAAAAATCAATTGTACTTCTACATACTAGCAATGAACACTCTGAAAATGAAATTAAGAAAACAATTTCCTTAACAACAACATCAAACAGAATAAAATATTTAGGAATACATTTAACAAAATAAGTGCAAAACTTGTATACTGAAAACTACAAAGCACCGTTGAAAGAAAGACCGAAAACAAATGGAGAGACATCCCATGTTCATGGACCAGAAAACCTAATACTGTTAAAAGGGCAATACTTCCCAAATTGATCTACAGATTCTCAATGTAAGAGATAAACCTATAAAACTCTTAAAAGAAAACATAGGAGTAAATCTTCATGACTTTGAGGTAGACAGTGGTTTTCTAGATATGACACCAAAAGTATGACTTCTGTGCCTCAAAGGATACTGTCAAGAAAAGGAAAAAACAACCCATGGAATAGGAGAAAATATTTGCAAATCCTGTATCTGATAAAGGACTTGTATTCAGAATACATAAATAATGCTTACAATTCACCAATAAAAACAACATGATTTAAAAATGGGCAAACGATTTGAATATACATTTCTCCAAAGAAAATTTACAAACGTCCAATAAGCACATAGAAAGGTGCTTGACATCATTAGTAAGCAGGGAAGTGCAAGTGAAAACCACAATGAGATATCACTTCACATCTACTAGGATGGCAATAATAAAAACAAATGGGGAATAAGAAGTACTGGCAAAGATGTAGAGAAATTGGAACTCTTATACGTTGCTGAAGGGAATGTTTGGCAGCCTCTGTGGAACAGTTTGGCAGGTCCTCAAAATGATAAACATAGAGTTACCATTTCCACTCCTAGATATATACACAATTCCACTCCTAGGTATATACACAAGAAATCAAAACATATGTCCATAAAAAAATCTGTACACAAATGTTTATAGCAGCGTTATTCATGATTGCGCAAAAGTAAAAAAAACAAAAACAAAAAAACCAAATGTCCACCAAATGATGAATGAATAAGCAAAACGTGGTATATCCATATCATTAAATATTATTTGACTATAAAAGGAAATGAAGCACCTCTATATGCTGACAGTTTGGATGCTTGTTCCCTCCAAATCTCAAGTTGTAATATTAATGTAATCCCCAATGTTAGAGGGGGGCCTGGTGGGAGGTGTTTGGGTCATGGGGGCAGATACCTCATAAATGGCTTGGTGCTGTCCTTACAATAATGAGTGTGTTCTTGCTCTGAGTTCACACGAGACCTGGTTGTTTAAAAGAGTGTGGCACCATCCCCCTCTCTCCCCTGCTCCCCCTTCACCTTCCACCATGACTGGAAGCTTCCTGAGGCCTCACTAGAAGCAGCTGCCAGCACCATGCTTCCTGTACAGCCTGCAGAACCATGAACCCAAATAAACCACTTTTGTTTATAAATTACCCAATCCCAGGTATTCCTTTATAGCAATGCAAGAAGAGACTAATACATATACTAAGACATGTATGAACCCTGAAAATATTCACCTTAGAAGACAGTCACAAAGAGCCACATAGTGTATTATTTCATCTATATGAAACGTCTAGAATTGGCAAATTCATAGGAACAGAAAGTAATTAGTGGTTGCCAGGGGATGGGGAGAGAGAGAGAATAGAGAATGACTGTTCATGGGGACAGCTTTTCTTTTGGGGGTGATGAATATTTTCTGAAATTAGATAGTAATGATGGTTACATAACTTTTTAAAATCACTAAAAACTATCGACTCGTATCCTTTAAAAGAGTGAATTTTATGTTATTTTTATGTTACATCAGTTATATCTCAATGAAGTTTTTTTTTTTTTTTTAATGGCTGCTGGTTTTAAACCATGGGTCATAGTTTACCAACCCTCTATTGTAACCAATATTTACAGACACTTAAGAAAGGCCATCTGATATATATATATATATATATATATATATATATATATATATATATATTAAAGACTACAAAAAAGAAAATAATAACATCAAGCAGTTTGCTTTCTTTCCAAAATATATATAGCATAATAGTAAAGATTATTAATTCTGGAGCCACTTGACTAGATTTGAATCCTAGATCTGGCACTAATTAGCTGTGTGTTCTTGAAATAATAATATCTATCTTCTAGAGTAGATGTAAGAATGAAGAGCATCTACAGGGGCCGGGCGCGGTGGCTCACGCCTGTAATCCCAGCACTTTGGGAGGCCGAGGCGGACATATCACGAGCCGGGAGATGGAGACCATGCTGGCTAACACGGTGAAACCCCGTCTCTACTAAAAATATTTTTAAAAACTAGCCGGGCATGGTGGCGGGCGCCTGTAGTCCCAGCTACTCGGGAGGCTGAGGCAGGAGAATGGCGTGAACCCGGGAGGCGGAGCTTGCAGTGAGCTGAGATCGCTCCACTGCACTCAAGCCTGGGCGACAGAGGGAGACTCCATCTCAAAAAAAAAAAAAAAAAAAAAATAGCATCTACTTTCCAGGGTTGTTTTAAGGATGTAAAGCACTCAGAACAGTGCTTGGCACATCATAAGCACTCAGTGAGCATCAGCTATTTTTACTATTCACCTCAATTAGAAAGCAGCCTGAGTAATTTAATAAGGTGACCCTTTTTTTTTTTTTTTTGAGACGGAGTTTGGCTAATGAGGCGATCTCGGCTCACCGCAACCTCCGCCTCCCAGTTCAAGTGATTCTCCTGCCTCAGCCTCCTGAGTAGCTGGGATTACAGGCGTGCGTCACCATGCCCGGCTAATTTTGTAATTTTAGTAGAGACAGAGTTTCTCCATGTTGGTCAGACTGGTCTCGAACTCCCAACCTCTGGTGATCCGCCCACTTAGGGCTCCCAAAGTGCTGGGATTACAGGCCTGAGCCACTGTGCCTGGCCAATAAGATGATTTTTATTTGCAGTTTAAAGGTTTTTAAAGGTTTTTGTCACAACCAACATCTTAGCAAGAATGTCCCCTGCTCTGCACCATCCAGGACGCTCTCAGATCACGAGGCTGGTGGCAAGGAAAATGATCATTAATATACATTAGAAAATATGTTCTTATCTCTAGGAACTATTGTTAGCACCCTGAAAGGCTTTTCTTTTTCAATATCTGAATGACATTGTGGTAAATTAATTGGTTTTCTCAATCTAATTTCTAGCGTTAGCTGTAATATCACAAAGCAAGCACCCAGATGGCACCAACTGAGCCCTTTATCATCATTTTTAGCACTGATGCCAAAAGGAAATGGGCTCAGCAGCCTAATCAAAATTTACATGCTAATGGGTAGACCCTTGTGAATGAAGTTAAGTAGAAAATCAATAAATTACCAGGTAACATTCTCCTAACAATTTTTTTTACAAGTTTTAAATGATAATAAAATAGCAAGGAGTAAATCTCAGGCCTGAAGAAGAATGTGAAATAAAACATGGCATAGAGAAATCATTTCTGAAAAAAGACATTCAAAAGGGAATTAGAAACCCAAGTTAGCTTTCTATTTCTTTAGTTAAAAACTGGGTAATGTTTTAAAGCAAATTTAATTTTCACCTAAACAGCAATATAGAATTCCAATCATTTGAGTCTTTTGTACTCTGCGGAAGGCCCACTGGGAAGCGTTCGCTTTGTCATTGTTATCACTAAGACGCTGTCTGAACCACACTCTCCTTTTGTTCATTCTGCAGCACTTCGCCATCTGTCATGTTTTCTGGAGAGCCTCATAAACACATTTAGGTTAAACCATATGGTCATAAAACCTGTCATTCTGTCATAGCCAAGGTCTGGTTAGTTTTTTAATAGAAATGCGCTTGACCATTTTTACTTTGTTAAAAGCTTCATCCTAATCCTGGAACCAAATTTCAGCCTGACAGTAAATCAGCTCTTAGTATCCATCTACTTAAAGTAAAATACCTGAATAATAGATATTTTGAAGTAGCTAAATGTTCTCATTTATTTTGCTTCAATTCTATAATAAATGACTTTTCCTATTTGTCATGTTGGCCTCCTCAGATTTTTACTTCTTCACACCCAATGCTTTTTGTTTGTTTGTTTCAGTCATTCTCAACCACCCGCTCCCATGGTTATATCCTTTGCTTTGTCATCATCAAAACTGTATCACCTGTGAAATCTTTATTTGAGCACTCCACATCAAGATCACCAACTCTGGGGCTACAATTCAATAATTCTGTCTTATCATGACCCCCATTGACTACCACTTTTTCAGTATCCATCACCTCCCTCATGTTTTCATTTTCTTCCTTAGCCAGTTTAGAATCTACGATCTACATAATCACATCCATTAAAAGCACCACAGTTCCATAACCCTCTCTCCCTTTGGACTTAACTAGCAAAGCTCTATACCAGGTTAAACTCCACTTTCTTCTTACTGTCTTCCTACACCCAAACATCTGATGAAAAAATCCACCAGGATGACTGGTATCATTTTAGATTTATGATCACAAATCTCAAGCGTACTAAATCCTACGCAGTAACCCTCCTCTGCTACTCTAAAACGTTCTCTCCAGGTTGGGTGTGGTGGCTCACGCCTATAACCCCAGCAATGTGGGAGGCCAAGGCAGGTGGATCACCTGAGGTCGGGAGTTTGAGACCAGCCTGGCTAACATGGCAAAATCCTGTCTCTACTAAAAAAAAAAAAAAAAAAAAAAAAAAATCAGCCAAGTGTGGTGGTGTGCACCTGCAGTCCCAGCTACTCGGGAGGCTGAGGCAGGAGAATCACTTGACCCTGGAGGTGGAGGTCGCAGTGAGCCGAGATCACTCCATTGCACTCCAGCCTGGGCAACAAGAGTGAAATTCCATCTCAAAATAATAATAATAAAATAAATAAATAAATGAACTCTATCTTGCCAAATCCATTGGTTAGTTTCTCTGCATTTGACTTCCCAGAAGCAATTGAGACAATAGAAATAACTGACACTCCTTCTATGACCCTTTATTTCCCAGGTTTCAGGGACATCTTGGTCTCTTGGTTTTCCTCCCACCTCTGACCATTATGTCTTGTCTTCTCTGCTAGATCTTCCTCCTCCCCTTCCTAACCTCTAAATGTTGGAGTGTCCACATTTTGGGGCTCTTCTATCATTTATTCCTGAGGGAATCTCCTCTCATTTGTCAATACTAAATATATATATATATATGTGTGTGTGTGTGTGTGTGTGTGTGTGTATATATATATATATGCAAAGACAAATCTCTAAGCAAGAGGATTTTATTTGAGAGTAATATACAGAAAGTAGGCTTGCAATAGGGACATGCACAACGAGACCAGGGTAGTTTCCAGTGTGTCCAAAGAACAAAGGAAAGGGCTGGAGTTTTATTGGGAAAGAAGAAAGATGATGTAAGTTGTTTTGAAAGAAAGTTAATTGGCGATAGCAGAGTGGGAGCTGGTGAGCTCTGATTGGCAGGTGGCAGCAACTGCTAGGTAAAGTTTGTCTTGAAGTCTTAGCAGGCTGTTTCCTTGGAATAAACTTGCAAAACAGTTTTTGGAAGACGTTTGTAACCAGAGTGCTTTTTCCCAACAATGGCTCCTTGACTCCATTTTCATTGGGTAGGACACGAATGACTCCAAATCAACTTTCACATATCTACAATTTCATATGATCCCAGCCCTGGCTTCTTCCCCAAACTCTACTGTTTACTTGACTCGAGCCATCAGCAAATTCAGTCAACTCTGCCTTCAAGACATATCCAAAACGTGTCACATTCTCTTCATTCCCCTTGTTGCCAGACAATCCAAGCCACTATGTTTACTTGTCTAGGCTACTGCAGTGGCCATCTAACTGGTCACTAGGGTTTCTCTCTCAACAGCAGCCAGAATGATCTTTTAAAAATGAAATCACTGGATAAAGAAAATGTGGCACATACACACCATGGAATACTATGCAGCCATAAAAAAGAATGAGTTCATGTCCTTTACAGGGACATGGATGAAGCTGGAAGCCATCATTTTCAGCAAACTAACACAGGAACAGAAAACCAAACTCCACATGTTATCTCTCAGAAGTGAGAGTTGAACAATGGGAACACATGGACCCAGGGAGGGGAATATCACACACCAGGGCCTGTCGGTGGGTTGGGGCAAGGGGAGGGACAGCATTAGGACAAATACCTAATGCCTGTGGGGCTTAAAACCTAGATGACGGGTTGATAGGTACAGCAAACCACCATAGCACATGTATATCTATGTAACAAACCTGTATGTTCTGCACATGTATCCCAGAACTTAAAGTAAAATAAAAATTTTAAAAAGATGACAGAAAAAAAAAATCAGACCATAGCCATTTTTCTGCTTACATTTCTCCAGTGGCTTTTGTCAGATTCAGAAAAATATAGAAACTCCTCCCAGCTCACAAAATTTTATATCTGGGCTCTTAATCAGAAGATCGCTGTTAATCTTCTGCCACCCTCCCTTTCCCTTGACTCTCCAGTCACACTGGCCCCATTTCTGTTCCTGGAACATAACAAACTCATTCCTGCCTTTGGGTATTGGCACTAGCCATTCCCTCTCCCTAGAATGTTCTCTCCTCTGATGTTTGCATAGCTGGTAATTTCTTGTGGTTAGGATCTGAGCTTAAATGTTAGTAATTCTTAGGAACCCCCAACTATAAAAAATATAAATAAAGTTCATGAATTTGCTGGGTACTTTCAACTCAATGTAAACACAGGTAAGCTTTTTGTGCTCTAAAAGTACTGCTTCAGTATTTTTACTTTTGAAAATTATAAAATTCTTTCAGAATGCAAATACACAGTACTTCATTAAATTGACATTTAAAAGTAGAAAATAGTATCCTAGAAATTGTGTCCACCAGTGCCTAGAGAACCCTGTGAGGCTGAAGTACTGTGTTGCTGGAGCTTGCCATGTGACGGTGGGCCAAGTGTCCCATCTTTGTGAGCAGGAGTTCTCCCCACCGGGAAAGTAGATACAATCACCTCTTGCTTAAGACAAGAAATATATGTGTGTATGTCGACATTTGTGGTTTGATAACGAATTAAAGATGTCTTGATCTGTGCAAATCTTCTCCCCCGGAAAAATACATATCGAGGGCACATGTGCTCAGCATTGCCTTCCAAAGTTCTTCTTCTCAATCTTATTAGTTCTCGTTCTCAGAGCATATAAAGTATGTTTATGCAATCCATTGTGAAAATAGATGAGGCAATATGGCTGGCGTCACAAGCAATACATTGATGAAGAAATGATTCAGAAACAAGAGGAAGGCAAATAGGCGAGCGGTGGTGTAGAGGAGTATTGATATTGTAAGTGGCGCAGTTATTCCCTGGGTTGAGTGGCACATTTGGTCTCCCTGGCCCTTGAACCATAAATGCTCTAGTAGCAGCCCTGCTCACCCCCCAGCCATTGTGCCAACCACAAATGCCCACACATTTCCAATCACTCCCTAGAGTGCCTGAGAATTAATGAATGGCACAGCCATTATCTTGGTGCTTTATATTTTACAGCAAATGTACCTTCAGGACGAAATTTGCTAAAGAGACAATTCATATAGTACTTTTACCCACAATGTTTTTATGTTAATAGCCTTTTAGCTTAATGCTTTTGTGCTTTGCAAACTAATTCTGAAACACATTAAGTGTGTTAAGTGAGGGATAGATATACAGGGATCTAAACTTACCAAATGGAATTAGTGAGAAGGAATCTTTGACAAGCAGTTTGAAGACAAAGAGCCACATCAATGTTCAAAAATATAATTATCGCAGTGGAGGCCATTATCACCTTTCTCTGCTTATGAGAACACAATTAAAATTAGGGATCTCTACATTTTCCTTGAAAGGGTGAGTTCAGGCAAGCAATTTCCTTAGCAATGACTGGGAAGAAGGTGTATTAGTAAGATGTTTCAGCCTCAAAGGACACTGTGATAGACCAGGATGGCGAGTAGCTTCCAAAAATGGCTCCTAGTGATTGCTGTTCCTGCTGCTCACACCCTTGGGGGATCCCTTGCCCTTGAGTATAGATTGGACTTAGTAATTTGCTTCTCATGAATAGAATATGAGAAAAATGATGAAATATCACTTCTGAAATGCAGTTGCAAAAATCTGTGACTCTGTCTTGCTCTTTGTCTTCCTGGCTTTTGTCAGCATGCTAGCCCACCAGGCAAGCTGCCATGTTGTGAGCGTCCCTACGGGAAGGCCCATCTGGCAAGGAACGGAGGGCAGCCAACAACCATCAAGGAACTGAGGCCCTCAGTGTAACAACCCACGAGAAGAATCCTGCCAACAACCATATGAGTCAACTTAGAAACGGATCGTTCCCGGGCTAACACCGTGATTACAGGCTGTGAGAGACCCTGGAACAGAAGACCCAGCTAAACTAGGGCTGACTCATAGAAACTGTGAGTTAGGAAACATTTGTTGTTTTAAGCCACTAAGTTTTGGGGTAATTTGTTACACAGCAATAGATAACTAATATACCCAGTCTGCTCTAAACAACAGGAAGCACTCACTTGTGGTGTGACTCCTGCTTTACAGCCTTTAAGACTGAAAAGCACCCAGATTTGTGTATCTGAATAGGGAGGGAGGCAGGGCTGAGTACAAAACCTCCCTTAACATTTCTGGCAGAAAAAAACCAAAACATTATATGGCAAGATGGCATGGAAGAGAGAACATCTAGAGGCAGATGTTGTATCATCAGGTCACTATCTTCAAAAATTCAAGTTGTATAACTTCTCTAGGATTCAGTTTCTTCCTGAAAGAGCTGGTGATGTGACTGGGCTGGACTGTAGTAACTGCTAACATTCTATAACACTTGATTTGAGGAACTCAGGCAGGCACCACCCCCAAATGTCTTTGTCAATAACTGGAAACTCCATCATTAGGAATTTGTTCCTTAGTGCTTCCAGGGACTGTCCCTGAAGTTACTACTCAAGATGAAAAATTTTGGATGCTGAGATAGATGGAGAAGGAAATTCTATGGATATCTTTAAGGATAGTGCAGAGATGGAGGTTCTTGCGTTGCTCTGAAGTCCCTGAAGGGTAATAGTGATAATACCAAAGATAGGCATGGTTGATTTCACAATTTTGAGGACCTAATAAACTTCCTTTTTGATATATGTGAACTATATAACTGATCATGTTCTCCTCTTACCTTGGCTGCAAGGAAGCTAAGAGCAAACTCAAGTTCAGTCATAGATACTGTTTTAAATTTTATGGTTCCTGTATCGGTTTGTATTCTTTTTCTCTGTTCTCATTTTTCTATTTGTAGTTTACCACATCTTTTGTCATAACCCAGCTTAAATCCTTTATGGACCATCCTGGGCAACATAGTGAGACCCCATCTCTATAAAAAAACAAAATTAGCTAGGCATGGTGGTGCACACCTGTCGTCCCAGCTACTTGGGAGGCTGAGGTAGGAGGATTACTTCAGCCCAGAAGGTCGAGGCTGCAGTGAGCTGAGATCTCACCACTGCCCATCAGCCTGGACAACAAAGCAGAAACAAAACAAAATAAAACAAAACAAAAGAAAATCCTTTATGGAAAAAAGTTGGAAGCATAAATACATATAATAAACACAAGCATGTATGTTTGAATTTTTTCTCTAATTGTGATAATACAAACATAAATTGTGAATCTGGAGATACACTTTTATCTTGATTAGTTCCCAAATTTAAAGTTAGTTTGGCTTGGGGGAGTGCAAAGATTTAAATTAGCATAATTTAGAAAAAGCATAAATTGAAAAATTAAAATACAAATCGCAACAATATGTGTACCGTTTTTATTTGTAAAAATAACCATCTGAATGCATTTCCATAGTATATTACAGTTAAGTACTTCATTATGTTATTAGAGCATTCAGTAGTTGCAAAAGTATTAAACTGTGCTTGAGAAGATTCAGATTGGTTCAAAGTCATTCACTGAACTAAAAGTCATTTTCCCCATTTTTACAGTCATGACATTTACCAGTCATTCAACTCCAATTTACATAAGAAAACATTATAGACAAAATCCCACTGAAATCATCAAACAATATTTTATGCTGTTACAAATATGTTATGCAAAATATAACACTGGCACCAGATTTGTATCATCGTGCTTTACAAAGATATATTGCACATGCTAGAGCATAAAATATGTAGACAAAACTACCAAATAAAAGATATTTGCATTGAATTTTTAGATCACATAAGAAACGCATAGAATTACATTTTATACAAACACTCAGATTGTCACTATCTTAAAATGCTTTTCCCCTATAATACTGACCTATGGTTTACAGTTTTGTAAGAAGAAAGCATTTTAGCACTGCAAAATCAAACAATTCCTATAGAAAACTTTAGCATTTTCATATTCATTTCAATGCAAGTACAAGGGGAAATAGGAAAAAAGACACTTTATACATTCAAAGAAAGGTTGAAATGAAAACTCACTGGTATCATATTGCTCTGATAACACTCAAATGAAAAAATACAAAACATTCCACAGAACATTTCCAGAATATACAAATATAAAAAGGCACTCTAACTTCATATTACAAGACAGAAAAAGGGATGAGTTTTTCAACCAACACAACATATAAGCACACCAAGTTGCTCAACAGTACAAAGAATAACTAGTGCAGCAAATCCATTTGATGTTCTTGTTCTAATTTAATAACAAAATGATAAACCAAGCAGTGTTTACTGCCTAAAGTACCAAAACATACTATGGTGCCCTTTTAGTAGTGATAAATAGAAATACCCTGAGCTATTTACTGTAGAATCATAGCAGATTTTAGGCAATTTGGAGATAGTAATGTATTTACCAAAGACAGGCAGACACTGGCAAATAAGTAAGTGCAATGAAACATGGTCCTTGTGGCTGTGGTTAAAATACAGTCTAAAAATAACACACTTCAGTAAAAGCACTAAGCAACTAAGACTCAGTTAAAAACACATTTTTTTCCCCTTAGAAAGCTATGGTGCAAACATAATTTTATTTCTAAGGGATGTAATTAAAATACAGAAATGATAGTTTTTAAAGTCATTTCTTTAAAAAAAATTTAGTCTTGGGGTATGGGAGAAAGAGAAAGAGGGGGAGAGAGAGAGAGAGATATCAGTTGATGTAATGAACAGTTCACTGTGAGCATGATTTCATTTCGTTCCTTTGTCCTCCTTCTATGAGTAAGAGAGTGGGGAAAAGTCAAAACGCAGCTCCATGGAGATAATGTCTCATGGTGAGTCACTGCTTGGCTGAAATGATTCTTGTACTCTCTGCTACACGACAGGAAAAATGTTAACGCTGCTTTGCCATTAAAGCAAGCATTTCATTTCCTGCTTGAAATGCCAACTGAGCAAGATTTCCATTCACTTCTAGAAAAAGACACCGCAGTATATTGTGCTTCTTCAACACTGAATCTCTCTTAATTTTCAGTGTTTTGGTAAAGAGAAGGTCATTATTGCTCATTAGCAATTTATCTGCTTTTTAAAAATTCATCTTCTCTAAACAAACGAAAAGGACAGAAGGTGGGAAGCACAACGCCAAGAATTCAAAAAACAGTGGTGGTGGTGTGGGAAATTTTCAGGGAAATTAATACCAGTTCAATCAGTCCTCTGAACAAGCTCTCATTTGTGAAGAACCCAACAGGAGTTTTAATCAAATCCAGGATATGAAGAATAAGATTAAAGTTTTACAGTTAGATGAAAAATATAATACAATTATCTGTCTTTGATCCAGATATGATAGAACATTATTTTTAAAATATCTCACATACACTATAAAATACAATTTCCAGGGTGGAAATGGAACTCATTATAAAATGTCAGAGAGTACTTCTCCAATTCGACACATTTCTTTTCTGTCTCGTCCTCAAGTAGAAAATAGCACTTGAGCTGGTGATTTTTATTTCTCCTTTTGGCACATGTGCCCACATACTGCCATCATTTCCCATCAGGTTACTGAGACTATGTGAGCTTTTCAGTGTACTTAGGGTAATTTCTAGATATTTCTTTGGGCTGCCTTTGTGTATATGATCCACTACACATTTGAGTTTTCATCTCGCAGAAGAGCATCCAGACGGCAATGTCTTCTAAGCTCTAAGCTTTACGGACTGTGGCTGAGCAACAGAAGATGTGTAGCCCTCTCTAACCAGCGCGGAAGAACCTGAGGGTCAGCTGGAAACCCTAGCAGTGGAAATGCTGGGTGTGGCCCTTGGGCTTTTGGCTAGCCCAGGGTCAAGTGTGTTTTTTCACTGTTTTTGTTATTCTAAATAAGATACATAGCAATTAAAATAGAGAACAAATAATGGATGGTTCCTCACTAATTGCTTCATTTCAAATAAATATAAACACATTTACATCCAAAGTATATGGTCATTTTCTCTAGTTTGGCAAAAAAAAAAAAAAAAAAAAAAAAAACCTGGTCAACACATCATCAGCTACAAATGTTAAGTGGTCAACTAGAAATCTGTGTCATAAGAAATATAAAATACAACAAAGACTGGTACACAAAAAGATTACATTTTAACTCCATAAAAAAGCTACTTCAGTTCTCACTTGCATTTTGAAGGAAAAAAATGTGTATCTTCCATTTTAAACTGAAGCATTTTGGTCCTCATGTGTAGCTGGCTGATGAACTACACACGCACACACATATACACACATAAGTTTTAAAGAGTCTCATTCTTCTTTTTGTACAGCGGTTCCAGGTGTGGAACGGGGTCCATTTGACCTAGAAGCTTTGGCAGAGGGAGCAGACACAGTATTCACTATGTTGATTTCATCATCAAGCAACTGGCAATCGGCTTTACTTGCTAAATCACCCACTTCTACTTTCTGCTTTCACTTTTTTTGTTCCTTTTTGCAGTCACACTTTTCACTCACTTGGCATGGCCTTGACTTGGAAGTTCATTTTACTACTGATGAACAATGCTGATGATTCTCATGGTTTTTAAAAGTTAGTATTTTGATTTAAGAGTAAATTAACAAAGGGTAGTTTCATATTAATTTTGCATATTGTGTCAAAGTTTTGGTGCAATATAATTTTCACCTGAAATGTTATTAGATAAATTTGGGTTCAATCACTTAAGTGAAAATTAGTCACAGGCTTGTTATAGAGAACACTGTTAAAAAAAGCAAGTTCAATTTTTCAATTCATCTGGCAACTTTAACAGAGATCCTCAGAAAGAAGTTCTGGATATTTAAATGCTTACTATAGAGAGGATATAAATAGTTGGACTCTCTAAAAAGATTATTACAGGCATTATTTCTAAAGATGAACACCTTTACCTTTGGCTTCTAGTGAGGAAGTAAACATCAAAGTGAGAAGAGGTTTGAGGCATTTCCTATCTGCCTCTTCCCTTCCCTCCCAGGGGACATGAATGTCACACTGATATACTTCTGAGAATTCACTGCTAAATACATGAAAAGAAAAATTATTCATAGCGAACAGCTGCCTCTCTGTTGCATTATCCCCAAAGAACAGGAATTAAATACATCTTTTATTCTTTACTTAAAATGAGAGGTAGACTTTCATAGAAGTATCTTAAAGAAGATGTGAAACAAAACAAAACTGGGGCCATCTGTGTGAGTGTTCCACCCAACAGCCTCACTGCCTGCCCTCGATTAATTCCTTCTCTACTAGCTTCTGGAAGCCCAGGCCCCAAATAATACTTGAACACACATAAACCTGGAATTCAAGCTTCTTTCCTTTCCTCCAACACAGGTGATCAAAGGAAAGCTTCTACAGTCCAAAGTCAAAACGTTTCCGAATCAGAATCATTTTCATTGTACCCATCCTCCGAGCCTACGTTGTTACTGCACAGGCTAACCATGCTACCCAGATTGGAGAGGGTCGTCCTGCTCAAATTGTCTTTTTTTAAACAAACGAAGTTGACAGCCGTCATTGTACTGGAAGGAGAAAAAGGCATCATGGTAGCCAAAATGAGGGCCAGGCAGTCAGCCACGTCTTTGTTAGGAGCGCAAGCCAGGGCCGGGGTATGACCTGGGCGTAAATGCAGACAAGGCAGTGGTTAGTTCTGGGGAGTCTAGAGGAGGCACGAGCATTCCACAGTACATCTCAGATGACCTCACAGGCGGAGATGTATGTTGAGTTAGAAATCATGCCAGGTAAAAGGAGGAGTTACTTCTCACAAGTCATGCTAGGGGTGAGGCTAGACGGGGAGGGAGGGGAGACATTTTATGGAGGGCTTTTTATTTTTGTTTTCAGCTCATATGACTACGACAAGCACGATATTATCTAATGTTAGGCAGGATTCCAGCCTTCATTTAGTGAACACAAACATGAGGGGGTGGGTGTGGGACACAATTTCACAACAAATAGCAACAGGACAATCAGGAAGATGTTTCCGCCTGACAGCACACACACACCATGAGCCTCAGGCCTGGGCCTGAGAAGGACTCTCATTCTGAGAACAATGACTTTCTATTGTTAGGTAATTGTGTGTCCAATTAGAAAAGATATTGAAAATTAGATGACTGCAAAAGTGAGTAATGAAGTTTTGTCACTTTATATATGTTTCATAGAAAGTAGACACCAATAACTGGTTTTAGAAAAATGGAATCATTTCAGTAGATCAGACACAGGAAAGCACTGGTTGTTTGTGATTAAAAATTTACAATCATTTAGGAGAAATTTAACAAAAAAATTTTTTTTGATAGGGTTTCACTCTGTTGCCCAGGCTGGATTGTAGTGGCATGGGCCTTGATCTTACTACAGTCTTGTCTTTCGGACTCAAGCAATTCTCCCACCTCAGCCTCCCGAATAGCTGGGACTGTAGGTGTGTGCCACTACTCCCAGCTGATTTTTTTTTTTTTTTTTTTTACTATTTTTTATTTGAGTCGAGGTCTTGCTATGTTTCCCAGGCTGTTCTCAAACTCCTGGGGTCAAGCGATCCTCCCACTTTGGCTTCCCAAAGTCCTGGGATTACAGGCATGAGCCATCACACCTGGCCTAATGGAGTATTTAAAAATGGCCACTCACCAACCAAAGTCCCAAATCTAAAATGTAATGGATGTGAGAAAATTACTATGCTTGTCATAATTAGAACCATGTTATTCTCATTTAGACTCAATGGGTCCAGCCCTGATAAGAAAACTGTCTTAACTCATAATACAGGTTCTTTGGGGAAGTAGATTTAAGTCTTTGACTTATTATTTCCCTTATCCAACCTTTATTCTACTGGCCTGAAAAGGGTTAGCTGCCTTCTCGGCTGGTCAAAGTTTCCACTACACAGTGAATAGGGCATTTGCTCAGTAATTCAGAGGAACAGCTCACTAAAACTTCACGTTTGTTGTTTTGTTTATTATCACTCGACCTGCTCTCCCCACCCTGCTCTTTAGTACATCATTCATTTTTCTGGTATGAACACAAATAAGAATGAACAGGTAGTTTAACATTTCATTCCACAAAAGTCAGTGATGAGTAAAGGAATCGTGGTTGTACTGTTGTATAAAATTGCCCCAAACGTTCCCAGGCCTTTGGGATGCAGGTATGCACCAACCCAGGGCTCTTGTTCCTAAGGTCACTATCAGCTGAACAAACCTTCAGTGCAGCAGATTTACACCAGGAAAAGCAAAACTAATTTATTCTATTCTCTTTGACCATTTTGGAGAAAAACTGTGGGCCTCTGCAGGCCGACCCTAAGTCTACAGTGGCGTTAAGAGGGTGTGAGAAGGTGAGGCAGGAAAACCAAGGAGATGGAGTAAGAGGGAACTTTCTGCACTTCCTAGATGAGTCAGGTGGGGGACAGAGCAGGGTACATGCTAGGATAAATGGGGCTGGAAAATCAAAACTAATAAGAGTTAGCTACTGATGCCAGTATGGCTGCTTACTTCTGAGAAACAGGCATGAGCTGCTAATCCCAACACCTGTAACAAGCAGTTGATTGAGTTACATTAATACATTATAATACTTTAATTAAATGCCACATTTTAAAAATTACAGAATTCATAAATATCCAGAAGTTCCTTTTTTGCTCCCCAAGGTTAATAGGCGTTGTGCTTAAAATGGCAGCTTAGTGCAATTCTAGTAGCCATTCTTTTCAAAATGTCTTAGGAAGCAGAGTAGAAAGCTTCTGTTAAGAATTAGTTCATTAGGAAAGGAGCATTATGCAGATCAGGGGAAGCTTCAAGCCTAGACACTGATTAAGAAATTTTACTCTTGTTCCTCAAATTTCCATACTTGGAATATGAGTTCTGATCTGTACTTAAAGAAAAAAAAAGTTTGATCTCAGAATGAACTTAAATACAATAAAAAATCTAGGTTTTCATTTGAGCCCTTGAGCATGCACTAATGACATGTGTAATCCCTAACTCTTCAGCATGTGCAGTTAAAATTTTGAGTGTCAACCTGAAACTCTTTTAGTGTGTCTAAAATATTTTAACCACTGTGCTGAGGAGTTAGAGACCAGCTGCTGGCATTGCATGCAAAATGGACAGCACTGGGTGGGCTACAGGTAGACTATGTGATTTACAAAAAGACAGACAGGGCAAGTTATCCTTGCTTGATTTCTCACACACGGGACTTCCAAGGGGGACAGAATTCTTAACCGCTTTTTAAACTAGCACCTATCTTTCTCATTTTCCTCTGGCTTCGACTAGCTTATGGAAAGTACCTGCAGTCACTGTTGACTTTTTCCACTTACCATTTTCATCTACAGCAAGTACACAGGCCCCTTTGGCCAGCAACTCCTCAACTACCACCTTCAAGCCATTCCGTGCAGCAACGTGGAGGGGTCTAAAAAACACAAGACCAAGCATCAGTTGTGATACATACTTGGGTGAGAATGTGGAATTCTGGTTAGCCCATGTCCCTAAAAGGAAGTACTTAGACTCTGCAAATAGTACATGGATGTTTTTACTTAAGAAAAAAAAAAAATTGCTGCCCAGATCTTTTCCAGGTGCTAATGGTCCAACTGTTGTTGTATGTTTGGCCCAGATCTTGCTGCAGATATTACAAATATTCTGCATCTCAAACAATCTCAATGACAGTAAACAGGAAGACAGAGGAAGAACTCAAGCTTTGCTGTATTTTGCAGAAGGCCCTTTACTGCTTGATTTCTAACACAGCATTTGAATCACTGTTTCACAAAGTTCAACAATATGACTGGCATTAATGCCACCCATATATACGTATAATTTCAACCCTCCTTGTTACTACTAAATGCACACAGATGTTTTACTGAATTTATAATACCTTAAAGAATTATGTCAAACTCAGTATATTGTGCTTATATACTGCTTAAGAATCTTTTTTTTTTTTTTTGAGACAGGGTCTCACTCTGTCACCCAGGCTGGAGTGCAGTGGCATGATCACAGCTCACTGCAGCCTTGACCTTCTGCTGGGCTCAAGTGATTCTCCTGCCTCAGTCTCCTGAGTAGCTGGGACTACAGGTGCAAACCACCGTGGCTGGCTAATTTTTTTATTTTTTGTAGAGAAGGGGTTTTATCATGTTAGCCAGGCTGGTCTCAAACTGCTGGGCCCAAGTGATCTGCCTGTCTGAGCCTCCCAAAGTGCCAGGATTGCAGGCATGAGCCACCACACCCAATTTTTTGTTTTTGTTTTTGTTTGGAGACAGAGTCTTGATCTTGTTGCCCAGGCTGGAGTACAGTGGCGTGATCTCAGCTCAGTGCAACCTCTGCCTCCCAGGCTCAAGTGATTCTCCGGCCTCAGCCTCCCAAGTAGCTGAGATTATAGGCACCCGCCATTACGCCCAGCTAATTTTTTTGGTGGTGGTGTATTTTTTAGTAGAGATGGGGTTTCACCATGTTGGTCAGGCTGGTCATGAACTCCTGGCCTCAAGTAATCCACCTGCTTCGGCCTCCCAAAGTGCTGAGATTACAGGCATGAGCCACCACGCCCTGCTTAAGAATCTTAAATGAAAAAAATTCCTTTGCCTTTAAAACAAATGCATAAATAATTTCCTAAAGCAGAAAATGAAACAGCTTTTAGATCTTTCACACCAAGGGTTACACTGAATTATATTAAAATATAATCAAGACAAATAGCTTAGAAACTCTTCAAATATATTCTGGGAACCTGATTTGTAAAACTGTCATTTTCCAGTCAGAATACATAATGTTAATACATAATACAAATAGCTTCCCCAAATATGTCAGTCCATAAGATTTTTCTAACAGCCCACTAAATTTATAATATTACCCCAGAAATATCAGCAAAGAAAAACACAGACTTCACAAAATTCTATGAAGACATATCAAAAGAAGGATTCTAACTAAAACTGCCTAGCTTGGTCAGCACTTGTAGGTATGTGGCTGTCACCTTCATGCAGGGGAAGCCAGGTCTGCATCTTTCACCACTGTGCCCCCCAGAGCTAGTCTGGCACATAGCAGGCTCTTAATATTTATTGAATAAATGACTATGACCCTGGGTTCAAGTCCAACTTTAGCGGTTACACTTACGTCTGCAGTGCATTATTTTTTGCATTAATAAGGCTCTCGTCTTGTATCTTGTCAAGTATTAACAAGGCACATTTTTCATGACCCTAATAAAGAAAAAGAATGATAAAAAATACAGGACAGAGACACAGAAAAGTTACTGTGAAATTTCTTCATTATGATTTAAATTGAAAATGAATTTCCTCTGCCTAACAACATTCTATAGAGCTATTTTCTGAGTAATTTTTTTTTCTTCTCAATAGCAAAAGGGCTCCAGACACTCTAAGAGTCCTAATAGGGTCTATTAGAACTTAGTTAATATAAGTCTGATCTAAAATATTAATGCTGCTAAGATAAATTTTAAAATTAATCCCCAGAGAGGTAAAGCAGATGCTAGTTTAGCTAGGCCAGCTGGTAAGTAGGCAATAGAATTCGGAATATTGTCTGAATCCTACAACATTTAACATACATCAAAAGTCCCACCTCCTATTTCAAGACGTCAGTTACTACTTCAATTATCCATTTATCCTTGGAATTCCCATTACATCTATTATCTATTAATTGCCTTATATTGTGAAGAAACCCTATTTCAGGAAAACTCATTCTTTTCTTCCTCGACCAGTGGAAGATCTCTCTCTGTACCTTCTGAAAATAGATGGTTAATAATCTTTGAAAATCAACTGATGAGTCAGAGACCCTTTCACAATTCCAGGCCTGGTACCCTTTTAAGGGGTCATGGCTTCCTAAGCCCTTGCTGACGAACATGTGGCCTGCAGAGCAGTCACATTAGTATTACTGGGAGTTAGAACTGCTGAATCTCAAGCTCTGCCCCAGACCTAATAAATCAGAATCTATTTTTTCACAGATCTCCTAGGTGATTCATTTGCATGATAAAGTTTGAAAAGCATTGTACTTATATTCACCAAAATACTATACCTTGAAATAAACTTCATAAAGCTGAGCACTTTTTGTGGTTCCCATGGGCTTCCCAGAGCATGAAGTGAGAAAATGCAAGCAATGAAAGGAATGTCTGAGACTTCTGGTACCATATAGGTAACACTGATAATATTTTAACTACACTGAAATAAATCACCGCCATGGGTGCTAACTGGCGTCATACTATAATGCCTTATATGGGAGACCATTAAATATAATTTTAGAAATGTCCATGGAAGTTTCATTCTGATGCACTGCTGTTGGAGGGTAAACTGTTGTGACCTCATAAGAGGGCAAGTTGGTCTAAAAATATTTATATCTGGCAGGGTGCGGTGGCTTACGCCTGTAATCCTAGCACTTTGGGGTGCCAAGACGGGCAGATCATGAGGTCAGGAGTTTGAGACCAGCCTGGCCAGCATGATGAAACTCCATCTCTCACAAAAAATACAAAAATTAGCCGGGCATGGTGGCGCGTGCCTATAGTCCCAGCTACTCGGGCAGCTGAGGCAGGAGAATCGCTTGAACTTGGGAGGTGGAGGTTGCAGTGGGCCAAGATGGCACCACTGCACTCCAGTCTGGGCAACAGAGTAAGACTCCATCTCAAAAAAAAAAAAAAAAGGTATATCCTTAGACTCAATAATTCTACACTTAGGAATTTATCTTAAAGTAATGAGTAAGGTTGTTTATAAAAGATTCCTCTGCAATAAGCATTATTTATATAGGTTGAGCATACCAAATTCAAAAATCTGACACAAAAAATGCTACAAAATCCAAAACTTTTTGAATATTGACATAACACTAAGATTTCTGGATTTGGGATAATCAACAGGTATAATACAAATATTCCAAAATCCAAAAAATTCCTAAATCTAAAACACTTCTAGTCTCTGACATTTCAGGTAAGAGATACTGCACTTGTACTAGCATATAATTGAAAACAAGCTATTTGTCTAATAATAGGAAATGGGTTGAATAAAAGATGGCCCATTCCTAAGCTGAAATACTACAAATCTTCTAAAATACCATAAAACATGATATTTAAAAGATATTAATATTATACGATTCAGCAATAAAACCAAATTTTGTAAAATCATATGTATGACATAAAAAATAAATTATATATATATGTAATTTTACATAATTTATCTTTTCTTTTTTTTTTGAGATGGAGTTTCACTCTTGTTGCCCAGTCTGGAGTGCAATGCCGCAATCTTGGCTCACCGCAACCTCTGCCTCTCGGGTTCAAACGATTCTCCTGGCTCAGCCTCCTGAGTAGCTGGGATTACAGGCATGCACCACCATGCCCAGCTAATTTTGTATTTTTAGTAGAGACAGGGGTTCTCCATTATGGTCAGGCTGGTCTCGAACTCCCAACCTCAGGTGATCCACCTGCCTCGGCCTCCCAAAGTGTTGGGATTACAGGCATAAGTCACTGTGCCCGGCCTAAAATTTATCTTTTATGGAAGAAGGAATCTTGAGCAACATGTGAACATACCACTATTTGAAAACAAAAAAACAAAAAAACATTTTTTTTGCATTGAACTATACACCAGAAAAAAGGGGAGAGGGTAGAAATACACATAGGTCTGTTTATTTGCTTCACATTAGTGTATTTTTTGGCTGTGTTACTACAATGTCTTCAAATGGAACAAAATGAAAACAAGTAAAACTGCTTATACTTTGCAAGCCACCTAACTAAGGTCCTAACTTTTATGTGGGTACCAAAATGTGGTACAACAACCGGAGAGACAGATACAATGGCAGCATCAAGACAGACAGACTACAGCAAGAATGCAAGTGGCAGATGCCATGAAAAGCATGTTCTCATCATTTGTGTTGATGAAGATATGCTTCTTCATCAACACGAATGGGTTATTGGGTCTGTCCTTTCCTTCTCACCCTTCAATTCCACTTTCAGTTGACAAGACCCTGGGAAGATGTACATTCTTAATTAAGAGCCATGTTACACAGTTCTGCAGTAGAATTTCAGTGGTGTTATTACTGTTATTATTACAACATGAAGTAATAATATTTTAAATTCAATTACATACTTTACTACAAGCCAAATGTAAGGGTGTATTCAAGTCCTTATCCTTTACAGTCAGATCAGCCTGGGCACTGTTCACCAAAATATCTGTAGAAAAAGCCCAAAAGAGGGTTAGATGCTGATCACATGCATTTTGAAGAAGTCACTACAAACACAATAACATATTTAAATTAGTACAGTTCACATAATCATATTTAGTTTTTAAAGAAAAAAGGGAGTAATTTATTTTCATATTTGTGCTATCCAAGGTTAATAGGCACAATTTTAACTGCTTTTACAGTTCATTATTTCCAGTTAAAATGATTCTGTTGTCATACTTGGTTTCTAAATGTTGAGAATTTCATTGCAGAAGGGCTGGCTCTTTGACAAGGTCCACCAAGAATCAAAATCAAGAAACTGAAGACGCTTGAGCAGGTAGAATCAGGTGACCTAAGTAAAACTGCTAATGGCCTTTTTCCATATGTATATACTATGAGAACAACTGATTTCTTGATTTGATATTATTTTGGTTTTTGGATGGGCATAAGGGCAAAGTCCATACAACAAGCACATACCCACAGCGCCTGCCTGCCCGTTCTCAGCAGCCATCATCAGTGCTGTTTTCCCTGAATTGTCTACTGCGTTCACTGGAGCACTGTGACTCAGAAGAAGCTGCAAGCACTCCACATGATCAGCAAACGCTGCCGCATGAAGGGGTGTCCTAAAGATTTAAAACAAGTATCACTTGAGTTTCCTTTAAACTTCATTCTCATTAGTTACTGCCCAAGAAACATGTACATGGTGTTGTCTTAAGGATTTAAAACTTCTCAGTTTATAGACATAGTGATCAGGCCCCCTCCCTCTAAAGGTCATCCAGGGTAGACACTGAAGTATCACGTATGAGACTGGAAACTCCTAGATGTGGGAGTGGGGTGTGTGTTGGCCCTGATAATGAAATTAGCGTCTTTACTGACTCTTTAACCTTAAGTTCCAGTGAGTCTATTTTTATCTTTGAGATAGATACTTTCAAAATTAATGCTTAAGTCTGTAGGTAATTGGCAGATTAAATAAAAATTTTAAAAGTCCATCACATCATCTATTGTGGTTGCTTAATTTCTTTTAAAGGATAATTTGGCATTATTTATCAAAATTAAAAAATATCAACCCTTTAACCAATAAATCCAATTCTAGGTTTTTATCTCTCAGATACACTTGGTTATGTGTACAGACACATGTTTTATTTATTTATTTATTTATTTATTTATTTATTTATTTATCTATTTTTGAGACAGAGTCTCACTCTGTCGCCCAGGCTGGAGTGCAGTGGCACAATCTCAGTTCACTGCAACCTCTGCTTCCCGGGTTCAAGTGATTCTCCTGCCTCAGCCTCCTGAGTAGCTGGGACTACAGGCATGTGCCACCATGCCTGGCTAATTTTTTGTATTTTTAGTAGAGACGGGGTTTCACCATGTTAACCAAGATGGTCTCTATCTCCTGACCTTGTGATCCACCCACTTCGACCTCCCAAAGTGCTGGGATGACAGGAGTGAGCCACGGTGCCTGGCCCAGATACATATATGAGAATGTTCACCACATCACACTTTGAAACAGCAAAATATTGGAAACGACCTAAATATTCTTCAATGGAGGGCAGGATGAGCAAATTATAGCATAGCCATTCAATGAAATAATACGCAGCTTTAAAAAGAACTGGTATGGAAGGATCTCCAAGATATACTAAAAGTAGAGCATTGTTACAGAATGCTACCATGTACAAAAAGAATATATGGATATATACAAACATATGTATATATGTTTGTAGATATGCATAAAAAATATTTAGGAGAACATAAAATTTGTAAATAACAGTGTATAGTAGCTTTCTCTGTGGAAGAAGCTAGGGATTCCAGGCTTAGAGGGAAATTTCTTTTAATTATACACCCTCTGTAATATTAAAAACCATGCTTATCCATTATTCTTTCAATTAAAAACATGTATGTTTGGCTACTCTGCAACTGCAAAGCAGAGGCTAAGATTCATCAAGATAAAAGGCATGCCGTTTTAGATTACTTACCTGCCTTTGTCATCTCTACAACTGACGATACTGGAATCTATGGCCCCAAGCAGCAATGATGCACAATTCCCATGATCATTGATTCTAAAATGAAAATGGGTTTTAATGTAACAATCTCACTCTTTTAAATTATATCACCTCCTAACCCATCTTCCTATGTACTGTATATTTGACAATCCGAAGCATTTTAAAAAAATCGAACGTAAATATTTATGGTATATGTTTCATTGGCATACACTTTGTAACCCCTAGCATTACTTCAGAACCTCTATATCCAGGTAGAAGTTTATTGCACTTATACAAGGCACCACGTTAGGCGTTTTGGAGATATCAAAGTGGAATAGACATGCTTCCTTCAGATTTAAAATCTTTCTGACCTTTGGGAGGCTGAGGCAGGCAGATCATGAGGTCAGGAGTTCGAAACCAGCCTGGCCAATATGGTGAAACCCAGTCCCTACTAAAACCACAAAAATTAGCCAGGAGTGGTGGCGCGCACCTGTAGTCCCAGCTGCTCGGGAGGCTGAGGCAGGAGAATTGCTTGAATCCGGGAGGTGGAGGTTGCAGTGAGCTGATATTGTGCCACTGCTCTCCAGCCTAGGCGACAGAGCAAGACTCCGTCTCAAAAAACAAAAAGCAATAAACAAAATAAAATCTTTCTGACTCTTTTTAACTTATACTTTCTTTATTGATCTACTTTATGCCTCCAATATCTTTCCAATTAAATGACTCAGTTTCATATAAAGGCCAGAGACAATGTAAAGACAAAGCGTCCTCAGGTCTTGGGCCCCTGGGCTAACCATGGAAGCCCAGTTGAACACAGACTCCCAGGCTGACTATGGAAGTCTGACTTAGATCCTCTGAACAATGGCTCACTATTGAGACTGGAGCAAAAATTAAATTTATCAGAAAAGGGCTTACAACATATGAAAGATAAAGAATTTCAATATATGAAAATTTGTCCTAGTGTGAAATGTCTTTCTAACCATCTGTAGGCATACTATTGTCAACGCTGACTTATTTTTAGAATTTGGCAGACAAATATGAGTTATACCTGAAGAGTTCTTCACATGGGTAACACACCTCTCACTTTACCCCTTCACGAGACTTCCCGAGGGTGGCATCTGTGCCACTTTGGAACTGTGGCACTCTATAAAAAGCTCCGGGAAAATCCTTAATATTTAGCTATCAGATCTACTCATCTTTAGCAGCAAAAATGGAATATTTCAGTCTTATCTGTAATCTAAAAGCTTTTTTTCCCTTCAAAGCAACTTTTCTATGTGGAGTTAAAATAATTAAAGCTACACCATTAACTCCCATCTTTTCTACTTACATTGCACAGTGCAGTGGAGTAAAGGGATTACCGATAAATTTACGAAAACATTTTTGCTCCAAAAGTACTTCTATACAGTTTTCATTACCTGCAAGAAATAAAAATAATTTAGGGAGTTTCCAAGAAAGAAATTTTGTTCAACCCAATCTGCTTTTTCATTAGGTATTGAGTTTTTGGTTTATGAATTTTCCTGAATGGGCTGAACATTCATTCTCCAAGAAATAAAATTAACAAAATGCCAAAATGTTATTAACTATGTTAACAGGTGTTCTGAGACTTAATGAACAAATAAAACGATGAAGGCCATATGGTCTGGTGAAGAGAGATAGAGAAGATGACTCATTTGCAAGCAGAATATATCCTGTTTTACTCTCAGCTCTTGAAAGATAGAGGCCTCACATAGGCGTGCTTCAATTTGTCCACATTTATAAGAGGAAATGTACCTTTCACCCATACAAATACTTCCACTTACAGTTAGGCATTCTAACGGACACATGAAACTGATTAGTAGAAAACAGTATTTGAGATAACGCATGTGAAAAGGTTTTGACTGTAAAATACTATATGTGTTTTAATTGACCCCAAGAACAGTTCTTGGCACATCACGGGTATTCACTAAGCACTATTCAAATAAGTAGATGAATGAATATGTGAGATTATTTTCAACAAAATGGTAGGTAGTTTCCAAATCAACTGAATTTGAGTTAAGTAAGGTCCTAGCTGTCAGCTTACTTGTTATGTGATCTGAGGCAATTTACTTGGGATCTCTGAGCCTCAGTTTCTCACATATTCAAAATTGGACAAGGAATACCTGCCCTACCTATGTCACAGGATGGTGAGAACTTTACTCAATAAAGAGCCTCAGTGTGGTTTGTGACGTTCTATACAATTGTAAGACAGATCTTGCCACATGGCATTGTCTCCCAGGAAGAAGGGTGATGGTTCCCCAGCCTGACTAAGTGTTTTCTCATTACAGACCTGGTTAAAACAAACAACAACAACAACAATAGTCTCTGTGGTTCTCAATCATAAGGTGGGAAGGCATTGCCATTTTGCTTTGGAACACAGATTGTCCTGAAACCTCTTCTCAGTTGAACTCAGTGCTAAGTTAGTGAAAGTTCCCTTATGATCTACCTCAGTATGATGTAGCTGGGACAATTTGAAATATTAAAATACAAATCAAACTTTTCTTATACCTAAAAAGAGAAAAGGCAATATTGCTTTTAGACAGATTAAAAAGCATATGAATTAATAAATATTAAAAAAATGGCAGTGGTCGGGCATGGTGGCTCATGCCTATAATCCCAGAACTTTGAGAGGTCGAGGCGGGTGGATTACTTCAGGTCAGGAGTTCAACACCAGCCTGGCTAATATGGTGAAACCCCATCTCTACTAACAATACCAAAAAAAAAAAAAAAAAAAAAAAAAAAAAAAGACCTGCCTGGTGGTGCCTGTCTGTAGTCTCAGATACTCGGGAGGCTAAGGCAGGAGAATCGCTTGAACCCAGGAAGCAAAGGTTGTGGTGAACCGAAATCACGCCACCAGCCTGGGTGACAGAGTAAGACTCTATATATCCCCGGGGAAAAAAAAAAAAAAAAGCTGGCAGCTTCAGGCAAGTTGTATAATTTAGCCTTCCAACTAACTACATGGAACCCGCATTCAAATAGTCTCAGACACCTCAACTCTTTCAAAGGATCTAGCTTAGGGTAGCATCCACACATAGCATTCCTTAAGTGGGGACTATATGAATCCCAGTTTAAGAGTCTGTGCAGGTTGGACTGGAGATGACTGAGCTCCTTTCAATATTTCAAAGTGCCTAGTAAAATGGAGTCTGGGAAGATGGGAGCTTGAAACTCAGTCCTGGACAAAGGCTGCACTGAAAGTGTGAACGGCTTAGGAGAAGACTGCTCCTCCTCCCCTGCCTGTACCTGGAGAGGCCTAGGAACACAGACACATCTCACCCTAAACGCTGAGGAGAGGATCTGGTTTGCATCAGGTTTGCGGCCCGCCATTTTAATCAGCACTCTCACTGCATCCTTCTCCTCTTGTAGGTTCTCCAGTGCCAGAGAGCTCTCACAGCTTGACCCAGATGGGGGTCACACATTAGTAGGTTAAAAAAAAATCACTATCCTCCAGTGGCAGGAAGGGAACAAAACCAAGTAGAGGAAATAGAAAATTTGGCTCTTACTCAGGCAGAATGAATGAAAAAAAGAGGACTGTGATGAAAACACACTAAGAGTTCTTAAATTGATATAATTGGAACACACACACACACACAAATGCCTTTTGTAGAACTATTAATATTTTCTAAATTAAAATTTTAATTGACTGATTGAAAATGTAAAAATAAAATTATAGAAGCAAAGTAAAAAATATATGGGAAAATATCCATATAATCTTAGGGGTAGGAGACCTTTTGAAGAAAGACTGGAAACTTGGAAACCATAAAAAAATCTGACGGATTCAAGTACATAAAAGCTCAAAATCTCTACTTGGAAAAAAACATCCTAAACAAGGAACAAAAATATTCATATTTCTAAGACATTCATATCATTCAACATTCATTCATATCACTTTCATACCACTAAGACAAGGTGCTCCTACAAGCATACGAGAAAAGATAAATAGCTCAATGGGAAAAAGTGAACAAAGGATGGAAAAAGTAATTTCCAGAAGAGGAAACACAAATAGCCAGTGTACTATTAGATAGGGAAATGCAAATTGAAACAAGAAGATACCTTTTTTTTGGCCTTCAAACTGACAAAAATTTAAAAAGGTGTTATCATTCTGGGTTGGCAAGAATGAGGAAAAACACCAACTTTTATACAAATGTTCGGTGGAATAATACATTTTGATATCCTTTTTGCAAAATAATATAATTTATTAAAATTTAAAAATATATAAGCCCCCTTACTCAATAATTTTATTTCTGGAAACTTATCTGACAGATTTTATGGTACCATAATATGGACATGCACATTGCTGCATTGTTTGTAATAAGAAAAAAAAAAATCTGAATGTCAATCCACAGAAACCTGGTTGAATAAATAATAAGTTCTGGTATACATATTGCTATGAAATAATATACAACTATTACAAGATCAATCCATATTGATACATATTGACTTGTAAGAATATCTGCAATACAATTTTAAACACCAACAAAAAAAATTATAGAATGGTTGCTATTTGTTCTATAATTCCAGTTTCAAAAAATAGATACACATTCATTTGTAATTATTTATATTCTTAATGAAAAAATTATGAGAGAGACACACAAAATTACATTAGAAAGTAGGTTTAGAAATGGAAACAATTTTACTTCAGATACTTCTGTACTTTGGAATTGGTATAATTAGCATGCATTTTTAAATTAAAATAAGTGAAATATAAATTTTAAAATCTCCCAAATAATAAGTACAACAAAATAAATGGGGAATATGAAACATAACAAAGAAATACCAAAAGATGAATCATGCATCTACTAGTAATCAATTGTGACAGGTTATTAAATTTTATATATATATTTGGTTTTAATTATTTTAATCCCTTGTGGGATCCCTGGTTATATCACATAGATCAGAAACTCTGAATAAAACTGGTCATTTAAGCTTATCAGTTCTGATTATGGTTATGTGTTAATGATTAACTAAAAGGGGGAAGTGAACTTTTACTCAATTAAGGCATCACAGCAGCTGTGGAGGGGTGAGAACTATTAAAAAAACAAACAAAATACACAAAAAAGATATCTTGGATGCAGAAAGATTAGAAGCCACGGTTTGCAGAATTACACAAGGCTGTAACCTCCACTGAGCTCACAGGGGTCATGGGGTAGGAAGTCTAGTGGAATCTGTCAAATGATAAGCAACTCACCATTGTAACAAGCCCAGTGCAGCGGTGTGTAACCTTGGTTATCTTTGAAACAACAGTCCTCCTCAGAAAGAGCCATTTGGAGCAGCTCGCTCAGCCACGTGGCGTGGCCACGAGCAGCTGCATAGTGCAAGGGCGTCCTCCCTCTGGAATCTTTACAGAGAATTGACACTTCTTGTTCCAGCAGCATTTGCACACATTCCTCGTGTCCTGTCATAATCTGATGCATTGCAATTAAAAACACAAAACAAACCTCAGAAGACTAAGGAAGCAAAGCAGTTGACTAAGTGAGGCTGGGCTTACAGCAAGTGGACATATGCCTGGGTCTTTAAGGAAGGCAGACTCTGTACTATTTCAAGGGCAGAAGTCAGGACAACCTCAGCAAAATTCATAACAGAAAAATCTGTGAACATCAGCATTTTCCAAACATCTCTTGCCTTTCCTGACAACTATGAAAGATATCATGATGTGGCCAGGTAATCCCAGCACTTTGGGAGGTTGAGGAGGGCAGATCACGAGGTCAGGAGATCGAGACCATCCTGGCTAACACGGTGAAACCCCGTCTCTACTAAAAAATCACAAAAAATTAGCCGGGCGTGGTGGCGGGCGCCTGTAGTCCCAGCTACTCAGGAGGCTGAGGCATGAGAATGGCATGAATCCGGGAGGCGGAGCTTGCAGTGAGCCAAGATTGCACCACTGCACTCCAGCCTGGGCGACAGAGCAAGACTCTGTCTCAGAAAAAAAAAAGAAAAGAAAGAAAAGAAAGATATCATGATGCAGTGGTAAACATCAGTTTTAGAATCAGGAAAGTCTAAGTGAAATCTTGGCACCCCTGTGACAGGTCAGTTCGCCTCTCCATCCCTCACTCTATTCACCTATATATAAGAATAGTAATAACAACTTCACAGGGCATTGTGAGGACTGAGATAACAGATGCAAAGGCTCTCAGCCTGTTGTACAGCCTACAGGAAGCAACCGAGAAATAAAAACTATGATTGTGACAATGATCACGTAGTGTTCCTCTTCTCTTCATTTATCAGTGTGCTTGGTACCAGCCCAAAACAGCAATTGTATGATTTCTGCTTGTATTCACTTAGTTTATTTGGCATGCTTTAAAAAACAGTTCAGCAGGTGCAAGTGGTCACGCCTGTAATCCCAGTACTTTGGGAGGTGGAGGCAGGAGGATCACTTGAGCCTAGCAATTCGAGACCTGCCTGGGCAACATGACGAAACCCCATCTCGACAGAAAATACAAAAGTTAGCTGGGCATGCTGGCATGCACCTGTGGTCCCAGTTACTGGGGGGAGGCTGAGGTGGGAGGATCGCTTGAGCCCGGGAGGTGGAGGTTGCAGTGAGCTGATATCATGCCACTGCACTCCAGCCTGGGTGATAAGAGTGAGACCCCAAAAAAAAAAAAAAAACACTTCAACAGATGTGTGCAAATAATTGTCCATAGGATACATATTTTGGCATTATTTGTAAGGACAAACAATTAGAAATAGCATAACTACTTAAAACCAGGTAATCATTGAAATAAACTATGACACTTGAACACAATGAGGCATTAAAAATCATGATGCAGAAAAAAGTGACATGTAAAAAGGTCCTTGATATACTAAGAGAAAAAAGCACATTCCAAATGACATCTTCAGTATTCTCTCTTTAAAATCTAAAACAAAACTATGTATAGAAAGAAGATTGGAGATAATATACACCAAAAAGTGGTTATCTCCAGGAGGTATGATTACTGGTGATTGTGATTTTCTTCTCCGGGCTTTAAAAAAATATTCTGCAAATTTTCTATGATATACATGTATTTTGTAGTCAGAAAGCAGAACCAATTTCACCAACAGTAGGTGTTCGTGCATCTATTATCACGATCTAACATGAAATCTTAAGAGCAAAACCTTCCATTATTTTGCCTTTGCCAAGGATTTTGTAATTTCTTTTGGACTGAATAAGGTTAATTGGTTACATTAGGAAACAGCCTTTTTGCTAAAAATTCATAGAAGGAAAAAAAAAAGAAAACAAGCTCATTAAAAAATGGCTTGACTACAGCTGAGAAAGATGTACATACCCCTCTGTGTAAAGCTGTGCATCCTAGGATGTCAACAGTGTCTACGTTGGCTTCCTTTTCAAGTAACAACGAAACAGCATCAATATGTCCATATGCTACTGCAAGCATCAGTGGTGTTCTAGGCAGAGAGATAAAGTAGGCTTTTAAAAAGGAGATTAAAAAAAATATTCATCACTACCGGTAGGAGGACATTCTCTTTCTCTCTCTCATTCTTTTCCCCTCTCCTCTTAACAATTGCTCAATAATTTCGGAGCGTCCCCAGTTTGCTATACAATATGCAGAACAAGCTATCTGCCTCTGCTTTAATGGCCACATGGAATGTTGTTGGTGGAATGATCCCTAGCGATGAGACAGGGGAAGCTTCCTTTTCAAAATATGCATGTTAATCCCATCATTTTCAGACCCATGTAGCATTTACTAGATATCAAGGGCAGGGAGAATGTGTATGCAGAAGCCCATCCTGCTTCCATCAGAGCAGCTCTACTTTATGGTATTCTATGTTGGACTTCTGCTAAAGATTTCATTTAAACAAAGCTTCCTTCCCTAAAGAAAAGTCTAGCAAGTCTCAGGGAAAGAATGAAGTGTTGTGATGCAAGAGGGAGGTGAGATTCTGACTATGACACTAATTCACATGCCTGGGGCTAGTCACTGCTGACTTTTGCTCTGTATTTCCTATTTGTAAGAGAAGATTAGGTGGGGAATACGCCAACAGAAGGAAATTACTTTGAAAAAACAAAGTTGAGGAAGAAAAGACATCTGAAGGATTTCAGTAACAGAGATAACCTCATGAGGTCTGTCCTATTTATCAATTAGAAAATGGCAATGGTGTAGCAGCTTCAGAAGAGGGTAAAAATGGGCGGAAAGAGGGAACAAAGGAGAGAATATAAATAAGAGCTGGGAAACATGGCCACAGCCCTTAAAAAGGTGATTCTTTCATCAAGACATGTGCACACCCACCCCTTCATGCTTTTCTTGGATATACACACTGTAACTTAAAGCCACCTCATTAGTCCAGGGTCCTGGCCCAAATATATTACCCCAACTTCTCAGTTCCACAGTCAGCCTTGTAATGATTTAACCAACCAGGTAGCTGTTGTGATTGAAATGTCAACCCAAGGCCACGTGTGAGCGCACTTACTGTCCTTTGGCATCTTTCACATCGACCGCCTCCGGGTTGTCTGCAATTTCTAGCAACAGCCGTAAACACAGTGTGTGACCATTAATTACTGAAAAAGAAAACAGTGTACAGTCTTTTAACAGAACAACACTACACATATCTCTCCCAAATGACCTTTTTTTTTTTTTTTTTTTTTGAGATGGAGTCTCGCTCTGTTGCCAGCCTAGAGTGCAGTGGGGCAATGTCGTCTCACTGCAATCTCCACCTCCCAGGTTCAAGCAATTCTCCTGCCTCAGCCTCCTGAGTAGCTGGGATTACAGGTATGCACCACCAGGCCTGGTTAATTTTTGCATTTTTAGTAGAGACAGGGTCTTACCATCTTGGCCAGGCTGGTCTTGAAATCCTAGCCCCAGGTGATCCACCAGCCTCGGCCTCCCAAAGTGTTGGGCTTATAGGCGTGAGCCACCAAGTGACCTTCTGAGACAGAATCTCGCTCTGTCGTCCAGGCTGGAGTGCAATGGTATGATCTTGGCTCACTGCAACCACCCCCTCCCGAGTTCAAGTGATTCTTCTGCTCAGCCTCCCAAGTAGCTGGGATTATATGCACGCACCACCACACCCACTAATTTTTGTATTTTTAGTAGAGATGGGGTTTCACCATGTTGCCTAGGCTGGTCTTGAATTCCTGGGCTCAAGCAATCAGACTGCCTTGGCCTCCCAAAGTGCTGGGATTACAGGCATGAGCCACCGTGCCTGGCCCCAAGTAACATTTATTTAGACTTCAAATCAGTGGTTTTCCATTGTTGCCACTGGATCCTCCTCAGCTTCTAGCTCAAGGTAGTTTTGGGCAGAGTGTCTCTGTGTTAATCTGTCTTCCCCTTCTTCCCAGCAGGGTGCTTTGATCCCCACATTCCTTTTCTAGTTCCTGTGCTGAGGGTTTTTTCTTACACTTAGGGTCCTTTCTTATCTCCTGTCATGGGACTAATAATCTCTCCCCACTAGTCAGCTCCCCTTTTTGTTCCTCTGAGTCACCAAATTCCATATAATCATCTTGTATCTACCCTGCCTCCAACGCTTTTAAAAAGAAGGAAGAAGGGAGAGAAGGGAGTGGAAGGAGATGAGGGGAGCAGGAGCAGGATGGAGGAGGAGGGAGGGGAGGAAGGAAGGAGAGAAGTGGAGGGAAGAGGGGAGAGGGGCAGCAGGGAAGGGAGGAGGGAGGTGGGGCTGCCTCTTCTCCCAGGTCGTTTTACATTCTGAGGTAGATATTCAGAAGAGGTATTCCTGCAATAGCCCTGACGGATGGGTGGTGGCAGAAAACAAAACCTCACGCCGGCAGGTTGTACACGCTCCATTCGCTCACTGCTGAGTGAAGGTCCCTCAGCCCTGCGGTCCCCGAACCACAGCCGGCGCTTTCTCTGACTTCCCAGGCGTCCTCGGGCCTGGCCGGGGTGTGACTGGGCTCCCTGGGAGCCCTTTCCTAGGCCAGGTCAGGCCTCCCCCTGCCTCTCCTCACCCAGCTGACTGAGTGGGGGCCAATGTGGGCAGGAAATAAAAATAAAAAAATAAAAAAAAAAAAAAAAAAAAAATAAATCACGGGACGCACTCCTGTGCACACCAGTACCAGGCAGCTTTAGAAGGCTGTGGTCACACAGGGGCTGGGAAGCAAACCTGTGACGATCACCTCCGGCTAAGCTGCTTTCTGCCAGGCTGTTGAATGGAAACCAAAGCCTTATGATAGGCATCGCTTCCCACTCAGGGAGTAAGATGAGAGCAACCGTGGTTAAAATTCCAAATGTGACCTTCTCTCCTCTCTAACAATGACAGTACATTGGCATTTGCCACATTATGGATGTGGAGACAGAAGGGAATAGACACCACTATGTGAGGCTGATAAAGACTCTCCTAAGAGCTGCATTTTACAGACCTTTTATTTGCTTGCCAGCCATGAGAGAATGCTAATTTAACAATGATACATTTTTTCAGGGACAATACATACATATTAGAATTAGCTTGCATTCATCAACAGCACCCAAATGAACTACAGGAATAATATGCGCATTTTGTAGATCATTGCATTTAGCTCATTCTCAGCAACATTCCATTTGTGTATCTCGGGAGGAAATTCTGCGGATTGGAGTACAGGTAATATGTAGTTGCTGCTGCTGTTATGTCTTTTGTTCTCACAATTACACTAAATCTGCTACCATTGGTGAAATAGGCAGGAAGTTTAATGTATGGCTAAAAGGAAATGACTGGCAAAGGACTGACAGCTAAATACTGCAGACGGCAAGCTCATGAAGATGGAAAAACGGCATATTTTGACTGGTTCCTCTTTCTGTAGCAACTTAATACTCTAAATAGTCATAATCACAATAGTGCAAGTGACATTTGATACTTGGCTAAAAGAAGAAAAAAATTATCTAACTTCATATCACTCAATGTGTTAGACAGCAAAACAGTTTCTACAGTTGTGCTTTTTTTTTTTTTTTTTGACACAGAGTCTCGCCCTGTTGCCCAGGCTGGAGTGCAGTGGCATGATCTCGGCTCACTGCAACCTCTGCCTCCCGGGTTCAAGCGATTCTCCTGTCTCAGCACCCCCACCCCAAGTAGCTGGGACTACAGATGCGCACTACCACACACCCAGCTAATTTTTGTATTTTTATTAGAGACGGCATTTCACCTTTTTGGCCAAACTGGTCTGGAATTCCTGCTGGGATTACAGGCATGAACTGCCACGCCCAGTCCCTCAGGGAAATTTAAGTTCCCCTGAAGTTTGTAGCCAAACTTAAATTCTCATTGGCTTCCTACACACTACATTTTTTCCCCCAAATTGCCTTCTAGCAAAAAGATGCTAACATCTTTAGCTCTACTGCCAAGTTCAGCTTTTTCTCAGACCAGCTCAGCCTCTCCCTGGCTGTGAGTGACAACCATTTTTCACACGACTCAGACTACAGCTGTCACTCCAACTATCTGTGCCAAAACCTCTGATACTCATCCTGGCTCTTGCTCCTCATAGTGCTCCGAGGATTTGAAACTCAAAATATCGCCTCTCAAAAGAGTTGAAAAAGATTTTGGGTAAGCAGATCCTCAAAGCACACGCTAAAGCTTCTGCACAGTAGACATTTTGTGAACGGTCTGGTGACAGTGTCTTTTTAATGAATGAGAGGAGGAAAATTCAAGCTGAGTGAGTCTTCTTGACCACTAGGGGGCTTCATTGGACCACAACCCATATCACACTGGCAAATGAGTGTAAATGCTTGTTCTTCATTGTTTACCTGTTTATAAGGGCAATTTTCCACCATCAAAGTAGGCCCTTTGTTATTGTCAGGAATTATATAATAACGAAAATAGGATGTTTCTCTTAATAATAGGCAACTAATCTTTAAAAAAGGAGGATAAAATTTGAATTTTATAATAAGAAGAAGAATGGCTGTGGAGCAAAAAGACCAAATGGGATGAGAAATAAGAATTTATAATTCAACCACACCAACTATTACTAACCCTATGGCTAAAGTTTTTTTTTTTTTTCCAGCAACAATCATTTCCAGGTAAATAGGCAACAATCAGGTTTTTTCAACCTCTGTATTGTTTTTCTTCAGTGGCTTGGAAATTCAGGAACGTAGATGGAAATGGTTCTACAAGGTCTATCATTCTGGGAAAATTTTCCCAAGTAACAAGAATCATAAAGTTTTTTTTGAAAAAGTATCTTCACTTATTTGCTTCCTCAATACACCCATTTCACCAAGTAAGACAGTTACTTCTCTTTACAAAATGTTATCCACTACCCTAATCAAAGGCTGATATCACTGAATTTCCTGAGCTCAAAGGTATCTATGCCTTAGCTGAGCTAGACCTTCCATATTACCCTTATGTCTGTGTATATATCTAGAAGTGTCCTGACACAGTTTGTCATGGGCATGGGAGAAAAACTCAGAAAAGGCAAATGACTTCCTTTTTGATATATACATGTGCTTTTAAAGCATCTTGATTTTTACATCGATGTGAAAAAAAGCTAAGTAACATCATTTAGGCTGGCAGAATGATGTACTGATTAGATTGCTGCCTTATGATTCCTTACATGAAATAGCCCTGAATACATTAATATGAATATGAAATAGCCACAAAACCTGCTATTGGTTTTGTGCTTTCAAATACTGTTTTATTTTGATGTGTTTTGTTCTATGTAACTTATTCTGAAGATTGCATGGCACCTTGCCCTTTGTTCAGAATGTTTTGTGGTAGCTTTTAGCCAAAAGTTCTGAACTCTCCTTTGAGTTAAGAAGGCCACAGCACCTGGCCAGAGAACATCAATCACCTCCAAGAGGATAGCAGGCCAAAAGCATTTTGGAAGTGTGGTAGTATGTCCGATGTGGAAAGAAAATTGATATTATTTTAAAAACTGGGATGAAAGAAGATGCTGCTTTCCTTCTATTAAAACTTATGAACAAGTCACAAAACTAGGGTAATCGGATCCTTGACAAGACCTACCTGAGGCATGAAGTGGGGTTCTTTTGGTTACATTGTCTTTCACAAAGATGGACGCGCCCTGATTGATAAGTGCTTCCACACATTCTGTGTGTCCTTTAAAGGCAGCCAGATCCAGAGCAGTGCGGCCTTTCTCATCCCTGATGTCCAGGTCCACCAGCGACTGCAGAAGGACTTCCAAGGCTTGATGGTGCCCATTGTAGGCCTGCAAAGAAGAAACCAATGGCTCCCATGCTTGCTCACTCACCTCAAATCCTGCCACAATCCACAGGAGGGGCTGGGCTTCCTGGGCCATGGATAGAGACCACTCCCAAGAGCATGTCAGAAAAACACTTGGAATAATTATTAAAACACAGGCAAGCTGGAGAGTTAGACTGAAACACTATAACACACAAACCTCATAGTTCCATATGAGTTTCATGTTCTCTTTTGTCACATAATTTGCTCCAAAGGCACTGAATGTATTAATGTATTCTTATATCTACTGATCTAATTGTCTAATATAAACATAACAGCTGAATGAATTACCATATTCTTTTACCTGTCGGTTCAGTCCTAAACATATTGGCATAATCAGAATTTTTTTTTCCAGGAGTCTTTTCTGATAAGAAACCTGGGGGAAAAATTTACCAAAAACATATGGACTTCGAGATACAACAGAGGCATATAGACGTTCTGTTATAGGCCAACTCTTTACTAATTCCTAACTGTGTGACCTTAGGTGAGTTTCTTAATTTCACTTAGAGTTTGTTTCTTCCTCTATAAGATGAGAGTAATCAGAGCTGCCTCCTAGGGTTGCTGTGAAGATGAAATTGCATAGGCTTTGCATAATATCTTGCATGTAGCTAGTGCTTTTCTCCTTTATTTCTTCCCTTGATTATAATGAAAAGCATTTCATTATAGAAACAATTATGGAAATATATTCCATGTAGCAGCACTAAGTTCAGACCTTTTATGAGGTCCTAAGGTATGTTAAGATTAAGAGGCTTGTCAGACACAGTGGCTCACGCCTATAATCCCAGCCCTTTGGGAGGCTGAGACAGGTGGATCACTTGAGGTCAGGTATTCGAGACCAGTTTGGCCAAAATAGTGAAACCTCATCCCTACTAAAAATACAAAAATTAGCCAGGTGTGATGGCGGGTGCCTGTAATCCCAGCTACTCAGGAGGCTGAGGCAGGAGAATTGCTTGAACCTGAGGCAGAGGTTGCAGTGAGCTGATATTATGCCACTGCACTCCAGCCTGGGTGACAGAGTGAGACTCTGTCTCCAAAAAAAAAAAAAAAAAAACAACAACAAAAAAAGAGACTTCATACCACCAAAACACAAAACTAAAAGTCTGAAAGATAATTTTTATTGCGTCTGTAAGTTTAAACATGTATTAGCACCTCCCCGCCCCCACCTCTCCACACACAGGCAAAGGTACACTGAAAATAAGAGAAGGGAGCTAAGGTTATATGGGGTGAAAACAGGGATGGGCGGCATGGTCAAGAGCAGCTGAGAAAACTGTTCATTGGTAGCCTGACTCTGAAACTACAGGTGATAGTTTAAGAGAACATTTTGAGAAATGGGGCACATTCACAGGTTGTGTGGTAATAAAAGACCCCCAAACAAAATGTTCCTGGGGCTTTGGTTTTGTGATCTACTCTTGTGTGGAAGAGGTGAATGCTTGACCACATAGGGTTGATGAGCATGTAGAAGTACCAGAGAGCTATTTCTAGGGAGGATTCTGCAAAGTCTGCTGCCCAGCTAACAGCGAAGAAAATTTTTGTTGGTGGTATTAAAGAAGATATAGAGGAATATAATTTGAGAGACCATTTTAAAAGGTATGGCAAGACTGAAACCACAGAAGTGATGGAAGACTGGCAGATTGGAAAAAACGAGAGGATTTGCTTTTGTAACTTTTGATGATCATGCTACAGTTGATAAAACTGTCATTCAGAAATACCACAATATTAATGGGCATAACTGGGAAGTGAAAGAGGCCCATTCTATACAAGAGATGTGGTCTGCTGGATTGCAGAGAGGTTGTGGAGGTGGATCTGGCAATTTTATGGGTGGTGGAGGAAACTCTGGAGGTGGAGGAAGTAATTTTGGCTGTGGTAGAAACTTTGGTGGAAGAAGAGGCTATAGTGGTGAAGCTGGTGGCAGCAGAGACAGTTATGGAGGAGGTGCTGGTGGGTGTAATGGATTTGGAGGTGATGGTGGCACCTACGATGGTGGTCCTGGTTCTAGTGGTAGAAGGGGCTATGGTGGTGGTGGACCAGGATATAGAAACCAAGGGGCTAGATACGGTGGTGGGGGATATGATGGTTACAATGAAGGAGGAAACTTTGGTGGTGGTACCTGTGGTGGTACCTGTGGTGGTGGTGGGAACAATAATGATTCTGGAAATTATAGTGGGAGACAGCAATCAAATTTTGGATCCATGAAAGGGGGTAGTTTTGGTGGAAAAAGCTCAGGCAGTCCCTATGGTGGTGGTTATGGATCTGGTGGAGGAGTAGTGGATATGGTAGCAGAAGTTTTTAAAAACAGCAGAAAAGGGCTACTGTTCTTAGCAGGAGAGAGAGCGAGGAGTTGTCAGGAGAGCTGCAGGTTACTTTGAGACAATCTTCCCAAAGGCATTAGAGGAATGGTAAAAATCTGCCACAGAAGGAATGATCATCCATAGTCAGAAAAGTTACGGCAGCTTAAGCAGGAAACCCTTCTTGTGCAGGACTATCACAGCCACAGTTTGCAAAAAGTCCAGCTATTAAGTAATGCAATGTAATGCCATTTAGATATACATTCCTGAGGTCTTTTATTTGCTGTAGCTTTATCTTTTTCTTTTCAAATTACACCAGGTATATTGTCCTATAAATTGGGGTAGTGGTATGAGGATTAAAAAATTAAGGCATTTTAAACTTTCAATATTTGTGTAGTTCCGTTTTTCTACATTTTAGTACAGAAACTTTAACAAAATGCAGTTTCGAAGGTGTTTCCTTGTGAGTTAACAAGTAAAGAAGATCACTGTTAATTACTATTTTGTATGAATTGTGTTAAAGTTAACTGTAAAGAAACAACTGCTGACTTACAGTTTAAAGGGAATCTATTCTCCCCATTTCCAAACCATGATTTGAATGGGCACTGACAAGTGGAGAGAACAGGTATTAGTATGTTTGCAATGTGTGTTTTAGATAAATCGGACTGGGTATTTAAATTAGCATATTTGTGAATTTAATAGCATTAAGATTACCTTCAAATGAAAAACAAAAACTCAGAATTCAAAAAAAGGAAGAAGAAAAGAAAAGCCTGATTCCAGTGTCTTCAGCAACCAAGTCTCCTCTTATGTCACCTGCACTTTTTATTTTTCTACTGCAGCTATTACTCAAGACACAATTTGTTTGAAAAAAGGCTCAGCACAGACAAAAGACTAATTTCTTTAATATATAAATAACTCTTGGAAACCACTTTAAAAACTAGGAAAATATGCAAAAGGCATGAAAAGGCAGCTCACAGAAAAAGAAATATAAAAGGTCAATAAATATGTGAATATGTGAAGAAATAAGCAAATTTTTAAAGTACGATTTTTCAACTACCAGATTGGCAATGATTAAAGTTTGGTCATGCCCAGTATTAGGTAAGACACTGAAAAAAGCAATCATACACTCTGTTGGTGAGAGTATAGATTGGTGTGACATTTGTGGAGGGTGGTTTAACACAATCTATCAAACTTTTTAAAAAGAGAAACGAAGTTGCAAACAATACGTAAAGCATGACCTCATTTATATACAAAGCAAATATATCATATATATATAGACTTCTATATTTATAGAAGATTTGTACAAAGATACAAAAGAAGCTATCAATGGTAGTTATCTCTATAACCAGGAAGTAGAGTAATAAACACATGGACTTATTTTACCTTATCTTTTAAAATATGATTTGAATGTTTCTTCCTGAGTGTGTGTTAACAATGACAATAACAAAACTGGATTGAAAAGGAGACATAAGAATTAAGAGCACAGATACATTAAACATTTTTTCTCATTACATTATTTTTGTGAATGATTTTGATTATGTTACATATTAAACCTATATATCATTTATAACAGGTAGTATAACAACTCATTCTGATGAATCCCAAAAGTATATCCCAGTCCCACTTCTCCCTTGACTTCTCAACTGCCTACTGATGTTCCCACTTGAATGTGTAATAGGCATCTCAAACCAAAATCTCCCTCCCAAAACTTGCTCCATCTGCAGCCTTTACCATCTCAGTAAATGGCAACTTTATTCTTCTAGTTGTTCAGGCCCCAAACCTTACAGTTGTCTTTGTCTTCCCTACTGTTAAACCCAGAGTTTTGCCTTGAACAAGGAAGGGCTCTGGGATAATAGGGCCAATGGGTGTTGAAAAATAGCCTTCCCCTCCTTGCTGCCCTAGTATAGGGAAGTGTCTGTGAAAGCAAGGGACACATTTGCGAACTCACACAGAGGTGTCATTAGGTTCTCAGGTATCTGTAAGGAATCTGGTCTAATTCTCACAAAGTGCTGTGTCAATGCCAATTTCAGGGCTCATCATTTCTATTCTATCTTTAAAATACATCCAGAATCTGTCTACTTCTCACTGCATCACCAACCTGTTTTGCCAGGATTACAGCAAAAGCTTCCCTTGCTATCCTTGTCCCATTGCAATCTGTTATTAATGCAACCATTGGGTGAAATCTTTTAAATTCAAGTTGGGTCACATCCCTCCTTGCTTAAAACTAGCCTATGATGTCTTCCCTCACTGATACCAACATCCAAAACTTTCCACGACCGATCGGGCCCCCAGAATCTGGCCTCCCACTCCCCTCAGCTTCAGCATGTCCCCTCACTCACTCTGTTCCAGCTGCACCAGCCTCCCTCTCTAGTTAAACAGCTGCATGTCCTGCTCTGGGCCACCGCATCTGTACTTTCTGCTCCCTCTGTCTGGAAAGCTCTCCCAGTAATTCTGCTCAAATATCACCTTATCAGGGGGGCTTCCCAGAGCAGCCCATGTAAAATATAAAATAGGCTCTGCCCTCCACCTCACACATACCCCCAGATACTCTCCACCCCACTAATCCTGCTTTCTTCTGCTTCATAGCACAAAACAGATATCAATGGATATCTGTTACATATCTATTGATTTGCTTATTGTCTGTGATTGAAGGGACTTAATGTGGGTTGTTCCTGCTGTATTCTAGAATCATGCCTGGCACACAGTAGACACTCAACACTTATTTGATGAATGAATGAATGAATGAATATAATGACTACTATATTTATTACTATTTGTGGTAGAAACATATTTTTTAAATAGCAATTATTTTTTAGGGTTTTTTTATGTGCTGGGCACTATTTCAAACATTTTAACATAAATCCCAAACATCTTTTCTTATAGATGAAAAAACCAAAACAAGCAATGTTAATTATCTTGTCCAAAATCACTTAGTTAGTAAGTGATAAAATCAGGATTCTGAACCCAGAATCTGTCACTACTAAAACTCATGCTTTTGGGCGCCATCTTACAATTTTCTCCAGTAACTCCATTTAGTTGACTTCCAAACAAAATAGTCTTGTCTCTATGTGGAACAGAGACAAAATAATGGTGACAGAATTGAATAACAAATATTGAATCAGAAACCTAAACCCTTTCTATAGAAGGCTCAACACAGAAATGCAGTGGCTTGAGCGGAGCTATGAAGTGAGAAGGTACACTTCCGGGACTAACCTTTAGACTCATGCTCTTCTACTACACACACTGCCTGGCTTGAGACAGGAGAATACATTTGTAAAATAAATTGCTAATACGTATGTCTAACTTTCTTATCTGTACTTGTTATGCAAACCATAGCTGCACAGGATAGTAAGCCTCTATTCTAACCCAAACTCTGAAGCAATAGCTAACTTTTATGGAACACTTGCTGTATGTCAGGCAGTACTGGGCATGCATTGCCTCACTGAATTCTCACAACAACCCATGCTTTGCTCCTGTTATTCCCATTTTGCCCAGGATGACACAGAAGGGCAGAGATGACACCCAGTTCTCCCATGGTTACACAGCCTAATGTGGAGGAGCTGGGTTTCAAAGGTGGACCAGGCTGACTCCCGGAGCCCAAGCTGTGAGGCTTTTCACTAGCGAATATGGAAAGGGCGCAACATGACCATAGACTACATGTTCCCTTAACCTTTTATTATAGGAAATTCCAAACATAAGCAAATAATAGAGGATGGTATAATGAATTGCCATATACCTTTCACACAGTTTGGGTCATGAACAGCTCAGGGCAGAGGCGATTTCTTTTTTCTTTCTTTTTTTTTTTTTTTTTGAGCTGGAGTCTCATTCTGTCACCAGGCTGGAGTGCAGTGGCACCACCTCGGCTCACCACAGCTTCTGCCTCCTGGGTTCAAGCGATTCTCCTGCCTCAGCCTCCCCAGCAGATAAGATTATAGGTGCACACCACCATGCCCAGCTAATTTTTTTAAATTTAAATTTTAATTTTGTATTTGTAGTAGAGATGGGGTTTCACCATGTTGGCCAGACTGGTCTCAAACTCCTGGACTCAAGGGATCCACCTGCCTTACCCTCCCAAAGTGCTGAGATTACAGGCGTGAGCCACCACACCCGGCCACACAGGTGATTTTAAGCCAACTCAGGAGCACTTCATGTAAAACTTGAGATAAGAGGAGGGCCTACATCAGTGTGTACATCAGGTTATGACACTTGACTCCAGGCTTGAGTCTGTCACTTAAACTTGGACTTAACTTGCTTAAGTTAAAGAGACCTAATACTAAAATCAAATGGAGTGAACCATGCTGGCAATTAGGAAAACTTTAAAATTTCAACCCATACTTTCTTCTATAGTAGGCACTTGAAAACCCTCTTAAAGACAGAATGGTTGAGAGGCCAGATTTATCTATAGCAGAGGTGTCCAATCTTTTGGCTTCCCTGGGCCACGTTGGAAGAACTGTCTTGGGCCACACATAAAATACACTAACACTAATGATAGCTGATGAACTTTAAAAAAATCGCAAAAAGAATCTCATCATGTTTTAAGAAAGTTTACAAATTTGTGTTGCGCCGCAATCAAAGCCGTCCTGGGCACATGTGACCATTTGGCCAGGGGTTGGACAAGTGTGATCTACAAAATTCGCTTTGTTTCTTTATCTAGTTTGTAGCTCCTGAATTTTACTATGCATAAAGTAAAGCCTTCACTAGAAGTATTAAACATTTTAAATTGTTTCAAGCAACACCTTTAAAAAACCTTATTAGGTAACAATTACTTCTTAAACGTGATTAATTTTTCCAGACCTTTTAAGATAGGAACTAAGGACAATGAGGGGAAAGAATTGGGATCTCAACAGAATCCATGAGAACAATGGATCTGTCTGAAAATCTTGACAGCTGGAGCCTTTCATTTGCATAACATTGTTTCTTAATTTAATATTTTCAAGTGGATGAAATGCTTATGAAATTCACTGGGCCAATAACCCTGGAGATTTGAATCATTCAGTCAGGAAATAGTAACTCGAGGCAGGTCAGGTTTCTGGTAGCAGTCAAGGTTTGGGGGCATCTGGTTCCATTACACTGCTAGAGTGCTTCCACATAAGAAATTATGTGCCTTGGGTTTTATCAAAGCAAGTAAGAAATTATGTGCCTTGGGTTTTATCAAGTTAATTGCCACCGAGGCCCCTAGAGAGGGTGATGGGCATACCTGTGGAGTCCTTAAAGCAAATAATTTGTTTTAAGTGTTAGTATTTAGAGAGAAAGAATAAAATGACTTTAGAAGGAATCCACTGTAATCACCCTGATCAAAGTCATGGTCATCATCTCTTGCCTGGTTTGCCTTGTTTCTGCTTTCATTCCCTTGGAATTTTGACTCAACATAGAAACTAAAGTGATCCTTTTAAAACAAAAGTCACATCATACCAATCTGTTTCCTCAAAACCCTCCTAATAGTTTTCTATTTTGTTCAGAGTAAAAGTCCCCGTGAGATCTGTGGTGGCCCCCCAAACTCCTGGCTCCCTCAATAACATGCAAGACATTGCCCCCAGCTACTCTCTCCTTACCACTCTGCTCCAGCCACAGTGGCCCCTTTCCTGTTCTGTGGACATGCCAAGCATGCGTTCCCCCAGGGACTTTGCATTCTGCCCACAACACTCCTTCATTAGATATCAACATGCGTAGCTCTTAAAGTCTCTGTACAAATACGAGATTCTGTGCTACATAAAATAGCACCCTGGCTAGGTGCAGCAGCTCATGCCTGCAATCCCAGCTACTCAGGAAGTTAAGACGGGAGGATCACTTGAGCCCTGGAGTTTGAGACCAGCCTGGGCAACACAGTGAGACCCCAACTCTTAAATAAATAAGCATCCTGTTTGTCCCTTCAATACTTTCTATCTCCCTGATCCCATTTCATTTTCTCTGTAGCATCTGCAGCACTTATTACCAGCTGTCATATTACCATCTGTCATTTCCTCACCTGTTTGTCTCCCCTAGACTGGATACTCTGCAAGGGCAGAGGTGGGGTTTTGTTCACTGCAATATCTCCAGCTACGCAAACAGTGCTTGGCACTATTCACAGTCAGTGTATGTTGGATGAAAGGATGATGTTAATAATGATGTTATATGGTGTTAGTAATGATGACGATGAAGCTAGCTCATGGCACATACGTGTGCCAGGCACTCTTCTAATTGTGTTACATCCATTAACTCATGCCATCTCCACAATGAGGTATTGCTATTCTCATATCATGGGTAGGGACATTGAGACATAAGAGATGAGGTATTTGGGTTAAGATCACACAATAAACAATTCAATAAATTAACAAGTTGGAATGGGTCTTTGAGATGCTTAACTCATTTCCTTTAACTTACAGGTAGGGAAACCATGTCCAGATGAGTTGCTAATGAAAAGAATGGCAGCTGGGACCTCCACTTAATGTATCTTTCCTGGGCCTCTGTCAGCTGCAGAACTACCAAAGCCCACCTCTTTTAAATGATATCAGCACCCTATCTTTACACAGCCAGCAACCCATGGAGTTTAGCAGAGTACACAATAAGCACTCAACAAATACAGTGTGGAAAAAAAAAAAAAAGAAGAGGAACGAGAGATGATAGAGTTTTTGGAAGCCAAGAAACTCTTCTCAGATTAGTAGCAGGCTTGGCAATGTAGTCAAACCCACTTTCTTGGGGCCTGAGAATTGCATCTGAGATAACCCTCCATATAGCACTAACTGTCCCTAGAGAATGTTTGTGAGTGCTCAGCTTTGGGGAAACTTCCCCAGGCACAGCAAATGGTTGGGCAGGGATTCTACCAAGCAACCTGTACTAAGGGCCAACTGGCATGAAGCTTTATATGTATAAATATCCCACTATTCATCCACCTTTTCCACCTCCAGGAACAAAGACTGATGCACATTTCACCCTGATTTCACTAGACTCAAAATGCATGTGTGTATCAGTGTGTAGTGGGTGTGTTGGTGGGTGTCATCAGCAGGTGTGCTGTGAGTATGTGGGGAAACAGGCAGTGAAGGGAAGTCTCCGCACATATGGTCAGTTCTGGATACTCCCAATCCTTGTGTGATGGCCTTGTCTCCTCTCTCCTTGCCTGACCACCTCTGCATGTCAATTAACAAAACACTCCTCTCTTCTCTCCAAAATCTCCATGTCAATTTTTCATCAGAACGACACTGAAGAAGTGCTTATGTACATATGGTATTAAGTGAAATGTCATAAACACAGTTAAACAAAGAGACCCAGCCCCATCCCATTCTTCCTGTCATCCTGCCCCTGGGTTTTACTAAGCAAAGAAGCATCCAAACACCATCTTTGTGGCCTCACAATTCAGCAGCACCAAGGGCACGTGAGCGCTTGGGCAGGTAAGCTGACTGTTGTGGGGTGTGGCTGCCAGTCAGCAAGGTTCCTAGGGAGCAGCTGCTGGTGGCCAACTCTTAGCAGGTCACCATCTGAGACAGAGTGGTGGGTGCACTTCACACCTTGGTCACGCCCATGAAGAGTCTGGGGATCATCACTCTGAGCTGTTGCATTTGCCTTCGGTTACTGGGATGAGGAGAGGAAGTGTTACTGGTGAGAAAACACCTCTTCCCTCACCTCCCAGATCTCACCCAGTACAAGAATCAGAGCCTCAGACTTCCTTGGAGACCCTGATTTCAAGTGCAGGCAGAAGGTCGCAGCTGCAGCTCTGCATGTGCTCATCTTGCTCTCATCAGTTTGTGCTCAAACATCCTGCAAGTTTTTAACTGTGGTATTCAATGAGCCATAGGTTTTCCACTTGTATATTGTTATCTCTAATCAAATCTCTTAAACTGAAATGTATCCTTTGAATTTTAAAGACTGTTAAACTTTATAACAAGAATAAAGGGTAAGGCTTTAGGTGCATTATCTCTTTTCGTTTGCCCTCACGTTACAGATGGGGAAACCGAGCCTCAAGACAGGGTAAGTCATGTGTCTAAGATCACCAGCAGATGAAACTGGGATTGGAAGGTGAGGCAGTCTCTCTCCACAGCCTGTGCCTTTAACTATGGACTACTTTCATTATCACTCATCGCTGTGTTACTACGCTTACGTTTTAAAAGCAGTATAGTTTTAGGAATGCTTAGGTTCTTTTTGTAACAAGTGAAGCTTCCTCATGGCATCTCACTTACAGCTAAGTGGAGTGGACTCTTAGTAGCACCAGAATCTGATTCTTCAAACCCACTGTTTGTTCTTTCCAAAAGCTGTGGAGACAAAAAACAAACAACAGTACGTGAGTCCAAATTTTGCAAAATGTTGGCAAAAATGAGAAAAGAGGCTTCAGAAACTTGAGAAGTTACGCAGTTTATCAGTAATATAAATATCTGATATAACATATCTAAAACAAACCTGCTAACAGAATATTTAAACTTCTAGATCACCTCAGCACTTGAATCCAGAAAATAATTCACGTTATATCCATTTTCACCTAGCAAATTGATAATAATGAAAAAAATAAGACCCCATATTGATTCTACTATCAAACACACATTTACTGCAGATAGTGTGGATAGCGTTGAAAAAGACAAGACTCCTGCTCTCATGAAGCTGACATTTTGGAAAAAACGAAGCATAGACAAATAAATACACAAATAAGAAAACATTTGGAAGTGATCCATGCTGTAATGAGAATAAAATACAGGGATGTGATAAGGAGTGACTGAGAGGCTACTTTACAGCAGATGGCCAGGCAAGGCCTCTCCAAGGAAGTGACACTTCAAGTGAATCCTAAATAAGAAGAAGAATTAAACCAGATAAAGGTGTGGCAGGAGAGTATTCGGGAATAGGAAATAGTCAATGACATGCATCAAGACAGGACAAACATGGTAAGTCAAGGAATGGAAAGACCAGTGTCACTAGGGCATGGTGTTAGTGAGGGTGGCAGGAAAATGACATTCTCATAGACCTTGGTGGGAGAACAAATTGTTAAAATCTTTCTGGTTTCCTAGCAAGCAGACTCAGAGATGGGAGAGAAAAAAAAAGAAAAGAACACTTTCTGGGCAATTAGTACGTATCTTTTGAATCTAGGAATTCTATCCTAATAAATAATTAGACGAGTGCACAATGGTGCATATGTAAGGAAATGCATTCATACAATAAATACTCAGTGAATGATTACCATGTATCCTGACACTGTTCCCTGTGCTGATAATTCAATAATTAACCAAGTATTAAAAATCCATGCACTGGCTGGGCGCGGTGGCTCAAGCCTGTAATCCCAGCACTTTGGGAGGCCAAGACGGGCGGATCACAAGGTCAGGAGATTGAGACCATCCTGGCTAACAGGTGAAACCCCGTCTCTACTAAAAATACAAAAAACTAGCCGGGTGTGGTGGCGGGCGCCTATAGTCCCAGCTACTCGGGAGGCTGAGGCAGGAGAAAGGCGTAAATCCGGGAGGCGGAGCTTGCAGTGAGCTGAGATCCGGCCATTGCACTCCAGCCAGGGTGACAGAGCGAGACTCCGTCTCAAAAAAAAAAAAAAAAAAAAAAAAAATCCATGCACTGATAATTCCATAATAAACCAAGTATTAAAAATCTATTTTCCTATGGCAAAGTGGACATACAATAAAAGAAGAAGTTTCATAGTTGAATACAAAGTGCAAGGTGCTATGGCAGAGAAGGAAGGTACAAAGAGCTCGAGGGGAAATTAGTTTGTAAACTTTATGTAGGGTGATTAGGGAAAGCCTCACTGAGCTCAGGAGTTCGAGACCAGGCTGGGCAAGATGGCAAAATCCCATCTTTACAAAAAAATACAAAAATTAACCAAGTGTGGCGGTACACACCTATAGGAGGCTGAGGTGGGAGGATGGCTTGAGCCCAGGAGGTGGAGGTCGCAGTGAGCTGAGACTGTACCACTGCATTCCAGCCTGGGCAATAGAGCCAGACCTTGTCTCAAGAAAAAAAGACATCTTAACCGGGAAGTTGCTGGATACATGGGTTTGAAGTTCAGAGTATTTAAAGTCATAAGATTGGATGAGATCAACAAAGGAGTACACAAAGAAGAAACGGGGTCCCAGGACTGATGCCTGGGGCACCCACCACTAAGAGCTGGAGAGATGAGGAGGAACCAGCAGGAAGACTCAGACTGAGCAGGCGAGCTAGAAGGAAAACAAGGAGAACATGAGGTTCTGGAACCAAGTGAAGAAGGAGTTTTATGAAGAGAATGAGCAGTCATGTCAAGTGTCATCACAGATCAAGGAAAATAAGGCCTGAGATTTTTGTTTTTTTAAGAGACAGGGTCTCCCTCTGTTACCCACGCTGGAGTGCAGGGGTGTGATTTTGGCCCACTGCAGCCTCAACTTCCCAGGCTCAAGGGATTCTCCCACTCCGCCCGAGTAACTGGGACTACAGGTACATGTCACCATGCCTGGTTAATTAAAAAAAAATTTTTTTTTTTTTGGTAGAGACAGGATCTCACTAAGTTTCCCAGGCTGCTCTCAAACTCTTGGGCTTAAGCAGTACTGCCGTCTTGGCCTCCTGCTGCGATTACAGCAGGCCTCCTCCTGCTCCTTGGCCTCCAAACTGCTGCGATTACACAGGCATGAGCCACCGTGTCCAGCCAGGTCTGAGAATTGATCACTGAGTTTAGCAACATGAGGCCTGAGAACTGACCACTGTGTTAGCAAAATGGAGGAGGCTATTACTGACTCTGATAAGAGCCATTTATTACATTATTTATGTGAAAAAAATAGAAAAAAACAACTAGCAATAGCATAGGTTAAATAAATTATAGAGGTATATATTACACTTTCAGATAAATTGTTCCCCTTTATCTTGCTTTGAAGCTCTTTATTTTTATTTTTTTAAATAGAGACAGGGTCTCACTCTGCCACCCTGGCTGGAGTGTGGTGGTGTGAGCATAGCTCACTGCAGCCTTGAGCTCCTGGGCTCAACTGATCCTCCCGCCTCAGCCTCTGGAGTAGCTGGGACTACAGGCACAAGTCACCACGCCTGGCTCTTGAAGCTTTTCTTTGTATAGTGACACATCCAAAAGGAATGCAAATCCTGTATCCAAAGCCTCGATATGTGCCATGATGGTCATCAACACCCAACTCCAGCTTCCTGATTGGTGGGCTTGGGCTGCCCTACATTACAGAGGCTGGACAGCTAAACACCACATTTCCTAGACTCCCTTGAGCTAGAGTTCCAGAAGTGATTTCAGCTCTTCCAGTTAGATGCATTAACTTTTCTTTTTCTTCACTGCCTCTTTGATCAGGTATATATTAAAAATAAGGTGTCCAAAATGATATCATCTTTATGAAATAAACACATTTAAAAGCTTATGCAGCAGGATTACTTTCCTCTGTGGTAGCTTTCTTTTCTGCTGGCTTCTTTCAAGTTGCTGTTTTCTTGGTAGCTGCTGCCTTTTTTCCCACCAGAGGTTTCCTCTGCTTCTTAACACCAACAGTCATTTTTTCCTCTCGTTCCTACCACAGGCTTCTTCCTGCAACCCCCTTCTCATCTGATTTAGCCTCTATGGCTAGTGCTGCTGCTGCTGTTGCTACTGCTGCAGCTGCTGCTACCTTATCCCCCAGAGTTTGTGATTCTTGGCCTGACAAAGCATTGTGTCCTGACACATGTGTTTGCATATGGGTTTAGCGTTAACATGAGTTTCAGTGGGTTCTTTGGGATTCTGCAAGGAATCTGCTTGCCTGCTGCTTAAAGTGCTCTTTGGAGCTCCGGGCTTTTCAAGCTTTTGCTAAGGTCTGTGTTGCTCATCTTGTGCATGGGAAGATTTTCCTGAGGGAAGCAGCTTTATGCCTAGTGCCATATAATTCATCTAACTTCCAGAAAGCACTTTCAGTCCAATGCAGAAACATCCCACATGCCCACCAGGCGCAAGTTTCAAAATGTTCAGTTGTCTTACACTAAGCAGAGTCATTCCAGGGATGTTTCTGAAGGCCTCCATGATACCACTGTCCTCATTATAGATGATGCAGGGTGTTCTTTGTCAGATACAAGGATGGTTTATCATTTTGTCCTTGCCAGCTCTTATTTGCTAAAAGGCACAGACCTTTTCGATATCATTCCAGGTTTTAAGTTTCTTATGCAGCAAAACTGCCTCCTGGGTCTTCTTGTAGCCTTCAACTTTATCTTCAACCACCAAAGGAAGTTCAGGAACTTCCTCAATACAATGACCTTTAGACATGACCAGCATTGGTAAGGCTGAGGCAGCTGGGCAGAGCAAATGGCATATCATTTTTGGGTTATGTTCATTCTACAGTGCCAATGGCACCAGGTTTTTGTTGGTGCAAACATGCAGTCTTCATGACCATATTTCCAAAGGCACCCTAGCCAGAACAATGAGTCCCATCACCTCAGACGCTGGGTACTGGAGCCACAGCTCGGCCAGTACCCTAAAACTTCTCACCCTACCATGGCATGTACTCATCCACTGATAGCAGTAGACTCCAAAAAGGGAGAGTTATCCGGCAAAAACATCATTTTGCCTGCTGTGCTCAAGCCTGCCTTTCCACCAGATACTGTGAACTTTGTTCACACCAACTTGTACAAAAAAACAAAGAGCCCTATGCTGCCTGTGAATTAGCAGTCATGAGAACAGTACCTTTAGAAGACAGAAGTGAGGCAGAGAAAATCTGTGATTTCCAATGGTGAGCACAGTTATGAAGACTTTGTCTTTTAGCTTCCGACGTACAGGCCATGAGTTTAGTGAGGATAGAGAAGCAAGACACAGGGATGCAGGACATGCATTTTTTTGGCAGTGTGGATCAAGCCAAAAAGCTGTGTGACTCTTGAGGCAATATTAGTGGGGGTGACAAGACTGTCCCCGAACATCAGCTAGGGTGATGTGTCTATGGAATCAGTCATTCCAGTGGCTGCTTTCTGATTCCTTATCTTCCTAATCATGGGGCAGAGGTAGCCCCCTGACAGTCCAGTTCATCAGTTCAGGCTTATTTCTGGAGGCCCACCTAAAGGCCACTCTTTTAGATCTTCCAATAATCTTGTAAACACTGATTTTTAAAAATAAAGGGTTTTCTAGAGGAAAACCTAGGTAGTACCATTCAGGACATAGGCATGGGCAAAGACTTCATGTCTAAAACGCCAAAAGCAATGGCAGCAAAAGCCAAAATTGACAAATGGGATCTCATTAAACTAAAGAGCTTCTGCACAGCAAAAGAAGCTACCATCAGAGTGAACAGGCAACCTACAGAATGGGAGAAAATTTTTGCAATCTACTCATCTGACAAAGGGCTAATATCCAGAACCTACAAAGAACTCAAACAAATTTACAAGAAAAAAGCAAACAACCCCATCAAAAAGTGGGCAAAGGATATGAACAGACATTTCTCAAAAGAAGACATTCATACAGCCAACAGACACATGAAAAAATGCTCATCATCGCTGGCCATCAGAGAAATGCAAATCAAAACCACAATGAGATACCATCTCACACCAGTTAGAATGGCGATCATTAAAAAGTCAGGAAACAACAGGTGCTGGAGAGGATGTGGAGAAATAGGAACACTTTTACACTGTTGGTGGGATTGTAAACTAGTTCAACCATTATGGAAAACAGTATGGCGATTCCTCAAGGATCTAGAACTAGATGTACCATATGACCCAGCCATCCCATTACTGGGTATATACCCAAAGGATTATAAATCATGCTGCTATAAAGACATATGCACACGTATGTTTATTGCGGCACTATTCACAATAGCAAAGACTTGGAATCAACCCAAATGTCCATCAGTGACAGACTGGATTAAGAAAATGTGGCACATATACACCATGGAATACTATGCAGCCATAAAAAAGGATGAGTTTGTGTCCTTTGTAGGGACATGGATGCAGCTGGAAACTATCATTCTTAGCAAACTATCACAAGAACAGAAAACCAAACACCGCATGTTCTCACTCATAGGTGGGAACTGAACAATGAGATCACTTGGACTCGGGAAGGGGAACATCACACACCAGGGCCTATCATGGGGAGGGGGGAGGGGGGAGGGATTGCATTGGGAGTTATACCTGATGTAAATGACGAGTTGATGGGTGCTGATGAGTTGATGGGTGCAGCACAGCAACATGGCACAAATATACATATGTAACAAACCTGCATGTTATGCACATGTACCCTAGAACTTAAAGTATAATAATAATAAAAAATAAATTTTAAAAAAAATGATTTTTTTTTTTTTTTTTGCTTAAAGAAGCTAGAGTGGTTTCTGAATCCTGCAAATGAAGGCTGACTGATTTAAAGATCAATACAAGTGTTTTTTTGTTTGTTTGTTTGTTTGTCTTTTACTTATTGTTTTTATTTTTGTAGAGATGGCATCTCACTATGTTGCCCAGGCTGGTCTCAAACTCTGGGCTCAAGCAATCCTCCTACCTCAGCCTCCCAAACTGCTAGGACTACAAGGGTGAGCCACCATACCTAGCCCATAATATTAATACAAGTTTGTATAGATGTTTTCCTAATGGGGAGGGAGAAGAGGAAATTACAGCACCCAAACACTGGAAAGCAAAACTTTCTAAAAATCTGCTTTACCTATTTTTCTCCCTGTAAGTCCCAAGCTTGTCAAGTGGAAAACACGCTTTAAAGCCGTAAGTGTTGAATGACACTATTTTCATTTTTTTTTTTTTTAAAAAGCAGCATTGACATGACTATATACACAGGAAAACAAAAAGCCTAGATATAGAAATACATACCTTACAAGGTTTAACACAATAACCTAAAAGTGACATTATAGAATATTTTTATTTTCTTCTTTATATTTCCATTGAATGTGTATTGCTTTGTTTTTGCATGTGTTTTGTCTTAAGAGACAGCGTCTTGCTATGTTGCCTAGGCTGGAGTGCAGAGCACAGGTGCAATGATAGCACACTAGAGTCCCAAACTCCTGGGCTAAAGCAATCCTCTTGCCTCACCCTCCTGAGTAGCTGGGACTATGGGGCGTACCACCATGCCCAGCTATGTATTGTTTTGTAATCAGAAAAACACTAAAGCAATTTCTATTTGGAAAAAAGCTATTAACTTTTCATCTAATTTAATAATGTCCACAGACTCTCAGTTAGATTCAGAACTCCTTTCTAGTCAATACGTGTGGAACAAAATGCTATGATGTTAGGATTTTTCGGTAAAGCAAATAACAGTGTAAAAAATACCATCTAAAAGCATGCAAGTTCAAATTTGCAAAGAATACAATACTATAATTATATTGGAAGTATGAGACACTTTGTGTTTGTTTCTTATGAGTGTGAAAATGGGATCTGGAACTTAAACAATCTAGTATCTGTTAGAAAAATGAGAGTAAAGGTAATTTTAACTTCAAAGCAAATAACGTTAAAACCAATTTCTGTTACATAGTTGAAATAAAAGTAACCCTAACTGCTTGATAAGGCTAGAAAACAGCTGTTCTTTGCTTTGTTTTGCAACATTATCATCTGCAAGACTTCCTGGAATTGACAGTGTGTACCAACCCCAAATCCTGTCCTAGAATAAACTTTTAGTCAAAGGAACACAGAATCATTTCCCCCACTATCACAAATATGACAAACAGGGACTAGAAGACAATATACTATTACATTTTTTAGAGTGTTCCAGGACAATAGTTATAAACCAGGTCACTATCAGAAGAGACATGATCATGATCAGATTCTTGAGTTTTATAAAATCCACTCTGGCTGCAGTGTGGAAAATGAACTACTGTGGTGCTGGGGGTGGGCACTGCTACCCTAGAAGCAGGAGGCATATTAGGATATTTCAACTGCAGGATTTCTAAATTGTGAATTAATAAGTCAGTGAGAATTCATGGCGGCCTGAACTACAGAAGAGGTTATAGAAATGGAAGAGTCACTATTTTTTTTTTTTTTTTTGAGATGGAGTCTCGCTCTGTTGCCCGGGCTGGAATGCAGTGGCGCAATCTCAGCTCACTGCAACCTCCGCCTCCAGGGTTCAAGTGATTCTCCTGCCTCAGCCTCCTGAGTAGCTGGGACTACAGGCACCTGCCACCACGCCTGGTTAGTTGTTTGTATTTTTAGTAGAGATGGGATTTCATCATGTTAGCCAAGATGGTCTCCATAAGCTGAACCTTCCCCCGATATTTCACAAATAGTACAGGGATGGGGGCAGGAAACAAAGAGAATTATGTGTTGTTGTTGTTGTTTTTAAGTATTTGGGTCTGTTTATATCTCTAACTTTGACAATTTTCTTTAATCTTTGAGATTTTCTTCTTTGTTTTCTAAGGAGTGGTTAGTACTCATCTTAGTTATGCAGCAATCACTGGAGATGTTGATTGGAATCTAGCTCCTGTAAGTAGTCCCCTTCCTTTAGTAATTCTTCTTTGTTAATTAAGAAGACAATGTAAAAAAGTGGAGAGAAAAGCAATTTGCAAGTCATTTAAAACTGGCATTTACAATTTGAATTAACTTTTCTTTCTAATTTAAGATTTGGTCCTAAATATATTGAATCCAAGGGATAAGGCAGATATTCAGCCCTGCTCAGATACTCTATTCTCATAAATGTCGCAGGGGAGGCATATGAGGGCCAGAGAGAGACAGAACTCATACCATGACTGAATTACCACAAACTCGTAATTTGGCTTGTGGTCTGTAATATTATTGGAAAAAAACATTACTCTACGGAGATCAACCTCAACCTATCTTGTCAAAATCCAGAAACAGAATGGCTCTTTTAAAACACAGTTATAGCTAAGAATACATGGCCAAAGAACCAGCATTATAAAAAGCAAGGAGTTCTGCACATAGAGCTTGTAGTTATAAATCAGAGAGTACAATTTTATGCCTAATATAACAAAACTAGTTATAACCTTCTCGTAAGAATACTCCCATTTAATACATCTTCGTGGTTATCAACATTTACACAATCCATGCATTCACATGCTCAACTACATTCATAAATCCAATGTGCATATCTAGTATGTCACCATGGGCTTCTACTGGCATAATAAAATTTGCACTCATTCCAAGGACTGACTTGGTCCTCTGCCAAAAAAAAAAAAAAAAAAAAAAAAAATCTATTAAAATGTCTGCCTTAATAATAAGACCTTCATCCGGACTACCTAATCTTATTTTTCACCCACAAACTACTTCTTTTCTCAACTGATTAATCATTCACAAAACTTCTACGTAGAGTCCAGCACTGCTTGACCCCACTTCTTCTCCATAGCCTTCACCTACCACCATGTGTTTGCCAGGATTCTGTTTGGGTGAAAAATAATCAGATTTGAGGTTGAAATATCAACCTCAAACTCCCACTGAGAAGTGAAGATGGGTGCCTGAAGAGAATATGGAAAGAAGGCAGTACAACAGTGCAAGCCAACTTTTCAGCTGTCTTATTTGTAAGTCATGAACTCTGGTTCACTTGGGGGAATGGCTGAGATGCACAATGCAGTTTTTGGTCCAAAAATATTATTGTATTTGAAATTACAATAATTCATAGGACAGTTTCTCAATCTGGAGGCATTTCCGCAGGATTGGAGGACTCACATGAACAGCATCTCAATGCTTTGGATTTAAAAGCAGCAAAGGCAATAGAAGGTTAAATTTAAGCCTCCTCTACAAAGTGATTCTGTCTGATTAAAAAAGAAATCAAGAACAAATAGGAACTCAATGGTAAGCCAACTGGCTGCTGAGTTAACAAAACAGTAATCTTATCATCCAAATTTGTGAGGGAACACATAAATATAACACTTGAGCTAGGAAGCCAAGCTTTATAAATAGTATAGATTATGACAGACTATGTGAAAACATGGCAGAGAGAAATCCAGGGGCCCCGAGAGACCTCAAACTAATCTACACCAGTTTTAAAATTTAAGAAAATAGAAAGTGAGTATGACTCAGACTGCCAAAAGAGAAAAGTATAGCTGGTGTGTCTGAGGTAAGCCTCCCTCACGTTGCTTCTAAACTACACACTGGTTTCCATAAATTAGGAGGCATGGGAGAAGCTAGAAAACCAATCAGAAAATATCCATGGGGATCACGTAAAGGAGGTTCTCTGAGAAGTTAAAAATTGATTTCTTTATCTTTTAGCAGTGAAGACTGAGAGGACATTTATGGATATTCAAGTCTATGAAGGGGTGGAAGCAGGCCAGGACCCCTGGAAAGTTGGTGTCTGTGTCACAAATTCTCTCACATTCTGCTTGTCTATGCTGAAGAATGAAAAGCTTTTCAGGCAACTTCAGGGCCACTTCTGAGTCAACTGTGCAGCCAGTACTGGTCAGGCTATGACCTGGCCCTGGCTCAGCCCAGAACGGGGGGCTGAGTCTGCAGAAGTTCCAGACCACCCAGCCTGTGTCAATCCCCTCCCTTCAGAGGATCCCAGGGGCCTGGTTTGGGGTTGGGAGATCCCATAGGCATTTTGGTCTCAGAACTGATATGACATGCCAAACCACGCTGGACCCCAGTAGACCCCCAACCTTTCTGCATATCCACAAAGAACCTCAGGCTTAGCCCCAAATAAACTCTCATCTCCAAGGTGGCATATCTATAGTAGTAGTGACCATCTCTTTCTCATGATTCCACTCACATCCTTCACAGCTATTAGGAGAATCTGTGTTCCCTGAAATTGTTATTAACAACAATTACCAAAAACTCGGTAGTTTGTATGAATGTATGTATGAATCAAATCTAATTTAATTTCTGTCTCCCCCCACTCCAATTCCATAAGCAAGGAACCATTAACTTTCTACAGTTACATAAGTCAAGGCCTATGCAACTTTACTTATTTATTTAGAGACAGAGTCTCACTCTGTCACCCAGGCTGAAGTACAGTGGCACGATCTCAGTTCACTGCAACCTCCACCTCCCAGGTTCAAGTGATTCTCCTGCCTCACCCTCCCAAGTAGCTGAGATTACAGGTGCCCACCACCATGCCCAGCTAATTTTTGTATTTTTAGTAGATACAGGATTTTACCATGTTGGCCAGGCTGGTCTCGAACTCCTGACCTCAAATGATCCACCCACCTCAGCCTCCCAAGGTACTGGGATTATAGGCAGTCTATGCAACTTTAAAAGGCAATAACAGAAATTGAGGAGGGTGCTACTGAAAGCTTAGCTACATTAAGTTTCCATTTCTTCTTGGAAGCAGATTTTGATGACTCTGCTTATCTCCACCCTCCAATGTGTATTCAGTTCCTGATGATTTCCTTGCCAATTAAAAGGCAGAAGAGCCTGTAGTATGTGTAAGGAAAGGCTAATGAAATCCACTGTGAAAACAGATCCAAACGCAACATGCAAAATGCATGGTATTTAAAACTACCTTGCAAGAGCCTTACAAATGTTCATATACTTTTGACCTAGTAAACCGACTTCAGAGATTCGATCCTGATAAAGTTTTAAGCCCAAAGCCATTTAATAGTGAAACAGTATGAACAACCTAAATTGTAGAACAGCTAAGTTATGGTTGAGCTAATAATTGAATATGATTTAGTGATTAAAAATGTTTACCAAGAGTTTTTAATGGCATTGGGAAAGGATTATGTCATGATATGTTATGAAAAAAATCTACATACAGAATTACACCTTCAATCTTACCTAATAGATGTAAAAAATAAAATACATGAACAAGGAAACTTGAAGGAAGAAAACCAAAACGTTCATATGAGTGGAGGTAGTGAAACTATAGATTTTTTGATTTCTTGTTTCTACTTTTCTGCATATTCTAAACTTTCTACAACAAATAATCATTACTAGAGAATAAGATAAATTTCTATTAAAAAGTGAAATGGTTGAATCAGATGATTTCCAAGGTCCCGTTAGCTATATTCTGCACCATATCCAATAAAAATGTAAGGGGTTGATGTTTTATGACTAGTATAGCTTTATTAAAGCAATAATACATTCTGGCCAGTATTACTATTGGTTGAGTGCATTATTTCATGGCCATTAAACTGCACATTCCTTAGAGGCAGGGACTACCCACACTATGTAATAGGCATTCAATAAATGTTTATAGAACCGAATTTAAATGTGGTAAGTGAATGAGACAGCATTAGTGGAATTAATTATTGGATGATAACACATTTGCTTGCTTGCTTTGACACTTCAGAATTATAAAAAACATTACTGGTTATCTTATATTTTGGATAAATTTTCCCTTTATAAAAACAATTTGAAGCTGGATGCAGTGACTCATGCCTGTAATCTCAGCACTTTGAGAGGCCAACCTGGGAGGATCACTTGAGCCCACGAGTTTGAGACCAGCCTCGGCACCATAGTGAGACCCTGTCTCTACAAACAACAGAAAACAATTAGCCAAATATAGTGGTCGTGCCTATAGTCCCAGCTACTCAGGAGGCTGAGGTGGGAGGATCACTCGAGCCCAGGAGGTTGAGGCTGCAGTGAGCCATGATCACACCACTGTACTCCAGCCTGGGCACCAGGGTGAGACCTCGTCTCAAAAAAAAAAAAAAAAAAAGGAAAGAATATTCATTGCTGCATTTTAAAATCCAGGGGTTGGAGGTTGGGAGGAGGGATGAGCAGGCAAAGCACAGAAGACAGAGCAGTGAACACACTCTGAATGATACTATGATGATGAGCAAATACCTGGCATTATACATTTTTCCAAACCCACAGAATGTATAACACCAAGAGTGGGCCTTGAGGTAAATTCTGGGACTTTGGGTGATTTTGATGTGTCACTGTAGGTCCATCACTTGTAACAAATGTACCCTCTGGTGGAGGATGATGATAATGGGGGAGGCTGGGCATGGGGTGGGAGGGGAGCAGAGAGTATAGGGGAAATGTCTGAGCCTTCTTCTATCCAATTTTGCTGTAAACCTAAAACTACCCTTAGAAAAATAAAAGTCTTATAAAAACAAAAACACCAACCGACCAATCAGCAAAACAAGCAAACAAATAAACAAACCTGACCTTTCACAGAACATAGTCTGGTAACTGAAAAATGCTCTAGGGTAAGTATGACTTTCTAAACCACAATGTCAGTTTACTGCTACAAGGTGATGAAATCACTTATCATGAGATGACCTTGGGTTGTCTACATTTCAGGGGTCATAAGGAAGTAAAGAAGATTCATCAAAATTAAATTTTTATATTTAATTGATGGACCAATACTATGAAAAAGGTGAGATACCAGTAAAAGAATTCCAAACATGTTTTCTGGTTGTAGAATACCTAAACCAGTCCAGAAAACGCCAGAGCATGTGATTTTGAAATAATAAGACAGTGTGATTCCTTTCATCTCGCCATAGGTGTTCCAGATGAGAAAGAGAATTAAGATTAACTCATACAAAATAAAGCCACTATCATTTGGGATAAGGCATTGTGGTTACTAAAAACATAAGGAGTCATCCAAGGCTGAAAGAAACCAAAAGTGATTGCACAGGCGATAGGGGTTTTAACTTTCTTGAAAGTATTGCAAAGAATTGCTGCAGAAGCCATTCCAAATGTGAAAAAAAAAAATAATCAAAGTGTTCCCATATTATTTTGGAGGTCCCACAGCAGCTTTGGGTTAAAATGATTTAAGTAGTGGGAGAATTCCCAAATTCAAATTTTCTCAAGCAAAATAAAAATACAAAATTACTCTATCTGGGTTAAGCAGAATCATACTTCACCTTAATAAAGAAATTCTATCTGGTGCCAATACTTTCCTATAATTGAATTTGGTTTCATTCTTTTGTGTGGGTAGTGAACCAAAAGAGGGAAGGAACAGACAGCTGGAAAAGGTACCAAAGAAAATCTTTCAGGGGACAGACACCAGCAAATTCCAGAAGCACTAACCTCAGATACAAAGTGAATGCCTTGGCTGCTGATACCAGCAGAATACACCTTGGATACACCCTTAATACCTCTGCTTGGGATATGATTATGAGTGCTGCAAGTTCATTTCAATCTGGCAGTAATCGTTGCAAGGAAATTTCAGTACAATGAAACCCTTTGGCTATTCCCTTGATATTCATATTAAGGGAATGACCTAGACCATACCTATTTAACTTATGAATTTTGCAGAGTATTTCAAAGGTTAAGTCACTCTTCTATATTAGCATTAAGTTGGATATATTGTACTCTATCAGTGGAAGAGGCACCTGATTTTCTTTCATGCTCTTTTTGGATTCCTGCATTACATGTGTGTGGTGGTGATTGCGTGTGTGTGTGTGTGCGCGCGCGTGCACGTGTGTGTGAAGGCGCAGGGGAGAGGAGGACAAAAATGAAAGGTCTATGTTAATTAGCCATTATCATATCACTCATGGGTAGCAGAAGTTTAGGAGGCAAGAGAGTAAGAAGGGTAAATAGCAAGAGGTTATTGATAGATTCCCCATTGTTAAGAAAAATGATCCTAAACTTATAAAAGAAGGCAAAGAGGATAATTTCATGTCCTTTCAAAAGCATCATTTAACAGGCCCACCCAGACCAGGCGCAGTGGCTCATGCCTGTAATCCTCCACCTCCTGGGCTCAAGTGATTATCCTGCCTCAGCCTCCCGAGCAGCTGGGACTACAGGCATGCACCACCACACCCGGCTAATTTTTATATTTTTAGTAGAGACCATGTTGGCCAAGCTGGTCTCGAACTCCTGACCTCAAGTGATCTGCCCTACTCAGCCTCCCAACGTACTGGAATTATAGGCACGAGCCACTGTGCCCAGCCTGTTTCCAGCAGAGATAAAAGTTTTGCTGTCTGGTAGGAAAAAAACAAAAAATAAAAGCCTCCAGAGGTCATAGCTTATTGCCCTGTACATGAACCAGTTTTGTATCTAACCTAGTAATCTCATTCTACTATTACTGTATTAAAGTGCCCACACATGGTCTGTTCCTCAGATGCTCCTTGGAAAAGCTTTAGCATCTTACTGGTTCCCTCATTACTTAATGAGATTTTTCAAAAACTGCTCTTCTATATCATTCAGAAGAGCAATTTAATATAATAGAAATGTATACTTGTAAAGTTCCTTCCTTGTTGTTCCCCATTACCTATTAGAATGACTTTGCTCTAGTTTTGACAAGGCGTTTAAAAATTTTTTTGTAGAGATGGGGGTCTCACTATGTTGTATTTTTAGTGGAGATGGGGTTTCACCATATTGGCCAGGCTGGCCTCAAACTCCTGCCCTAAAGTGATCCTCCCACCTCGGCCTCCCAAAGCACTGAGATGACAAGCATGAGCCAACCTGACAAGGCCTCATTTTAAAAGTCATGTTTAAAAATACTTTTTTACACCCTAAAAATTATGGAAAATTGAATATGGACAAAGTTTTGTTTTTAATTTTTAAAAACGTGGGGCATCAAACATGTTAAGCATGCAGATGAAAGGCAGGTAAAAAAAATTCAGTGTTCCATTTAAGAAATAGGTAGTGATGCTATTAGCTTGACACAGGGGAGACTAAACTGCCTTTATTTGCTGTACAACAGTGTGGTAGTCAAAACTGGATGTTTTTCCCCCCTCTTTCAGGACACATGCTGTATCATGGGTTCTTTAATTTAGTGTATGGGTTAGGCAGGGACATATTTGAAAGCACTAATTTCACTCTTGATTGCCAAATTCATAAAGTGAACTGCTTAAGGTTAGATAAGAATTATCTATTTATAAAACTAGTGCCAAAAATTAATTATAATAGAAGTGTGATTTTTATTTCTGATCTTTTTAAAGTCAAGGGGTCAGTGATCAAACAATTAAAATGAAGAGTCCATATCTTAAAATAAATTCAATTTGTTGGATTTTTTTTTTTGTTTACTTACTATGTTTCTTGGAATTTTATTTATTAAGCAATAAAAATGGCAGTGAACATAACTGCATAAAAATTTTGGAATACTTCTCTATATGTTATCATAATAGAAAGATTTTTTCAGAATTTGTCTTATGATGCCAAATTATTCTGAAATTTCCTAAATGGTTGATAAACAGAGTAAGAACTGGATTATACACCAGCTCCTGCAGTTTCCAACTGCACATTCTCCAGTTTTAAAGTCTAACCATAATGTATGTTTTCCTCAGAAGTGTGCCTGGCATTTATTTAAATGGTCAATTTTTGTTGTTGTTGTTGAGATGGAGTCTCATTCTGTTGCCCAGGCTGGAGTACAGCAGTGCGATCTCAGCTCACTGCAACCTCTGCTTTCTGGGTTCAAGCAATTCCTGCCTCAGCCTCCCGAGCTGGGATTACAGGTGCCTACCACCACACCCAGCTAATTTTTGTATTTTTAGTAGAGACGGGGTTTCGCCCTGTTGGCGAGGCTGGTCTCGAACTCCTGACCTCAGGTGATGCCCGCCTAGGCCTTCCAAAATGCTGGGAGTACAGGTGTGAGCCACCATGCCTGGTCTATAATGGTCAGTTTTTAAGTATATGCCTGAAAAGTGACATGATCCCGATGAATGCCCTTCTAATTCTAACAACATACCAAAGCACAAACTAAGATCTTACTTGGTCCTAAAATAATAAAGCAAGCCATCGATTTGTAAATAGTTTATACACACAAATTCCTAGCAATGCCATAAAAGAGCTATAAAAAGGAAGTTTTATGCCTAAGCAAAAAAATTAAGTAGAGCTTAATTTCAGCATTTATTCATTGTAACAGCTTTGGATAAAGTTTCCAAGTTTGTGCTCAGACAGGGTGCTGAATTTGGAAAGAATAACTCAAATTATTAAAATTAAATATTAATGGTGGATTTTATTAAAATGCCAAAGAATTATCAAAGGTTCTGGTGGTTTCTATAGTTGCACAGTTTAAACCATAAGCTGGATTTCTTCCTTGTTTTTCCTTTTCCATTTTGGTAAGAGGGAAGTAACCGGGCTATACAAGCTTGTCTTATGATGCTTTCGTGGTTGTCTTGTCTTTGCTAAACAGACAGGAGCTCTTCTTCTAAACAAGTTCTAAACAAAATATTCCTTGTGCTGAAGTTTAAATTAAATTGATGCCTGACTGCTCCACTCCTAATAATCTAAAATAATTCTGTCCTTTAAAAATTATTTCCTGTTTTGTTGTTGCTTTTTAAGAACTTGAGATAGGCTGGGTGGTGTGGTGGCTCACACCTCTAATCCCAGCACTTTGGGAGGCCAAGGTGGGTGGGTCACCAAAGGTCAGGAGTTCGAGACCAGCCTGGCCAACACAGTGAAACCCCCATCTCCACAAAAATACAAAAATTAGCCGGGCATGGTGGCGCGCGCCTGTAGTTCCAGCTACTCAGGAGACTGAGGCAGGAGAATTGCTTGAACCCAGGAGGTGGAGGCTGTGGTGAGCCGAGATGGCACCACTGTACTCCAGCCTTGGCAACAGAGCGCGACTCCATCTCGAAAAACAAAACAAAAAAAGAACTTGAGATAGTTAAAACTTACCCTGACACACACCCACACCCACATCCATTTGTGTACACAAGAAAAAAGACTGGAAGAAAATAAACCAAAATGTAAACAGTAGTTATGTCTAGATGGTGGAATCATAGGGGATTTCTATTTTCTTTTTATATTTCTATGATGTTTCCACAATTTTTACAATTAAGCACAGATAATTTTTATAATCAGAAAACAACCTGAAAGAGGGCAGTTATTTATACCCATTCTGTCTTTCTATCCCATTCTCTAATTATAATTCATTTCTACCTACACTGATATCCTTTAAAAAAATAATGGACTTTTGCTTTTGTTGTCCAGGTTGGAGTGTGATGGTATGATCTTGGCTGTTTGCAACCTCCTTCTCCTGGGTTCAAGTGATTCTCCTGCCTCAGCCTCCCAAGTAGCTGGGATTACAGGTGCCTGCTACCATGCCCAGCTAATTTTGTATTTTTAGTAGAGACAGGGTTTCACCATGTTGGCCAAACTGGTCACGAACTCCTGACCTCAGGTGATTCACCCTCCTTGGCCTCCCAAAGTGCTGGGATTACAGGCCTGAGCCACTGTAACTGGCCCACTGATATCCTTTAAATATTGATATGGCTATTTATGCTGGAAAAGGTAAATAACCAGCCATAATACTAATCAAATCAAAAATCTCACCCATTATTACCTACTTATATAACTGGCTGTGCTGCATGTTGCTAATGGGTAACGTGTTAACCTTTTATTCAAGAACTAGTTTATCAAAGGGCTTCTAACATTATATCTCTACAGATAAGTACACATATTCTTATATTCTGGCAAGGTACAGTTCAAAGGAAAAGATAAAGGAGGAGAATAGATAACAGATCACAACCTGGCTCATTATAGGACATATTGAAGATTCAAGGCTCAAACCTTGAAAAAGATCTGAAATATAATTATATTTGCACTCAATGTCTAAACTTATATGTAATGTAAAAACTTAATGAAATTCTTACGTTGGTAATATAGAATACCTGATGTTGGCCTATGTGAAGCACAAATATTTCTATAGCATGTGAAATAATGTAAGCTTACCTAAACTTATGATCAACAAATTGAGAGAAACAGTTTATTTTGCTATAATACTAAGAAAACTCAAGCAACTGAACTTATGCAGATGAAAGCAAGAGTTGATAACTCAACTTTCAAGAAAGAAAAAAAATCAGTATCTATTTTAGGTTCAAAGGCAGAGCCACACCATACATTTACAAATGTCACCATGGAAAAGAAACATGTCCTCTTAAAATTAAAGTCTATATAGTTAAACAAAAGACAATAAAGGGCCTGTATAAGCACAAAATAAAGAAATTCCCTGTACATACCACTCAGCTAGTGAGGCTGTCTTGATATTAGCCAGTAAGTGAGACATAACTTACACTCACAGTGATCCTGGAAGCAGGTAAGTGATCTCGTACGCTAGCTATTTCCAGTTCCAACTTGTTAACCACTGGGGAATTCCTGTTTGATTTATGACACTTTTCTGATGAGTATAAGGCCATAAGAATATTCCAAGGGCTCTTTTAAAATAATAACCCTAGTAACCCTTTAGCTAAAGCACCATTTGCAGACTAGCTTCTGTACGGATGCCATGGTAGTGAACGTTTAGAGGCCATAGAATATGGGAGAGATATGGTCCCAGGTGGTGTTAGCCAAAGGTAAACTAAGGAAAACAGGCAGTTCTTTGGACCAATAGGCTCTCATCCATTCCATGCTCATACACTGGTCTGAGCTGTTCAAATCACCCTCATAGAGCAAAACTTATCTGTTCTATTTCTCATTCTCTAAAGCCTTTTGCTCTCCCTGAGCTGAGACCTGTAATGGATTTCTAACCTATAACACTGTAAGATAATGAGTTTGTGTTCTTTTAATCTGCTCAATTTATGGCAATTTATTATGGCAGCAATGGAACACTAACACACACATTGTAATTCTAATTTGCATTTCCTTGATCACTATTAAAGCTGAGTACTTTTTTCACATATTTATAAATACTTGGATAGCCTCTTGTGAAATGCCTGTTCAAGTTTTTTGCCCATTTTTCTACTGGGTTATCTATTTTTTTCTTATAGGCTTTTAAGTTTTCTTTATATGTTCTGTAAGAATTCTTTATATATTCTGGGTACAAGACCTTTTTCATATATATGTATGGTACTCTGAAGCTTGCCTTTGTACTCTCTTAATGATGCCTTTTAATGGACAAAGTTTTTAATGTAATAGAGTCCAACATATCCAGTTATTCCTTTTGGTTAATTTTGCATCTTATTAAAAGACCTTTTTCTGTGAGTCATGAAGATGTCTCTTATGCTTTCTTCTAAAAACGTTATTGTTGTACCTTTCACACATAGATCTGCAATCCATCTCAAATTCAGTTTTGTATATGGTAAAAGAAGATTCATTTTCCTCCATACACATGTTTTATTAACCTAGCACTATTTGATGAAAAGATAATTTTCTTTACTGAACTGCTATGCACCTTTATCATTAATCAGGATACCACATATGTGTGGATCCATTTTTCAACTCCCTCTTCTGTTCTTTTGATTAGTTCATCTATCTTTGCCCTAATACGGTACTGTTTTTCTCAACTTTTTATTCTGTTCTTTTGGTTAGTTCATCTATCTTTGCTCTAATGCCATACTGTTTTCATTACTAAAGGTTTTTTGTTGCTGAGACAGGGTCTTGCTATGTCACCAGGCTGGAGTACAGGAGTGCTATCATAGCTCACTATAACCTCTAACTCCTGGGCTCAAGTGATCCTCTCACCTCCGCTCCAGAGTAAGTAGGACTACAGATATTCCACCATGCCTGGCTAATTTTAAATTCTTTTCTACAGACAGGGTCTCACATGTATTGCCCAGGCGGGCCTCAACTGATACTCCTGCCACAGCCTCCCAAAGTGCTGGGACATTACTATAGCTTTATAACAGATTTTTTGTATCTGGAAGTCTAAGTCCCCAGGTTGTTCTTTTTCAAGATTGCCTTATATATTCTTTACCCTTAGAATGTCTGTATAAAATTTAAAATCAGCTTTTCAATTTACGCACACAAAAAACCTTGCTGGGATTTTGATGAATCTGTAAATGCATTTGGGAAGAGTTGCTATTTTCACAATCTTTCAATTTATAGAAATAATTATGTTTTTCTACTTATTGAAACAGAGTTACTTTTTCTCCATAATGTATTATAGTTTATGGTAAGGGCATTGAATACTTTTTATGCTATTGAAAATTGTAATTTTTGGAAATGATATCTTTTTAAAATTTCATTTTATATTTGATGTTGCTGGGATGTAGGAAAGTAATTGATTTTTAGAATATTAACCTTGTATATGGAAAGGGCAAAGTTGTTTATTTAGGACATCTTTAATTTTTCTCAATAATGTTTTATAGTTTTTATGGAAATAACATTTTATATAATATTTTAGACGCTAGTACAAATGATAATATTTTTGTAAATGGTATTTTAAAATGTTTTAGTTAAATTTGTTTTTTGTTGCTGGTATATAAAATACAGTTGCCTTTTGTATAATGACCTTATACCCTTATCAATCCATCTTGAATTGAGTTTTGTGTATGATATGAGGCAGAAGGAAAGAATTATTTCTCCTATATGCATATTCAATTAACCTACCACCTATCTTAATATCTGTAACTTAATTACATCTGCAAAGTCTCTTCTGCCATGTAAGGTAACATATTCACAGGTTCTAGAGTGTGGACATTATTGCAGGGCCATTCTGTCCACCACACTTTTATTTCTTGTTTTCCTCTATTGCACCAGCTAGGACTCCCAGTCCAATATTGAAGAGAAAGGGAGATGGCAGGCATATCTGTCTTGCTCCTATTATAAGGAAAAAAAGCGTTTAATATTTTACCATTTAGTATAATGTTTGCCACAGATATTTTGCAGATGTTCTTTATCAGATTAATGATGTTCCTTTCTACTAGTTTGCTAAGAATTTATCACAAATAGGTACTGAGATTTACTAAATACTTGCATTGATCAAAATGTTTATCTGATCTTTTTCTCCTTTTTCTGTTAATATGGTAAAATACCTTGATTAATTTTCTAATACTAAGCTACCTTTGCATTCCCATTTAGCTGTTATGTATTCTCTTTTTGAACATATATTATTACACTTAATTTGCCAATATTTTGTTTAGAATTGTCAGTACTTTTTCATGGAAGCCTTCGGTCTAAAATTATTTTTGCTTCTACCTTAGGGAATATAAGAACTGTTTTTGAATTTTTTTTTTAATTAAGAGATGTTTATTCTCAAGCACATTATAATCTTCTGAAACTTGTCCACATTGATCCAACCATATAATAGTTCTTTTTGCTTCTATCTAAAATTTTCTGACCAGGTATGGTGGCTCTCATCTGTAATCTCAGCACTTTGGGAAGCCAAGGCCAAGAGTTTGAGACAAACCTGGGCAATACAGCAAGATCCTGTCACTACACAACATTTTTAAAAGTTAGCCAGGCATGGTTGAACATGCCTGTTATCCCAGATACTCTGGAGGCTGAGGTGGGAGGATTGCTTGAATCCGGGGTTCAAAGGCTGCAGTGAGCTATGATCGCTCCACTGCACTCTAGCCTGGGTGACAGAGTCAGACTCTGTCTCAAAAATCATAAAAAATAAAAATTAAGAAATTAAAAATAAAATAATTTTTTGATGATTTCTTTGTCTGAATAATGGAAATATGTCTAGGGGTTGGCAGTCTTATAGAACCCACACATTTCCAACAGAATAATCCATTTTCATTTATTTCCTGCATTTCTGCCAGTTCACAGTATATGCTGAATCTGTCAAGATGGGGCTGGGTTTATTTTATAGTAAGCAATACCTGGTATATTGTATGTTCTTAATAATAATAAATACACAATGACATTAAAAATGAAACCACTAGATGGTGCCACCGTAGATAATAGTCAATTTGTTAATTCCAACAGTAAAGGATGTTTTCGTTTAAGAACTTTGTGAAAAAAATTTATTGAGATTGCCGTTACTGCACATATTAATAATCATCTACTGCTTTACTCCATGCCTGACACTGCAGGTCCCCAAAGTCACCAGATGTTAAAATCAATATGGCTTGAAGTTAGAAAAGCACTGGAGTTGGATTGGAGGATTCATAGAGATGTTCTCCCTGCATTTAGGTTGTGAATCTTTTTTTTTTTTTCCAGCAGTGACCTCTCGCTCTCGGTGTTCTACAAATTAAAGCCTTTTTAGATAGAGAAGGGTGTCATACAAGATGAGAAAAAATAATAGATAATTTTAAGAAGAGCAGAAACTTATAGTTGATGTCAGTTGTCTTAATTTTTCACCTTCCAGAGCATTGAGTTCATTAAAACAATGTGAATGGTATTTACAAGGGCTTTGACTAGTAGAGTCTTTTTTTTTTTTTTTTTTTTTTTTTTGAGACGGAGTCTCGCTCTGTCCCCCAGGCTGGAGTGCAGTGGCGCGATCTTGGCTCACTGCCAGCTCCGTCTCCTGGGTTCATGCCATTCTCCTGCCTCAGCCTCCCGAGTAGCTGGGACTACAGGCGCCTGCCACCGCGCCCGGCTAATTTTTTGAATTTTTAGTAGACGGGGTTTCACCTTGGTCTCGATCTCCTGATCTTGTGATCCGCCCGCCTTGGCCTCCCAAAGTGCTGGGATTACAGGCGTGAGCCACTGCGCCCGGCCAGACTATTAGAGTCTTGATATAAGTCTGAGGCCTAATCACTACTACAAGCCTATATCTAAGATAAAAAGGCAGCAGGTCTCCTGCATTTCATTCTGTTTAAAACGCCTTTAGTCTCCTGCCCATTATCCACATTTATTAATAACAGTTCTCATCTGAGGGCTAATTCAGCTGAAGTTCTGCACTGCAAAATACTTGATTGCATTATGTGACAGGCACATTGGAATAGTGACAAGCAGCTGGTCCTATAAAATACTCCAGAATGATGGGCATTACATTTGATCAATTCCACTTGCTGAGCATATACAGTTCTTGTACACTATCAGGAAAAACTATAATACTGGCCTCACGTTTCCATGGTGACTTGTGAAAGCAATTCTTAAATTTAAGAGTTACCTCTTTTAATCAACAATAATTTTTCATCTAGATGATATTCCCAGGCTACCCTGAATTATATTATCATGATGTTAATTTACTTTCTGTCTCAGCTCAAGGTAAAATGTATTTGCCTAGGGCCAGAGAGAGTAGAGGAGTAAGGGTGGGTTGGAAAGGAATGTAGCAGCTGAGGGACATGGGAATATGATAAAAAATACTTAAAAAGAAAACAAAGCAGATAACAGATTTGAATACAAAGAAATATTAACTTTTCAATAATCTTTTAAAAATGCAATGGAAAAAGTACATTTTTATTACCTGCTCTTAGTCCTCACAAAAGCTGTACAAACCAACATAAATATCCTTTTGGACAGCAATTTTAGTGTTAAACTACAGCATACATTTCTCACTTTAAGCATCAAATTTTAGTGATTCTAGCCCAGTCAATAAAATATACAACTTTAAAGAAAATTTATTCTGATCCAATGACAGATGATCTTGCTGGTATTCTGAAACACTAGTTAAAGACCACAAAGACTACTTCTGGCTAATGGACATTAACAGAAGCAGCACAGATTCAAGTAAGTAGGTAAAGAAAGCTGTTATTACTTTAAGCAAAATTAAAACAGATGGGAGAGACAGACACACATGTATTCAGATATGCGCCTGCCTCACATTTAATCTTTTATGAATGGCTGCTCCCAGATGGTGATGCGACTCAGCAATGCAATTTTAGATACACCATCTATTTTCCTTACTTCAATGTACTGTGTCAATTACAACTTTTCTACTTAGTGGCTAATGCAACCATCATCAAAAGAAAAATAAACCATCATGAAAATAGGTTCTCTGATATTTTGAAAATGAGGTGATAGTCAACTTATCAAACCAAGTCCAAACATCTCTCTACACTCTCCATCCTTCAATTCATTACAGGTTTGATACTACTATGCCACATTCACACAAATGGTGAGGTCAGGAAATAAGAGACCAACATAGCAAACAGATTATGCTGATGAGCGTCTGTGAATCTCTCATTAACCACTGACCCCAGAATGGGCATGTCCCCTAGTCTCACAGCGTGTCACCTGTACCTCTTCTAGGACATCATGTTTTATCTTGGATAATAAGAATAATAGGAATACAAAATTCTAACAGAGCAACTACTGTATTTTGTCATAGTTAGTTATTTACATGCCAATTCCCACTATGAGATAGTAAGCTCCCAGATACAGCAGCTTCTTCGTCTTTTTAGACCTGGCACATAGCAGTATCCAGCAGATAGAGGACTTGATTAAGATACATTAAACGAATACATAGTAACAGTTGCCACTTGTACCTATCATATGCGAGGCACCGTGCTAGATACTTTACTTACATTCCTTTCCTTCCCAGTTTTATTGAGGCATAACTGACAAGAAAAAATTGCATGTATTTAAGGTGTACAATGTGAGGTTTTGATATATGTATAAATTGTGAAATGATTACCACAAACAAACTAATTAATATCCTAATATCCGTCACCTCACGTAGTTACCTTGTGTGTGGGGGGTGAGAATACTTTCTACTTTCAAGAATATAATGCAGTATTATTAACTATAGTCCTCATGCTGTACATTAGATCTTCAGAACTTACTCATGCTGCAAACTGAAACTTCGTATTCTTTGACCAACATCTCCCCATTTCCCCCTAGACCTCAGCTCCTGCCAACCCCCATTCTACTCTCTGTTTTTATGAGTTCAACTTTTTTAGATTCCACAGGTAAAGTGAGTTCATGCAGTATTTGTCTTTCTGTGACTGGCTTATTTCACCTAGTGTAATGTCTTCCAGGTCATACACGTTGTTATAAATGGCAGGATTCCCTTCTATTTTAAAACTGAATGATTTCCCTGTCTGTGTGTGTGTTTGTGTATGTGTATCACAGTAACCATCTATAAATGAACACTTAGGTTGCTTCTACAGCTTGGTTACTGTGAATAGTGCTGCAGTGAACATAACAGTGTAGATACATCTTCGAGATACTGATTTCATTCCTTTAGATATATATCTGGAAGATATATATCTGGACTACATGGTAGTTTTATTTTTAATTTTTTTAGGATTTACTTACATTCTTCCACTTAATGCTATAAGCAACCTAACCCCCATTTGACAGATTAGACAAGCTATGAAGGCTCATGGAAGTGAAGTAAAATGCTTACAGACCTTGTGGCTAGGTAATTGTGGGGCTGGCATTCCAAACCAGACTGTATAATGTGGAAGTCTTTGAGCTTTCAAGCATATCACACAGCCCCTCCTCTGGCTGAACTCCCATAAGCTCAGGCCTGAGTTGTCGGGTGGGGACTGCAGGAGGTGGCAGAGGACAGACGCCACACCCGGGCATTGACACTGGCAGCCCCTGCATTGTCACGGGTGGGCAGCGATTGGAGCAGTGTCTTTACTGGACACCTGTGACCAAACAGTCTTTGGGGTGTAAACAGTAACAGAAGATACCACCATAGAAAGCAAAAACAGAAGAAAACAGTGGGTGTCCTGTGCTCACCATGAGAAGTGTGTAGAGTTCATGGGAAACATGCTGAAAGCCCTTCCGAAGGAACTGGAGCACAGCCAGAGCTCCTGCAGAATTTGGGGGCAGGGCCAGAGAAATAACTGGGGAGTAGTTATTATAATCCTGTTATTACCCTATGGAGAACTAGGAAACGTGGGTGATAAGTCAATATTTATGTCGCACACTTTTTACCTCCCAAACTAGGTTATAATCTCCTTGAAAGTAATATCCATGCCTATTTTTTATTTATTTATTTATTTTTTGAAACAGAGTCTCACTCTATTGTCCAGGCTGGAGTGCAATGGCACAATCTTGGCTCACTGCAACCACTGCCTCCCGGATTCAAGCAATTCTCCTGCCTCAGCTTCCCAAGTAGCTGGGATTACAGGCATGCACCGCCATGCCCGGCTAATTTTTGTATTTTTAGTACAGACGGGGTTTCACCATGTTGGTCAGGCTGGTCTTGAATGCCTGACCTCAGGTGATCCATCTGCCTCGGCCTCCCAAAGTGCTTGGATTACAGGCGTGAGCCACCACACCCTCGCATGCCTAATATTATTTCTGTGTCGGCCATGGTTCCTAGCACATTTCCCTATAATCCACTCTGTAACATCAGAAAGCAGCCATCCTAAATTAGGTAGCTAATGTAAGAGAAACCACATCTTGGAAGTTGTCCTAATGGCCTACCAAGTCAGTATTCATGGAGTCTAGGAAAAATAGAACTAGTGGTAAGGGTTTCTGTAGCCCTGTCCAGAGGACAGGACTCCTGGATGAGTCATCAAAGGTATTCTGATTGGTAAGGCACTGGGTTTTGAATAAGAGAGGATACATGAGGTTATCAGAGCTTGAGCGCATTAATTTTTACTCAGTTTCTTTGATTTTAATTCCATACTCAGGAAGAAAACATCTGATCTTTATTCAGTTTGTAAAACTGGATCCCCTACTTAGAAGGGAACATAGCTGTAGTAGATGACATGAATCTCCTGGTCCTTTTAGCAGTTGGATTTTTCACTGTAAATTCATAAAGGATGTTCTTGTCATCCATCTGGTGTGACTGGTATGATAATGCAGATGAATAAAGTTTATGAACTTATAAAAACTGGGGCCAAGCGGGATGCCTTATGTATATAATCCCAGCACTTTGGGAGGCTGAGGTGGGCAGATCTTTCGAGGCCAGGAGTTCAAGACCCGCCCCGGCCAGCATGATGAAACCCTGTCTCTACTAAAAATACAAAAATCAGTCAGGTGTGATGGTGTGCACCTGCAATCCCAGTTACTCAGGAGGCTGAGGCAGGAGAATCACTTGAACCCAGTAGGCAGAGGCCGCAGTGAGCTGAGATCACGCTACTGCACTCCAGCCTGGGCGACAGAGCGAGACTCTGTCTCAAACAAACAAAAAACAACTGGGACGTAGACTCTAATCTCCAAACTCACTAACTGCTAGTACTCTGGAGAGTCTTAAAAAGGCCAGTACACAGGAAATATTGAGTAATCAAATATATTAATTGTAACATTCCCTTCATTTAAAAAACACATTTTAAGAGACAATGATAACAAAAACACACTGCTCATCTGAAATGGTTGCTTTGGGCTATTTCTTACTATAGTCTGTCCCATAACAATGTGAGGAATTTGAGATCAAAATTGCTTATACTAAAAAATATCTTTATGTAATTTAAGCAATTTTGTGTGAAATAACTTATGTGTTTGGAAAACTATAAAATGTTTCCTAGAAAAAAAATGCTATGGAGTTGTGACTCTAAAATGTACCAAATTACCTTTCCAATGAACAGGTGAATGTTATTGCTAAATATTAACAAAACTACTTTTTTTTCCAGATGGAATCTCATTCTGTCACCCAGGCTGGAGTGCGGTGGCACAATCATGGCTCACTGCAGCTTCAAACTCCTGGACTCAAGCAATCCCCCCACCTCAGCCTCCTGAGTAGCTGGAACTACAGGTACACACCACCACACCCAACTAATTTTTTATTTTATTTTCTTTTTTTTTGGAGAGACAAGGTCTTGCTATGTTGCCCAAGCTGGTCTCAAGCGCCTGAGCTCAACCAATCCTCCTGCCTTGACCTCCCAAAGTGCCGGGATTCCAGGTGTGAGCCACTGAACCTGGCCCAAAACTACTCTTCTCTGCTGAATGGCCCACAGAATTTAAATTCGGTGATGTTACCACTTAGGTTGTGAGGATCTGCCCATGTGAGAAAGTAAATCTCACTTATTGCTGAGGGGTTTGGTTTTCCAAGATATTCTTTCAGCTGTTGCAGACAGCCAGGCCTCTTCCCTCCTTTGGAATTTTAGAAAGGCTCTTTGTTCTTTGTGAGTTTCACAGCACCCTGACCTGGAACACAGGTGTGCATGTGAGCTGTTATTCTGACTAAAAAGTCCTCAGGCCTTTACATTTTATCTAACCAAATGAGGATCAAGAAGGGAAGTGATTATTACAGGGACCTGATCTAAACTTCACAACAGAGGAGTCCTTAGCAGCTGCCAAGGACAAGCCATCTTTGGAGAAACAAGCTTGCTGGAAAGTCACTTTCCTCCCTCTAGCTGGAAGCACGCATCCCTGGCAGGTGTTATCATCTGGAGAGTGATACCAAGCTGGCAGCAGTTGTTACAAAAGATGCTGAACAGAGATTCCAGGAGGAGGGCTGGGTCCAAGCATGAGTGCTTTTATGAAAATATGTGCAGAAGTCCAGGGCTAGTGCTGCAGATTTCAAACAGTGGAATGTACCACAGAGCTGTAGCTGGGGTCGATTTTACCCCTCACTGGGTGGATAATGGCATAGGGTGATTCTGCTCTTCTAATAGAAAAAAAAAAAAATGCAGACTGCTAGTCATGCAAAAGAATGGATGGGCCAGGCATGGTGGCTTATGCCTATAATCTCAGCACTTTGGGAGGCTCAGTCAGGCAGACTGCTTGAGCTCAGACGTTCAAGACCAGTCCAGGCAACATGTCGGAACCTTGTCTCTAAAAAATACAAAAATTATGACCTGGAGCAGTGGCTCACGCCTGTAATCCCAGCACTTTGGGAGGCCGAGGTGGGCAGATCACTTGAGGTCAGGAGTTTGAGACCAGCCGGGCCGACATGGTGAAACCCCATCTCTACTAAAAATACAAAAATTAGCCAGGTGTGGTGGTGGGCACCTGTAGTCCCAGCTACTCAGGAGGCTGAGGCAGGAGAATTGCTTGAACTCCGGAGGCGGAGGTTGCAGTGAGCCGAGATCGTGCCACTGCACGGGCAACAGAGCAAGAATCTGTCTAAAAAACACACACACACACACATACACACACACACATCTATATATATATATATATATACACACACACATATATAAATAAATAATACAAAAATTAGCTGGGTGTGGTGGGCTACTGTAGTCCCAGCTACTTGGGAGGCTGAAGTGAGAGGATCAGTTGAACCCCAGAGGCTGAGGCTGCAGTGGGCTGTGATCGTGCCACTGCACTCCAGCCTAGGCAACAGAGGCAAGACCCCTGTCTAAAAAAAGAAAGAAAGAAAGGAAGAAAGTAAAGAAGGAAGGAAAGGGGAAAGAGAGAGAGAAAGAGAGAAGAGAAGAGAATAAATGAATGATATAGACCTACAGACATAACTGTTGGTATTGTCTGAGGTTCTCTTGCTTCCCTTTGATAAATCCTGAAGACCACTCATCTCGATGGTACCTTGGTTGGAATTCAGATGTTCTGAGATAGCTTCGTCTTTCAAAAGCCTGGAGTTCACTAGTCCTCCAGACAGTACAGCATGGTTGTTGAAAGCTTGGAATTCAGAGTGAGACAGACATGGGTTTGAATCCTGGCTCTACATCCCACCAGTCATATCACCCAGGGTAGTTACTTAATTTCTTTGTGCCTTAGGATACCTATCTGTGAAATATGGATAATAATAGCAGGTACTTTACAGAACTGTTATGAGAATAAAATGAGATGATGCAGACACAGAGCCCAGTCCAACATGCTTGTCATAAATGTTCATTATTCCAACTTTATTAAAAATGATAAGCATGGTTGTTAAACTCCCTCATGAGCTAAAACTTTGAAAAAGAATCAGGGTTTTGTTTTGTTTCATTGAAGGTTGATTCTTTTAAGGAATGAGTGTCTGATGACCTTATTTTGTCGATCAAAGTTCCATGAACTTTGGTGCCATAAAGTTCAGAACCTACTCCAGTTCCAGCAAGTCCTCTAGATGGTGATATCCACCAGGCAATTGGATGGCTAAGCCTGGACCTTGAAGCACACTGAGGTTAGAGATACAGATTCGGAAGCTTTCTCCCAGTGGAAAGAGTTGAAAGACCAGCTGCCAGATCCCATTCTGGATGAGACACCTGAGCTGCATGCATTGATTTTTGGATAAGGTGGTCTTTCTAAGGACTCGTGTAGTTGAAATGTTGAATAATTTAGCATTCAAGGTGGTGGTAGTGGTTAAACATAACTCTTAGGTGACACACATAGATCACTGAATTAGGTGCTTATTCAAAGACAATGTCTAATCCAAGGCTGGCTTCATCACTCTGGTTGTCCTAATACTTCTTTCCATGCTACCATATGTTCAGGGAATACGAATCAATTTTACTATCAAAAACATAAAATAAGCAAAAGCTACATTTTCCGCAGAAAACAATGTTATATATTCTAAGCTACATAGTTATATCTTTATATTAACCCACTTCAGTAAACAAACACGTAACAGAGCACCCACTGAATGCCAGACACTCTGATTTAGGTATTAGGGATGCAAAGAGTGAATGGCACTGCTCTAGGCATTTTTAATTCACCGACTTGCTGAATCCTCACAACAACCCTAGGAGGTAGGTCCTGTCATTCTGTGCATTTCGCCGATGAGGAAATTAACGTACAGAGAGATCAACCAAGATCATAATGTTAGTAAAAGGCAGAATCTGAATTTGCTCTGGCTCTAGGCCCTGCACCCTGCACTGCTCAGTAGACTGCTTTTCAGCTAGGGTGAGAGGAAACGTCTCTTTCTTTAAAGAGCACACAGTCTGGTGGCAGAGGCAGAATACTTTAAGCTAAAAATTTTGTTTTCCAGCTAAATTTTCATGGCAGGTCTTCATTATAACTGAGGGCTAATCAACTTCATTTACCAAGATATCCATTTTTTTTCTAAAGAGATTGTTTCCTAGTTACATCGATTTTTAAATTAAACTTCATTTTGAGATCATTGTAGATTAACATGTAATTATAAGAAATAATATAGAGAGATCCCGTGTTTCCCCCAATGGTGGCATCTTATGAAACTATAGTACAGTATCACCACCAGGATATGGATACAGATACAAGATACTGATATCTCAATAAAGTCAAGATACAGAGTATTTCCATCACCACATAGGCAACTCAGGTTGTCCTATTATAGACACACCCATTTACCTTCCCTAACACCTAACCCCTAATTAATCCCTAAAGACCACCACTAATCTGTTTTTCATTCTATAATTTCATCATTTCAATAATGTTATATAAATGGAATCACACAGTATGTAACCTTTTAGATTTTTGTTTTCACTTAACACAATTGCCTTTTATTATTCCCTGGAGATTCATCTAGGTTGCTGCATATGTCAATAATTTGTTCCTTTTTATGGCTGAAAAGTATTCCTTAGTATGGATGTACCAGTTTGCCCACTGAAAGATATTTGAGTTGTTTCCAGTTTTTGGCTATTACAAATAAAGCTCCTATGAACATTTGTGTACAGATTTTGTGTGAACATAAGCTTTCATTTCTCTGAAATAAAAATGCTCAGGAGTAAAATTGTTGATTCACATAGGAATTACATTAAATCGTTTTTAAAGGAATGGTCAATCTGCTCTGCAGAATAACTACCCTTTTTTATACTGCCACTTGCAAATGCATGAGTGGCCCACTTTCTCGCCATCATTACCAGCTCTTGGTGTTGTCACTGTTTTTATTTTAGCCATTTTAATATGCATATAGTGACCTCATTGTGGTTTTTATTTACATTTTCCTAATGACTAATGATATTGAACATCTTTTCATGTGCTTGTCATCCATACGTCCCCTTCAGTGAAATATCTGTTCATATATTTTGCTCTTTTTTTTGTTTTTTTGTTTTTTGAGATAGAGTCTCGCTGTCTACCAGGCTGGAATGCAGTGGCAAGATCTTGGCTCACTGTAATTTCTAACTCTCAGGTTCAAGTGATTCTCGTGCCTCAGCCTCCCAAGTAGCTGGAATTACAGGCATGTGCCACCAACCCGACTAATTTTTGTATTTTTCGCAGAGACAGGGTTTCACTATGTGGGCCAGGGTGGTCTCAAACTCTCGGCCTCAAGAGATCTGCCCCGCTTGCCCTCCCAAAGTGCTGGGATTACAAGTGTGAGTCATCGCACCCAGTCATATTTTGCTCATTTCTTAATGGGAGTGTTTGTGTTATCTTTTAAAAATCTGTTGAGTTTTGAGAATTCTTTATATATTCTAGACACATATCTTGTCAGATATGTGACTTGCAAATATTTTCTTGCAATTTAATGTTTGTCTTTTCAAACTGGTGACAGGGTCTTTCACAGAGCAAAAGTTTTAAATGTTAATAAAGTCCAATTTAGCAATCTTTTTTTAAAAAAATTGCTGTCAAGAACTCTGTGCTTAGTCCTAAATCCCAAGGATTTTCTTTGTTTTTTTCTTTTGTTTTACCTTTAAATCTATGATCCATTTTGAGTTAATTTTTGTATAATGTATGAGACTTAGGTCAAGATTTCTTTTATTTGCCTATGGATGTCCAGTGGCTCCAGCATCATTTGTTAAAAATTTGGCCTTCTCTTTGCTGAGTTGCTTTTCCACCTTTTTCAAAAATCAGTTGGGCATATTTTTGTGGGTATATGTCTAAGCTGTCTATTCTGTTCCATTGAGCTATGTGCCTATCACTCTGCCAATACTTCACAGTCTTGATTACTGGGTAAGGTATTAACAAGACTGTCATGTATTGACACAGTAGTATAAAATATATATTATATATTCAAACTATATAATAATTCTTGAAATTAGGTAGACTGATTTTTCCCACATTGTTCTTTTTCAAAATTGTGTTGGCTTTCTAGTTCTTTTGCTATTCCATAAAAATTTTAGAAAAATCTTTCATCTGTCTATAAAAACCTTGCTAGAATTTTGATAAGAATTGTGTTAAACCTACAGATTAATTTGGCATCTTTACCATGTTGAGTCTTCTAATCCACGAATACAGAATGTCTCTCCTTTTTTTTTAGATCTTTGATTTCTTTCATCACCATTTTGTGGTTTCAACACATGTCTTTTGGATCTAGGACTAAGTGCAGAGTTCTTGACAGCAATTTTTTGGTGCAGTTGAAAATAATATTGTACTTTTAATTTTGGTATCTACATATTCATTCCTAGTACACAGAAATGCAATTGATTTTTATACGTTTATCTCATATCTTGTGACCTTGATGAACTCACTTATGACTTCTAGGATATTTTGGTTTATTACTGGGGATTTTCTACGTAGACAACAATGTCATCTGCAAATAGGAACAGTTTTGTTTATTCCTTTCTGATCTGTACACTTTTTATTTCCTTTTCTTGCCTAATTGCTCTGGCTAGAACTTTTAGCACAATGTCGAATAGGAGTGGTATAAGAAGACATCCTTGCCTTAGTCTTTTACTGTTAAGTAAATTAGCTGTTCTTTATCAAGTTGTTACATGCTCTTTATCAAGTTGAGGAAGTTCCCCTCTATCTAATTTTTCTAGGAGAGTTTTGTTTTGTGTTGTTGTTTGCTTGTTTTATTGTCTTAAATAAGTGTTAAATTTTGTCAAAAGTGTTTTCTGTATTGGTTGATATAAATCTGATTTTTCTTCTTTAGCCTGTTAATACAGTGAATTACACTGACTGATTTTCAAATATTGAAACAGGCTTGCATCCCTGTAATAAATTCCATTAGTCATGGTATATAATTCTCTGTATATATCACTGAATTCTATTTGGTAATTTGTAAAGATTTTTGCATTCATGTTCATGAAAGACACTGCACTCTCTCTCTCTCGCTTGCTCTGTGTGTGTGTGTGTGTGTGTGTGTGTGTGTATGTCTGTCTGTCTGTCTGTCTCTCTTTGGTACTTAATATCAAGGTATTACCTTCATAAATGAATTGGAAAGTATTCTCTTGTATTCTATTTTCCAGAAAAGATAGTGTAGAATTATGTTAATTCTTTAAGTATTTGGTAGAATTCTCCAGTGAAATCATCCATGCCTGGAAATTTATTTAGGGGAAGTTTTAAAATTTAATTTTCTGAATATAGTTAAAGGGTTATTCAAATGATCTACTTCACATTGGGTAAATGAAGGTATTTTGTGTTTTTCAATGAATGAGTCTGTTTTATCAAGTTGTTGAATTAATGTATGTAGAGTTATTCATAATATTCCTTTATCCTTTTAATATCTGCAAGGTCTATGGTGACATCTCCTATTTCATTCCTGATATTGGTAATTTATGTTTCCTCTCTCTTTTTCTTAGCTACAGGTTTGTCAATGTTACTGATTTTTCAAAAAATCAGATTTTTGTTTCATTGAATTTCTTCATTGGTTTTCAATTTCATTTATTTCTGCCTCCATCTTTATAACAATTTTCTGCTTCTTTTGAGTTAAATTTGCTCTCTCCAGATTCTTGAAGTGGAAGCTTAGATTACCGACTTGAGACTTTCCTCTTTTCTGATGTAACCATTTGGTGCTAAAAATTTCTTTCTCAGCATAATTTAGCTGAGTCCCCAAATTTCGCTTTGTTGTACTTTCATTTTCATTCAGTCCAAGATAGTTTTTGAATTTCCCTTGAGGCTTTCCTTTTAACCCATGAATTATTTATAAGTCTGGTTTTAATTTCCTAGTGTTGGAGATTTTCCTGGTATCTTTCTATTATTGATTTCTAGTTTTATTCCATTGTGGCTAGAAAACACGCCCTGTATGATTTCAATTATTTCATGTTTTTTGAATTTTGTTTTATGCTTCAAGATATTGTTTATCTTGGTGAACATTCATGGGCACTTGAACTCTTGAACTAAATATGTATTCTGATGTTGCTCGGTGGAGTGTTCTTATTGTTGATCAGATCCACTTGGTTGATTATGTTATTGACTTTTTCTATATACTTGACAATTTTCAGTCTCATTGTTCTACCAATTGTCGAGAGAGAGGTGCTAAAGTCTCCCACTGCAATTGTGGATTTCTGTTTATCTTTTCAGTTCTAACAGTTTTGCTCCACATATATCACAGCTCTGTTGCTTGGGGCATACACATTTAGGACACTCTCCTTGAGTGGGGTTCCAACCCTTACTAGGCTGCCTTCCTGACTTCCCTCCTGAGGCCTTAGCGCCAACTGGGCTGCCTTCCTGCTCTGCTCAGGCTTGCCTAGTGGGTTTGTGACTGAGATGGAGGGAGGGAGGGAGGGAGGGAGGAAGGTGGGGGAGAGAGGGAAGGGGGGGGAGAGAGGGAAGGGGCAGAGGGAAGGGGCGGAGAGAGGGAAGGGGCGGAGAGAGGGAGGAGGGAGGGAAGGAAGGAAGGAAGGAAGGAAGGAAGGAAGGAAGGAAGGAAGGAAGGGAGGGAGGGAGGGAGGGAGGGAGGAAGGAAGGAAGGAAGGAGAAGAAAGGAGGAGGAGGGTAGGGGGAGGAAAGGAGGGCGGGCCAGATTAACTTATTTTTTTGGTTGACTTTTAAACTGCCTTCTCTTTAAAACAAAAAATCTTCCTTTTTCTGACATCACTGGGTCCTAGAAGTTTCCACATCAGAAACAGTAATTCCTATTCCTTGAACCTCTTAGTGCTCCCTATCCATCTGGAAGAAATTACAGAGAAATATGTGCACATACGCGTATGTGTGTGTATAACGTTTAATTTGGTACATGTCTTTATACCAGTTCGACATGCTAGTATAGGTTTTTATTGAAAAAGAAATCATGGAGGGGCAGTTGCAGTAAAATGAGGTGGTATTGGAAAGTAATCAAATCTAAAGAAAAGTCCAGGCCATAGAAAGGCAAATTTTCATTTCTTTTCTCACCTGCAATCTTCTATGAAATACCTTCCTAACAAACAGGACAGTTGCTATATACTTAAAAATTAGCACTGACGTTTTATCACTAAATAAAGCTTAGTCACTCACAGTGTATTTCACTTGTTCAACAACTTTTGGCACCTGGTAAGTGCTTGACATTAATAGAACCTAATGTCTTATAAGTTGATATTTAAATTCGCAAATGTTTAAAGGATAATAGTTTATTTTTCCTTAGAGCTGAGCATTAATTTTTTCCTGAAACAATGACTGTAAGTGTGTAGCTATTTACTGAACCAATGAGTCATGGGTATAATCAAATAATACATTTATTCTCTTTTTCCCTATACTAGGTCCGATCTCCTTTATGAGGTTACTTCTTTTCCTGCCACTTCATGCAAAATCTCCAACAAATAATAAAGAGTTCTCTAGGCACTTTAGTTTAAAACATAACTTCATGTCAGCAATCAATACATCTGTTCCAGTGTGATAATCATAGACTCCTAACATTGTTTAACTTATTAAAACTCCTTCCCACCTTCCCCCAAAGACTGCAGTGGGTAACGAGACACGGCTGACTTCTCTATTCCCCAACCTAGGGCTTCTCCTCCTCCTCATCTGCCTCTGCCTCCTCCAGGTCTAAAGGGGAAAGGGAAAGGAAGACACACTAGGAGCAGGGACAATGGTCTGCCTGGCACCTTTCTGGCAGTGATGTCTCTCACCAGGTCAGATGTTTACAACTGTCTCTCTCTTAGATGCTGAATTAGGTTCTCCACCATCACTGAGGTGTCTCACCTGCAGTTCCCTCTGCCTGGGTGAATGGACCTTCCTGCTGGTAACTTATATTCCCCTCTCCACACTAGGAATCCTGGGTCTCCTGACTCTTCCAGGCAGCCCTCTTGAGTGGGATCAAGGAGAACCCCAAGCTAGCTCTGGCCCTTGGCTCACATTTGGGCATTGGGAAATATATACTTTGACCAATCATTGCTGAGAGTGGAGTGATTTCTCAAACACAGCCTTCTTCTTATTTAGCTGCCTGGCCAGCAAGTTCTGGTCAGAGCCATTGAGTCTTTAGATTTATCATATACCAGCCTGGCATGCTCCCTAAATTGTGTGGGACACAAACAAGATACCTAAGCAATCTCCCTGAAGCTGCCCTCCCTTAAGGCTGGGATCAGGAGAAGGCATTCTGTCTCCTCTACTACGAGGGGTGGTAGAATTCACAGCAGAGCTAGCTTCAAAGAAGGCTTCTCTCTAATCTCTAACTTCTTGTTCTTTCCAACTGTGACTTTAGAAATGGGGAAGGAGGCCATGGTTGAAGCACCAGTATCTCACTTTGAAATGTGGAGGCAATGGCCCCAGTGTCCTAGGCCCTCAACTGAAGGCAAATCTGAAATGTTCTATTTTAACACATCCTGTTGAATGGTTCTTTCATCAGCTGCCAAATTCATTCATGGTAAAGCCCCCAAAATTTTTTCTGCCACATTACAAAAAAAAAAATGGAACATCTTATCATAAAACATTGTCTATTGAACTGTTTTGAATATAGATTTACATCCAAATTCTAACTCAAAATTTGTGAACTTATATTCATATCTGAGAGGATGCCAGTGGTATCAAAATATCCATGCTCACCCACACCCTTGCCCTTAATGAGAGTTCCTCATAGGATTTTATGTTTCTCTCCAACTGAATTAAATAGAAGAAAACACAAGACCAGCATTGTTGAGGTTTCCAGAGAACACTGCCCCTTGGCAGGCTGCCTGCTGGGAGGGCAGGCACAACCCAAGTCCTTCTCTTAGCAGCACCTCTGGGGAGAGAAAGCAGTCATCAGAGACTTGTTTGAGGCTGGGGTTCAAATTTACTGATTTTTCATTTTCTTGTCCTCAGATGACCACTCAGGAGTTTTCCTTTTTTTAACTGCTTTTTTCTACCTGCTTTCTTAGTCTTGAGAGGCTTACTGAGACATTGCCAATGTAAGTCCATACTATTTTTCTAAGAGACGGGGTCTTGTTCTGTCACCCAGGCTGGACTGCAGTGGTGCAATCATAGGTCACTGAAACCTCAAACTCCTGGGCTCAAGCAATCTTCCTGCCTCAGCCTCCTGAGTAGCGAGGACTACAGGTGCACATCACATTACCATGCCTGGCTAATTTTAAAAATATTTTTGTAGAGACAAGGCCTTACTATGTTGCCCAGGTTGGTCTTGAATTCCTGGACTCAAGCAATCCTCCCACCTCAGCCTCCCAAAGTGGTGGGATTATAAGCTGTGAGCCACTGCACCTGGCCATAAGTCTATCTTACACAGACACATATATTTATTCAGAGCCAGGTGGTAATGGTTTTCTAAAGTCCTGTGATAAACACAAGAAACAACCTAAAACATTGAGTTGTTTATTTGAAAGCAGCATAATTTTAGTGTTGAGTTGCCCAAGACACAGTTGCTTTCAGTCTTTCTTCAGAGAATCCCAGAAGCTCCCAGAATATATAAGTAGGCGTGTTTGTCACCCCTACTTATTCTCACAGTTGAAGTTGAAGTTCATTCCTATCATTGAACAGGGGACAAGATTCAGAGAAGCAGCCAAATTCCAAATGATTTGGCGTGAAAAAATCTCAGCCTGAATGTAATCAGAGGCCTAGAGTTTTCAATCTCTCTAAGTTTTGTAGACAATTTACATAATTACATTGGCATACACATTTTTCCATTTCAATAAAAAAGCCTCCAAGATCTTTATGTTCATGGACAAATCTTTAATATTGTAACAAATATATATAATAAACCAATATAAACTCAAAAATTCCAAATAGGGGCATGATTCCCTGATTTTTCTTTTCAGAGCCAGTAAGAATACACTTCAGATAGAGAAAAAAGGAGATTTCCTTTGCCAATTCCCTTCCTCCATTCAAACATACGTTATACTCAGACACAAGAAGCTTTATTAGCCAAGTCTCCCCCATTTTGCTTTGATATTTTGAGCCCAATTAAATATGACGGATCACAGCTCTCAGTACATGTTTGTGGGCAGATTTTTGCTTGCACACATAGTACAAACGTCTTTGATCAAGACCAGCTGAGAACACTGGCCTAAGTAGGTAGACTTGGCAGAATTCTCAACCTTGGCTATTTCTATCAAGGCGAAGGGGTTCATACTACTTTTTAGAAGTCTTTTTTCCTCATGGAACTAATTAAATATAAGTCTGTATAATAGAAGTAAAGTTAAAACAACTATAATAATTTCTGTTTCTTTTTGATTACAGCAAAATGGACTGAACACAAAGTAGTTTATAAATTCTATGCTTACGATCACAGACAGGAGCCACAAACCATGAATGCCAAAGTAAACACAGACCAAGCTGAGTGTCAGAGTCAAAATGTACATCAAATTTAATGATACATATTTAATGATATGCATACTCACAGTAATTGCTCAAGTAGATGGGAGGAAGTGCCAAAGACACATTTCATCAGCCTCACAAATCAGCTAGTCCAGATGGCCCCCCATCTTCTTCAATCCTACTCCAGTGCCCAGAGGACAAAGTCCCTGAACCAGTAGTGAAGGCCAGAAGACCACACATACTCATTTACTCTCTCCATTCCCTCCACAGGCCAGAAGCATAGGCTGGGATGGTGGAGTCAAAAAAAGATCTCCTTGTACAATTCCTGTTTAGAGGCTCAGATAACCTATGGAGAGCTACCAGGTATGTGTCTCTTCACCAATATAACTCTAGCACAAAGTACAGAGTCAGGGACAATTTGTTCAAAGGATGACCCCTGGGAAGATGGGTGTTTGTGCTGGGAGATGAGGAGGAAGACTGGCATAGCAATGTGAAAGTGTTAGAAATGCACCTCCTAGTGCATATGAGTTAATTGGTTTGCTTTCCTAACATCTAGTACCCAAGGAAATTGGAGTTTTAAAGACTATAAAGATATCGGATTCCTACAGAAAAAGGGAAAATATATGAGAAAAAGCATCCCCCTCAAAACCCTACTTCTTCATTTAATACTTGTTTTGGGGTTTTAAAAAAAACTTTTAGGTTCAGGGGTACATGTGCAGGTTTGCTATATAGGTAAATTTGTGTCATGGGGGTTTGTTGTACAGATCATTTTGCCACCCAGGTGCCAAGCCTCATACCAAATAGTTAATTTTTCTTATTCTCTCCCTCCTCCCATCCTCCACCCTTAAGTAGGCCCCAGTGTCTGTTGTTCCCCTCTTTGTGTCCATGTGTTCTCATCATTTAGCTCCCACTTATAAGTGAGAACATGCAGTATTTGGTTTCTTGCCCCTACATTTTTTTGCTAAAGATTATGTCCTCCAGTTGTATTCATGTTCCTACAAAGAACATGATCTAGTTGTTTTTTATGGCTGCATAATATTCCATGATATATATGTACCATACTGTCTTTATCCAGTCTACTGTTGATGGGAATTTAGGTTGATTCCATGTCTTTGCTATTGTAAATAATGCTGCAGTGAACATACATATGCATGTATCTTTATGGTTAGAATGATTTATATTCCTTTGGGTATACACCCAGTGGTTGGATTGCTAGGTTGAATGGTAGTTTTGCTTTTAGGTCTTTGAGGAATTGCCACAGTGCCTTCCACAATGGTTAAACTAATTTACACTCCCACCAACAGTGTATAAATATTCCCTTTTCTCCACAACCTGGCCAGCATCTGTTATTTTTTGACTTTTTATTAATAGCCATTCTGACTGGTGTGAGATGATACCTCATTACGGTTTTGGTTTGCATTTCTCTAATGATCAGTGATGCTGAGCTTTTTTTTCATATGCTTATGGCTTATGAAAAGAAAACATATATGTTTTCTTTTGAAATTTACTTAACACTTGTATCAAAGACAGGGTCCTATTCCCTCTCCCCTCCTTTCAGAACCCTTTCCTCCTGTCTCATCTCCTGTTCTAATCCATCCACAGTTAGGTGAGCCAACAGTGGGGATAAGATACCTGCAAAGGTCTGATTTGTGGTTCCACTCCTAAGGGAAAGTCCAGGTTGTTTTCAGGATTGTGTTTTGTTTTGATTGGGAGGGGGTGGGGCATAATAATGTTTTTAGCCTGCTTAGGATCTTTGCTTTGTACAAACTACACCCAAGAGGAATTTTGGGATGCATTCCAAAATAGGAATACATAAAACTTTCTGTCCAACTAAAATCATTCAGGAAAATGAGAGAACTTTCATCCTGTGTTACAAATGACTGACTGTGGTTTCTTTCCTGAAAGCAAACAATAGTAACACTTCTACCAATTATATTAATAATCCGGTCTGTTCCACTGACAGTGTAAATTAAGATCAAGTAACACCTCTTCCTAACTGTTTTTGAATGTTTTATAATTGTCATGAATAGTCATCTCTTTGTAAATTACACAGGGCAAATGTTGATCTAATCAAAGGGGGTAATTTCATTAACAGACAGAATTTGTGAAACCTTCTTATGAACAGAAAAACCTCTTACTTTAATAACAGAAATAATGGTACCAAAATGGCCTTCCTAAAAAAAATGAAGATATTGTATGTAATGTTATTTCTATACAAAGAAGGTGTTAGGATAATTATCCTGAGTTTCCAGACTATGAAGGATTAAAGGTAACTCACAAAAGTACTGTAGAATAGCACACATTATTAAGACTATAATAACAAACTGTATAATAAAAGTTTGTTTTATCATGACAATTATGACATGGTTTTCATAGAGAAAACCAATTAAAGACAGCTGTGTCTTAGGTATATTTTGGAAGGCAGGCTCATGATACATAGTTACAGTAGAAAGCCTTCACTCTGCCACTGATTACCACACACATACACACACACACACACACACACACACACGCGCATATTTTGTGAGGAGCATTTCTTATATGGGATCAAAACACAAAGCCATATTTGCTAATAGGTCTATACCAACTTCCATGGCAATGCTGGTGTTAGGAGGCAGAAATGGTACTGCCTTATATCAGTGAGTACCATGCTTTTGCGCTGTGTTTAAAAGCCTTGGGTGGTGGTGGGGCTCTAACCTGCAATGGAAGGTAGCATGGTGCAGTAGAAAAAACACTTTTTGAAATCAGTAATTCATGAAATCCTGATTCATGGCCCCACTTTTTACACAGACCAGAGCTACGACTCTGGAAAAAACAGTTAATGCCTCTGTGATTTGGTCTGTGTGTCTGTGTGTGTTTATGTGTGTGTGTGTGGGTTCGAGAAAACAAAACAAAACAACTCACCAATTCCAGACATTGCCTGTGCCCATAGGCAGCAGCATAATGTATGCTATTGTAACCTTCCTTGTCCCGGATAGACGGATTTGCATCATTTTGAAGCAGAAACTCTAGACATCTGTAAGTATAAAAATGAAGTGTTATTTTAGAAAACATCTCTGGACTGAAAAAGATAAGTTTACGTAAATCGTCCTGTGATGAATGTTCCATGAAGTATTTTATGAGTTTGTTTCTTTAAAAACCCTACAGCATTGAAGTTTTATGTATTGAAAATTGTGTGTGTGTGTGTTTTCTGTAGCTATCTTTATTTGAGCTTAATATAGCCATTCTAGAATTCAGGAAAAGCTTTAGGAAAAAGAGGGTAATTACGATTTTTTTCTCTCATCTTCAGGTAAGAACAGCTGTTATCAAGATTACTGAATAGTAAGTTTTGGAGCTCCACATTCAACAAAGTCTCAATAAAGAAGTGATCAGTAACAGGGCAAGTAACAGGGCAACCTCAGTAGGGAGGGGTTTACTCTTAACCTCACCATAAAATCAAAGGTTAGAAAATGAAAGTTAAAAAGAGTAAGAAAAAAAATAAGAATAGCCTAAACAATAAAAAGATTAAAGGAATGGGTAATCATTTTTAAAGAACAAAGAATTAACTTCATAACCACATATGAATAAAGAGGCTTAAATTTCACCATTAGGAATATAGACCTGAAAAAAAAAATTTTTTTTAAAGCCCTTTCAGGCAGAGTTGTAATTTTTCTGAAAAAGCCGCAGTCTTTGGAAAGCTTAGAGGAAGGAGCATGGCTCCACCTTTACTGAAGAGCCCAAAACTCTAGTTCACAAGTACCCAGGGATGTAATAAGTTCTGTTCAGGGCCTACTGCAAATGGTCCAGTCCTGCTGGGAAAGAGGGAGTCGCTAGTCAGGAAGTGCTGCTTCATAGCGTCAGCATTATCCTTGTGACAACGGGACAAACATGTCCTTTACAAGACCAAGCTGATTCAATTTCATACTCAAATCAAAATGTTAACATTCTAAATATCAACCCATACATTAAATAAGACCTTCCAATAGAAAATTTCTACAGTTCACCCAAAAACTTTTAAATGGCATTTACCTATCTTTTGGTATAACCCAAAAGGAGAAAAGTCAATTACACACAGGGACAATTAAAACAGATACTTCGATTTCTAGAAAAACTGATGAAAGCCATATATGTTAAAAAAAAAAAAAACCAAATACCCACATGTCAATAATAAATCAAACTATTCTTAGAGTCTTGCTATTATTCCCTCTTCGGTCATTTGCACCTTATAAGGAAGGAAGTTCTTTTTCATTTTGTTAATTAAATGCCCATGGAAAGGATCCCAGGTATGACTCACTGTAAATTGAATTTGGTTCTTTAAATGAAATCACTCAATAGGAATAACATGCTAGTGGACACACAATTCCCAATTTCTGAATGGATTATATCCCAAAAATTAGTTGATAAATTCAATTTGTAACATAGTTGAACTATATATACTGCCAATAGTAGTATTATAATAAAAGTAATGTAGAACTTGGATATTCTCCACATTGTTTGTAAGGAAAACATGAATTCCGTGTTTTAGCTGGGAATGCTTATTTTTTTTCTCTTCCCAGGGCCTAGTAATTTGGCAATTATGATGCAAAGCCAACAGATGCACATGAGGTCAGAGGCGTATCTGGATACAGGGAGTGGCCTCCCTTTGCATAGAAGAACTCTCAGGCAGCTGGTTCCTCCTGCCCCCTGCCTTTCTTGTCCCCTCCCTCTCCATCAGCTTGTCTGGCTCAGGGCAAGCTTGCAGTTCACTGGAAAAGGGGGCATTTGCTGCAGTGGCTTAAGATGCTACAGCCTTTTAGTATTGTTATTTTAAATTTGGGGGTATCAAAGCAAAACTCTGGTCATCCTACTTTATTAGCTGCTGCATTTCCTGTCCCCACCCCAATTACCATCAAAGTTAGGTCCCACAACCTGCATTGGAGCCACACTCTCTAACTATACCTTTCCACAACAGTCTGGGCATGGGAGGAGCATAGCGTAGGATGGGAAGACCCTGGAGTAGACACAGGCATTCAGGCCACAGAAAAACTGGGTCATCTGACAATGAAAGAATAAATAAGTTAACAACAATGTGCCTGCAGACTCATAGAGCACCATATCCACTGGATTCCACAGGGGTGAGGCACAAGGTGTGGGTACCAATTCGTTCGTTTGTTCATCTACTCAACAGCTATTGAATATTGACTATGTGCTAGGTACTGCACTGAGCACTGTAAGCTTCTCACTGTGACCTGTGGTGCGGAAAGGACTCTCAGAGGATGAAGCCGGAGGTTCCTGTGCATCTACAGCCCTGAGTGATGGCAGGCACTCCCACCCCTGCCACAGAAAAGAGCTATGTCTCTGTTAGAAGCCAGGGAGAGGCAGGTGGGATGAGGGGCCCAGGAGCAGCCTTTTGCAGGAGCAGGAGGCTCTTCCTAAATTGATGTGGGTGTGGGCTGGGGGAGGGGAAAGCACAAATGGCTATTTCACACCAAAGTATTAAGACCTTTTAAAATAGAATCTGCTAAATAGATGTCCCCAGGTCATAAGAGCAGAACCTAAGGCTCTGAGAGGAGGCTTCATCTGTCTTCATTGGTACATGATGCATCGCAGTCAGAAATGATATTTAGGACACCAGGTCCTAAAAACCACTGACCAATCACAGTGGTTGCTGAAGCAAAGCTTACAATTTTAGAAAGTTCCCTGTGTGAAAATAGTAGAATTGAAGGCTGTATTAAAAGAATAGTTTCTTTCCCATTAAAGGCAAACCCATATCACTTCCTCAAGATTCCAAGTGAAACCCCAAAATACTAAGGCAGGCAACGGGGCAACTCAGAGAAGCAGAAGCAGCGTCAGAAATGGCACCTTGTTCTTAAGTTGAGAAGAAACTTACAGTGTGGCTTCCTTTTCCTTCAGCTCCCTGGCTCTTTCAAGTTCTTCTGAATTTTCATGGGCATTTCCTAAGATAGTCTTACTTCTCAGCATAAAGGACAGAAAAAAATTGCAATTAATTTTTTAAAATGGCAACGCTGTTAATGGTTTTGGTGCAATTTATATCTTAATGATTTTTACCCCAACCCAGAAGAAATAAGCACAACTGATTTTCACTGAAGATATACATGGTTCTCTCCAAAGCCATCCCGCAAATCTATTCTCTCCCAAGGATCCAACTGAGAATATGATTTCTTAAAACTTCCACTTAAGTATCAGCAATTAAGTTAACAATCAAGTTGCCCACCTTTCTCTAAACATTCTAAACTTCCCAAGTAAAGAAGTAGTGACTTAGCTGAAACTTCTTTGACTCCTACCACATTCCCCACTGCCTCCTTACCAGCTCAGCATCTCATTTGTCCAGAAATGGGGTCCTATTCACCCTTCATCTGCCAGAACAATTCTTCACCATCCGAAATTCCTTTTCTAGCTCTTAACAGAGGAAGTGCATTGTTTCCCCACCCTTTTCACCACCCCCAATCTATTCCAAGTGAATTGTCTGGAGCTTGGCACATAGTAGATGCTCAATAAATGTTTGTTAAGCAATGTTTGTTAATAACCTGTACGCCTAAGGGATCAGAATGCTACATCTGATATTATTATTTCTATGTATTATATAACTATGAAGAGGAAACAAGCAGTATTTTTCAAACTACAGATCATAAGCCATTACTGAATTGTGAAATCGACTTAGTGGGTTGTAGTCAGCAATATTTTTTATCTAATGAAATAGAGAATATGTCAGAATGCATCACATATGGTAAAAGTAAATATGATTTTATGAAAAATTTATTTCCACTTTACATACTAAATAAACTATATATATGTGAATGTGCATATTGGGTCATGACTGTAAGATGGTATTTCTCACTGTGGGTCGCCACCTAAAAGCCATTGTTCTACAAGAAAAGCAATTAGCACTGACCCAGAATCAATTCCACAGCACAAGGCAGCAAATAATTCAATAGTTCTTCAAACAGGGTCACCAAAAAGTATTCCTATGAAGGAGGCCCTTCCTTAAGCTTCCAAGAACAATTTCATCAACTGTGGGCATCTCTCCCACCTTCTTCCCTTGAACTGGTTCACTTATTTCTGTTTTCCATTCCTACCCACCTAGAATCCAAACATGCCCTGAGCAACCAACTTCCTCTCCTCTAGCTCCTGAAAGAGCATTCATGCTCAGGTTTGGAGCAATGGTGCCTAGTTCACATGTATTGACGCTGAATTTAAAGGCTGTTGGGATTATGCACGGGTGGGTGTTTTTGACATATGACATATATATATTAGCAAATGTAAGTTTTATAGCAAATGAAGCATTTAAGTGGTGATGATGAAAACTATGGTATATGTCAAAATAAATTACAACAGATTTTGAATGAACCATAAACCCGAGCTTGACAGCTACACTTGGGATTCAACCCAAAGAACAGAGAAGTAATTGTGCAGTGACATGTAATAATCAAACATAAATTGACCAGAAAAGGAAAGCCCAGGTTTGGAATGAAGCAAATCTAACTCTTTTGGGTTAGTCTAACTCTTTTTCCATGAGGTGATATGAAGAAAACTTAGCAATCCTTCCCCACCACTCCCCAACCCTGTTCCCAGAGGAAGCATGAGCAAGGCTGTTTTTACTTTCTATCCATGTCTGATGCAGCGGCATAATGCAAAGCTGTGCGTCCCCAGTCATCTGTTTCATTAACGTTGGCCCCTGTGGTCACTAATGTCTCAATACAGTGGAAATGACAATTCGCAGCTGCATAGTGCAAAGGGGTCCTGAAAAACAAACAGCAATTTATTACTTCATTCAGTCTGGAAAACAGGCCCGTTGTTAGCACTAGCATGGGCAGCAGTATGCCTAGGGGCATGGAAAGCTCTTAGATTCTCACAGTGTGTGGAGATCAAAGTCATGCCTTCCTTTAACTACACAAGTTAGGTATCCCTTATCTGAAATGCTTGGAACTAGAAGTGTTTTGGATGGTTGAGCATCTTTTATTCAAAAATCCAAAATTCAAAATGTTCCAATAAGCATTTCCTTCGAACATTATGTCAGTGCCCCAAACGTTTCAGATTTTGGAGCATTTCAGAATTTGGATTTTCAGATGAGGGGTGCTTAACCTGTATAAACTGGAAGTGAGGCTATAAAGACAGTGGCTTCCAACGAGGCCATCTACCATGGATCTGTCCTTTCTTTTCCTTCTTAGAGCCTATCTTAGTTCAGGTCTACATTATTGCTTTTTTGGACCATTGCCAGCCCATCCTATTGGCTTCCTTAGCTCTAACCAAGTGTCCATAATTTCTAGTTAGTATAAATGAAGAATTTTTTTTAAGGTGCAATACCCGCATATAACAATCGTGTTCTAAAACCTTTGGTTCTCTCTACTAACCAAAGACTTGATTCCTCAGCCTAGAATTGTAGACCTTCCAAAACTGGTCCCAATCTCCTTTTGATGGGGTATCTCTCTCCCCTAGATGTACCCATTAGAATAACCAAAGCGGATGACTTGAGGCTTTCTGGATTATGTTCACATTTCCCCCCAACCTTTGTCCAGGTTGGTTTACCCCCAGGAATGCCCATTCATGAATCACTTCCACCCATCAAAACCCCACTCATCATCTTGTTCCAGGGGCTAGTTCTCTTTATTTTGTCTGAGATGGCTTAGCTACTCTCTGGGTCTCTCTTGAGTTCTCATCACATACTGCCTTGATTTTAGCACTGGTGTATTGTCTCATCCTCCCCACTGAACTGCAAGCTCCTTGAGGGTAGGGATGTTGGTTAATGGGAAGAACAATGCAGAATCCGAATCCGAATCAGAAGCCCTGGGTTCTGGCATTGGCAGATGTGCAAGCTGGCCCAAATCACATCCCCTCTCTGGATCTTGACTTCTTCACCCTTATTTCAATAAGAACTTTTGAGCTACTGTGCCCTACCTAAGGTCCTTCTAGGTCTAAAATTCTGTGTATATGTGCAAATAATTTAGTTTCTCTCTTACTAGTTGATTTTTCTCCTCTTTAGTTCAAAAAAAAGAAATTTTAAATATTTTACCTATTGGATTACACGTTTTAATTAGACTGAAAATTATCAGGTAACAACCTCATGACAGAGCCCAAATATAAACACTCTACGGTCCTGCTAGGTCTAAAATTCTGTGTACACGTATAAATCATTTAGTTTATTTGGGCTCAGCTTTCTCATCTACTAAAAGGGGTAACAGCATCCCCACATACCTCATAGAGTTAGTATCAGAAAACACAAGCACCTTGTAAAGGGCAAGACTACAGAAATATAAAGTAATTTGCTGTACATTACTTATTTTTAACTCTCAATTGTGCAGCAGTTTTTCTGGTATGACCAGCTGATAGTCAAAGAATAATAAACAAATGATCAATTTTCAAGTATAACTACTTCATATTTTATAGTCAATTTATGGGCTCTCTCACTAATTGATTTTTCTCATCTTTAGTTCAAGAGAAAGAAATTTTAAATATTTTACATATTGGACTGCATATGTTTTAATTAGACTGAAAATTACTAGGTAAGAACCTCACGACAGGGCCCAAAGACAGAGAGAAAATGATACCCAGTTCTTGTCCTGAGGAGGCTCACAGTCAGGTGGGGATGTCAGAGACATGTGAACCACAGAAACTCCATCTTGAATAAGGGCTGGGTAAGATGAGGCTGAGACCTACTGGGCTGCATTCCCAGATGCTTAGGCATTCTAAGTCATAAGATAAGACAGGAGGTCAGCACAAGATACAGGTCATAAAGACCTTGCTGATGAAACAGGCTGCAGTAAAGAAGCCGGTCAAAACCCACCAAAATCAAGATGGCAACAGGAATGACCTCTGATTGTCCTCACTGCTACACTCTCACCAGTGCCATGACAGTTTACAAATGCCATGGCAACATCAGGAAATTACCCTATATGGTGTAAAAAGGGGAGGCATGAATAATCCACCCCTTGTTTAGCATATAATCAAGAAATAACTATAAAAATGGGCCACCAGCAGCCCTTGGAGTTACTCTGTCTATGGAGTAGCCATTCTTTCATTTCTTTACTTTCTTAATAAACTTGCTTTCACTTTACTCTATGGACTCGCCCTGAATTCTTTCTTGCGCAAGATCCAAGAACCCTCTCTTGGGGTCTGGATGGGGAGCCCTTTCCCGTAACAGGAAGAGAGACAAGGAGTCAGAGTCCACAAGAACAGCATGAGGTACTTCGCAGTCATGAATGATTAGGGTGCTAGAGGAGCAGAGAAGAGGGGCATGCCCATCGGTGCACAAGGAGGTGTCACTGACATAAATCTGAAAGGGCGGGTAGGAGTTGCCTTAGACAAGTTGGTAAGAGGAGAAATTTGTGGCAACCCCAGAGAAGGAGGGTACATGTAGAAAGGAAGGGTAAAGAGATACAATGGGAAAAAAAATTATATATATGTATATACATGAAAAATATATATCCAAGTACCAGCTAGCATCATGGCATCATTTACTTATATAAAGGACCATTAAAGTAAGAAGAGTTCTATGACCCATTGGTGGTGTGTGTGCACTTAATGTTTTAAACATGTGTACTTAATGTTTTAAACATGGCTGAAAATTCATCCCAAGATGAAATGTTCAATACATATAATAAAATATTCTAGATCTTATGACTAGGACTTATGTATTCCACTCTGCTAGAAACAGGATTTTCCAAACTATATCCATGTAGGAGTTTTGTTTTGTCTTTTAACTGAAAAAAAAAGAGAGACAATTCGCACATCTAGACAGCAGCTGTGAGTGGAGATGCTTTCTTTGTGGCTTGTTATTTGCTTTGTTGGCAACCTCTATGAGAAAGGACTTCCTTCCGAGAAGGATGGAATCCCCCCGGCTAACTTCCCAGTTTACCATTTCAACATCACTTGATTACCAGATAGACCACTCCTACTTCCTTTTATTTAAGCACTTGAAGCAGAACTCTCTGATTACATACCTCCCACACTTGTCCTTTTTATGGAAATCTGCTCCGCTGCTTTGCAAGAGTTTTATACATTCCACATTACTAGAAAGACAGGGAAAACATCATTAAGATGGAAGAGATCAATTACTGGCCTATCTTCAGCAAGAGCTATTTTCTGCAGAGTGCAGGACAAGATGAAAAGATAGCTCCCGGTCTAAATTTGGCTAATAAAAACCTGAACATATTAGAGTAATGACATATGGTAAGGATCTAAAGTTCCTATGATTCCTTTTTCAAAGCTAATGAATCAATAGATTAAAGAGCTTGGTGGAACATTTTCAATTCCATGACTAAGAAATTTAATGATTATTACATGATTAAACCCTCCGGTGATGGTTTCATCATTTATCCTAAAATTCTTTTTCAAAACCATCAAGAGTTTATGAAACAACCACTTAAACCTATAATAATTTCATGTCACCTTTAAACAATGAGCCAGAGTGGATGGGCGTTACCTTCTATCACAGCAGAATGAATTCACTATGATAACGACTTTCAACCCAGACACTCCTTAATGGAAAATAAAACAACTGTATTTCCCTGTCTTTGTAATTTACGCAAATAAATATGCAGAACCAAGGCTGAAAATGATGTCATGGAGCACAGTGATCTTCCATAGCTTCTTTATCATTTGCAGAAGCAATAAATCGTATTTAGTAGAGAGAAAAGGACCCATCAAAGTGATTTTTCCTATTAAAGGGCATGTAGCTAAATAGTAATTCTAAGAGAATTTCAGACATGAATCTGGAATTGTATGTTGTCACTTTCTGTACAGGTGTGATATTTTTTAAATGTGAGCATAAAAAAGAGACAATTGTCCATCATTGTTCTAAACTTAGGATGCTAGAAGTGGCCTGGAATTTTTACTATAATTTAAATAAGAAAAATCATCTCAATGATAAACCTGAGTAGGGCTCTCCTCATCCTACACCCACCCTTTATAGCCACCTTCTCAGAGAAATAGATCTTTCAATCATAACATATAAGAACTTTTTAAGATAAGTATGTGTTGGTATAGCACCCCAGCTGATATAAAGCACCTGTCTCTTACTGAATGATGCCAAAGGATCAAAGGCAGTGACAGATCCAACTTGTGTGGCTCATGAAGCTCATACAGTGTGGGGGCTGAGGTGGGGGAAGGGGTCTTTTTAAAAAATAATACAAAATTATGACTACAAATCTAGTTATAAGAATTCAGAAGGGACCCACGTAAATAAGGAGCCCTAAAGTGTCACCATTTATCCACCTCTGATAAATAGGTAATGACTTTGGTAATATACAAATGACAAATGGAGAAGCATTGCTGTTCCTTAAGGACCAGGAACCTGATTAAGAACCAACATCTTCCCCAAACAAGGTCATCCAAGAGATGCCATGTTTAGTCAATGTGTGGTCACATATATCAATAACATATTGATCAGAGCTTCAATCTTACCACTGGTATGTGAAAAGAAAGTAGCTGAGGAAAAATTCTCTTTACAACTTAAAAAAAAGGTAAGAATTGCCTGTCTTTTGGGTTTTCTTGACCTATGTTCACATTTAATCATTAAAAGACTAAAAATATATTTGAAATAATGAAAAAATGTCTATAAATGAACATAAATTAATTCAATCCTTGATTCTTTTGATTATCACCCACATACCAGCAACAAAAGAGGAAAAACCTAGGAACAAATTTCAAATTATTTTCTTTTGGTATATGGAGTAACAGATACGTATTCTATAGCCTGAAAATCTATAATTTAAAAAAAGAAAAGAAAGAAAAGAGAAAGAAGAAAACAAAAAAAACTATTTGTTATTTGAGATGGGCTAATAATTTTTCTTTGGTGAAACAAAATGCACGTGATGTGGGGAAATATAACATAGAGATATTTGATCGTCGGTAGAAATAATTCTTATTTTACTAAGGAAATTGCCTTTGATTCACAGACAACTTAAGTCGATAAAGATGAATTAGTAATTAAGTCATAAATTAACTAGAATTGCTAACTACTCACCCTCCTGCAGCAGCAGCATGAAGGCACGTTCTTCCAAATTTATCTGGGGTGTCTATTTCAAAGCCTGCAGACAGCACGTGCTCATTACTAAACAAGGATACTATGCTATACTTTTGTCCTAGTTAAACCACAAGAAACATTGCAGAGACAGAAAAATCAGTTAGTAGAAAAACCAGAATGCAAGCAATTGTAGTCAGAAAGAGGTTGTCATGGAAACGAATGGTAACTGCTCAAGCTTGTCAATTTTATAGGAAGAACCGTGAAGTCAAGAAGGATTTATTTTAAAATTCAGCCCTGGGTGAACCACAGCCCCATTTTTTAATCCCAGGATAGAAATTTATGAAACCAATTTGAGATAAGTAGGGCAATCGACAGGCAGATAGAACTCATGGACAAAACATGGAGGCAAAGGAATAATCTTAGCATGCTGGAATAGACATTTTCTGAAGTATATTTCAACCTTTCAGTTGGTTTAAGAGTTGGGAAACATGCTTGCATGCAGGGATTATTTTCTAAACATGCCAACAGCAGTGAAAGCAGAATCAGCCATAGGTAAAGCATTTAAAGGAAAAAAAATGCCTCTGGGATATCTGATGAATTAATTCCTAAACAATCTTTGCCTTGCAGACCTCTACCACTTTTGAAAGCCCAGGAATTTCTTAATATATGACAGTTGGCAGAGGTAGTGATAAGAAAGATTAGCAAAGCTCCAAACCAGAAACAATCTCTTGGCTCCAAATAGTCTCATATTTAAAAAATCGAAATTAAACCTAGTTGGAGGAAATCAGCCATAGTGATTTTTCAATGCTCAGGGAGTGGGAAAGTAACATGACGTTTTCTACCACCAGATGTAGGGTATTTAACCTTTTTCCTTTGTTGAAAAATATTAAATGCTAATCCATCATTTTAAACCTCAAAGACTTTTCCTTCTTCTGTGACGTAACTTTTCTATAAACTCTGGCCATCCCTGCCTCTTTTCACCCTAGAACACCCAAGCTTTAACTTGAAAAGCAGGCAAGACTCTCATTCTGGGGCAGGAATAATGACATTCAAACAGCTTTAACACCAAGGATTGTTGGGAGCTGTCACATGCAGTTAGCTGAGGAACACAACTCATCCTGACAAGTCAGGTAATGACATGAAGCACAGGCAGCCACTCACTCTGACCAGACACCTGAAGTCATTGACTCATGTACAGGACACATTAAGCCTCATTTCTGCTAATGGATTTACTTACCTGATGATAACAACTTTCGGCAGCAGTCAGAGTGAGCATTTAGGGCAGCTAAATGTAAAGGGAACATGCTATGGATTCCACACCTGAGGAGTAAGAAAACAGAGGAGCTCACGGCAACAGATCTCAAGATAAGTGCGGAAGGACAATTACCTTTCTAGATTCTCTGATGAAAATTAACAACACCTTGTGTAGGGAGTCTTGGCTGAAATAATTCGGTAATTCTTCCATTCAATAAACAATTATGCAACCAGTTTCTATCTTAAAATAATAAATGCCTGAATCAAAACCATAATTAAAAGCCCATTGCCATAAGAATGCATATTTTTTAAAAAAATCTGTTTCACATAAAGCATGACTATTTAAATTTAAAATTAATTTCCCTCTCATTTTCTTTCAGCTTGGCAATTGTATGTCTCATTTTCTCATTCATCTATTCAACACTTTCTAAGCATCATAGACTATGCTAAGGGCTGGAGATAACAATACTGAGTAAAACAAACTCAAGTTTGAAAAGCAACCTGTTTCCTTTCTTTCTTTTCTTTCTACTTTTTTTTTTTTTTTTTTTTTTGAGACAGAGTCTCACTCTGTCACCCAGGTTGGAGTGCAGTGGTGCTGATACAATGATAGAGGCAGGGGGCAGAGAAATTCTAGGCAGAAAAGGGCAGGTTCTGAGCAAAACTCCACCCTCAAGCTGAAAAGCCTGAAACTGTGCCCCAAAGTGAGAACTTATATCCCTGTTTTCCCACTCAAATGTTGCCTTTTCCTAAACCACCCATGGCCCTCCTCCACCGAATCCTGTGTCTATAAAAACCCCAGACTCAGCTAGTAGACAGGACTATGGCTGAATGTCAGAGAGAAGCAGCTTGATTTCAGAGAGACAGCTTGATGGCATAACTTCGGAGGACAATCTGGCCAGAGACAGCTGGACTTCAGGGAATTATCTACCCATCCCGTCCCCCTTTTCAGCTCCCCTTCCCACTGAGAGTCACTTTCATCGGCAATAAAATCCCCTGCATTTACCATCCTTCGATTTGTTCGTGAGACCTCATTTTTCCTGGATGCCAAACGAGAACTCAGGAGCCACAAGTGCAGATATAAAAGGCTGTCACACTGGCCCTTTGCCCTCACTGGGGGAGGGCAGCTGCCTCATGCAAAAAGGCAAAGGACCCACTGAGCTGTTAACACTTAACCCAACCATGGATGGCAGAGTTCAAAGAGCATAACTACAACATGCCCTCGGGGGCTTTGGGAGTTGCAGGCACCCCCGCCTAGATGCCGCTGCAGGGCCTGCACAGAGTTCACTCCTGCCAGTGCCAAAGCAGCCAGCTGGTTCCAGCACTCATTCACTCCAGTTCCCATGCTCATTCGCTCACGGGTTCCTTCCAGCGAGGAGTTGAGAGTGGCAGGCTGAGTAAACAAGGTACCCCTGTCACAAGTACCACAAAGTGGTCAGGGAAATATTCTGCTTCAGTGTAATCACAGCTCACTACAGCTTTGACCTCCCTGGGCTCAGGTGATCCTCTCACATCAGCCTCCTGAGTAGCTCGGACCACCACAGGCACACATCACTATACCCACCTAATTTTTTGGTGTATTTTGTAGAGACGGGGTTTTGCCATGTTGTCCAGGCTGGTCTTGAACTCCTGGGCTCAAGCAATCCACCTACCTTGGCCTCCCAAAGTGCTATGATTACAAGCATGAGCCACCACGCTCAGCTCTTGTTTTATGTCTTGATTTGATAAACAAATATTATTGTTGTATTATGTCCCAAGCACTTTGCTAGGGGTTAATCATGGCTACATTGTTGAGAATAAAGTTTTGGATGAGAATAAAAACTAATGTTTGCCTTTTGCTGATCAAACTTCATCTTCCTAATAAATTTTTATGTTGCACGTTAACCCACATCACAATACCAGTCACAAAAACACAATTGGGGGTAACAAACATTACTTTGCTTATATTTCATAAACCTAGTAGTATTAACGAGAGAATCTAGAAAAGGACTTTATAGACTGAGCCCCACTAAGACACAGTCCCCAGGATGACCTCTTAAGGGACAGGCAGCCTTTTGATGGCAGCACTTTTTTGCCTTCGGGATTAAATCCTCCTCCTCTTCCCTACTACATCTTCTTCAACAAGGACTCAAAGTCATGTGCTGAATTGTGGTTCATAACAAACAGCATCACCAGGTGGCTCCTGTGTACTTACAAGCATCTATAATGTTAGTGACCACTTCTCACAACACCTCATTTTAATCAAATAATACATTTCAGCTTTTTAAAACCTTCTACTTAATACAAACAAGTATGGGACTGTATCTGTTTACACCCTGCAGCATTAAATGCCTAAGTCTCCTCTCTGGCACAAAGTGGCCCATTTTCAGACTCCGTGCTTCATAAAGAAACATGTATGATTTGAATTTGTTAAGCTTTGGGTACATACATTTTATTTACCATCTCAAAAATTATTATGGTGATGTGTGTGTGACTGTGTAAAAGGATATACACATTCACAGACATTTCATGGTATTCAGTGTTTTGCAAAATTCAATTCTGTCAGCAATTAGCCACTGTTTTCTCTTTCCATAATAGCTTCTTCCTATTTAAAGGTGGTTTTGTTCAGTCTTCCCTCTGTTTGTTTTCCTTTCCCTATATGGAGATTCCAGCCCAGTGTGTATAATAGCTGGCATCCATCAAGTGATGCAATTTGCTCGTCTTCCAGGCAGCGTCATGTGGAGAAGAACTGCTTGTAATTGCCTCTCTCATCATTTACCAAAAAAAAATTCTGAAATGCAATTGTATCAGTGATGACCTTGATGTTCTGAAAGGGGAGAGGGAGTTGGGGCATAGGAGAGAAGCTTTTCTACTTATGCTATTATTTATATTGCTCCCTCTTGATTCGAGAGAAACATTCTTTTTTTTTTTTTAATTCATAACATGTTTTAAAACCTCCTTATTAAATGGAAGCTAAAGCTAATGTGATTTTACCTAATCGTTTTATTTGTTTTGGGAATTTAAGGCAAAAATATGTGATTAAATATATCTGGACATTTAGAAAAGGAAAATGGATAGAATATTTTCATTCCTGAAAGAATGTGCCTGGAATCAAGGACTGGATTTCTCAAGATTTCTTTGAGCCTTTCTCATTCTTTAAATGCATACATACATACAAACACACACACACACACAAATATGTTCATACACACCCAAAAATAAAAATATATATACACATAATATATATACAATATAGTTTATAAAGTTCCATATATATCTTTACATAAAACAATACAAGCAAATGAATTTGAGGAAATAGCATCAAACTCTATAAGAAACCACTTGGGACAAACAAAAAGTATAAGTGATAGTATAACAGAAACAATATGATATATTCCATAAACCTCATTATCAATATTTCCAATCAATCTTGCCACTTAAAACCCATCTTTATATAATTCGTCACATTCTACATTCCCTGATTTTTTTTCACTGCTCCTTACAAACCTGAGAAGATGAGAGAGATAGAACTACTCTAATTTAAAAGGTCTAGTAAAAATTATGTTTGATATATATTTTTTACTCCACAGTGAATAAAAAGTTACTACTTCAGTGCAGGATTTGAAAATAGATTCATGTAGACTCAAATACTATTGGCATTTGCACTTGTATATGAAACTATGGTTCAAATAGTAAAACTAAGTTTCAAGCCAAGATTGGAAAGAAAAGAAAAGCAGAATTCAGTGTCCCTGAATCAATTCAGAAATGATTTATGTATTTCAAAATAAAATTACTACTTTATTTTTATAAAATAAGACTGATCATAAAGGAAAGATTATAAAACCTTTAGCAGGAAAATTAGAACTTGACTGTCTTAGCCAATTAAGAAGCATCACTCTTACTTCATCAGGTATACGTCAAGGAAGATCAAGAATGAAGGTGCCAAATCACACCAAAGTTAACAATGCATAAGTTACACGGAAGAGGAGAACAATTCCGGTTAAATTGCCACATTTATTTGACCAGTCATTAAATTAATGGAACACATTTATATTAGCTAGTTCTAATTTAGCTGTTAGTTGGCATCTCCTACCCAGTTATTTCAGAATCAATGAGGTCTGCAGGCCTGTCTTGCAGAGAGCTATTAGAAATGAAGAAAGAGCCTTCACACGATTAGAATTTGGGGTCTTTGAAGCTTTCCCCTTGGCATCAGGGAGACGTGGTTGCCCTCCCTACATCCAGTCTTTTCTAGAGCCTTCTTCTTTAGGCCATGTGGGTAAAGAACATATGATTAAAGTGACAGAGTCAGAAACTTGGGGTTTGAGTCCTCATTTTGCCACTTGCTATCTACTTCATCTTTGGCGAGTGCATAATGGTTCCCTCCTCGGGAAAATAAGATAATTACAGTGACTCTATCATGGAGCAACTGTTAAGGACCCATTGAGATAATGTTCACGTAGTGCTAAAAGGGAGCATCAGTCACATGGAAATCCTTTACCACACATGTTAGTATGATTGTTGCCCTTGCAAGCCATATAAGCTTAACTGGTAATCAGCAGTAGATGAGTTTTGAAGTTGTAATCAGGTTGTACTTCCTTAAAATCAGGTGTATGATTCCTTAAAAGCCAAGAATGAATCATGATCAGTTAACATTTCTGTTATCTTTCTGTGTGTCTAAATTCTTTATATTTACCTCACAAGTGTCCCAGCAAAGTGGGATTGTTTTAGCTTTGCTCACTGAGTGGGTGAGACAAAAACATTTCCTAAATTTAGAATAGGATGATTTTGATTTTTTACCCAAATGATCAGTCCAACTAAACAAACCAATTTCTTATGAATTTTATCTATCCAATTCCAAGTATTTATTATGCACCCTTAAGCGACAGCCATGAGACCTGGTCTTTGTTATTTGCAATGAACAGATGTTTTCAGTGGTTCCTTTTGAATCAAGTTTAAACACTCTAAAGTGGCTCGAGAGGCCCCTTCTCTATCTGGCTGTTGTCTAATCTGAATATTCTAGAATCTCAATAAACTTGTTTCCATTCCTCTAAGTGCCAGGCTCTGTCCTGCCCCTAGGCCTTTGCACATACCAGTCCCTCTACCTGAAACTCTCTTATATTTCTCTCCTGCTTCTCCCATTATTTCTCCGATTAATCAGTGCATCTCTGAAGCACTGGAAATATCTTTGGGATCTCAAGAGTTCTCGGTGAGAATCTTTAACCTGTATTTTCCTTTTCATGATAATCTAAAACAACTGGCATAAAAGCATTTTTTTGGCTCATCGGAGTGGCCCTTTATCACCACATACCTCTGCCTAATGTCAGTGCCCATGTTTGTACTGAGGATCACAGTGGTGTTAGTGTAGTACTGGCATGGGCCAGTGAGAAAAGAATAAAGATGGGCTCAATAGACAAGTGACAGGACTGAACCTAGGGAGGCCCAACAATAATGCAGTACCTGAGCCTTCCATATAAACAAAATTTGGCAGTAGTTTGAATAAGGGGTTCTGTGCTGCATGCCAAGTCCACTGTTCCACCACTTTAAGCCACTGCAAAACCTCCATTCTTGAAGTGTACACTGAACTCTAAAGAGGCTGCACCTCAGCCACCAGGACCATAATCCTACACAAATGGTGATTTCACTTTGGCAAAATGTGAACTATCACATCATCTGTTATGTAGGGGCAGCAAGCCACGTGCTCAGGAGCTGAGGGTCCAGATCCAATGGACCGAAGATGAGTCCCATTTCTACCCCTTACTGGCTCTGTGACCTTGAGCAGGTAACTAAACCTCTCTGTGCCTCATTTACACATTCCCATTTAAGATGGGAATAATCATAGCACTTACTCCATGAGGTTATGGTGAAAGTTAAATGTAACCCCTCAAAGCAGTGCCCAGAGGGAAGCACTCATAATGTTTGCTACTACTAAATTGTACAGTTAACATGAATGGTGTTGGTTTCTGTTTGCATGTATTTTGTAATTTTAAAATATATTAATTTGTTAGTGTCAAAAGCCTAAGGAGTTTATCTAGTTTACGTTTATACATATTTATGTATCATTATAATAAAAACAAGTATATACTGAGGATCTAAAAGACTCTTGCTACTATGAGCTAACTGCTAGTCACCCTTCAGTCTTGGTTAACCTTTACATCTTGCTTCTCTAGTCTTGCGATACTGGGTTCCACATCTTATATATGTTTTCACAGATCCCAGTGGCATCCAGCAACTGCTCTGGCATTACACTTAGCGTGCATGATTGTATTGCTTGTTTAAATCTTGCTCCCAGGAGATTATAAATTCCTCAAGGGTAGGGACCTCTATAATCCCAGAACCTGGCATCGTAGGTACCACTTAGGCCCTCAACCAATATTTAATGAATGAATGAATGTCAGAGCCAGCTATCTATAAACTATAATACCCCTAATTCTGTTGCAGTTGAGGCAGAAAAAGAATGCATAATTGGTAAGCAAATAGGCAAATTAAAATCCTGGAGACAATCCCCAAACTAACAAAATTAAAGAAGATAAACCAAAGGGCTTTGACACTATGTAAAGTTGCATGAGCACTGAGTCAAACCATAGGAAGTGACTCTGACTTAAAGTTCAGAGAAGCAAAAAGAATAACAAAGAACATTCTAGTCAAGGGCTGACATTTACTTTAGATTCAAATAAATTCATAAGAAAGTAATAATGATAAAACTTGTCATATAGAGTTAATTTAAATATGTTTGGCTATATTGCTTATGAATGAAGATGGGTTCTTTCCACAAATGCTATTTGTTTTTTCACTTTTTTATGAAAGGCCTATTTTTCTCCTCTTTAATAATTCTATAAGGAACCCAGAGAACAGTGATTTTCTGAGAGGCTTTTGGCAAATTTAATCTTCTCCAATTACTCTTCCCTTCATTTTGATATTTTGCCCTAGGGTGGTTTCCATTCTCCCCCCCCCCGCCCCCCCCCCCCCCCCCCCCGCACAAACACACAAAGGCACTTACACACACACATACAATCACTGCCCTAAGGAACCATTGTCACTGAAGGTAGCATGCCCAGATTCGTTGTGACAAAGAAAGCAGACATGGCTCTTTGAGGCTGAGACAATGTTTCCCTTATTTGTGTCCCTAGGACATAGCAGAGACAATGGAAGAAAAGGCTACTTGAACAACAATGCTATTTTTAAGGCATTTTTGCTACATGGTCTGTGTTTCCATAAATTGAAAGCAAAATAATTACAAGGAAATGAACTTCAATCATATTGATTTAAATGGTTTTTACAGAAAAATTTAAAGTAACTATTGGGTCCAGCTTATTTTTATTCCTAAAATGGATTTAAGTCTAGAAGAAAATCAGACATTCATAATTGTTTGGCTAAAATTTCCCAAGTAACCCAAAGTTGAAAAAAATACCACTGAAAATATTACAGGTAAAATCAGTTGGTACCACCTAAATTTTTTTTCTGCTTAATTAACACTGAGCATTTATTGCAGTCTCTAGCTTTGGACATCCACAATCTGTTTGGGAACTCCAGAACCTGGTAAGAGCATCCTGAATCTTAGTGTAGAGCTCTTTCCACAAAACTGAGAGGCTTATTTTAACTTACAACATCCCAATTAAAAAGTTCTTTTGGCTCACAGCAGATTCCCCTCTCTTCTGTAAAAAGACATCCCACTGCTAATACTATTTGTCAGCATTCTCCTCTTCTGTCATCCCTCAGCCTCATCTTTAGCCCGAGACCTCATCTTTTCTTCCCTGGACATTTGCAAGAGGCTGCCAAGCGTTTCTAGCCTGGACTGCCTCCAATATGTCTGGACCGCCTCCAGTATGTCTGGACTGCTATCAGAGGGATCTTTCTTAAACACAAATGGGATCATTAGACACAACCTGTTCTACACCCACTTATAATTTTTTAACAGCTTCTGAATGACTCAGAATGGAATCTAATTCCTTAGCAGGACTTGCAAAGTCCTTTGAGATGTGGCTCTTCCAGCCTTTCCATCTCATTTCTTTCCACTCCACCCACCAAACATCCAATGACTCAGTTTTAGAAATGTGCTTTTAACATGTTCACATGTTTATGTCTTTATAACGACTGTTCCCTCTTCTTGGGATATTCTTCCTTGCTCCCATTTCTCTTTCTACCCCATGATTCTGTCCATCTAGCAAACTCCTACATATCCTTCCTTTTGTTACAACATTGTCTCTTCTCGGGGATCCAGAAAATTAGTGTCTCTCTCTCTCACTCTGTTCCCACAGCCTGGGCCAAACATCCATCTTAACAAACTTCACAATACACAGTCATTTGTGTTTGTTCTTATCTCTATTACTAGACTCGGAGGTGTTTGGAACCCAGTTCAACTTAATATTGGACTGATGAAGATAAACCATTATATCCTGCCAATCTACCAGAGTGCTTCACAAAATTCATTTTAAGTCCAGAATACCCGGTGCTCTGTGAATCTGATTTCATGATCCCACTACATTTTCCCCAGACCATTTCAATTTTAGCTCGTTCTCATATAAGACTTTCAACTGTGTTGCACAAAATTGACAAATAAAACAAAATTCCTAGGATACACTGCCCTCATATGGTTTTTCTTCTAAAAATTCAGTTACTGTTACACACAGTCTCTGTGATCAAGGCTAAACTCTTTATTCAGGGATTGAAGGCCCTCTTTAATTTAGTTCTACTACCTATTATTAAATAATAAAATAATAGCTAACATATATTGATAGCTGACTATGTGCCAGGCACTGTTCAAAGAGCTTTTAACATGGGTTATCTTTTTAATAACCTTAGCAGATGTATTTGTAGAACTCATATAGATCTTACCAGATACCAAAGAGCTTTACTAGTAATTAAGTCATTTAATCCTCATAACAAACCTATAGATAAGTCCTAGTATTACTACAAGTTTTCCAATGAGGCAAGGGGCTTAAAGTCACACTGCTCACAAGGGAAGCAGCTTGGATTGGCGTCAAGGGAGCACCCACCAAAGCCTGGGCTCCCAACCACCCTGGGTCCTGCCCCTGGGTGGCGCATAGCATCACCACATTCTCTACTCTGTCAGGCCAAGCTCTTCCCTGGTGTGGAGTCTTTGCCTCTTTTGTTCCCGCTTTCCTCCCTGCTTGGGATGGCTGCCACCCTTAGCTGTACTCAGATAATTCTCAGCCCCTAAAACCTAGCTAAAATTCATCTTCTCCTTGAAGCCTTTTCAGAAAACACTGGCTCTCTTTGAGCTCTCTCCTCCCTGTCTATATTCTGTGACACAGATTGTCTACACCAAACATTTGCCACTTAAGTCTGCTTCATTTAGAACTTTATGATATATGATCGTGCATAGTTCTTTGACTTAAGTGGGTCTTGGGCCCTGAACAAAATTATGAGCTCCTTGGAACTAGATAACTTACATCTTCTGAAATCTCCCATAGCACCCAGCATAGATGCTTTATGTATTTTTGTGGAATTGAAGTTCAAAATGAAGTCAGGTTCCCCCTTCCCTACATAGCAGATTGACTCAATTGTACTCTATAACAGAAAAGCTGAGTAAGCACTCTAAATAAATTTTGAATTGGCTCAGTTATGTTTTACTTTTCCTGTTTAATATTAAGCATTGGGAAGGAGAGAAGAATATTAGAAAGAAAAGTTGGGAATAAAGTTCAAGTTTCCTTAATCAAAACCACTGAAATAGACCTCATTTGGATGAAGCTAAAAAATAAAATTGGTGGCCGGGCGCAGTGGCTCAAGCCTGTAATCCCAGCACTTTGGGAGGCGGAGACGGGCGGATCACGAGGTCAGGAGATCGAGACCATCCTGGCTAACACGGTGAAACCCCGTCTCTACTAAAAATTACAAAAAAAACTAGCCGGGCGAGGTGGTGGGTGCCTGTAGTCCCAGCTACTCGGGAGGCTGAGGCAGGAGAATGGCGTGAACCCAGGAGGCGGAGCTTGCAGTGAGCCGAGATCTGGCCACTGCACTCCAGCCTGGGCGACAGAGCAAGACTCCGTCTCAAAAAAAAATAAATAAAATAAAATAAAATAAAATTGGTTCTTCTTTGCCTCTGTCATTAAAAGGCACTTAATTTATTTAAAATGTAATTTGTATTTAGTATAATGGTACAGATCCACCTTAAGCTGGATAAATAGGAACTATCTACTGCATGGAAGAATCTTTTCAGCAGTATTCCCACTTGAGGCAATTATTCCACCGTATTTTTGCGGTAACCTACTTGGCTGTGTCAGCTCCGCTGGTTATTAAGGTGTTAATCAAAAGCTCATGACCGTATCTTGCAGCCACATGGAGAGGAGTGTTGCCATCCTTATCCACACAGTCAATTTCACCTCCTGAAAAAGATATTTTAATACAGGATAACGCAAGGATTCAGGTTGATTCAGGTGCTACGTTCTCGGTTAGTCTCTTGTATCAACCAAATGTTGAATTTTTTCCTATTCCGGTTGTGCATCTTTGCTTTGAAGTACAAGAATGCTTTTAAAGGGGACAAGTCACCCTCTGAAGCAGTAGTAGTAGTAGTAGATCTGCGTAGACAGAAGTCTACTAGAAATGCTTTTGAGGCTGGGCTTCGTGGCTCACACCTGTAATCCCAGCACTTTGGGAGGCTGAGGTGGGTGGATCATGAGGTCAGGAGTTTCAGACCAGCCTGACCAACATGGTGAAACCCTGTCTCTACCAAAAATACAAAAATTAGCTGGGCGTGGTGGTGCATGCCTGGAATTCCAGCTACTCAGGAGGCTGAGGCAGCAGAATCCCTTGGGCCTGGGAGGCGGAGGTTGCAGTGAGCCAAGATTGCGCCACTGCACTCCAGCCTGGGTGACAAAGTGAGACTCCATCTCAAAAAAAAAAAAAAAGAAAAGAAAAGAAAAAGAAATGCTTTTGAGAAATCTTTCCATATTGTCTTAGTTAAGGATCCAAATCTCACAACTAAACACCTGCTCTGAATGAACAATGTATTCAAATCCCATAAAGTGTAATTCTGAAGACATGTTTAATTTTAATTGTCCCTCCTGAATTAAAGACCTATGTAAACCTCTTGCTAAAACATAAGAACCAAAGGGGATGGAGAGTTCAGGAAATGATTTCGTGTAATTTGATGATCTAGCTTATAATATTTTAATATCATGACTAAAATGAGTAAAAGCATAGACAATAAACTGAAAATGCCTATATTTATAAAAACTATGACAATAATCATCCATACTTCTTTTAATAATATTGTCATTATGTTTTATTTTGCCTTCTCTTCCCCCAGTTTTTATTTCACTAAATTTCTTTTTTTCCTCTCCCTTTTGTGTGTGTGTGTATATGTACAATGGTCTATTCATCATTCATTTATCTGAGGAATCATTTAAGAAGTTAGATATCATAACATTTTACCACTAAGTATGTTTTTCCTAAGAATGAAGACATTTTTGCACATAACCACAATTCCATCATTTTACCCAAGAAATTTAACATTCATAAAATAATTTTATGTAATATTAGTGCATATTCCAATTTCTCAGACTGTCCCCAAAATGTGCTTTATAACAGTTATCTTGTTTTAATCCAGGATCCAATAAAATACCCTGATAGCACTCGGTTGTCACGTCTCTTTGTTTCTGTTAATCCAAGACAATCCTCCTGGCTTTTTTTTTTTTTTCTCTAAGTTTCTCATGTCATTGATATTATTGGAGGCCAAACCACGAGTTGTGTCAGATGCTCTGCATTCTGGAGTTGTCTTTTGGTTTTTTCATTATTAGATTCAGGCTAAACATTTTGGCAATAATGCCCAGAGCAGATGCGTGCTTCCCACTGCATTTTCTTAGCACACACACAGTTACTCCATTACCAGGCGATGCAAAGTTTGACTACTTGCAATGGGTACCAACTTTCAGTTTGGGAAAAGAAAGAGTTCTGAAAATGGATGGCGGTGATGGTTGTACAACAGCGGGAATGCACTGGATACCACTGAACTGTATACTTAAAAATGGTTAAAATGATAAATTTTATGTTATATATATTTTACCACAATTAAAAAAAAGGCTTTTTTTTTTTTTTTTTAATTGGTTAAGGTGGTGTCTGCCAGTACACTTACTGCAAAAATGTCTTTTCCCCTTTGTAATTAACCAGCAATCTGTGGGGTGATACTTTGAGACTGTGCAGATATCTGATTTCCCAACAGACTTTTCCACAATAATTTTTAGCATATGTAGGGAGTACTTTGTTCAAAATTTATCTGAATTTTTTACTGTGTGCTTATATTATCAATATAAATTAGGTTCATTTGATTCTGTTTGCTTTCAAATTTTTTCACTGGGTTTTATTTTATTTTAATAATAAAACATTATTACATATTTTAATAATATGTAAAATACTTACATTTCAAAAGTCAAAATATTTTTGAAAAGGCTTACTCATTCTTATCCCTTCCTCTTCATCCTCATATACATCCTATAGTAATCATTTTCATTAGTTTTAGTTTATGCTTCTGTGCTTCTCTTGGCAAAAAAAAAAAAAAAAAAAAAAGAATTTCCCCCCTACTTAACAGTATATCCTATAACTCACTTCTAAAGATGACTTCTTGGAGATCTTCCTGATTTTTGTACAGTTTTATTGTTTTCCATTGCACAGTCGTACTAGTTTAGTACATTCATTTCCTATGGATAAGCATTTAGGTTGTAAATAACATTTTGCTATTATCTGGAATGCTGCAGTGAATAATCTCATACGTATGTTGCTTCATATTTGTTAGATGTATCTTCAAGGTAAAGTTTCAGAAGGGAGATATCTAGGTCAAAGGGAAAATTAATATGTGGTTTTGTTAGATTTTGCCAGATTTCTCTCTGTAGGCACTGTGCAATTTTGCACTCTAACCAGCACAGTATGAGAGGCACTTTTACTAATAGCCTTGTCAAGCTTTTGAATATCTGCTGTCTAACGGGTGAGAGCTGGAATCTCTCTGCAGCTTTCATTTGCATTTCTCTTATTATAAGGGAAGTTCTCTTATATGAGGAAAGTTGAACACCTTTTCATAATTATAGAAGGACCATTTGATTATATTTTTCTATAAACTATTTTTCATGACTTTTGCTCATTTTTCTAAGTTTGTGTGTATGTCCATAAACATACACACAATACTGATATCTAAACCATATACACACATCTATATATGCTAGGATAAGTAATATAAAACCCTGAGAAATAGAAATATATGAATGGCTTCAATCAATCTAGAAAGAGGTGATACATTTGTTTTAAGCACCTTATTTCTGATTGAGAAAGTATTTTCTTATTGTAGAAAATTTAGAAGATGCAGTAAAATAGAAATATAAAGAAGAAAACAGAAGTCATCTATAAATTCACTGATTATCCAAGATAGTACTAGTATTTTGGAATATTTCCTTCCAGTTGTGTGTATGTGCGCATGTGTGTGTAGAATTTTCCCATGGTTGAGTTCCTGGTATAGAAAGAGTTTTTAAATTCTATGTTCTCCTTTAATGTTACATTACAAATCTTTCCATGTCATTAATTTTTTTCATTAATATAATTGTAAATGACTACCTAATATCAGTGTCTAGAGAATTTACTTAGCAAGTCCCCAATTAATAGGCATTGAGGCCATACCCAAATCTTTGCTATTAAGAAAAACACAAGAATGAACATATTTCCAAATAGTCTTTACATTTCAGATGATTTCCTTTAGTAACTTTTTTTTTTTCCCCTGAGATGAAGTCTTGCTTTGTCTGGCAGGCTGAAGTGCAGTGATGCAGTCTTGGCTCACGGCAACCTCCCCTACCAAGGTTCAAATGATTCTCCTGCCTCAGCCTCCCGAGTAGCTGGGATTACAGGTGCCTGCCACCATGCCCAGCTAAGTTTTGTATTTTTAGTACAGATGTGGTTTTGCCATGTTGGCCAGGCTGGTTTCGAACTCCCGACCGCAAGTGATCTACCTGCCTCAGCCTCCCAAAGTGCTGGAATTATAGGCGTGAGCCACCACGCCCAGCCAGCAACATTTTTAAAAGTAGGACTACTGGACTAAAAGTATGGAGACCCTTGATACATACTGGCAACAAGCTTTTGAGAAAGGCTGTGCCCATTAGCATTCCCATCAGCAGTATACTCGAGCACTGTGCCAAAAAGAAGCCATTGAGAGTCTTCTCAGATCCGGGGAAAGAGCATCACCTTCCAGGCCAGGACACTGTTCCTTGTAATAAGACCGTCCATAAGGTCCTCATCAGATCTATATGGTCCTTCATTCCAATGAATCCTACTATTGGCCATTATAACTAATAACCCCCCAACATTTGTTTTCAGCAAACAATGCTTTTTTCTAGCCAGGTGTACTGGCAAAACACAAGGCTAGAGTATAAGAATATTTACTACAAAGTGAAATGATTACGAAAATGTGTGCGCTTTGTGAAGGGGACAACTGTTTCAAAAACTCCAATTAGTACACACAGGATTTTGGATGCGTCCCTCTACTCTCAAGACTTCCGTGTGTAGAATTTTGTTTGAAAACCAATTTGCTGCGGATAAGTTTACCCATTTAGGGGTTTGTAACTTAATAGCTGTTTACAAAAAGGGAATCCCTTTTTAACTGACTGGGACAGAGAACTATAAATGGGAACTTGAATAGAAATACTGATTTTTCTTCAAATCTTTGTTTCTGTGTTACAGTGGGGTTTTTTGTTGTTGTTATTTTGGGTTTTTTTGTTTTTTGTTTTTTTTTTTTTTGAGCCAGACTCTCGCTCTTGCTGCCCAGGCTGGAGTTCAGTGGCACGATCTTGGCTCACTGCAACCTCTGCCTCCCCAGTTCAAGTGATTCTCCTGCCTCATCCTCCTGAGTAGCTGGGATTACAAGCGCATGCCATCACGTTCAGCTAATTTTTGTATTTTTAGTGGAGATGGGGTTTCGCTATGTTAGTCAGGCTGCTCTTGAATGCTGACCTCAAGCAATCTGCCTGCCTCAGTCTCCCAAAGTGCTAGGATTACAAGTGTGAGCCATCGCATCTGGCCTTATTTTTAAAATGAATTGTCCAAATAATAAAGTATGATCACTTTTGTAAAGTAATAATTAAATATCTTTACATATATTCTTAAATACACAGAAAAATCCAGAAGTATCACCAAACTGCCAATAAAAATTCTTGGGATAGGGCTGAGGAGACACATTGGTGGGGACCACAGGGAATCTCTTTCATGACTTAATTTTAGTTTACAGTGAGCATGAACTACTCTTATAATCAGGAAAAATAATAAAAGAAAGCTAGTTATTGTGATCATCTAGGGACTCAACAGACAGTTAACTATGGCCTGAATTTAGAAGTGTCCAGTTGAGATCAATTCATTTTATGACTTGATGGTAGATTTGGAGACAGGCAGCCACCTCGTTCCCATAGATACCTCAGAGCAATTCAGTGTGCACGTATCCGTATCAGAGCTGCCCATGGTGGTCTGCCTAAAAGCCCCAACTGTGGAACTGATCCAGGGAGATATGGGACAGATCCCCAGACTGCAGAGATCTGGACAAACACTCCATCAATCCACATCCTTCCCAGCCAAGAGTCACCAAACCATTCTTAAAAAGTGTTAGAGCCTCCAGGTTTACCAGTCTCAAATATGCCAAAAATTGGGTGGAGAAAGGGAAGAGTGAAAACTATCAGGAAGGGTGGAATAGAGGGTCTGAGCTGATAAAAGTTTTTTCTTGTAGTCATTGCTTTCATTTTACAAGTCAATTTAAAACTGTAAAAATATAGATAACTGGCCAGGCACAGTGGCTCACACCTGTAAACCCAGCACTCAGGTGGGCAGACCACCTGAGGCTAAGAGTTCAAGAACAGCCTGGACAATATGGCGAAACCCCATCTCTACTAAAAATACAAAAATTAGCCAGGTGTGGTGGCAAGCGATTGTAGTCCCAGCTACTTGAAAGGTTGAGGCAGGAGAATTTCTTCAACCCGGGAGGCAGAGATACCAGTGAGCTGAGATCGTGCCACTGCACTCCAGCCTGAGCTACACGCAAGATTTCATCTCAAAGAAAGAAAGATAATTATTGTCCATATATGCTTTTGTTATCATTTAAAATATATTTCAGGAAGCCAGGCGTGGTGGCTTACGCCTGTAATCCCAGCATTTTGGGAGGCTGAGGCAGGCAGATCATGAGGTCAGGAGATCGAGACCATCCTGGCCAACATGGTGAAACCCCGTTTCTACTAAAAAACACAAAAAATTAGCCGGGCGTGGTGGCGGGCACCTGTAGTCCCAGCTACTCGGGAGGCTGAGGCAGGAGACTGGAGTGAACCTGGGAGGCAGAGTTTGCAGTGAGCTGAGATGCACTCCAGCCTGGGCAACAGAGCGAGACTCCGTCTAAAAAAAAAAATATATATATATATACACACACACACACACACACACACATATATATAAGGAGAACATCATAACTTAGTGGAAAAATAAAAGAGAGACTCTCTATTTGTTATCTGAAAACATGTTTTCTATTTAAACAGCACCTCTACATAAGTGCATTTCTATCTTACAATCACTCTACAAACCTTTTCATTTTCATTTGAAAATTTTTAAAACTTGCTTGAAATGCAAATGAAATATCTTTACTGTTTGTCATTTGAAGGTTGCAAGTTAAATATTGGTGATTGATCATTGACAACCAGTGAGGAAAATAAACATTTGCCAGTTTAGAAGTATGCAGAGAACGTCAGAAAGGATAATTAATTAGCATCCTCTAAGTATTCATCTGAAATTAGTTTTTCACTGCACAAACAAGAATGGTCAGCTTATTAAGTTGCCTTGGAAGTATTGTGAGCCAAAGGGTCAAAAATCTCACACTGACTCATCCTAACCTAGAACATGACTCTTCCTTTTCAAACTCTATTTATTTTTAAAGCTTCTGTGAAGAAAACATCATTTTTGAACTTGTGTAACCTGCTGGACCACATCTGAGGGGGGTGCCTAGGGCCAATGGTGAGGTCAAACGCCTCCGGACACCACATGGTATCTTCACTCAGTTCCTTTCCCTCTCTCGCTGTGACAACACAGCTTCAGACAACAATGTGATTGGATAGCAGAGTTAGTCTTTGCTTACTAACTAAAATAGAGTGGGGTTTTTCTTGTTTTTTTCATTATTATCTTACCAAAGCTGGATGACTCTGGAAAAACAAAGTTATGAAAACTAGTAATCCTGACTGGAGAGCAGTTAGCGAAGCAGAGAAAGCTATTCAAAGTCCAAACACCAGTGCAATTTAACAAAACAAATAAATACAAAAAACATTCCTCAATAGCACGTTTAGTCGCTTGGGGAGCCAAATGCTGTGCCCATGTGGTCCTGGAGGACAGAGCGGCTCCTGTTGGGTGATGTCCCACTCTGGGGGGACTGACACCAGGCCCTAGGGGCATGAGCTTCTGGAGAGGGAGGGTCCCGGCAACAGCCCAGGATTCTTCCCAGAAGGAAGCTAACAAACAGGAGGTAAAAAAAGAACTTCCTTTTCTTCTCCCCAAGGGCATTTAAAAAAATGTCAAATGGAAGAATTCACAGTTCTCACATGTGTTATGAATGCAAAAAAACTGTCAGTCGAGAGAAGAGAATACCAAAGCATCCTTTTACAGGGAAAACTCTATTTCAAATATAAGTGACTCTCAGAGTAAGCAGAATTCAATTTTAAAAGGAATTTTTTTAAAACACCATTGGTTTCTGGAGGTCATGTTTATAAGAGTGGTGGTTGAGAGTTCAGTCTCTGATGTCAGACTGCCTGTGTTCAGATCCCTATTCCACAACATACTGGCCATTTATCCAGACACAAGTGACAACCTCTCTGCCTCAGTTTCCTCATCTTTGAAATCGAGATAATAATAGTACCTCTTTCTCATAGGGTGGTTGAAAGGCTTTATAAGAGGTGTTTAGCCAAATGCCTGGCACACTGTGAACACTTGGCTTTATCATTATCACTTAGCTTTATCATTACATATAATAGGCTATATATTATAGCCACTATATCCTTACCAATTCAGGCCACTGGACACCACCCAATCCATAAGCAAGATGCCAGGACAACCAAGAATTAGGGAGGTTCTGAAACAAAGATCCCCTGAACACAGAGGATAAGAGACAGGGTCTCTTTTAGGTCTCCCCCAACTCAAAAGTCTAGCAATGGCAGAGTGTGGTGGCTCACATCTGTTATCCCAGCATTTTGGGAGGCCAAGGTGGGCAGATCACTTGAGGTCAGGAGTTCGAGACCAGCCTGGCCAACATGGTGAAACCCCATCTCTACTAAAAGTACAACAATTAGCTGGGCATGGTGGCACACCTGTAGTCCCAGCTACTCAGGAGGCTGAGGCATAAGAATCGCTTGAACCCGAGAGGCAGATGTTGCAGTGAGCCAAGATCACCCCATTTCACTCCAGCCTGAGCAACAGAGTGAGACAGTGTGTTTAAAAAAAAAAAAAAAAAAGTCTAGCAAGGCAGGACATGGAAGTCTTCCAGCCCACATGGCTCTTGGAGAGGTCAAAGCTGCCAGCAGTCCCCTGGGACTGTTGTAAGCATGCCAGCAGGACAGAGGGGAGATGCGTCATGGAGATGACCAGCACAGCCTGACACACAGCGATGAACCTGCGGGGAAGGCAGTGCTTAGAAGGAGATAAGTTGTTTTCCCTCCAACCTTGTCTCTGGAGCTTGAAGTTGCTCTAAAAGGGAACCAACTTGTTTAAGTTTTGTTTGTTTCTAAAAGTTTTGTTTGTTTCTAAAAGTTTTGTTTGTTTTTAAAGGGGGGTGGACATTATTTCTGAAAAACAGTTGAGAAATACAGTGGCATAAGAGACGTGCTCAAAAGAGACTAGGGTCACTCCCCCCAGCCCCCTTTATCTACATTCAGCAAAATAAAACATGGTGGCCTTTTCAATAAAATGAATGTCAAAGGCATAGCACATATTTCAATTAGGAATAGTGGGTATTGCACAGTCAATTTCTGTTTTACCTTCCTCGGCTCACTGGAAATTTGTTAGGATTTCTTTTCCCCTGTAGCTTCACTGGAATGCTTACAAATTTCCCTTGCTTTGCTGCAGATATTTTGCTTCCTAAGCATAATTCCACTGGCTGGTCTTCCATCCAAATGTCAAATGACTTCTTTGTTTTAAGTATTGTGTGCCTAAGACATAACTCAGTGCCACTAGTAATTCAAGTGTATGTGATCCGAAAGTCTTATAGACGAGAAAAATACAGGTCCAAGGAAATTGACTAATATCAGAATTTTGAGAAGTAGAAGTTTGGGTCAACTAAAAATAGGAACTGCTGGATTGACCTGGAATGTCAGCTTAAAATCTGAACTAAACCTGGTTTTTGTTTTTTTTAAATCGTCTCTAAGATTTGCTAACAGAAGTTGTGTTGTCAAAGTCAACCCACTCACAGATGCTGCTGGCCATGACCCCCTGTTATTAACATGAACCAGGATGCAAACTGATACTCCCTAGTACTTTGACTTCAGTGACAACCTGATGGTTCAAGTATACCTTTCGTTGTGAGCCCGGAAAATTACTATATTACTATATTATGTGACTTTCCCAGGTCTCTGTCAAACCTGTGATTTTTTTTTTTTTTTTTTTTTAAGACATAGTCTCACGCTGTCATCCAGGCTAGAGTGCAATGGCACAATCTCGGCTCACTGCAACCTCCTCCTCCTGAGTTCAAGCGATTCTCCTGCCTCAGCTTCCTGAGTAGCTGGGATTATAGGCGCCTGCCACCACTCCTGACTAATTTTTGTATTTTTAGTAAAGACAGGGTTTTACCATGTTGGTCAGGCTGGTCTTGAACTCCTGACCTCAGGTGATCTGCCCACCTCGGTCTCCCAAAGTGCATGGGATTACAGGCATGAGCCACCACGCCCCGCCTAAGCCTGTGATTTTATGATCCCTTATATCACATCGTTACCTGCTTTTCCTCTGAGTTATCTCATTTTTCCTAC